>NC_135900.1:50045884-50645884 GCF_964194155.1 Cetorhinus maximus | reverse complement strand
TCAGCTGCAGGACATCACTGTAGGAGTTCCTCAGGGCAGTGTCCTCAGCCCAACCATTTTCAGCTGCTTCATCAATGACCTTCCTTCCATCGTAAGGTCAGAAATGGGGATGTTTGCTGATGATTGCACAATGTTCAGCACCATTCGCAACTCCTCAGATATTGAAGCAGTCCATGTCCAAACGCAGCAAGACCTGGACAACATTCAGGCTTGGGCTGACAAGTGGCAAGTAACATTCGAATCACACAAGTGTCAGGCAATGACCATCTCCAACCATTACCCCTTGATGTTCAATGGCATTATCATCACCGAATCCCTCATTATCAACATCCTGGGAGTTACCATTGACCAGAAACTGAACTGAACTAGCCATATAAATACTGTGGCTACAAGAGCAGGTCAGAGGCTAGGAATCATACGATGAGTAACTCACTTCCTGACTTCCAAAAGCCTGTCCACCATCTACAAAGCACAAGTCAGGACTGTGATGGAATACTCCCCACTTGCCTGGATGAGTACAGCTTCCATAACACTCAAGAAGCTTGACCCCGTCCATGATAAAGCAGCCCACTTGATTGGCACCATATCCATTTACATTCACTCCTTCCAACACTGACGCACAGTAGCAGCAGTATGTACCATCTATAAGATGCACTGCAGGAATTCACCAAGGCTCCTTCGACAGCACCTTCCAAACCCACGACCACACCCATCTAGAAGGACAAGGGCAGCAGGTAGATGGGAACACCACCGCCTGGAAGTTCCCCTCCAAGCCACTCACCATCCTGACTTGAAAATATATTGCCATTCCATCACTGTCGCTGGGTCAAAATCTTGGAACTCCCTTCCTAACAGCACTGTGGGTGTACCTACACCACATGGACTGCAGCAGTTCAAGAAGGCAGCTCACTACCACCTTCTCAAGCATAACTAGAGATGGGCAATAAATGCTGGCCCAGCCAGCGAAGCTCACATCCCATGAATCATTGAAAGAAAAACCTTCTCTGTACTGCTTCCAATGCAAGTATATCCCTCCTGAAGGAAGGAAACCAAAATTGCATGCAGCAATCTAGCAATCACCAATGCCCTGTACAATTGTAGCAAAACGTGTCCGCTTTTATACTCCATCCCCACTGCAATAAAGGCCAACATACAGTTTACCTTTCTACTTGCTTGCTGTTCCTGCATGCTAACTATTTTGTGATTCATATTCAAGGATACCCAGATCTCTCTGTACTCCAGTCCCTCTCTATTTAAGTAATATTCTGCTTTTGTATTCTTCCTGCCAGTGAGCAACCTCACATTTTCCCCATTGTAATCCATCTGCCAATTTTTTGCCCACTCACATAAACTATCTATATCCCTTTGCAGAATCTTTGTGTCCTCCTCTCAATTTGCTTTCCTATCTATCTTTGTATCGTTAACAAACTTAGGTACAATACAGACAGTCCCTTCATCAAAGTCATGAATATAGATTGTAAATAGTTGAGGACTTAGCAATAAGCTCAGTGACACTCCACTAGTTACAGTTTGCCAACGTGAAAATGACCTATTTATCCCAACTCTCTGATTCCTGTTATTTAGCCAATCCTCTTTCCACACAAATATATCATCCCCAACACCATGAACTCTTATTTTTTGCAGGAACCTTTTATGTGCCACTTCATCAATCACCTTTCAGAAATCCAAATACACGACATCTACTTTATCCATCTTGCTTATTAAATCCTCAAAGAACTCGAATAAATTTGTCAAACACGATTTCCCTTTCACAAAATCATATTGTCTCTGCCTGGTTGTATTATCACACAGAATCACAGTACAGAAGAGGCCCTTCAGCCCATTGAGTCTGCACCAACACATGAGAAACACCTGACCTACCTACCTACCTAATCCCATTTACCAGCACTTGGCCCATAGCCTTGAATGTTATGACGTGCCAAGTGCTCATCCTGGTACTTTTTAAAGGATGTGAGGCAACCCGCCTCCACCACCCTCCCAGGCAGCACATTCCAGGCCGTCACCACCCTCTGGGTAAAAGAGTTTTTCCTCACATCCCCCCTAAACCTCCTGCTCCTCACCTTGAACTTACGTCCCCTCATGACTGACCCTTCAACTAGGGGGAACAGCTGCTGACTATCCGCCCTGTCCCTGCCCCTCATAATCTTGTACACCTCGATCAGGTCGCCCCTCAATCTTCTCTGCTCCAACGAAAACAACCCAAGTCTATCCAGTCTCTCTTCATAACTTAAATGTTTCATCCCAGGCAACATCCTGGTGAATCTCCTCTGCAACCCCTCCAGTGCAATCACATCCTTCCAATAATGTGGTGACCAGAACTGCACACAGCACTCCAGCTGTGGCCTCACCAAGGTTCTATACAACTCCAACCTGACCTCCCTACTTTTGTAATCTGTGCCTCGATTGATAAAGGCAAGTGTCCCATATGCCTTTATCATCACCCCACTAACATGCCCTCCGCCTTCAGAGATCTATGGACACACATGCCAAGGTCCCTTTGTTCCTCAGAACTTCCCAGGATCATGCTGTTCATTGAATACTTCCTTGTCAAATTACTTCTTCCAAAGTGTATCACCTCACACTTTTCAGGGTTAAATTCCATTTGCCACTTATCTGCCCATTTGACCATCCCGTCTATATCTTCCTGTAGCCCAAGACACTCAACTTCATTATTAACCACCCGGCCAATCTTTGTGTCATCCGCAAACTTACTAATCCTACCCCCTACGTAGTCATCTATGTCGTTTATACAAATGATGAATAATAGGGGACCCAGCACAGATCCCTGTGGTACGCCACTGGACACTGGCTTCCAGTCACTAAAGCATCCTTCTGTCATCACCATCTATCTCCTACAACTAAGCCAATTTTGAATCCACCTTATCAAATTACCCTGTATCCCATGTGCATTTGCCTTCTTTATAAGTCTCCCATGTGGGACCTTGTCAAAGGCTTTGCTGAAATCCATATAAACTACATCAACTACACTACCCTCATCTACACACCTGGTCACCTCCTCAAAAAATTCAATCAAATTTGTTAGGCATGACCTCCCTCTGACATGCAAATGTTGCACCCTTGTTCAAAAAAGTGTAACGGTAAGCCCAGCAACTACAGAGCGGTCGGTTTAATTTTGGTGGTGGGGAAACATCAAGAAACAATAGTTTGGGACAAAATTAATAGTCACATGGACAAATATGGGTTAATTAAGCAAAGCCAGCATCTACTTGGCAGTCAGTTTAACTTCGGTAGTGGACAGACAAGTGGCAGATGAAGTTCAATGCGGAGAAATGTGAAGTGATTCATTTTGGTAGAAAGGACATGGAGAGACAATATAAAATAAAGAATACAACTGTGAAGAGGGCCCAGGAGCAGAGAGACCTGGATGTATATGTGCATAAGTCATTGCAGGTGGCAGAACAGGCTGATAGAGCAGTTAATAAAGCACAGAGTATCCTAAGCAAGGAGGTTATGTTGAACTTGTATAAGACACTAGTTCGGCCTCAGCTGGAATATTGCCTCCAGTTCTGGGCGCCACATCTTAGGAAAAATGTAAAGGCATCGGTAAGAGTGCATAAAATATTCACAAGAATTGTTCCAGGGATGAGGAACTTTGGTTATGAAGATAGATTGGAGCAGTTGGGACTGTTTTCCATAGTGAAGAGAAGGTTGAGATGAGATTTGATAGAGGTATTCAAAATCATGAGGGGTCTGGATGGAGTAGATAGGGAGAAACTGTTCCCATTGATGAAGATCGAGAATGAGGGGGCAAAGATTTGAAGTAACTGGCAAAAGAAGCACAAGTTACATGAGGAAAACCTTTTTCATCAGCGATGGTTGGGGTCTGGAATGCACTGCCTGAGGGTGTGGTGGAGCCAGGTTCAATCGAGGCATTCAGAAGACTGTTATTTGAAAAGGAAAAATGTGCAGGGCTATGGGGAGAAGATGGGGAATGGCACTAGGTGAATTGCTCATTCGGAGAGCTGGTGCAAACACGATGGGCTGAATGGCCTCCTTCCGCGCTGTAACAATTCTGTGATACTCTGGTTAGCATTACCCATATTGCTACCCTACCCCACACTAATGCCTTGTCCTTTCTCTTTAACTCTCCAAATCTCCCCTCCCACCACTATTTAAAGTCCTCTCTAGTTATACCATTCACCAGGACACAGTTACTCCGTAGGTCAGGCGAACACCGTCCTAACAGTACAGCTCCATCTTTCCCCAGTACTTGTACCAGTACCCTATGGTCAGGATTTTAACAGACACGCTGTGGAATGTCTCCCCGCCCCAGCAGATGCAGCGAGCCATTTAAATCTCCATTCAGTTTGGCAGGACTGTAATATCCCACCAGGCGGGAGGGGCCGTGAATACCTGGCCCATGAGTCGAAACCCATTTCTCCCACCACAATCTTTGAGCCACAAATTCAAATCTCCGATTTTATTTACCCTATATCAATTTGTTCATGGATCAGCTAGTAAGACTGTGTTTTTTAATTTAGCACCTAGTTGCTCATACTCCCTCAGAAGAATCACTTTCTTCATCCAATCAATGTCATTAGTATCTATGTGGATCATGACAACTGGATAAAAGCAAATTGCTGCAGATGGTAGAGATCTGAAATAAAAATAGAAAATGCAGATAAAACTCAGCAGGTCTGGCAGAATCTGTGGATGGAGAAACAGAGTTAACTTTGAGTCCATATGACTTCTTCAGAGCTAAGGAGACTAATGACAACTGGATACTTCCCCCCTCATTCCAGTTCCTCTCCAGCCCCGAGGTGGTGTCCATAACCAGAACACTGGGCAGGCAACACATCTCATGCTCCTTGCTGCAGAGAATTGTGTCTATTACCCTAGCTATACTGACCTCTACTAAAACTAAATTCCTTTTTCTCCACCAACTTGAATGGCCCCCTGCACCACAATGCTGTGGTCAGTTTGCTCATCCTCTCTGCAGTACCTGTACCCGTCCACACAAGTTGAAGGGTCGAGGCTTCTTCATTCCTACCTCACTTGCAGTAACTTTCTCCTGTCCCTGACCACAGACAAATCTGAAGTACCTAGCCTAAGAGGTGTGATTGCCTCCTGGAACAAAGTGCGCAGGTAACTTTCCCCCTTCTTGATGCATCACAGTGTCCAAAGCTTGGGCTCCAGCTGATCAACTCTGAGCCAAAGTTCCTTGAGTTGTAGATACTTACTGCTGATGTGGTTAGCCATGGATCACACAGGTTTCCACCAGTTCCCATGTACTGCAGCTGCAACACATCACCTGTCCTGCCATCTTTATTGCGCTTTATTTAACTAATTAGGTTTTAAGTTTAGAAATATCACTTAATGGTTATTTGTAGTTATATTAACGAGTTTAACTAATTAAGCTATAGATTTAATTCAATACTTATATCATCCCACTATCAGTTTAAACTACTGCCCCATTTAGAGAGAAAAAAACTCAAAACTCACCAACCAATCACTTCTCTACTCACCTAATTAATGCCTCTGAGCTTCAGTTCTAGGATCTTGCTGTTTCCAACTCTCTCTCTCTCGACTCCCTTTTTCGTAAAAGACCAGAATAGTACCTCATTCCTCACTGCACCAAATTCCCTCAATTAGCAAATTCCCAGAATTAAGCACTCTGACTCACATCACTCAGTCAAGTTGGACACTCATGTGACTGAAATACAGATGGGAAAAGTGTGTGGCATAGAAAAACCTGTGGAGAGAGGAGCACTAGAAAATTAGTTTTTAAAAAGTTTCTTTTAAGGGAAGATATTGCACTTAGAGGGGGTGAGCAATGACAAAATAAGAATGTTTATCCTTTTGGCCAATTTTTCATCCAGAACTCAGTCTAGGTTTTTGCCTCAAATGATCATGCTTTATTATTTTAAGGTTCCCCCGGTCAGCCTCCAATCCTCTGTCTTCTGGAAATACTAGGCTATCCAAAGCTCCGCTACCTACTATCTAGCCCACACTGTCCCACTTACCCATCACTTTTGTTCTTGCTGAACTGCATGGGCTCCCAATCTCCTAACACTTCCAATTTTAAAATCTTATCATAATTTTTAGATCCTGTTATAGATAAACCCCTCTGTATCTCTATAACCTCCTATAGGTATCTTTGTTCTTCTGACTTTGGGCTCTTATGAATCCTCTCTCCCTTTGACCCATTGCTTGCAGGCATGCTTCCAGTTTCTGGGGTCCATACTCTGGAAATCCCTTGCTAAACTTCTCCACCTCTCTCTCCTCTTTAAAGACCCTCCTCAAAATCCAGCTCAAGCAAATTTTGGTCACACCTCCTAATGTTTCTTCATTTAGCTCAGTTTTTTTATTATGTTTAGCCATTTTTTTTATTATGCTCTTAGAAGTGCTTTGGATCATTTTTCTCTCGTAAAGGTGCTATAATAAATGAGTGTCATATTTGGTCTACAGGCCTTTTTTTTTGTTTACATGACGAAAAACTCTAAATCCCAGCTTCTACATTTGGTAATGGAGTGCATTCCTGACAACATGGTCCATAGACGTTCTTCTCAGGCTTGTGAGGAGCAAACTGGGAGGGCAACATACTGGTGAGAGCAAAATAGAATATTTCATACATTATTTCAGGTACAGCATTTTGAATCTGGACACCTCAATCTTACTCCAGCTGCCCCTTCTCCTCAAGGAGTCAGCCAGGGACCCTTAGGCACCCATAGGAAGGAGGAGGCAAATGTAAACCCCGGGGCCATCCACCCAAGTGACTCCAGGACCGTCCATCCCATCCCAATCCCTCTTCCTGTGACCCCGTCATCTCCAACTCCACAGCCCAAGGAGGGTTCACTTTCCCCACAAGAGACACCCAAACCAGGCCGGAGTCCTCCGGGTCTCGGCCCTCCAGATGATGCCCGACAGTCGCCACAGACAACAGACAGTAGCAGTCAGCAGGTTGCCTCCACCTCCACTGTGAATGTTGTGGGTGCACCCAGTTGTAGCGACAGGGTTAGAAAAGATTTTTAAAATTTAGAAACACAACAGTGGCATGGGTGTTCACAACATGTATATAATGGACTGTAACTTCCTTAGAGTGGCAATCAGCGTCAGATTGCCACTCTGTGCCTGCTTACCTACGCCAAATTGCTTCTGTGTCTGTCTTGCCCAAACTTCCAACTCAGGCCAGGCAAGATCTAGGCAGCGCAGCTGTCTCCAAAGTCCAGCGAAGTCCAGCACCATCAAATCGAAGGAGGACATGCCCCCTTTTTTACAGCACTAGAGCAGGGCGGGGTGGAGTTGGAATTTCAGGGGTTGTGGGCGGACATGGGGCGGGGTAAGAATCCGGCCTGCAGTGGGGTGGGTGTTGGGCGAGGAGTCCCGTGCGGGTGGGGGAAATCCCATGGTGGGGGGGGGGGGGGGGGGGGGGGGGGGGAGTCCCGTGGGGGAGGGGGATCAATCTGGGTCTTTATAATAGTTACCCAGAAGTTAGAAGAGGTTTTAATTCTTCTAACTTTTTCTGGATAACTATTGGTATAAACCTGGTGGAACTATCCAAAGTTTACTATTTAAACTACATTTTCGGATGGTTCCCAGCACAGTGCAATTGTCCAGAGGAAGTGTGCACTTCTGGACAATTGCTATGCAAACCCTTACCTGGGAACTTCCCAGAGGGATTCCACAGCGCATCTTTGGGGTACCCCCAAATCCTAAACTGGGGAGCTTGGAAGTTATGGCCCAATGTTCACAAGTGCAAACAGAAGCCACCCATTTCGCATCTCCTCTTGTGTATGCCTCCTTTTTATAATGAACTGTGTTGCTGTCAATCAGGTGTGATACCTCGTTCCCTCCCCCTACTCATCGCAGATGTTGTTATCATAGGCCTTTCTTCTATGTAGTGTGCTTCCATATCACTAGTGTGTGCCCCTTATTCAGATCATTCTCAACATCATAAGGTCAAGACATCAATGTTCAGTGTGCTTGTAGAAGGAACCTCATTCACATGCTCTGCAGGGTCATGTCATGTTTATTCTTGGCTGTGTAAGATTGAGGCAGAGGTGTTCTTCTATCTTGGCTGCATTCTTGAAAGGTGAAGGTGTACTGTATAAGGAGCGATGTGTTTAAGTAAGGAAAAGGTCATGTATCGTGCAGCTCCATTTGTTTTCTGTCATCCAGCATGGTTTTCATACTATGAGCCCATACTCAGAGCTTGTGTGTGCTCCTGTCTGCCAACCACGTTTCTGGCTTTCCGAGTGTACATCTGCTAAACTCACTATTAAGTGGGAGGACCTTTCCACCTCAAGGTGCCCATCTCAGCCACATTAATGCCCTGGCGCTCGAACCTACAACCTTGATTATTTCTCAACCTGTAAATATCTGGATTGTGGTCACAAGGCTCTTGTCACCATGTTGTGATGCAGCGCTCTGTGTCCCATCGCCTAAACGCTCGCTGAGACGAGTGATGCTAATTGAAAATGGTGATATTTGGGGGTCAATAGAACCTTTGAACATGCTTTGGAAGCACACGTCATAGCTTTAGACAATGTTGACGGTTGCAATAGGATAGAAGTGAGAATATACCGAAGCTAAAGTCTGCTGTCTATTGGCAATGGCTCGGTGACCTCGAAGGCCTCATGGTGTCTAAGCATTTTGGAGTTCACAAGGACCAGGGCTGGCCATGAGGGCACAATGTGTGTCTTAAAGAGGAGGCATTTTAATATCTGACACGCAAGTGATCGAACATTGTCATCTTCAGGTGTTCCATGTGCTTAGTAAGGTGAAAGCAGTGAGGTCAGGGCCAGCATCCCTAACTGAGAGAGTTAGTCAGATGTGAACGGGAAGATGGTGACACAGAGGACTGAGTCATCTCTGATTAGATGCACACCTGCAGAACGTCCTTGGTCCGAGTGTCACCTATCAGTTTCACCATCGAGGTTACACAGAAGGCATTGTCCCCATTGCTGGATTTGTATCTCCTCGAGGAGCTTTGTCACATTGAAGGCATAGAGCTATGAGTCCACTGAGGATATCGGAACAGCTCCTGGCTCTTGTAGGCTGCCGCTGCAACTGGGATGCTGGAGAGACACTTGAAGAGGCAGCACCTTCTGATGTCTGATACCAGGACTCCCTCCTTCAGTTAGCACCACATCTCAGCAAGGGCACATGCTCCAGAGGCTTCACCATCGTCATTCAAAGGATATGGACAATGTGAGCCTATTCACATTGAAGTGCCTGGGCGAAATGAGAGGAATAGCAATGTTGGCCCATGGTGGAGGGCACTTGTCCAAGAGGGTATTCACTGCAACCCATCATCCTCCTCGTGGTATCTGGTGGCTATGAGGGCCTCACGTGCATGCATGCCTGCCTCGTCTGGCTCATTTTATGGCCTCTTCCCCTTCGGCTCCCTTGAACTCAACGCCCTCATCCCCTTCGACATCTTCCTCATTGGAGACGACGTGCAGCTCCTCCATTTCGGCATCCGGCAAGTCCTCCCCCCTTTGTAGCCCCAGGCTGTGCAGCGCACAGCAAAGCACGATGATCTGAGACACCGTCTGGGGAGTGTATTGGAGTGCTCTGCCAGATCTGTCCAGGCATTGGAATCGCATCTTTAAGATGCCAGTGGTCTGCTCCACCAATGCTCGGGTAGTGGCATGAGCATCGTTGTGCCTTCTCTCTGGAGGAGCCACATGGGTGCATTAGGCACGTCCTTTGCAGGTACCCCTTGTCACCGAGGAGCCAACCTGCATCCTGTGTCGTCCCTCGAAGATGTCCGAGATCAACGATCTACTCAAGATGTATGAGTCATGGATGCTTTCTGGTATCTGGCTCAAACCTGCATGAGTTTCTTATGGTCACAGACCAGCTGCACATTGCTTGAGTGGAACCCTTTCCTGTTTATGTGTTGGAGTGCCCGATTCCCTGCATCGTCATTGAAAGGCTCCTAACATGTCTCAGCTGTGCATCTCTCCTCATTTGAGAATGTACAGTTCAGTTGGGTGCTGCTTTAATCGCACCCCCCCACTTCCACCCAGCCCACCCGATAGATGCATCTGCCCTCCAATTGGCCCTTAGAGTCCTCACCAGCAGAGTATCTCCTTATTTTAATTTTGGACTGCACCATCACTGCAGGTTGGAAGATGGTGAGGTTTCACTGCCAGGCCAGCTTGGGCCCTTCCCTGAGAGAGTGTGGAAATCCCTCCCATCATTTTGGAGAAGCTTAATGTTCAGGTTTTCCTCTCTCTAAGAACCACTCAATCCTCCCCCTGTATTCCTTGATCCCATTGTGATTGTGGTGGATATCCCTTTGTTACCTCCTGAACATGGTGAGGTAGATGTGCTTATGCTCCTTGTGGACCTCACCCCTCCCTATCTTGAGGACACTTGCACAGTCTGACATATACCACCCCCCATTCTGACACCCTTGAAGGTTCCCACACTACCTTTTCCCCATATAAAGGCTGCAGATGTCTCTCTGACTGAGCGCGCCATCTGCGGCCCAGGATGATGCCAGAAACCTCCCCCGGACCAATGCACATGATGTTACAACAACGCCCTGTGCACAACATCCTGGGCACAACTGAGACTGGACTGACATGCCCTCCCCCTGCCTGGACTGGGCAAAGACAGTCTTTGCAAGCTCAACATTGAAGTGCTTCTTCACTCAGTGATCCTCCCATTCTGGCCTAAAGTGGCTTATGCCATTCTCCCCACCCTGGCGCTGAGGACGCTTCCCCACCGTCCTCCCCCCCAGTCCACCCAGTCATGTGTCTGATTGCAACCTTCCCCACTCTTACCCCCTCAATGGAACCCTTGCCCTGTGGAACATTCCTATGCTTCAGGCCAGTTTCTCTCCGCCCCACCCACTACCCCAGTGGAGGCCTTACCCTGCGGCCCGTTCCCTTGCCTCAGGCCAGATTCCCCCCCACCACCCCTCTTCCCCAGTGGAACTCTTGCCCTGCAGCATATTAAATGCCACCCCCACCTTATCTTTGGTCTGGCAGGTAGAGACTTGCCTCTGACACCCCCCTGGAAGCAATGTGGTGCTGCCTGCAAAGCCTGGCATTGAGCCTGAGTTGCCACAAGTGCTGTGGCACGCAAGGCAGGCAAACTAACCTCGAAGTCATGAGTGAAGTGCAAGTCACCAGGTGCACATGACTTATATATCATTGTGAAACGTGTCAGTCTAATTGGACACCGACTTGCCCTCTTGATTCAGTGTGGGGGGATGATTCCAGCGAGCAGCCCTTATAACGGGATGCAAATATATTAAAATGATGTTCCTGATGTGCCGCAGCAGGAAACACGGTGCGCCATTGATGGCTGGAGCAGATGATCCTGGACTGCTTTTACGACGCCAGTAAACTGATTTTTACAATCTTGCAATATTTTCCATTCCTGCCCACCATGACGCCCACCATGGGTGAAGCCAGAAAATCCCATCCGTAGATGTTTAACACAAGAACATAAGAAATAGGAGAAAGAGTAGACTATACAGCCCATAGAGCCTGCTCCACCACTCAGTATGATTATGGCTGATCTTGGGCTTCAACTCCACTTTCCCACCCTCTCCCCATAGCCCTCAATTCCCTGAGAGATCATAGATCTGTCTATTTCAGCCTTAAATGATGGAGAATCCACAACCCTCTGGGGAAGACAATTTCAAAGATTCATAAACCCTTTGAGTGAAGTAATATCTTCTCATCACAGTCCTAAATGATTGGCCCCTTATCCTGAGACTATGCCCCCATGTTTAGATTCCCCAAATGACGGAAGCAATCTCTCAGTGTCCACGCTATCAAGCCGCTTCAGAATTTTGTAGGTTTCCATGAGATTGCTTCACATTCTTCTAAACTCCAAAAAATGCAAGTCTAATTTACTCAGCCTCTCATCATAGGACAACCCCCTCATCCCAGGGACCAATTTAGTGAACATTCTCTTAACCGTCACCAATGCAAGTATACCCTTCCTTAAATATGGGGACCAAAATGTCACACAATATTCCAGGTGTGGTCTCAACAAATCCCGGTAAAATTGTAGCAAGACTTCTTTATTCCTGTACTCCAATCCCCTTGCCATTTAGCCCTGGGTCTGGACTTTCCCAGCTCTGCCATCCTCCTGGTAAATCTCCAAGGCTTTAAAGTCCTTTCTATAGTGGAATGCCAAGACTGAATATACTGTTCTAACTATGGCCTAATTAATATTTTTTTGCATTTGTCATTACTTCTTTGATCTTTTACACCATTTATAAAACCCAGAATGGTCCTGGCCTTTTTTATGGTTTTATCAACTTGCATTCTCTTAATTTAAGAGGCAGCAATTTTCTGGCACTCATTTATCGAATTGAAAAAGTCAAATGTAGTGCTGATAGTAACTTGCTCCAACACCAGGGATGAAACTATAGATTATAAATTGAATATAAATGTAGTGGACTATATGAAGCCCTATGACAGGGAACAAACCTAATGATTACAGTTAGCCTTTTCCCAGATACAGACTTTCAGCTCAGGGGATCTCATGCATTTGCAAGTTTCAGTATTTTTCATTAGCTGCACAATTCAGTAGCCTCTTAGAAAGAGCCTATTGTGACTAAAGGACACATCAGTTCACACTGTCACTCATCGTGAAATGTCCTGGATTTTTCTCTATCTATACGCAGGAGAACAATGCAAATTGTGGGGAATTGTCTTCTTTTTCCATTTCCAAAACAACAATAAACAGGCACATTTCAAAAGCTAAGCGCGTAAGCAAAGGCAGAGATATGATCTTATAAATCTGGGTCTGAGACACAACCTATTGGTCCATTGAGTTGATCTGCAGGAAGATAAACAGTCTGTGGCAGGTTTTTTTACAAAACCATTGTGTTTCTTTCATGCAAACCTGAATCTTTGTTTTTGATCTCTGTGGTAAGCTTTTTCTATTATTAAAACACCAATATAGATTACAGGCCATGAACTTCTGGATTCACAGGAGGCATTAGGTATTTTTCTCACCATCATTGAGTCTTCCCACAACAGACACCATTCTCCAAATAGAAGAATGGACAGATGACCTGTTGTAAGACTGTGGGGAACATGCATATGTGATGTTACTGATCTGTGTCTGGCCATGCCCTAGGCAGGGAAAGGTTCCCGGCAACTAAAACAAAACTTTAAAATAGAAACCTGGCAAGAACACAACCAAAATCATTTAAAACTCTACATATTAAACAAACTTTACTAGGAATTCATTTGGACAGCAGGATTCCTTACTTTCTTAGTAAATAAAAGCACCACAAAATGTAGTGCAGAACTATGCAAGCCAATGAGGTCTTAAGCTTGATCCTCAGTTCCCGAGTTGGAATGGTATAACTGGTTTCAGTGGTAAACAAAATAATTCGGTGACTTCTGGTGGAAAAAAACACTGGGTGAATATTTGGTAAGGACAGTATCAAGGTTAATCAAATAACCTGTCAAGAATCCCTGCAAAGGCTCGCACTTAATAAGGTATTAGTGGGTTACTGGCAACTGTGAAACTGTACCCTATTATGTGCAAGCACTTTCAGAAGAGGAGGTTAGAGATGGAAAACAAACTGAAGTATAAAATGTAAGATGACCTGTGAAGGCTTTGTTTCCTAAAAAGGGGCAAATTATATTTTTTTCCTTTCCATTTCCTTTTGCTATGTCTTTTCAAGGGAAGCATAATACTGCAACTGGGATTGGCGATACGTAACCAGCTTCCAGACCTGCCAATGCTGATCTGAAACACAAGCAAGGTAGTGCAACGGTGGCCTGGGATATTGTTTCTCCTCCCTGTGGGTAAATACTGTTTGCTACCTTCCTCCAACAAGAAGACAAAGATCAAGAACCCACATATATCAAATCACTGCACATGTTGCACCATGTTGCTAACTAGATTTTTCAGCAATTCAGAAAATGGGCTATACAAAAATGGGACAATTCTGTTGGTCCAGCTCAGCTTGCCTTGGGTAGGTTTGTCAAGTCTCACTCATTTCAAGTGAAATTCACTGCTTTTGGTTCAGAAATAAATAAGGAGAGAATAAATCAAATTTATTTTGGCATAACTAAATTTAAAAATATAACAGTTCTGTGTTTTTTTCCTATGAAGCTATTATAGAAAAATGAAAATTTCAAGCCAAAACTAGGAGATGTAATTTGCAAAATATACAACTCCCTTGTAATTGCATGATTATGTCATTTAACATTGAACATTATTGAAAGGGGATTCTGTTTCCAGTTCTTTGTGGCTTCATGTATAATTTGGAAATAATCTTAAATTTACTATCCAATGTTAAACTTCTTATTTTTCTCTTCCACCCACTCCCCCTCTGCAACCACCACTGCACCCGGTTGGCACCACATACACACACACACACACACACACACCTGTAGGCATGAACAGCACAGAACTGCAAAAGTCCAAGGTGATCTTATCCCAGTCCTCTACCTATGGGGATGTACAGATCAATGCTTGGGTACATCTGTTAAGCTAATTGAATGGAAAGTGCAGTACTGTAAAAACTTCTGGGATTTACTGATGACACAAACAACAAACAAAAACAACAGTAGCATGAATCATGTGTCAGCTGCTGCCAAATGTATAATCCAATTCTGTGAAGCACAAGATTCTGTTCTGTATTTAGACACAAACCCTATTTTATTTTGTTTTGTACAATTTCCAAGCCCCCAGAATAAAGATGTACAAAAAAAATTAAACTCCCAACCAATATTTTGTATTCAAAATAAATTTAAAGAGTCATTATTTTCATGAAAAGGTATTTGTCAAACCTCCTTTGTCTTCATTCTTCTCACTTTGCATCGCACAGCTACAAGAGATCTCAATTGATTGTCCCATGGGGGAGAGGGCAGGAGAGAGAGAAAAATAACAAGCTCAAACATGTGTCCAAATAGCTCTTGGCAGTCTCATGTCTCTAATTGTAAATTGGAGGCAAAACATTAAAATGAGAAAAGTAACTTCCCTATACAAACTAATTTCTTTTTCTGCAGACATTTGCCTGTACAAGTTTGCCAAATTACTGATATACAGTATGTCATTGGACTGCTACAACACTGCTGCTCTGCCATAATAAGATTCATGAAACAATTGTGGAGTTTGCCTTTTAACATTAAATTAGAAATTTATAGCCAAGCTTTATGTGTAAAATAGGTGGTTATTGTCATTAGAAGGTCTTTCAGACAAAGGGTTAATTTGAGTTTTTCAGGTTCATGTTCTACATCTCAACACTAGGTATGCTGTACATAGCATTATTGACAGAAGTGAAAAACAATGTCAAAGGCAGATAAAAAGCAGAGGAATTGGAAAGAGGGTGAGGGAGGGGAAAGGAAAGAAGTGAAGGGGGAGGAAAGGAAGCAGGGTGGGGGAAAGGAAACAGAAAGCGAAGAAAGGGAGGGGAGGGGGAGGAAAGGGAAGGGGAGGAAAAGACAGAATGGGGAGGAAGGGGAGCAAGGTTGGGTGAAGAGCAGAGGACAAAGAGGGGAGAGGAGAGAGGAAAGCCTCACTGCTGGTGCAACTTTTAAAATTCACTGTAAAATACGTGACAGACAAGGTTTCACTTTTGTTACTTAATGTTTTTGTTTGTACTGTTAAAGGCAGGCTTTATCAATGGGCTCATTTTCTCAGTGTCATAGGTTCCAAATGGTGTCCACGGCACATGCAAACACTTTTGGAGCAAACCATGCTGGATGCCATACTGGTAAGGATGTCCGCACTCATGCAGTGAACAGTTGCCAGAGTGGGCAGATTATAAGATCAATCATTGCTAAATGCTGATTTTACACCAGTGGTATTGTTTTGGAACTCAATGCTCCAGCCAATGTCCTCTCTTAGCTTCGCACAGTTAGACACACATTCAACAGCAGCAAGGACAACCCCAACCAATGCTAATTAAAGGGATCATAAACTATTTACATTTGGTTACTGGTTGATTTCTTCTGACTGCTGCTTTGATTCTAAGCGTTTGGTGCTTTCTATAGTTTCAAATTGCAAAAGTCTACAGGGAGTGGTGTGGCAAATGCTGAATGAGTTTTTTGCTGACTTCAAGTCTTCTGCACAAACCAGTTGCTCCCATGCATGGAATACAGGATGACTTACAGAATAAACAGAAAGTATGCAGAGCAGGCCAAGCTGCTGGAAGTGGGAGGAGGAGGAGGGAGAAAAGATTCTCAGTAGCGGCCACATCTGCCCACGGTGTTCAGGGAGAAACAATGGGTAAGACATCTGCAGTTCATTAAGGATGTCCTCACTGAAATATGCCACAGGCTGCAGCCACAACTGGATCCCCAGAGCAGGGTAAGGAGCGCACTGCCAGCGGCTTTGAAGGTGACTGTAGCAAAGAACTTGTCTGTGTCTGGCTTCTTCCAAGCTGGAGCTGGATATATTTACAATATCTCGCAGTTTCCAGTCTTGCATAAGGGAGGTTATGAGGCTTGCTATTCAATGGGAGCTAATTACATTTCATTCCCTCATGCCAAAGAGAATCAGACAGAGTGAGCATGCAGCTTCACTATGATTACAGGCTTCCCCGTGGTGCAGGGCATCATTGAAATCACAGACATCACATTGTAGACATTGCATGTTAACTCTGTTCTATATCAGAAACAAAAGGAATTCCATTCCCTAAATCTCTAACTGGTATGTGACCAAAGGCAGCGAATCATGAAGGTTACTAATTGGTATATTGACAGCAGTCCCGATGCTTTCATTTTGTGGCAGTCCTTTGTGCTGGCTGTATTTCAACCACCACGCTAAGCCAATAAATGGCTACTGGGTGACGGGCACTCTGCTGACCATATGACTGATGGCTCAGGTGTGCAACCAATGCACACATGTACAATATACATGCAATGCAAACCATGCTGCCATATGAAATGTGATAGAGCACATTTGATGGACTGAAACAACTACTTCTACCATTCGAACCACCATGGAGGTGCCCTGCAGTACTCAGCAGAGTGAGTGTCAAGATCCATCATGGTCTGCCGCACACTGCACGACCTCACCATCATGAGGAGCCAGCTCTTGCCACTAGCTATTCAGCAAACAGCTCAGGAACAGGAGCGAGAGGAGGAGGACTGCTGCCACTCCCCTGGGGCAACGCTTCAACAATCTTAGTCATCTGTTGGAGGACTAATTGCTGGGCTGCCATGACACCCTACAAGCCCTTTTGCATACTCTAACCCACAGCCAAGTTTCTTGCATGGCAGCACTGAAGACATTTGGTGACTGCTGCTTGTGCTGCAATGGAAGCTGTGACATTGGCCATCAGGCACTGCATCATGGTTGGGTCTACAAGTGTGAAAACGGAATTGGCCACCATTTCCATGATGTAAAGGATGAGCTCCAAGTTCTGCACAAAACCTTGTGCCAAGTTGGTGCTGGACTCCTCCATTCTCCTTTATATTGACCACAGGCTTTATGGCAGGCTCCCCTGTACACCAAGCATTTTGTCAGGTATGCCCTTCAGCCTTCTTCTACCGTCTGCTGCATCGAAATACTCATCTGAGTCCTCTACAGCAGAATTCATGTGAGGCCTCAATCTCCAGTGAGTTGGTATTTGCACTATCCTTATCCCATCCTAGCTGCAACACATTCATACACGTTGTCTCACTGGTTGCAGGTCCCGTCTCTATGCTATTCTCTGAATTATGCAGTATCAGAATCTGACGTGCAAGTGTGAAATTGAG
Source organism: Cetorhinus maximus (assembly GCF_964194155.1). Lineage (NCBI taxonomy): Eukaryota > Metazoa > Chordata > Chondrichthyes > Lamniformes > Cetorhinidae > Cetorhinus > Cetorhinus maximus. Next base: position 50,628,200 of record NC_135900.1, on the reverse strand, counting down.
TGATGGATCCTCTTTATCATCATTGTCTTCCTACACTGTCTGGTCAGGACGCACTTCTTGAGCATCTGTAAGGAGAAAGGCACTACTCTTGCTGTAGTGCAGTAACAAGGTGGGAGGATACGGTCATGAAAAGTAAGAGTGATGTAAGCATGTTTACATCATTAGCAGTTTGTAAATCAGAAGAGTGTGGGATGAAGATCAGTGGGATGTGAGAAGGAAGATTAGGTATAAGAATACAGTCACCTTCAATGATTTCAACCCTGTGCTAACCACTGCCACAGCAATGGGCATTCCAATAATGGCCAGCATGATCTCCTCATGGGGTTTATGCAGGTGCACCTCTCCTCCTTCAGTTAGCTTCTGCTGCTTCTGGTTGTGTGTCACCTTGTCCTGAAAGAGAGGGAAGTATGTCAATGAGTGTTGTGGAATCTGTTTGGGTGATGTGGCTTTCATGGTTGAACAGTTGGCAATGTGTGAAATTGTGAAATGTGGGTGCGAGGTTTGCAGCAATGCTAAATATGTGAGGGTGTAGTAGAACATATGAATGTCAGGTATCAGTTCTGATTAATATAAATTGTTGGCAGGAGTGTGATAAGGGTGATCATGAATTGGCCATTGTCTGAAGCTACTGCTTCAGCTGATTCAACATGGCACTTGAAGATGTATTCACTGACCCTGACCACTTGTATGTGGTCATTGAACTTCTTGCGACACTGCATCCAGGTCCTGGAGGTTTGGCTCCTGGCATTGACGTCCATGGCTATTTGTTTCCACTGCCTTTTTAGGGCATGTCTGGATGGCCTTCTGGTCCCCTGCAGATAGATGTTATCTCTTCTCCTTTCCATCTCCTTCATTCAGGAAACTTGAAGCCTGCTTTCCCCCATGTTTTGCCATTCTGCAATGTTTCCCAGGTCAGAGTCACTTACTGCACAATTGTCATCACCTATTCCAGCCATAATATACATCCCTTTTAAGAGGTGCAGGCTCGCTTATAGCAGTTCAAACTAGCTTTAAGTGATTTAGCCACTCACAGTACAGGCCCCTGCTGATGTATTTCAGCCAACAAACAGCACAGTTAGTACTGACTGGAGACTGAAATAAGTAGGCAGCACAAAGTTGGCGTGATTCCAACATAGCAATCTACAGGGTGGGCTAATTGCAATTCATGATCCTAGCATGCGTTTTTAGGTACTATCGAATTTATCCCCCTTCAATGTCAGGATCATTTATCTATAGCTGCTTGTGCTCCACATTAGATCTACCAACTCTGCAATAAGGGAATGATACAGATAAAATATTTTGGGATAGGATGATATAAACTTTAATCAAATGTAATCTTGATACAGGTTGTTGGATTTTTATAACTTTATTTTCTTTCTATTTCTTACATCTCCTGCCTCACTAAGAACTTGAATTCTTTGTTGCAGGAACTCATGCTTTCCTTAACTTTTTGTTATTGGCCCATTTGCATTCTCTTTTTGTAGGTTGGCTTAGAAAATGAGGTCTTACTCTGGCTGTATGGGAGCATAGAGGAATTCAGTGCATTAGAAGGAAAATGATTGAGCTAGTTTGAACAAATGTATTAATTAATGCATGATACTGCACCATAATTATCACCTTAGCAATGCCAGAAGTTGTTCATGTTAGTGTACAACAGGTGTCCAGTGTGACGAGGTAATGGGAAATTTTAAAATAATTTTTTAACCATAGCAAACACTTTAATCCAGGGCAGCATGGAAACAAATACCTTGAAATTTCACCCCATTAGTTGAGGCATCCAGAAAAAAAACTGTGGCAATGCTGCCTTACCTTTTAGGCTGTCGCAAGCATCGGAAATTTAAATCTGCCTCACCTACTCACCTGTCTGTATGCTCTTGAGTTCTTTTCACAATTAATAATATTCTCTTTTTATATAATCTGCAAAAATTGATATTCTGTCCCCTATATCCATATTCAAATCATTTAAGAGCAATGGCTCCAACACTAAATCGCTGGGAATAACACCACTGTTTACATCCTTCCAATAATATTTGCACCACACAAATGCCAGGCAATAACCATCTCCAACAAGAAAAAGTCTAACCATCGCCCCTTGATGTTCAATGGCAATACCATCACTGAATTCCCCACATCCTGGGGGTTACCATTGACCAGAAACTGAACTGAAACAGCCACATAAATACTATGGCTACAAGAGCAAGTCAGGGGCTGGGAATTCTGCAATTCTCCTGACTCTCCAAAGCCTACCCACTATCTACAAGGAGTGTGATGAAATACTCTCCACTTGCCTGGATGAGTGAGGTTCCAACAACACAAGAAGCTCAACACCATCCAGGACACAGCAATCTACTCGACTGGCTCCCCATCCACCACCTTAAATATTCACTCCCTCCACCACTGATGCACAATGGTAGTAATGTGTACCATCTACAAGATGCACTACATCAATTCACCAAGGCCTCTTCAACAGCACCTTCCAAATCCACAACCTCTACCACCTATAAGGACAAGAGCAGCAGACACATGGGAACGCCATCAACTGTAAGCTCCCCTCCAAGCCTGGGAACTATATCGCCGTTCCTTCACTGTTGTGGCATCAAAATCCTGGAACTCCCCTCCTAACAGCACCATGGATGAACCTGAATCAGATGGAGTACAGTATTTCAAGAAGGTGGCTCGCCAACACCTTTTCAAGGGCAATTAGGAATGGGCAACAAATGTGGCCTTGCCAGCGATGCCCACATCCCATTAAAGAATAAAAATCTGAAAATCATCCACTAATCAATCATCTGTGTTTTCTGATCATTAGCCATGCTGCCAGATGCTGTTCAACACAATGTACCTTAAATTTATGAACAAGCCTCCAATCAGCATTTTAAACAAATCTTGAAAATATTATGCAGGAGATCCACTGCATTTCCTTATCAGTACATTCCAATATCTCCACAGAAACTCCATTAAATTTGTCAGACATAACTAGGTTTTTATAACTCCATGCTGGTTGTTCTCAATTAATCATTGACTTCTTCTGTATTAAAATGATCTTGTATTATGGCCTCTAGAAGCTTACCCACTATTTGTGTTAAGTTGGCTGGTCTATCGTAACTCAAATTTATTAATTTCTCCTTTCTTGAACAGAAGTTTGCAATCCTCTGTCTGCCTGACACACTAACCTGTCTTTGTACCCTTGAAGTCCTCGTCACAGGTAACCATGCTTTGGCACAACTTCCACATCCAAGGATATTTGAAAGACATCCCTCATGATTATAAAATGCAAACCCCCATCAGGGCCTGGTTCTGTTTCTAATTTTGAGTTCAACGCTACTTCCTTATTTGTAGTTATTTTATCTAATTGCTGCGATTCCTCCTCTTGCACCCTTTCAATCTCACACTGCTCTGTTAAAACTGGGGCAAAGTACTAACTTAGTATCTCTACTATTCCTTCATGCTCCATAAGCTGATTTTCAGCCCTATTTTTAAACTGTCTTCTATCAACATGTGAATAGCATTTGTATTATTTTCCTTTTTAATTACCTTCCTGTTTTCTCATACCACCACATCATAGTTTGAGATATTTGACTAATTGGACAATGGGAAATTTAAGGATAGCAAATCAAGATGTTGCTACTATATTAATTTCAACACAAAAATCCACACAATGCAATATATCTGGAAGTCACATGTGTCCCAATAGTCATTATCAGTTAAGTTTCCTGATAGAGTGGTGTTTCTCACAAACCATATCAATTTGAGACAATGGGGATTGTTACTCCATTTCAATTGCATTCATATACAAGACGTTGAAATGGTTTCATTCATTTGAGGACAGGATAACTGCAAGGAGGCCTCACCTAGCAGAATAGTTGTAAGTTTAATGGAAGCTCAACTGCCAAAATCTAGATACTGGAAGCAAGAGGACCATCAAAACAAAACTGTAAAAATTAATAATAATGAACGATCTTGTGTGCAAGCAGATACAGGCGAGAACTCTATTTTGTAAGGTTAGGAATAATTGTATTCAGAGGTTTTGCTAATTTTTCAAGTGAATTTAGCCTGTTAACAGGAGACACATGGTAAAGTGAAGTGGCATTTATTGAATTCATTCTATTCCTTCATATATCCATAGAAAATAAATCAGCTTGTTGGTTTACAATTGGCCTCATCTCACTAGGGTGTTTATCAGGTTACTTTCTATACGCTTAGAGAAATCCACATGGGGCCCACATGTGAAATTAGAGTATCCAGTTCACACATAGGTTGTTTCATTCTATCACTACATATTGGACAGAGGTGGTAAACCCCTGATCATAGGGGTCTGCTTTCAGGATGCTGAACCTTAAGAGAATATCTATTACAAACCCATAATTTGTAATATCTTTCTTAGCCTTTCTAAGCTCTTCTTTCTTAATGAAATTTGTTGGCTTTTCTAAGCTAAATACTTATATCTTTTTATTCGTCAGTTATTGAAAACATTAATAGGTATTTAATTCATAATGTCCAAGTGAACCTCACATGTTCCTCAGAGGTTGATTCATTGCTGAAATGTACACAGTTAAGCAAGTCCTGAAGATGTGTGACTTGCATCATTTTGTACAATTTGCAGGCAACCTACACATTTCCAGCAGAGCTGTGAAAGTAGCAGTGTAGAGTGATTTTTCAATGTCAGGGCAGCGACCAACCCCTGCACCTCCAGCACCAGCTATATTTAGCCACTGTGAGACAGTACTGTTCTACTGCTGTCAACACTTTCTAAATGATGAGGGTAACTTACACCTGTGAAAAGTCAAAGGGAGGGATTAAAGAGGTAACCAGACATAGCACACCAAACTCAGAAGCCTACAAACCTCCTCATATAAAAAAATCTGTAGAGAATATCTCTAGTCAGTTGTATTCCCTTTCTTTCCCCTTTACCTTCAAACACACAGACACACATAGTCAAAAATAAAATGGCCCATGGATCTCTTATCAAAGATAAAGCATGTTTTTATTAAGCATCAAGTTCACTTTCCGTTTATTAGCAATTTTAAATGCTTACTGAATTGCAACAAGTAAAGCATTGTATTTCATACAAACTTCTTCACAGAACCACATGACATTACAGTGCATATTTTCTGTTCCCGACACCGCTTCAAGATGCCTGTAGCATATACTTATGAATTATTCTGGTAGCTCCATGCACCTTCAGGATCTTTCCTATTGTATTTCACAGCTGTAATAATGTCTTGGTTTCAGGACCTATCCATCCAATGTGCCTTCTCCAGTAAATGGCCAAGACACAGAAAATTCTTAAAATAAATGAGTCATGACTGCTGCCTAAAAAGCAGGCATTGACCTGCATGAGTCTGTATTGTTATTGACTGAGCATCTGCATTTTAATGGAAGGGAGACTCTTGCAGCTCATGAAGGCCATAGCATTATGCATAGGGGCACAGATAGTCACGAGTGCCAAGCATAAATATCTTAGATATGGAAAAACTGCACTGTCCTCTAATTCTGCTGACAGTTTCCTAGGGGGAAAAAAATGTTTGTTTTCCCAGGTGAACAATGCATCAGAGACATGCTAGATATTGTCATATACAATGGATTGACAGATGTTCCACGTGATTGCATGGAATAAGCTGGAGGCAGACTATGGTGAGCTTAACTCTGTAGTCTACTGGTGTTGGAGTGTGTCAGTAGAACAAGTTGAATCTGCTGAAACAGTTCTACCACAGATGTTTCCAAGTAGATGTACACAATTTTGTCTGGGCAGGTGCAGATAGTTAACCCCTGGTGTATAAAGTGAACCTAACCAATATTTCTCTTTTCATCCTCTTCTTTCTCCTCGAGAAAGCAAGGTACCCAAAATAATTCCCATATCTACTAAATTTTTTTAATGTAGTAATCAAAAGTCTTCTGATTAAAATCCACCAAAAAGTACAAACAAAAATGCACCAAAAAGCTCCAAAACAAATCAAACTCTCAGAAATTTAAAGTTAAATTTTATAATCAAAATTGCTGCTGTGCTCTAAGCACATACAGCGCACTAAGGACCAGCAGCTAAAACTAAATGGCACTGTGCTAACCTAAGGCTGGAGGATGTCAGCAATCCCTGCACTCCAACTTGAACTTTCACAAGACATACTCGAGGCTCAACTTCTTCCTTAAGGAATCTCAGTGTCCTTGAGCTGAGGTATAAGAGATCCATCTCAAACCATGTCTTATTTACACTCTAACTCAGCTTAACTAACCAATCCCTCCTTCCAGACATGGGCACCTCAACTCCACCATCTTTGGTGACCTGGAGTTCTTGTCATACCACCAAGCTCAGCTAATCTCCTGCCTTTGAGAAGCAGAAACCCCGTACCTCCTTCACACTATGTGGGAAACCACCAAAGCCCTTAGCATCACTTCTCCATCACCTCTTCCAAAAATCAGACCCAGAGAGATCTGGAATAAAAGGTAAAGGAGTTAGAATTGCAACACAGGTAACAGTAACTAGAGCATGGAAAGAATGGAGTTAGATAGTCTCTTACCAATGGGTTCTGATAAGCTCCTCTAATACCCCAGCCCGAAACACTAGAAACAGAATGATAAGGCAAGAACATCAGGAAGGGGGGCCCACTGAGTGTCACCTTTGCCCTTGCTACCGATCTCCCCTGCCCCCCTGCCACGATCTTTCTCTCATCATCACTCACCTGGGGCCTGGGATCCACTATCCTAGGCCTTGGATGGATATCCTATGGGCAGCAGCCACCACCTCTCCCAGTGGCGCTGCTATTCAATAGAGCTGCTGGCCTCTGATTGACCAGCAGCTCTCAGTGGGCGGGGCTTGTGCCCCTGGGTTCTTGATCCTAGGGAAGTCCTACTGCTGTCCAGTTAAGTACCTGAATGACACTTAATTCGGCCAGTCTACCCTAAAAGAGGTGACAGGGGGCTCTCACTGGCCCTCCAGCCGGTCGGCAAGATCCCCTTCGCCCCCATTAAATATCGCCCTATATTTTAGAGAAAAAACCCTCCCAGACACTCTGAGGCTAAACTATAATCACTCTATTCAATGCAACTGGGCAATGTGTTGCAAGTCACCCAGTGCCTCTTCAATAATTAGCTTTTGACTTGTTTGGACAGAAGCTTGGGTAAGATTGCACGGTTTACTCAGAATCTTGCCTCAAAATAAATTAGAAGTTGTGAGAAGTAAAGACCTGGCTTTGTAATCTGCTATTATGTCAGAAATTGCAGTCACTTAAGCCAACAGATGAGGCTGCACTAAATCAGTACCAGTGCCAGAAAATCTCCCATTTCCCAGCAGGGTACCAATATCCCTTCAACACTGAATTCCATTGAACAGAAAACTATAATCACAAACCCACCTGCGTCAGCACAAGGTGGAGTTAGCCTCTTGTTTTTGCAAAAGAAGAAACCCCTCATAAGAATGACGGTCCCTAAATGGCTTCAATAAGTTACTCATTTTAGCTTTGCTGGAGGAGGGGCAAATGTAGACATGGCTAAATGTAGGTCTTTACTGCTCCTGTAGCAGCACTTTCACTTCTAATACAGTCAAAATTGCTCATTGCTAAAATACAGTCGAATATGACTTGCAATAATCTTTTCTCTTTTAGCAACTGGGTGGCAATAACAAGTTAGCACATATATTGGCCTCTTACTGCCAACACATATGCTTGAATTCAATAAGCGTGATGGAATTAAATCAGCCCCTGCCAACTGTAAGAGTCACGTGTGAAATGTGTTTGAGCCAGACTCAACCCATTTCCTACTACTCACAAATTCACAGTAAAAAGCTGATGTGGAAAATGGTTACATTCAAGTGAATACAGCAGGGATACTTCTGTAACATTGGTAGACATGCGTACTTTCACAGCTTTAATAAATTATTTGCATGAAGAGGGAGATTTATTCTGACTCAACTAACAATGGAGTGCTGTATAATGATAATAGGTGCTAATGCTATTCCATTGTCTCGCATCCCTTATATTTATCAGAACTATCCTCCAGTAAATCAGTACTTCTATTAAATGCTCTACAAAACACACAAGTTATGTGTACTGCAGTCTTTAATGTTAACTTCTGCGGCATCAAACCATTTTTTGAACTTAAATATTCCCTTATAAAAGTGCTAACAGATCCCACAGAGTACTGCTTCATGTAACATGCCCAGTATTGGGAAATCAGAAATGTGTGGGTTCAAAAACTCATCTGCCAGTCAGGCAAAGCACTACTACCCCAGTGTTGATACTCCAATGTGCAAAGGCAACAAGTTTGCTTTATCATCCATGTTCTTTCTGAAAGCTAGCAAACAGCTATAAAGAGCTTTTTTTTAAAAAAGAGTGATAGTAGTGTATGAGGCTAATAACAATTCTGAAATCAATCACTTCCACTGGAGGAAAGTTCAAGTGGAGGAAGGTGAAGAAGAGGGTGCATTTTGTGGGTGTAAAATAAATCAAGCTGCCACTTGTAAAATGAGAAAATGCCACTGATGCTCTGATTGTAGAGGAAACATTGCTTAAATGATGTACTGAAAAGATAAAAACTCTATTAGAAAAAAATTAATTTTGCTTAGGTGAGATCATGAAAGCTTCTTCAACATCTCCAAAAGCAGCAACACTGCACTGGGTTGTGTCCCAGTCAGGATGTTATCGACAGCAGCACCATTAAATAAATAAGGCAGTCAGTGCTGGAGTTTGTATGTCTTCTCTTTCCTTCCTCTCTCCTCCTCCTTCCATGTAATTCCTTAGTTCAAACAAGACTGACTTGTTTCTGCAAAGTATTCTAAAGCTTTAATTTCCAATAGTTGGCACTATAAAAATAAAATCAATTATACCAACAAAATTAGATTCTATTTAATGTGATGGATGCAGAGAACTCATCCTGTTTCAGACCTTCAGAACATTGAAAGCATGAATTCTTACTCAAATTTTGTAGCGACTCCAGTGTAATAATGTTCAAAAATGGCTTCTGAGAGATTTTCTGTGATCTTCACGTTTTTGTATAGGAAGAAACTGGAGAATATACAATCCAGTGTCATATGCAAATACCTGCTTCAGAAGTGGACGAATCACAAATGTTAGCAAGTGTTAGAAGATACAAAGTCCATTCAATGGAAATTATTAATATTGATTACCAGGCTAACAATTACCTATACCTGCTCCATTATATTTTTAATTATTATAGATCACAGAAATGTTACAGCACAAAAAGAAGCCTTTCAGCCCATCGTGTCGACACCAGCTCTCCAAATGTGTAATATTCACTGCCACTCCCCCACCTTCTCCCCATAACCCTGCATATTCTTCCTTTTCAAATGCTAATCCAACTCCTCTTAAATGTCTCGATTGCACCTGCCTCTCCCAAACTCTCAGGGAGCACTTTCCAGATCTTAACCACTCACTGCGTGAAAAAAGTTTCTTCTCATGTCTCCACTGCTTCTTTTGCCAATCATCTTAAATCTGTGTCCTTTTGTTTTCAATCTTTCCACCAGTGAGAGCAGTTTTTCCCTCTTTATGTCCAGATCCCTCATGATTTTGAATACCTCTGATCAAATAACCTCTCAACCTTCTCTTCTCTAAGGAATGCAGTCCCAACTTGTCCAATCTAAATAACTGAAGTTCCTCATCCTTGGAACCATTCTCATGAATCTTATCTGCACATTTTCTCATGCATTCACATCTTTACTAAAGCACGGTGCCCAGAACGGGACACATACTCCAGTTGAGGCCCAACCAGTGTTTTATACAAGTTTAACATAAGTTCCTTGTTCTTGTATTCTACATCCCTATTAATAAATCCTAAGATACTGTATGCTCTCGACCAGTCCTGCTACCTTCAATGATCTATGCACATGTACACCCAAGTCCCTCTGCTCCTGCACCACCTTTAGAATTGGACTATATTTCATATTGTCTCTCAGTGTTCTTCCTACCAAAATGAATCCCTTCATACTTCTCTGCATTGAATTTTATCTGCTATTTGTCCTCCTATTCCACCAACTTGTTTATGTCCTTTTGAGTCCTATATTTTCCTCCTCACAGTTCACAATACTTCCAAGTTTTGTATCATCCACAAATTGTGAAATTGTGCCCTCTATACCAAGGTCTAGTTCATTAATATATATCCAGAAGGGCAAAGGTCCCAAAACCAAACCCTGGGGAACTCTACTACAAACCTTCCCCCAGTCTGAAAAACATCCATCAACTACTCTGTTTCCTGTCACCCTACCAATTTTGTACCCATGATCTGAAATTTACGGCAACCCTACCAGCATGTTTTCTGCTGGGACGGGGGTGGGTGCATGTAAGATACAAGGGCTGGCAAACCCACCACCTTCCTTCCCACCCCCAAGCTACCCAAGTAAATAATTAATGGTCAATTAAGCTTTTTAACCAAGCCATTTGACCTGAAAATTATGCTGCCCACACCATAATATGGTTGGCATGGGCAGGCGGGAGGGAGTGTTTAAAAGGTGGGATGGACCGGGGGAATTGTGAGACATCCTTCAGGGGGTGCTCTATGGGGATCTCTACGGGTGCACCTCCCCCCAAGATGTTACATCCCCTTTTGTTCCTCCCTGTCTGGCCTCCAAAAGCCATCTCCCGAACCCCCCTCGCTCCCCTCACTAGGTTGCCTGATCCCTCCCCACCCTAAAATCAAGGGACTTACTTGGCTTTGAGATCCATCAAAGCTCTCCATGAGACTGCATGCAGTCCCAGCAGCACCCACTACTCAGTTCTTCCTCTGCTGGGGCTGAGAGCTACTGGGCAATCAGCTTGGCCGAAGCTCTCCATGATGGGACTTTTTCCCACTGAGGGGTGGAAGTCCCACTCTCAGCCTGTTTAGACCACCAGCAGCACATTATAGCTGCAAAGCAGGCTTTTATTTCAGGTGTGTTGGCTGCCAGCTGACTCTTCCAAAGGGCAATAAGCAGCCATGTGAAATCCAGCCCCATGTTGTTACTGCCTTTTTATTCGATGCGCTGTAACTTTGTTCACAAGCCTATTGTGCGACATTGCATCAAATGATTTTGGAAGTCCATGTACACCACATCAGCATTGCACTCATCAACTCTCTCTGTTGCCTCTTTAACTAATTTGCTGGAGTTGTTTGAACATGATTTACCTTTAACAAATCCATGCTGGCTTTCCTTAATTAGCCTGCATGTGCCCAAGTGGCTTTAATTTTGTCCTAAATTGATGTTTCCAAAAGCTTCCGCACCACCAAAGTTAAACTGACTGGCCTGTAGTTGCTGGGATTATGTTTATATCTCTTTTTCAACAAAGGTGAAACATTTGCAATTCTCCAGTCCTCTGGCACCACCCCCGATTCCAAGGAAGACTCAAAGATTATGGCCACCGCCTCTGCAATTTCCATTCTCACCTCCCCAGTATCCTTAGATGCATCTCAACTGGTCCTGGTGCCTTCTCCACTTTAAGCACAGACAGCCTATCCAATATCTCCTCCTTATCAATTTTTAATCATTCAAGTATCTGAATTACCTCCTCTTTCACCATGATCTTTCTTCGTAAAGACAGAAGCAAAGTATTCATTTAATACCTCAGTTATGCACCCAGCTCCATATGTAAATTTCCTTTTTGGTCCCTAATCTGCCCCACTCCTTTTACCACCCATTTACTATTTACACGCCTTTAAAAGAATTTGGGATTCCCTTTTATATTAGGTACTAGTCTCTTTTCATACTCTCTCTTTGTTTCTCTTATTTGCTGTTTCACTTCCCCTCTGAACCTTCTATATTCAGCCTGGTTCTCAGTTGCAGTATCCACCTGACATTGGTCATAAACACACTTTTTCTTCTTTATCTTAATCTCTATCTTTTTCACCATCCATGTCTGGATTTGTTTGCCCTACCTCTGCCCTTCCTGGAAATGTATTTTGATTGTGCCCTAAATCTTCTTTAAATGTAGTCCATTGTTCAGTTACCATTTTTCTTGCCAACCTATGATTCCAATTTATCTGGCCCAGATCCATTCTTATTCCCAATGAGCTTGGCTGTGCCCCAGTTAATTATTCTTACTCCGGATTATTCATTGTCCTTTTCTATATCCAACCTAAGCCTTATGACATAATGATCACAGTCCCCTAAATGTTTCTCTCCTGATCTACTCTCTTGATCTACTCAACCCAGCTTATCCCAAGAACCAAGTCTAGCAGTGCCTCCTTTCTCCCTGGAACAGAAACATACTGCTGTAGAAAATTTTCCTGATCAGACTGTAGGAACTCTTTGCCCCCTCTACTTTTACACTAATACTATCCCAGTCTATATTCAAATAATTACAGTCCCTCACAATAACTGCTCCTATCATTCCTGCACCTCTCTGTAATGTCCATGTAAATTTACATCTTTCCCACTAGTTGGTAGCCTACAGACTATATTGAGCAATAATTGCACATTTTTTGTTCCTTAGCTCTAGCCAAATAGATTCTGTCCTTGACCCTTCTGAGATATCCTCCTCTCCAGCACAGCAATGCTCTCCTTAATCTATACCACCACCCCTCCCTCTTTTCTTCCTTTCCTATCTTTCCTGAATACTTTGTATCCAGAAATATTTGATGCCCAGTTCTGCCCTTCTTTGAAGCAGGTCTCTGTTGCAGCCACAACACGTACTTCCACATGGCAATTTGTGCCTGTAACTCACCAATCTTATTTACCAGTCCATGCATTCATATACATGCACTGTAACCTTGATTTAGACTTTATTAGTGAGTATCCCATCAAGGGTTCTGAGAGCAAGACTTTCAGTTGTGCTTCATCCTGAACACATGATTTGAGTCAGAATTCTAAGAGGTTGCTCTTGTGCTTATGTTGAATGACTGTTTTTAATAAATTCTGGAGCTTCCTTTTTTAATCTTCCTTAGTACTCATTTGAACTTCAAAAGGGAAAAGTAACCATACAACCTAGAATGCTAGCCTTTGTTCCTCAGTGTTTTCCTACTTTGCTGTTTCATGAAAGAGGGTTCAATCCCATGTAAAATATTTTTGTCACAGAAGCATAGTCCAAGCTTCCAGAAGAGGATGACTAAGGAAGTACAATGTTTACTGTTTTGAGAACAGTATAAAAATAACTGAAGCATTGTCATCTATCTGAACTGTTGATTGCTCTTTCTACTGTTTAATTTTACTCTTTAACAAAAATCAATAATTAGTTATAGGCTCAGCTAAACTAGTGTATTTAATTTGATTGTCAGAAAGATTAAGCATAGAAAGTGCTTTACTGCATTATTTCCAATTCATATCACATGGTTAAAGAGTTCATTGTTCACCCAAAGATCTGCTTTCCCAGATACTTTGCACAGAACCAAGTTTCAGTTCTTAGAAAACACACACATCTGTGGAAAGTGACTTTTATCTGCAGACACTTTGAATCAAGTAATGTTTAAAATTATATATCAGAGTTATATATCTTGTGTGTTGTTTTATTTAGAACATTATTGGTTGCTTTAGAATGTTGTGGATTGTCTCAACTGCTGTGGTGGAACTTGTCACAGCTGACAAAACGTGAGCAGAGTTTCTGGAGCAGGTTGTTGGATGTGGATTGGCCTGAAGCCTCCTAAGTGAGATGAAAGCTCTTAATAAAAAGATTTTTTTTCCAGCTTTGTAGTTACAGAGCATCAACCATGCAGGGAAAACCCTCAAGGAAGAACTGCATAATTGTAGTAACATTGAGTTGCATGGCAGAGGTATGTGCTCAACTGAGTGCCCTATGCACCTGTATATAACTGTTAATGTTGAAAAATGTCCTCTGGTGCTTCACAGTGGAGAAAAAATAAATGGAAGGCAAGCCTTGTTGGAGACCTAGAAGCAATTGCTAAAAGATTAGTCAAACCGATGGATTTTGTAAAGGCCTTTGAAAAGAGAAGTAAGGAGGTAGAGAGGTGGAAGGGTTTGCAGAAGGAGATGCAAGGGTAGAGCTGAGGGGGCTGAAGGCTGTATCCAAAATGGAGCAGAGGAATAGAGGAGATGCATAGCAGGCCTTCCAATATCTCCTCTTTTAACTCAGCATTCATCTCCATGAAGCATCTTGGAACATTTTCCGGCAATATGCCTGCAAATTGTTCTTAAGGTCAGAGTCAGAAGACCAAATAGCACAAAACATAAGACTGGAGAAAGTTGTAAAAGTAGGCTGTAGTGAGACTTGGGAGGGGTTTGTAGATGAACAGGAAATTTTGAATTCAGTGCAGTATAAAAAGCCAGTGCAGTCCAGCAAGGATGAGGGTGAATAGCAAGCAGGGCATAGTATGTGTTGTGATATGATTGGCAAAGGTTTGGGTGGGAACTGGCAATCAGGAAGCCAGCAAAGAGGCCTTTGGGGAAATCATGCCCAGAGGTCATGAATGTGAGAGAGTTTCAGTGATAGTAGAACTAGGACAGGGGTGGAGGGTAAGGTTACACATGAAAACAAGCAGTTCCAGTGCTAAGTAGGATATGAAATTTAAAGCTCAACTGTGGGGCAAAAATAATTTAAATCCTGTACATGAACTGTTTCAGTCTGAACAAATAGCCAGAGATGGGGTGTCAGAGGCAAGGTTAAAACATTTTTGGTTCGGCTTTCCTATCTTGACCTCTCTCCAGGGATCCTTCAGCGATGTCTGGTGAATTCACCATTGTAGTACCAGCAGTCACCACTCCTCCCAGTGGCACTGCCATTACTAAAGACTTGCCATCCTCTGATTGGCCAGCAGTTATCATGGGTGGGATTTACATCATCTGGAAGCTTAATTGGAAGGGAGACCCAACGCTGACCAGGCAAGTGCCTTGTTGGGATATATAACAGCGCTGGGCCTCCCAGAGGAAAGTGTTCCGGGGCTCTTACCGGTTCTCCAGTGGGTGAGACCCCCATCGCCCACATTAAACCCTAGCCCATCTCTCAATTGAATGCATGTTTGAAAAAAAAATCTTGCTTTTTATTGATATCCCCAGGAATTAACGCTGACTGTAAGTTTAGTTTCTTGAAACTTGTCATCTGAAACTGGGCTATTCATAGAGACATCATAGCTTAGCTGTGATACACCAAACATGCAGTAATGTCTTGACAACCATCTGCCTTTCTTATCAAGATAGACATTATAATTATGACAAAGTAGTATTGGTTGATTACTTAAGGCTTTCTATTGCACTTGCTATCTTCCACACACAAAATACTTAAGGTTCAGCCAAACCTACATGAGACTGCCAAATCTGAATTGAGGCACATTATTTAAAATCACTCTAAATAAGTACCAGCAGGATTCAAAGAGTCACTATGTATTATTTGTAACACCATACACTGACAGTGACATTCTGACTTCTAATCTACTTTAACTTGCAAAACATAAAATAAATCAGCACATTGTCAAAAGAATTGATTGGATTTTGTTTTATTTATCCAGCTCCTGCTGGCAAGATCCAGATTGAAGACTCCTTCAAGACTGTGGTCAGGAACATAGTGAAAATAAACAAGCGGAGGTGTGGTTTCACAGAAACAAGAATAAAATATACTTCACTTGCACATACTAATGTTTAATAAAAATTAAAACAAGTGACAGAAAGAAGATAAAGTCTGTCCTGGTGGTGCAGTACCCAAGTGCTCCATATGACCCCATCAAACAGGTGCAAGAATCAGTCTCACAGGGCAATGTAATCCACATCACAGGCTTCAACCTGAAGGTGCAAATGTCTGGAAGGCAACACTGCATTCTGTTAATGTCATGCAACATCTCTACCAGCTGTGAAGAATCTCCCTTTTTAGATTCATATTATCCAGTTGAAGATATTTGTTTTCTGACTATTTGAGCTATACGGTATGAGTATAACCAGAGTTTGGAATTGTGTTACAACAAATGTTCCTACTCCTATTTATTTTCACAGTCAGACTGCAAAGTAAGACTTGAGAGATTATAATCCTCTGTCATTCATCACATACTTCATATGATTTTGTCTTAATATTGCAAATATCATTACATCATCATCATCATCATGTAGTGTGGAACAGAGTTGTGAGACCAGGTTACAGGTGTGGTTAATTAAAATCAATCTATTTATTGGGTAGTCACACCCTTATGACATGTGTAATTCTGGAATTAATAATATTCTACACCCTCAAACAAAATGCTGTATTACAGCATTTAGTGAGATAAATTCAACCCAGCGGGCAAATACAAAACTGAAAACAACAATACCCCAAGGATGACATCAAGAGGCAGTAACACCTTGAGCAAAGATTGTGCATGTTAACAACATCAGTGCATTTGATTAGAGACACACCTTTTGAAGCTGTTTCTCGATTCAAGATAATGTCCCTACTGCTGATGCACTTTGCTGATTTTGTCGTCAAAAGCCATAACCAACAAAGTCGGTACCTTACCCAAGGGTTAGGATGTTATGCAATCATCAGTGATCACAAAATAACTTTATTGGTTAGTGCAAAGGTGAGCAAAGAAATTTCAACTATTCAGTCCACTAGTAACCAACGTACACAGGAAAAGTGTGTCTCCTCATCCCCACCTCTGATTTCAAGCCACTTTGCATGAATGCTGTTAAGGACAACACTGTCAGCAGAGCTGCAGTTGAAGTCTTTTATTTCTTAATGCACCATGAGTCTAGCAACGCAATCATGACCTTATTTACATTCAGTTTGTTCCTGACTTTGGAGGCAATGTCAGTTACAAATTGTTAAGTAGTGTGAGATTTGTATTCATCTTTTCCTTCCCCGTAACTTAATGAACAGCTAGCACTTCAACCACCAAATTTATATATTTTGATACAATTGTTTCCACCTACAGCCATTGTTTTTCAGACATTTTCTTCTAACGAGCCAATTATTTTCACTTTTTATTGAAGATTCTCATCTATGGTCAGTTTTTTTTTTAAATTGCAAGGTTTGTTTTTACAGATTATATTTTGTTATTGTTTGGCTCACCTGGGGATCTATTGCATTAGCTAATGACTCAAACAATAGAATGTGATGGTGGGCATCACCAAATAGGATGGAATTTCTTCAGACAACAAAAGAGAAGCCTCAAAAGAACTGATCACAGAGACAATTATTAGTTTTATTGGCCCCTGGAGGATGTCAAAAATCAGTCTGGACACTGTCCTTCAGAACCACATTTAGACTGAGAGAAGAGCTTTTTGATCTTTCTATCCTTTCCTCAGTGACTATAAATTGCCAATGCAGTTTAATCTGGTGGCAAATAAAAATGTGCCAAACAGTTCCCCATCATAGTTTAGAACCTCCAGGCATATAATAGGACTTCTCTTCACCTACCTAAGTGATTGAATGAGGTGGATTTGTGGCAAAAAGAGAAAATGGCTACAATAAGGAAGGGCTCCAGCCTACACCAATCTAACACTGATGCACTAGCAGCAAACTATTCACAGCTGGCACATCTTGTTGCAAAGGAAATTGCATGAAGACCCGGATTAAGGAGTTGCTGCCAAGAAACCAGATAGATGGTTGTCCTGCCACCATACTGGTGAGGAAAGTCAGGGACTGAGGTCAAGTGTTCAAGGACATTACTCAGAGAGCACATGCACATATTTGAAGGACATAATACCTATCATGATTATGTTGCAAAGAAGGAAGCAGTTGCTTCACAACTCCAACTGTCAACCACTGTTCCATGATGCGATTAAGAGGATGGTGGTCTTGCACTTGCACATTTTATGGTGAGATGCATTGTTCCATCCATGGTACCTACTATGTCTTGTGAAGGTACAAACTCACACTTGTCAGCTGTTGAATAATCAAACTCATGAATATTGGCTGGTTGGAGGAGGGAGGTGAAAGAGAAAGGTAAGTATGGTCTCAAGTCAAGGTGACTCCAAGATTACAAGTGGAGTTAGAAGTTTGGAACCAACTCAATCCAGTTTGACAGATTTGCTAATTGGATATTAGAGTCAGGTGGGTCCACAATACTCCAGAGCACTGCTGATGTTTGACCAGTTCAGTAGTGGAATCTAGAGGTGAAGATCTGTCATTCAAAACTGGGATTCTTTCCATTTGACTCCAGTAAAGCCTGCAAGTTGCTCTAAAATCCTAGAAGGAAATGGTTGTTAGTCCAATGAAATGGGAAGTTGGAAGAACACAAATTGTTGGGTTGAACTTCTATAACAAAATTTCTAAGCTGTAATATTACACAGCATGCACAATATGCATCAAGGTAAAATCAAGAGATGTATATTTCTATTGACAACCTGTCAAATTATCATGACAGATTATTATTATTAAGCCTGCATTCAAAACACTCATGTAAAGATTGTTCATTACAATAACAACTTTCATTTTACATTATTTCATGCCAAGATCCTGTTAGAAAATGAAATGTCAAACCTCGCAGTGTGTCTGAAAACCTTTTGTGAAGTATTACCTCATGGTGTAGCACATTGGAATTTTGCATATGTTACAGAGTTTGGTAAGTATCTCTCCAAACTCTCTTCAAACTCCTCACTTTAAGGGAAGGGGCAAGCCATAAGTTTGGATTTTTTTGGAAAAGGTTAATTGAATCCTCATTATGATAAGTATATTTTTAAACAAACCAGAATTTTTTGAATGATCATGGGACAGCAGGCTTAAACTAGTCGGTCTTTCCAATTTCTGGGATATCAGCTGATCAGTTAATAGTGCTTTCATTGTATCTGACTTTGCACAACAGTTAAGGATAAATAATTGGATTGTAAAGCTTAAAACTTGGACTCTGAACCCAAGGTTTAGTCACATTTTTTTGGTAAGCCAAATATAAACAGGAGAGTTTTTGTCCTTCAAGACATGTATATTCAATACAGATCATTTCACATTTGAGACAGCAACAAAAAGGGAGTCCAAGCAATGTTTTAAAAATGTTTCTGCAATGCATGGCCACTATGCCTGACTTAATGGGATCTGTAACTTTCATTCCTCCTGGGCAAAATAAATTATTTTGAATTACTGTCAAAAACAATTGGGTTTATGTCATCCAGAAGCCACTACCAATTTGTCAAACAATATCTTAAAAGGGTTAACATTTATTATTTGCCTAGGAAACAAATTCCATAGGATAAATATAGCAATTCAAAAATTCAGGATAAAGTGAGATTTTGGATGGGCTTCATTGTCACAAAAACTTGTATTTCATGTAGTACCTTTAAAATAGAAAAATGTTACACTGTGTTTCACAGAGGTGAAAGAAAATGGATATCAAGCTGGCTGATAGGGAGAGTAACAAAAACTTGGTCAAAGAGGTAGGTGTAAAAGATCTTAAAAAGAGAGGGAGATATAAAGGTGGCGAGGTTCAAGGAAACCTGGCTAGAAGGATTCAAACAGGAAGTTGTGCAAGATGGGCAAAGATCAGGAATGCAACAACTGAGTTGAGGATCAAGTAGAGGAAAGGGGTTTATAAATGGGGCTCTGAAGAAGGGTCATATGGACTCAAAACGTTAAGTCTGTTTCCCTCTCCACAGATGCTGTCAGACCTGCCGAGTTTTTCCAGCATTTCCTGTTTGTATTTCAGATTTCCAGCATCCACAGCATTTTGCTTTTACCTTTGTAAATGGGGTGTTGGTTGACAGGGACAGAGAAAGGGTCAAGGAAGCTTTATTTTTTAAAAGAGGGAGAAAAATGTAATTGATTCAATTAACCGTCAAAGCAACAACATTGACAATGTCATTGGCAAGAGTTGTGATTTTACATTAAAAGTCACCCTAAAAGAAGTCATGGGGGAGACAATGGCATAGTGGACCAGTAATCCAGAGGCCCATGCTAATGTTCTGGGGACACGGGTTCAAATCCCATCATGGCAGCTAGTGGAATTTAAATTCAATTAATGAATCTGGAATAAAAAAGCTTATGGCCATGAAAATGTTGTCAATTGCTGTAAAAACCCATCTGGTTCACTAATCGTCCTTTAGGGAAGGAAAGCTGTTGTCCTTGCCTGGTCTGGCCTACATGTGACTCCAGCAATGTGGTAGACTCTTAACTGCAAGCCACTCAGTTCAAGGGCAATTAGGGATGAGCAACAAATGCTGATGTTGCCAGCAACACCCACATCCCATGAAAGAATATTATTTAAAAATCAGGGCCATGTGGTGGCTTTCCTTGTTCTAAGCATTGTGGATAACGAAAGGTACTCAGAGAATTCACCTCACCTAATTTGTCACCAGAGCTTGCTGGGATTCTTGGCTCCTTTTATTTTGTTCTAAATATTCATATATTTTTCTATTTCTAAATATTCTAATTTTTTTACTTAAATAAATCAGGACAAGTAACCTTAGCATTGTCTTATTTTTCATGTCTTCTGATATCCTGGCAATCTTATATATGCTCCATTAAATAATTGCTATGGTGTGAGGTTGATCTGAGTGGTACCAAGCCCGATCATGACAGTGTGTAAAAACGCAAAGGTTTCGTTCATGGAACTTTAAGTCTGCTTGACATTTAGCAAATTAACTGAGTACAGCATCACTGATTTGGCCGCTAAACTATTGCATGATTCCCTAGAATAAGCAGTGAAACTTCTTGTGTTGAACTTTAGTAGCACCGTTAGATGCAAGACTCCGTCAAATGCTTTGCAAAATGATGGCACGATAAAAATGCACATCACAAACATGGCCATGTGGCCACGCCAACAGCAGCCCCAGGGCCAATGAGTCTCAAATTTGTTTTGTTTGGCTCTGGTGCACAGCAGAAATCTCCTAACTCCAGCCTCAGGCTGCTGCAGAAACAATGCGCTGGATAATGTCACCTGACTGACAGTATCACAACCCGAAGATCGCGCTTTAAACGAACATTAAACAAATACTGATCACATCCCATACGGGCAGCATAGCAAACCATTTAGCGAAGTATGAGAAAAACCACCGGAGGCATCAAAGTTCTCTTCAGATGCCCTTCTGTCCCTTATGTATATCCTTTATATAATTATTCTCAAATACCGACTATTATGCAATTTAGTCAAGTTCTGTTTGGTGGGAATCAAGGGGACTCGTTTCACTTCTTGGGATCTCACTATACCAACTATGAAGTATTTGGCTCAAAGCGCACAGCTTTGTAAAGTGTGCAAAGAGGTGAATCGTGCACTTACACACAATAAAGGTGATAATAACTGTCAGTTCGAACACACGATATTTCAAAGCTTTCATTACCAGTTCCTTTGGAATTTAATCTCAAATTTAAATCAATTTAGTAATAACTTCACATCGTGGCAAATTCCCACGCCTAAACTAAAGGCACTGATGGATAGCACATGACAGGGTAAGGGCCAACGTGCCCAAACTACTTGGGACATGAGGCTGTTCTTTAGGTTATCGGTGAGAAAGCTGCAGTCAGACCCACGCAATGGAGCGCGGCGAAGTGCAAATGAAAAGATTTTATTGACATTATCTGCTCGTCTGCTGGGGTTGTTTAGATCTTGGGAAAAGGAGGAATTCACAATTACAGTTAATACCATAAAGAAAACTCCTTCAACAATCTTACCACATATACTGGCAATAAGTGACAGCTTGAGATAAGGGGGAATTATCGCCACGTAGTCAGACCGTAACCCAGTGAAAACTGGAAATTGGATAGGGTGGCTGTTCGCCCTTTCTCCCACTATAAGTATCGCCCCCGAATCTCCCTCAGACCCAGGCAGCCAGCGGGCGCTCCTTGGCTGGACCTCGTAGAATGGCGGAGGCCTGCAAATTACACAACTAAGACTTTCACATCTGTGATAAATTCAACAGTTGCAGGGGATAGATCGAAAGGATAAACTAGTACACGAAATTAAAGTGTGTGCCGAGCGGTTACTCACGGCGTGCTCACGGGACCCAGTCGTCGAAGTGCTCATGGTTTCTTTCGGACGTTAATTGTTTTTTTTTCGCCCTGGTGATCGGTAAACGGGCCTGGAGTGAATTCCGTTAAATATATCTGATCGAGGCGGTGGGTGGAGAAGCGGCGAGTGAACAAGTGTCTTTGTGATTGATGTAATGGGATCCATTGTCAATAGGGGGCGATTCTCGGGAGGAAAGAGGAGGGGAGATGGGGAGAGGGAGAGGAGATGGGGAGAGGAGGAGGAGGAGGGGGTGGTTACACGGTAATAAATGCATATTTTGACAAAAGGTTTGATTAATAAAAATAAATCAATCAAATATTTCCAGATTAATTCTAATGTAATGAATACACCGTGCTTTAGAAACATCTGCGGCCCAAATGCTGTAAATTATATGATTTAATTTGATGTTTCCTTTTTTGTGTATGATGTGGGTATTATTAATTTTGTCCCAATAAAATGGGACATTTTTGTTAGATTTCTTTTATTTCGGGCGATGACACCCAGCCCCCTCGCCTTTTGATGTCTTTGAAGGTTCCGTTAAAATAGTTAGAAATATCTGGCCCACTGTAAAGTTCTACAGGCTGGAATAACGTTTCCCAAAATTTCTGTCGCTTTCACGCTGTCCATTCAGGGTGTGTCTCGGACTATCCGCCAAACCAATACAGCGGCTCAACAGCTTCCTCAGGCTTAAAAGTGTAGACTTAAAGGACTTTGCGGACATGCGTTTGCAAAAACTTTCCATTCATTTAGCAACATTCAACATAAATTGCGTCCAAATGCACTGTCATTTAACTTGCACGGAGCATTATCACAAGGAGTAACCTCCGATTGATTCTTCTGCTTCACTGAACGAAGGCAACAACAATCACTTATTTTTCCACTCGCCAATTTGCAGACATCAAGCTTCAACAGACAGCAATATGATAAGACCAGATAACATGTTTTTGTGATATTGATTGAGGGGTAAATGTTGATCAAGCATAACTGCCCTCCTCTGCACATGGGATTTTTTTTACATCCACCTGAGAGGGCAAATGGCCTTTCAGTTTAACATCTCATTTGAAAAGTAACACCACTTGACAGTGCAGTACTCCCTCAGTGTTGCACTGGATTGTCAGCTTAGATTTTGTGCTTTTATGCTGGAGTGGGACTTCAGTCCACAACCTTGTGCATCAGAGGCAAGTGTGCTTGCTTGAGCCATAGCTGTGACTGTAGATTTTAAGCATCATCTTAAAGAAGTAGAGAGCCAAAAAGGTTGAGGGAGGGAATTCCTGAGCTTAGGACCTCAGCAGCTGAAGGTACGGCCATAATTGGAGGAATAGTTGAAACCAGGGCTATGCAAAAGTTTAGAATTGGAGTATCTAAGAGGGTCATAGCGTGGAGGGAGATTTCAGAGATAGGAAGGAGTGAGGCCATGGAGGGATTTGAAACAAGAATGTGAATTTTGAAATCCAGGCATTGCTTAACTGGGATTTAATGTATATGAGTGAGCACGGGGGCAATGAGTAAACGGAACTTGGTGCAAGTTGGAACATGAGTTGCAGAGTTTAAGTTTATAAAGGGTGGAAGATGGGAGGCTAGCCAAAAATGCATTGGAATAGTCCAGTCAAGAGGTAACAAAGGCACGAATGAGGGCTTAAGTAGCAGATGAGCTGAGGCAGGGCAATGTTAGAGATAGAAATAGGTGGTGTTAGTGCTGGCACAGTTATGTGGTCAGAAACTCAACATTGGGTCAAGTACAACAACAATGTTGGAAACAGTTTGTTTCAACCTCAGGCAATGCCAGGGAGAGGGATGGAGTTTGTAGCAGGACTCAAGATTATTACAGCACAACCAAAACCTGTCTTTATCCAATAAGGACAATGAAGTTTTCACTCTGCAGCAAAGACAGGAAGCTTGGCTGAATTCCCAATGCTGCAGCTGAGATCAGTTAACACAGCACATAGGGTCAAACTTGCAACTTTCACACACTCCACAGCGATCCTACTCACTGACGGTTCGAGGGGCATCACCATCCATTCTTTCACACACACTTTCATTGTCCTCATCCCATCCATGGGACCATTCACCAACCACACATGCCAGGCATATATGACTAATGTATTTATGATGGGCAGCATCTACTCACTATGCCATCAGCAGGAGGGCCCACCAAACACTAAGATGGTACCTTCTTGTCCCATCATTTATGAACAGATACAGATGAAATTAAATATTAATAGTTTGTAACTTCATCCAAATTCAAAGCTAGCTGTGGATGTAGAACTGAAAGAAGAAATAGAGATATGGGGTGGAATCATCCCAGATTTGCACCAAGTGCGGTAGCAGGTGGGTAAACGCTGTACCCATTGGCCGCGATGGCAGGTTTTCACACTGTATCATCCCAAACCCGCCATATTATTTATGCATTCCCTGGAAACACACCTTTTCCATGGTGGACGAGCTCTCATTCGCCCGCCAACCATCACCTCACCGCTTTATCACACCAGGTGCGATATTTAAAGTCCAGCCGCGTGCATACATCTCAGCGCTTCCAGACCATGACTGCTGCAGGGAAGATGTCCACGAAAGGCAAAAAGATTGCAGCCCCAGGTTCAGTGGCAAGTTACTGGAACGCCTTTTGAATACCGTGGAGTCCCATCAGAATGTCCTCTACCCCCACTCTGGGTGCAGGATGGGCAGCAGCGTGACCAACCAGGCTTGGGAGGTGGTGGCAGCAGTGGTCAGTGCCAATGCTCTTCAAAAGAGGACAGCTACACCGCGCCACAAGAGGATGAATGATCTCCTCCATTCTGCCAGGGTAAGTCACTTTTCTCATCACTCTCAACTCATACACTCACAAATCCAATACACATCCACAGGGATCCTACTCACTGCTGGTTAGAGGAACATCACCAATCATCTCTCACACACTCCTTCATTGTCCTCACCCCATCCATGGGACCACTCACCAACCACACATGCCAGGCATAGTTATCAACTGGCCTGGCAGGCACCCTGCTTACACTTTCTCCATCTCTATTCATGCAGGACAAGCTGGCACACAACAACAGGGAGAGGTCTCAGACCAATGGAAGAATGCCTGAAATTAAGGTCCTCACGGGCTTTGAAAACAGAGCCATGCAGCTGGCCACCAAGGATCTGGACCTGTCCTTTGCTGATGGTGATGTCGGCGCTGCTCTACTAAGTGAGGGTCCAGCAGTGCAACATTCATCAGACAACCATGCCATGAGTGATGTGTCCTCTTTCACAGGCCATTGCCATGCACTAATTATCTCCCCTTGCTTCTGCAGGCACATCTGGGAAACAGCCGATGGAATCCATGACCCAGGGCCTCCAATCAAGCCCTGAAGAAACTTCCGTAGGGGAATCTGGAGGCACCCTCCATGAAGTCCCATCACAGCACTCAGCCACACCCTTCACCAGTGCAGAGACACACACCTCGGTGGAACCCAGTTTTAGAATAGCCTTAGGATCACAACCTGGTGAACACATCACACTGTCTGATACACAGCAGGTGGTGGCAGGGACTTCCTGGGTGTCCGCAATCGGAGGACTGCTGGGGGCCAGAAATTTGCTGAGTCCAAGTCAGATGATGAGCCTCTGGACTCGGTCATGTCACAGTTGCTGGAGCTGCAAAGGCAAGCTCAGGAACATCAGGAAGAGATGTCCGCTGCACTCCTCAGATTGCAAGGCGCAATGGAGGAGTCCGTCCACCTTCACTCTGAGGTGATAGCGTCAGCATGCCAACGTACCGAGATCAACACTGATAGGATAGTGGCCACCGAAGAGGCCTTGGTCCTGCACTGCTGCGTGGGCTCAACTCCATCCCTGACGCCATAGTTGGCCTCCAACAGTGTGTACACGAGGAGGGTGCTGGTGCAGCTCGATCTCACTCCAACTACAAGGAATTCTCCTTCTCCACAAGGAATCAGCCTGGGGCCCTCAGGCACCCATAGGGAGGAGGATCAGCAGGTACACACTCAGGGGCTATCCACCCAGGTGACTCCAGGAGTGTCCGGCCCACTCAAATCCCCTCTTCCTGTGACCTCAGCAGCTCAGCTCCACAGGCCAAGGAGGGAGACACTGCCACACAGCAGGACCCTGAAAGCAGGTCGGGCCCTCCAAGTCTTGGCTCTCCAGAAGACACCCGGCTAGGACATCACAGACAGGGCATTTCACCTCCGCTGTGGATGTCCAGAGAGCACCAAGATGTAGTGGCAGGGCTAGGAGAGTTAAGAAGCATTAATTGCACAGTCTGGACACAGGTGTTAATCACTTGTACATACTGTTCACTATTGTCAATAAACTCCCAAGAATGTTGCCCTGCCTATGGCTCCTTGTTCTGATGAGTAGTGTTCTTGTCACTCAGATGTAAAACTTTTCTGCACAAGATAAAGGCAGGTGTCTCAGTCCAGGGTCTCTTCCCTGTTCTCTGTGCAGCCTTCAGACCAAAGTGATGGTCCGGCCTCACAATCCCTGGACACATTACTGATGCCTGCACCTCGATGGTGCTTGTCACTGCTGCCAGAATGTAATGGACAGAGTTCCGTCAATTTCTCTGTGTGCTCTCAGCACCTTTAAGGTGGGGCTGGCCCCCATCCCTTCAGTATCTATGACCAGTGAGGCTGTGCTCCTGAAGGGCTCGGGTGCTGAAGGCAAAGGATCAGATGCTTCTAAAGTTTCAGGGCTGCGTCCCTATGATGTGACCCTGATTACAGAGTGCAAACGAGTGCCCTCGGCCAGACAGGAATCAGACATTATCAGAGGCTATGTGAAGATCTATGGAGTGTCCTCACTGTATGTCATCATCATCCTCCTGCAATCGAGCGACTATTAGGGCCTCCACTGCATCTCCATGACAGGAGCATTCTCACAGAGGGTATTCGCATTGCCATAAGCCAGACTGGAGTCAAATGTTCACAGATGCAATGTGAGGATCCATGGGGTCACCTCACCGCATGTTGTCATTATCCTCCACAAATCTAGCAGCTATGAGAGCCTCCCGAGCGTACCTGTCTTGTCTAGCCAGTACGGTGGCCTCATCCCTGTCATCGTTGCCTTTGAGGACCTTTTCACCCTCATCCACGCTAGTGTCCTCCTCATTGAAAGAGACCTCCATCTCCTTCTCAGCCAGCTCGTCTCCCCATTGCAATGCCAGGTTGTAAAGGGTGCAGCAGATGACGACAATGCATGATACCCTCTGCAGACTGTATTGCAGGGCTCCACCAGACTAGCCCAGGCACTGGAAACTCATCTTCAGCATCCCGATGGTTTGCCCCACCAAGCAGGATGAGCCTCATTGTACTATTGTTCCGCTGCAGTCTGAGGCCGCTGCACGGGTGTCATCAGCCTTGTCCCCGAGAAGCCATCCCTGCAGTTTCTGTGGAACCTGGAAGACTTCAGGGACCTGTGACTGACTAAAGATGTAAGAGTCACGCACACTCCCTGGAAACTGTGGCGCACACCTGCAGGATGCATTTCTGTTGGTTGCACACCAGCTGCACATTCAGCGAGTGGAAGCCCTATGGTTGATGTAGTTCACCACGTGTTGCGACAGAGATCTGAGTGCCACGTGAGTGCAGTCGATCGCACCCTGCACCTATGGGAAACTCGAGACCTGGGCGAATCCAATCGCTCTTGCTGACCTGGTTCCAGGCAAAATGCACAAAGTTGTGCACCCTCACAAAAATGGCATCCGTGACCTCGCGGATGCATTGTGGGAGGAGGCTTGTGATATCCCACAGAGGTCACCTGTGGAGCCCTGAAAGGAGCCGCTGGTGTGTAAATTGAGTGCTGCAGTCACTTTCACAGCCACTGGCAGTGGATGCCCTCCATGTCCCCATGGCGCCAAATCCTGCAGTAGCTGGCAGATGTGACCGACCAGGTCCCTCAAAATGCGCAGTCTTCGGCAACACTGGTTCTCAGTCATCTGCAGGAATGAAAGCAGTGACCACAGACCCTAGGTGTCGCTAGGCGCCGAACAGCGACAGCTTACTGTGGCTCTTTGGCAGCATGTGTGGGAGCCCCAGCCGCCCCTTCCTCCCTCTGCGCAGCCAGGAGCCTCAGACGCTCTCTCCTTCATTGTCTTTGCTCTCTGTAAGCCATCAGGCATACAGCTAGTTCACCATGCTCTATGATCCTGATATACTCCTCCTGCAGGATGAAAGAAAGAGACACGTGGGTTAGCATGGGTGTACTAAGAACCTGTGTTGGTTAAGTGTGAAGGCCCCTTAATGCATCCCGGAGAGTGCTGGCCACCACTTGGGCAGCCAGAGATTAGTGATCTGCATGGCTGCCTGAAACCCCACTACCTTTGCCCACTCCGACCGATTAATGGCAGCTTTGCCCATTGGACTGCATGCTGTGCTCTCAGCTCAGGCACAGGCATTCTCCTAACCCACACTGCAAGTCTGCACTGTCAGTTTGAAGCATCGGGGAGACTGGTCCAAACCAGGATGCTGACATTGCAAGGGACTGTGTGAACCTCCAGCAGTGACTGCTCTATGGCCAGCTTTAGCAAGGAGATTGTACAACATGTGCAGTCGTCCAACTGTTCTGCAGTCCACTAAAATGCTTATGACTTTGCAGTCTGTGCCAGGGGGGTGGTTGGGGGGGAAAGCTTTGGAGCACTTGATGGCACTTTGATGCCTCTGCATTGCTTGAGTGCGCAGATAAGCTAGAAGCCTAACTCCAATCATATCAATGTGGCTGCACCTGAACTATCTCTGCTGCAGAGGAATGGTTACTTTATACAGGTTTCCCTAAGGTTTGGCTGCTTCCCTCGCCCACCTACCCCCCACCCCACCCTGAATGCTTGTGCACTATATTCAATGGCAGGGCTGCCCTTGCCCTCCTGCCCCTCTCCCCACCCCCCATAAGCCGCCTCAATGACAGGGCTGCCCTTCACAAGTTGCCTCAACTGCAAGGCAGCCCTTGCCTCCCCCCCACAACCCCACAAGTCACCTCAATGGCAGGGCTGCCCTTGACCCACTCCCCCAACGTTCCTCAAGCTTGAATTCCAACAGACGACCCCGGTGAGTACTGCACATCAATGCTGTGTACTCACCTCCAGGTTCCCCTCAATGTGCAGCCCGTCAAGTGCATGCCTTTCATGTGCTGTTGTGAAACACGTCAACATGCTTTCCCGCCGATGTGAACAGATGATCCAGTGGGCTGGCCTAATAATATGCAGATGTATTCCAATGAGGTTCCCAACGTCTGATGGTGGGAAACACGCCCTCTGTCGTGAAACCGATTGCGCCATATTGTCTGCTCATGCCATGGAACACGCCCGGGCACAGAAAATTTGGAGATGATTTCAGATAGTTTAATTTGTTTGGAAATTAAATTTAAGTAAATTGTAACCCAAATATTTAAATGGTTAAGCTACAGTACTCCAATTTAAACTTGGATCCCAAAAAACATCCTTCTTTTCAGAGCATTCTACATTAATGGTTTGCAGGCAGGTTAAGTGGGACATTCCCAGCTATTCTCAACACCTGTCATACTCCATCCAGGAGGCTGCAATGGTCTGTGCCATTTACCATGCACATTTTCCTGGAGCCAGAAGAAGGAACAACATAGGTCACCAATTACTGGTAAGTCAGACTTGCATTTATATAACACTCTATCACAACTCTTAGACATGTCATAAAACACTTCAACACCATACTTCCGCTTGTATCGTACTTCAGCTGAAAGACAGAGATAGTCTGGGGCATGTGCTTTGAAGCATCCTATCATATCTGTAAAGGATTAATAATGGTTAAATCAGCCTTCTAAAGCTAATCAATATTGTCTAACTCGGCAGCAGAGAGAAGCACAAGCATGGCACATCTGATTACGATTAAGTTAAGCCCACCTGCCTAAAATTGATCCAATTAATGTGGTACAATGAATAAGATAGAATTTTTTGAAATCAATAAGAATGTTTTTAAGTTTAAAGCACTGAAGGTTCATACATACTAAATAGCATATGTTGTACAATGCTGAAGAAGACTAGAGAGTTCAATTTGTGGGACTCTGGTAGTAATGAAATACATAAGGTACTACAAAGGGCTCCCAGGAATGGAAAAGAAGAAAAGTAGTACTTACATTTAAAAAGACAGACCTACATTGAAAAGCAGTTTGGAGGAGAATCTGTAATATTAGCTTCATAAGCAGCAGCATGGGATTAAAAGGGGAAGGTCCTGCTTGACAAATTTATTTGATTTCTTTAGGGATATCATGAATAAAATAGATAAGAGAAATACCCACATTTATAGCTTATTTGGATTTTCAGAAGGTATATTAATTACACTGAAGTCCAATGCAATCTAGGATTGAATCTAGTTCTGAATAAGAAAATTGATTTTAAGAAAATGAAACAGAATACTTATGAGAGGCATTATCTCAGACTGGGCGAAGGTGATGAGAAATATCCCAGCCATCAGTGCTTTGGACCTTTGTTGTTTCTCATCTACATAAATGACCGGATGCAAAACACAATTGTAATCTTGTTAAATTTGCAGACTACATATGAATAGAGTGTTGAATGCTTCAGTGAGATCCATGGAAGTAAGGTCAAGGGATATATACTGTTCCCTACACTTTTCTTGTAGCTGGCATATGGAAAAGATCATGGCCAAGTTAGATCTTCCAGCACAGAAACTGTGCTGTGCTTCTGGGTATACTTGGTCTGCAAAGGAGATGGAATCTTTTAAGCATGACCCTGGCGATGGCCTCCCCAGTGACACTAAGGAGTGAAATCCCCCTGTAGTTGTCGCAAACCCCTCCGTTTCAGTTGTTTTTGTATAATGTGATTATTTTTGTGTCACACATATCCTGTAGCATGTCTGTCAACAGGGCAGGACTTTACAAGATTTTGGGGAAAATTGGTTGTCCACCAAAGCTCCCCAGTTTCATCCACTCCTCCCATGACAACATGCACTGTGCTGTACACTCTGATGGCTCCACTTCTGACATTTTCTGAGTGAAGAATGGAGTGAAACATGTCTGTGTCCTAGCCCCACCTTGTGTGGTATTTTCTTCTCCATGCTCCTGTCCTTTGTCCTCCCTCCAGATATGGAAGGAGTTTACCTGCGTACTAGGTCAGACAGCAAAATCTACAATCTATGCAGACTGAAAGCAAAGACAAAAATACAGCATGTCTAGATCAAGGAACTCCTCTGTACTGACGATGCTGTGCTGGTTTCTCACACAGAAACACAGCTACACAGACCCATGGATTTTCTTTCTCATGCCTGTAACTTGTTCTCCCTGACTATAAGCATCAAGAAAAACTTTGGTCATGGGACAGGGTGTCACATCGCCGCCTCTGATCACACTAAATAACACCCTGCTGGAAGTGGTTATCAAATTTTGCTAGCCTTGTGGTCCACAGTGACAGCCAACCTGTCTCTTGATGCAGAACTGAATACATGCTCAGGGAAAGCATGATGAAATGATGAAAGACTGATAAAATGTGCATGGAATAACATCAAGCTGACCTTTAGGACCAAGATGCTGGTTATGAAACCTGTGTTCTCAACACTTAGTTGTATGACTGTGAAACATGAACGACTGACAACCATCAAGAAAGGAAACTCAACAACTTTCACCTTCACTTTTTGTAGTGCATTCTGGACATCTTATGAGAGGACAAAATAATGTATGCAGCAGTCCTCTCAAAGGCAAAGCTCCCCAGCATGTTGGTACCCATCAAGCACAGGTAATTTCAGCACAGATTAGTCAAGGATGTTCTGTATCGCGAAGTAGCCAGAGCCAGACACCCAGTAGGATACTCAAAGCTCTGCTTCAAGGGTATTTGCAAGTTTGACATGAAGGCCCTAAACATGGAATCTTGCACCTGGGAGACACTAGCTGATGACAGGAAAATGGCAACCATCTGTGGGCTGGCATGCGCCGTCATGATGGTCAGTGGTTACAGCAGCTTGTCAACAGGCACCAACACCAAAAACAACAACCCACAACAACACCTGGTAACTACTTCATATCCGACACTTGTGGAAGAACTTGCCTCTCATGGATTGATCTCTTCAGCCATCAGCACCATATGAAGCTGCCTAATGGATTTGATTTGCTGCTTGTCCATCATCTTATGCAGATGGAAGGATGCCACTTCTGCTGATTTGAATAACAAGAGCTGCATGATCAGAGGGTGCAGTTAAGATTATGTAAATTAATTTAGATCTATCATGTAATGGGGTAGATGTTGATAAATTCAGTTTAATAAGGACAAGTGTGAAATATTGCATATTGAAGGAAAGAGCATTTTTACAGCGGGAAAGAGTTCTGGAAATAACAATAAATGGAATACTTTCAATGTTAAGACAATGTGGATAAGAAATTCTAAAAGCAAATAGAATACTGGGTTAAATAGCCAGAACATTCTGCAGTGGTTCTGCTAAGATTTCATATTACCAAGTAGGAAGACCCACAATCCCAATTACAGTTCTACATTCCTAACCTGAGTTCTAAGTGGAACTTACATCTGCCCTGTTGCTGAGGTACATCTCATCTCTGCACTGATCATTGATCGACTGAACTGTTTGACAATGTAGGGGCCCCAGTCAATGCTGTTTTAGGTAGGTGGTCAGGACCCACCACAAATCAGTTGCCATTCTGACAGACTCCTGCTAAAGTTATAAAACAAGTTCATTTTATCAGAACTGTCATGGATTTTCAGATGCTAAAGATTTATTTCAGTTTGATTAAAAACATTTCTCAATCTTGACTCAGTTTGACCAGCTCTGCTTTTTGCAGAATTGCTTATAAATTTCTTTATAACTTCTCTCAACTTTGCCCTTTCTAGAAAGCTTTCAAAACTTTATTGGAGTCTTGTGGTAACACTCATGGAAATCCTCACATTTCCTGAAACTTAATTGAATTGAATTCAAATGTTATTGTCCATTCAAAAATTTGATACTGGTACATTGCTTGTTTAGTAAAAAGCATATATAAATTAATAATTAACAATGAAATAGAAATTTTACATCAATGTAAAATCCCATGTCGCCGCGGTGCAATACGATCTTGCAACCAGAGACACAGAGACAGACAAATAGAGGAGTCTTGGGTTTTCATGTTCCCTCCTCTGCTTAATTTAATGGGATCAAAGTGTCTGCTTTACACAAGTACATCCGATGGGGATGTCTAAACTGGACCAAGCAATGTAGATTTGGCATCCCCTCCGCCCCGATTGTCTCCTGAACTAGACATTGATGGTATGTTTGAGTGGAATGGAGATGAGGCGGATACAGAGTTTTGTGGAACTCTCTGACCCTGGGTAGTCACAGTCTGCCTGCATAGATTTGGCCTTCTTTGATTTCCTGCTAATTCTTATGTCATATTGCCTCACATTTCCGATAAATGGACTTCCTTTGCATTCCCTTGATGGGAGATCCCCAAGAGGCTCTGTTTCTCTGCTTCTGGAAGTCAGACCGAGGAGACTGGTCATTTGTGCTGGCCCTAGCCCATCCTTGGGCAGAGGTGTCCCTGAAGCCCCTTTCTGAGTGGCAACGGCTCCTTTGCAGTGACTCTCTGCTCCCAAGTCAGCACTCAGCTCTCTTGGCAGCACGACAGCAAGTCCAATGTAGATGGTACCATCCAGAGGCCCAAGCCAGGGGTGTCCAGGTGATATCCACTGCATCCGGCATCTCTGAAATGCAACCAAGCCCAACTGGGGTGTTACCACCAGTGGCTATTGCCTTGCTGAGGATAGCAGGCAGCTCATGAAGGGACCAGAAGGATAAAGATGGTGCAAAATGGCCATGGGCTCCAAATTGAGGTACAGCGCTCATAACGGCACTGGTTGACCTCTCAAATTTCACAGAAAACACGGATGGAAATAAATTTTTTTTTGCCCCACAGAAACCTCCACAACTGTGCGCTATCGTGCACCAGACTGTTCAGCTTTGTCCCAAAAACAATTGAAAATCCCATTCTGTTTTGGGCAGGCCCCTCAACAAGCTCCTTGGGAGGCCGTTAATTGGCAGTGAGTGGGTTTCCCCTTTCCTCCCCCTGCAGGTTGTTTGAAAGTTGCAAGTTGTCTTAGAGGCAGCGGGATCTAGTGCCTCTGTCCAGGAATGCAATTTTCAAATTGTGCCCACACCTGTTTCCACCCCACCAGCAATTGTAGGTCCAGCTCCGGATGTCATTTAGTTTAATGAAGGTTATATTGCTCCTTGCTAGTACCCATGCCATCAACCAGAAAACTGGTTCTCGAATACCAACTCTTTGCAAGGTTCTTCCTGCTCGTTTTGCAAGACACATACACATTTTATGCACTTCATTATTCTACAGCCTTGAAAGGTTTCATTCAGACTGCAGCCATCATCAAATCATCTCCATTGACCTTCTGATAACAAGAAGATGTGTAGGTTCTTTGTTAGTGTTTCATTTTGCAAAATTCAAGGATTAATCATTTGTTGCACAGCAAGTCCATGGTGTTGTTTAGAATGTCCAATTTTCTGTTCTTCTAATGCAAATTCAGGGGATAAAGTTAGGTTGTGACAACTAAGCACAATTCTTCAGATGCTTTGCAAACTTATATCCTAAACAGTTGTTCTTACTGGATATATATCCAGAGCAGGAACCTTCCTTCCCCTC
This sequence comes from Cetorhinus maximus, assembly GCF_964194155.1. Lineage (NCBI taxonomy): Eukaryota > Metazoa > Chordata > Chondrichthyes > Lamniformes > Cetorhinidae > Cetorhinus > Cetorhinus maximus. The sequence goes on along the minus strand of NC_135900.1, from coordinate 50,593,817 downwards.
CATTACTTGAGGGATGGTGAGGTTCGTACTTCTCATAGTGTAGAGATTAACTATGTTAAACAAACCTGAGATCAAACAAAAACATTTCTGGTCTATACTGTTGATAAATACTGAGTTGATTGGGATGCCCTGATGATTTGTTACTTTAACGAAGGAGAGTAGATAACACATAAGATTCACAATGTGAGACAAGGTCTCATTTCCTAAATAAGGTGAAGGTTAAATGAAAAGCAACAAATAGACAATTCTACTACTCAAAACAATGAGTAAGAAACAGTATGAAATTAAAATATTTTTCAAACACCTTAATGTACTACAAGAATGTGGATGTAACTATAGTGTTCCAATGAAGCTCATAAACTTGAGGAACAGCATCTCATCTTTCAATTAGGCACTTTACAGTCTTCCTTTTGCTGAGTCCATCAGGAAGGATCCGGGCATTAGAGGAGTGATGATCCCAGGCAGTGGAGGCACTCAGGTCAAATCCTCCCTGTACATGGACAATGTCGCTGTCTTCTGCTCGGATCCGCTGTCAGTGCGCAGACAGATCCACATCTGCGACCAGTTCGAACTGGCCTCGGGAGCCAAGGTAAATCGTGGGAAGAGTGAGGCCATGTTCTTTGGGAACTGGGCTGACCGATCCTTTGTCCCTTTCACCGTCAGGGTTGATGGCCTGAAGGTGTTGGGGATATGGTTCGGGGGGACCGGGGCACGTGTTAGAAACTGGAAGAAGCGTGTGTCTATGGTGCAAAGAAAACTGGGCATGTGGGAGCGACGCTCCCTCTCCATTATGGGTAAGAACCTGGTCATCAGGTGTGAGGCACTCTTGCTGTTGCTGTACGTGGCGCAGGTCTGGCCCATTCCACACTCCTGCGCGATGGTGATCACCTGAGCCATCTTTCACTTTATCTGGAGGTCAAAGATGGATTGTGTCCGCAGGGACGTGATGTACGAGCCTCTAGATAAGGGGGAAAAAACATGCCCAACATTGCCCTCATCCTGATTGCCACCTTTGTGTGTGGCTGCATCAAGCTATGCGTAGACCCTCGGTACGCAAACACCAAGTGTCATTATGTGCTGCGGTTCTACCTGCCCCGGTGTTGCAAAGCATGGGTCTGGCCACGCTGCCGTGGAACACTCCAAGTAGTTGGACCGTGCCGTACCATCTGTCCCTCGTAGAAAAATTTATGCAGAGAAACGCCTTTGACCACAAGTCCATTAGGCAGTGGTCGGCACGTAACGTCTTAGAGGTCCTGCTGGAAAAGGAGATGGTGGATCCTGTCGGATGGTTCCCCAAGCAGACTGTCAAAGCCATTTGGCAGAATGCCTCATCGCCAGAACTTTCCAACTTTCCAACAAGCACCAAGATGTAGCTTGGCTGGTGGTGAGAAAGGCCCTCCCCATCCCAGGAGTCTCATCCCCTCTGCACGTTACCCTCGAGGTAGCTGTGGTGGGGACAAGGCCATTGTTCACCTCCCTGTGGATTGTGCCTTTGCAAAGAAGGTCTGGAGAGAGATGCAGTGGTTTCTGTCGAGGTTCATCCCGAGCAGTTCTGTGACACAGGACTCTGTGCTGTACGGGCTGTTCCCAGGGACACACACCGAGACAAACATCAACTACAGCTGGAGGATCATCAACTCGGTGAAAGACGCTCTTTGGTCTGCCTGAAACTTGTTGGTCTTCCAGTACAAAGAGTTGTCCCCAACTGAATGTTGCAGACTGGCACATTCCAAGGTCCAGGACTACGTACTGAGGGATGCACTAAAGCTTGGGGCAGCCACTGCAAAGGTGCAATGGGGAAAGGTCGCTGTCTAAGACCTTTCTGCCATAGTGCACCGAGGGGCTGGGAATTGTATAGATCCCTCGGGCTGTACGGCTCACAATGAATGTATGCATTGAATACTAATTGTATTATAATTGTATTGAAGCACCTCAGACTGCAACATGATGTATGTTGATAACTCCAATCCCATTGCACTGCCTGACTGTCTGTAATGACCATATTGAAATGATTGTAATATTCATTGATTGTATTGAAGCACCTCGTGATCCATGTGTAAAAGTTGAATCTGATTGCACTTTTTGTGATGGCAATTTAGAAATGGTTTGTAATGTTCTTCCAGATATTTTATGAATAAAGTATTTTTTCAAAAAAACTTTGCAGCCTTCCATACTCAACATTGAGCTCAACAATTTCAGACCATATCCTCAGTCTCCACTTTATTTTTTTGCTGGTTTTTGTTTTTTTTCTCTTATTTTTCTTATTTCAGTTTTCAGGCAGCAGCTGTTCATGATTTGTCCTCCCCTAGGCACATCTTTTGTTTCTTTACTTGTCCTATTATCACTCCCTTTAGCCTTACACCATCAACCCTTTTGTCATTTAATCTCTCCTACTTTCCGCCCTATCACAGACCTTCCCTTTGTTCTTTTTCCTACCCTTCTGTCTTTCATTTGCTTAAAACTTAATACATCTCTCACTTTTCACAGTTCTGATGAAAGGTGATTGACTTGAAAAGTTAACTATTTCTGTCTCCATAGATGCTGACAGAGCTGCTGAGTATTTCCAGCACTTTCTGTTTTCATTTGTAGATGTAACTTTCCCTGAGTATGCAGTCTGAAAACAAACAACAGGAAAAATAAAGACATTTTACTCTCAAAAGGAAAAACAGTAATATTTGGTTATATCTCACCATTATTAATATATTGTATTAAAACTAGAGTGCACTGATCGGGTTAGTGTGCACTATGCTCTGGGGAAGAAAGGGAACAAAGGATAAGTTTATTAACAGTAGATTTGTTTGAGGATCAAAGTAAAAGTAATTAGTGATTTGTGACAATATTTTGCCTGTTGAGAGGTGCTGATGACATGAAAGGCTCTATATAAAAGCAAGTCATATATTCCTTACTGACTTCTTTCAGGTGACACGCCAGTGGAAGAATTATGCATTCTGGCCAGCTGCTGGATCTCAGTATAGTGCACTTGGGATTGAAGTAATTCTGTACATTCAATTGCTGGTTCCTAAGATGATCTGACAACTAAGATAAAAGCAAAATCTCTCCTTTGCCTCCACCTATCACTGGCCCTCTATCCAGCTTCATCTGTCCAACCCCCCTTAAACAGCTTATATTTCACCACATTTCTATTTCTCTTTAGTTCTGATGAAGAGTCATATGGACTCAAAACGTTGACTGTCTTCCTCTCTGCAGATGCTATCAGACCTGCTGAGTTTTTCCAGCAGTTTTTGTTTTTGATCTGACAGCTACATCGGCCTTATTTACTGCTTGGATCCATGAAGGGCTTACTGATCTTGATATAGGATAAACTTTGAATAGAATTACATAGAATCTTCAGCATAGAAACGTACCTTTCAGTCCAACAGGTCCATGCTGATGTTGACACTCCAATGAGCCTCCCATGCTGTCTCATCGTGTGTCCCTCTATTCCCATCTCCATCCTGTATGCATCAGGCCTCCCCTTAAATAAGTTAATACTATCTGCTTCAACAACTCCATGTGACAATGAGTTCTATATTCTCTTCAAGAAATTTCTCTTATTTTTTTTACTTGATCTGTTAATGGCTATCACATATTTAATATCCCTTGTTCTGGACTCACTCAGTTTCTCTACATTCACCCTATCAAACACAACTAACAACTCTCCTCTTAGTCTTCTGATTTCCAAAGAAAAGTGCTTTTGCCTGCTTAATCTTTCTGGATAGGTACATTTTCTCAATTCTGTACTTTCTCTGGTGCTTCAATATCATTTTTTTTGTAGAACTGGAGATCAGAACTGGAGGCCAGCTACCCAGCCCTCTACCCAGCTCTACCTGTCCCACCCCCCCCCTCAACCAGCTTATATTTCACCTCATTTCTACATTCCCTCAGTTCTGATGAAGAGTCATACGGACTTGAAATGTTAACTGTACTCCTCTCCGCAGATGCTGTCAGACCTGCTGAGATTTTCTAGCTATTTTTATTTTTGTTTCAAATTTCCAGCATCTGCAGTATTTTGCTTTTAACTGGGTATGACAGTTGTTTTCAAATTATCAACTAAAATTACAGCAGAACATTTTAAGCCTTTCTTGACTTTATCAGAATTAATCTTATAGCAGTATCTCATTTGTGTTGCTTCCAATTGACATACATTGCTGCACAATTAACTCAAGACCAAGCAAGGTAGATTTTGCCTAGATCAATTTGAAAGGCTAATTTGAGGGTTGGTAGTATAAACTAGGCAGTTCTACTTAATTCAATGTATTAAATTGGTGTTTCAATTCACTATCGACAAAATAATGTCAGATCTATTAAGTTACCTAAGAACTAAGCCTAATAACACAAATGGTATTAACGAGGTACACACTTTCTTTAGAAACTACAGTAAAGTAATTTAAACCAACTGTTATGTTTTGCTGCAAGATGGTGGTTGGTCTTTCGCCATACTCTACACAGGAAGTATGTGGTTCAAGCATATGCATTAGTCTATTCAGCTTTTTGTTTTTCCTTCCTTTAGAACAATGGCTTTTGTTTCATTGTTATTGTACAGTGTTTGTGATTTGACACTGAGTTCTCATTCTTGCTGGGTTTCTTTGTGACACTTTGAGTAATGCTGATATGGGTGATGGTTGTTGCAAATAAATGCCATAAGCTTTTTCTCTCTGTTTCACAACAATCAGCCCTCTAATGGTGTAACAACTGCTACTGCTTTACTATTATGGTATTATGGAAGTTAATTGAAAACTGCAAAAGCAGTTCAAATTGAAAACAACAATATTTATTTATTCAATCTTGTGGTTCCAATCTTGTGGTTCCTCTGAAGAGGAACAAACATAACATAAACTATCTCTTTTAAAACAACCCCATGACAAAAATATATCTTTTTGTCTGTCTGAGATTGTTGATTTAAATCCTTAATACTACTAGCACTAGATAGACGGTTACTGGGGCTCCCAGATCTGTGCTCATCTTTCCCAACAATCAATGTTTGAATCTCCATAATCAGGTTTCTGCCCTGACACTGCACAAAAACAGCCCTAATTATAGCCCCAAATGATATCCTCTGTTACTGTGTGTGTGCCTTATCCCTCTTCATCCTGCTTGACCTCTGCAGTCTTTGGCATAGACAATGACATTATCCTCCTCCAAAAGGCCTCCTACTTTCTGGTTCAGTGGGTCTGCCTTCACTTGGTTCCACTCTCACCTGTCCAAACATAGCCAGTGCATCTCCAGCAATGGCTGTCTTCCCACCCCTGCACCACTATCTCCAGAATACCCAATGACCTCTCTTTGGCCCTTTCCTCTTCCTCATCTACATGTTGTCCCATGGCGAGCTCATTCACTGACATGAGGTCAGCATCCACATATATACTGACAACACCCAGATGTCCCTCCACCACCTGTTTTGATCGCTCCATTTCCTCTGTGTTGTTCTGACATCCAGAATTGGATGAGCCGCAATTTCCTCTAGTCAAATAGTCAAAAATGAAGCCATTGTATTTTTTATCATCGTCATAAACTCTATACATGTTACTTCAATTCCAACCCTCTTCTTGGCAATTATCTCAACTTGAACTAGACGGCTTATTACATTGCAGTCCTATTTGGCCTCAAAATGAACTTCTGAAGCTATATTCCTTCCACCACAAAGACTGCAAACTTCTAGCTCTGTGATATTGTCTGCCTCCACACCACCCCAGTTCATCTGCTGATGAAGCCTACTTCCATGTCTCTAACACTTTCAGGCTCAATTATTCCAATGCTTGGTCAGTGTCAGCTGTGACTCAGTTGGTAGCACTCTTACCTCTGAGTTACAAGGTTCCAGGTTTAAGCCCCACTCCAGGTCTTGAGCACAAAAATCAAGGCTGACACTTCAGTACAATACTGAGGGAGCACTGCACTGTTGGAAGTGCTGTCTTTTGGATGAGACGTTAAACTGAGGCCCCATCTGCTTGCTTGGGTGAATGTAAAAGATCCCATGGCACTATTTCAAAGAAAAGTAGAGACGTTATCCCTGGTGCCCTGGCCTATATTAATCCCTCAGTCAACATCACAAAAAAACAAATTATCTGGTCATTATCACTTTGCTGTTTGTGGGTGCTTGCTGTGTGCAAATTGGCTGCTGCATTTCCTACAGTGACTACACTTTAAAAGTAATTGCTTTGAGATGTCAGGTGGTTGTGAAAAATGTTATAGAAATGCAAGGTTATCTTTTTTCCCTTGGTTGATCTCCTGTCCTCCATGCTCTGTAAACTTCAGCTCATTCTGCTGTCTGCATCTTATCCTGTGCCAAACCCTACTGATCCATCATTCCTGTCCTCGCTGACCTATATTGGCTCCTTCTTCCGCAAAGCCTCTCTTCAGAATCTTGTCCATCCTTACCTCAGTACCCTCTTTGAGCCAGAAAACTGCCCTCCCTGAACTCCTTGCTCCAGTGACTGTGGCCTCTTCTGCACTCCTCCCAGTTCCCCTCATCCCACAATTGACGGCTGTCATCAGTCACCTTTGTCCCTTCCCCCCACGCCCATTGTGAGATTACCTCCTTTAATCCCTCTATTTTTCCAATTCCATTTCCTCTTTAAGGCCCTCCTTAAAGCCTACTTCTCTGATCAAGCTGTTTCTCACTCTCCTTAATATCTCCTTGTTTTCCTCAGTATCATTATGCTTGTGTGAAGCATCCTGGGACATTTTATGTTAAAAGCACTATATAAATGCAAGCTGTTGTTTCTGGCAGATATATTTTGTTCAGGTAGGCAAAAGTCAATTAATGTGCACTTGGGTCTTGTTTCCTGTTAAAGCGGAGATTAATGTGTTAATGTCAATTGAATGGTATAATTTTTTGGCAACAGTATTATTACAACAACAATTCAATACAATTTATTATTGCGAATGCCACACTATGTTAAACTGTTTAATGTCACCATCTCTCCATCATCCTCTCCTCTTTTAAGGCCATTTTTAGAAACCATTTGTTGACCACCTCTGCATCTGTGCTTGCCATTCATTTTTTTCATGTCCTTGCAAACCATATTAAAATTTATTTTCTATATTAAAGGCAAGATGTAAATCTGAGTTATAGTTGATATATCCTCAAAGGATTTCAAAACAGGTTGGTCAAGGTATCTGTCTCAAAGGATCAGGAGGTGGTGGTTTTGATTGATAATTCCATCTGGGCCCTGTGAAAAAGAATCAGTTCATTGATTGGATTTGGTCACTATTGACTATTGTGATCACAGAGTTTTGCTGGGCTATCTGTTCAACCAGCTCTTCAACCAGTATATAGTTAGAAGCCAGCAGAGGGACTGTGTTAAGTCTATAAATCCATGGCAACATTTTGCCAGGTAAGAAGTGAGCAGCCATTTTGTGGCATCTGGTTATATTGAAAGGTAGTTTGCAGGAAGCATTTCTATTATCTTGCTATGTATCAAAGAAATGAGAAAAGTTTATAATTACTGTAATGTGCAGACCAAGATTATCATTCATTTTAAATGGGTTAGCATCAGTTTTATGATTGTAAGATCAGACCCTGCTATTTTAGACTGAAGACAATTTTTAAAATATAAGCCTGAGCCTCAATCATTGGAGTACATATTCAATCAATCTACCAATGACGATAATCACATAGTAGTCCATGATATATTCCAATAGTGTAAAGTGGCAAAGGTTCTGTTTTATCCTTGAGTCTTGCTTTCTAGACATTGGGCAGCAAAGGCACATTTCAGAACATAAGGGATAGAAGGCTACTTACTGGAGTGACCAGTAAAGCTGAGCTCAAGTGAAATATCTAGCATGAATTCCAAAAACGTAACAATTACTTCAATACACCAAAATAATAAACATAATAAAATATTATTTATTTTGTTTGACTCTCAACAGTTTTCTGCTTTTCAAGGCAAGAAATTCCTTACTGCTGTAAAGAACATTTTTGTAGTTTGCAACCAGTGTCCAAACGATGTATTTCTAGGTCAGGTAAAGGATGGGTCAGATGTAAAGGAATGTTCCCTCCGCTCTACCCCATCAACATTTCCTAACTCCAACCTCAGAAATGCGTCCATTATTGCATTGATGTAAATTCCTCGTCCCCCCATTTTCTAACATCTACATGGGCTTTAAGAGCTAACTTGCCAATAAGGAGCTAAATCGTATGGCTGTATGATTTATTTGTACAGTTCTTGTTTTGTATGGCAGCTTGAAAAACAAAATGCCAACATCCAATTGGTCACCCACTCTATGATTTCTGGTGAAATGAGAGAATCACCTTAGCCAGCAATTGTTCACCAGATGCTCCATGGTTTGGATATTCTCTCCAGAGAGATACATCGGGTTATGCTTAAACTTTCAGTTGTGTTCTGTTTCCATTCGTTAAACACGTCTTGACCTAGTGACCAGTTCAAAGGTATTTGGGTATACAGCCACATTGTATACCCAATGGAGTGAAGCTGACAAACTGAGTGAAGAGTTGGAGTTTGGCAAGAGGGGAGTTGTAAGTGTCAATTTTGTTCTTAAATTTTGGTATTAAAACCTAATGTAGCCTGTAATTAGCAGTAACTTGAACATACTGTGTAGGCAGGCTAAGTTCTTTCTTTCTTGCAGTTTAGACAGGGGAGCTGAGTAGTTAATTAGTTAACTGGTTGAATGTGGTTATCGTAGCTCCAGTTCAGTTTAATATACATTCAAGGTTCTTTAGTACAGCCTTGGCAAACTGAGTGAAGACTCAGTTTGGGGAGAGGGGGCGAGAGAGAGATAGAGGGAGAGAGAGAGAGACGCCATAGTGTCATGAAAATATGATAATTTTCATAATATTATTGTGATTTATTGTAAAAGTAGGTTAATAGTGGGATTTGAATTAGTTTCTCTGTGGGATTTAATTGAATTAGAGACAGCTGGTCTGGAGGTTTTTGAGTCGTCAAACAAGAAGCTAGGTTTGAAATACTAAATACATAAAGATGGCTGAAGTTTTAGAATGTAAGGTGTGAGGAAAATTTGCATTCATAGACAAATTAGGTTAGTCTGAATTTCAAAGAGATGGTAAGATGTTATACCTAGCTAAAAGAAGCTAAGCCAAACAGTGTGTTTATTTTTTCCAAAGGTTACTGATAAAATTAATACTATGAAAGATTTATATTATGAGAAATGTAAAGTTGCAAAAACATATGGGTATAATTGAATTTGCATTAAGAGGCAGAAACATGTGTAAAGGAGATGAGGTTATGTGTAAGGAGAAGGCATTCTAAGATCTAACACAAGCCTCCAGCCTCTGTGCATCAAGTTGCTGTCTATGGGAACCGAAACTGAGAAAACTCATTTTGAATGTGACTGTCCAGCGTATTGTGTTGCATCTATTTGTTTTTACTGTTGCCTTAATGGAGGTGTAACTGGGAGCCAGATTAATTAGGGGTTTTAGGAGTTATTATAGTAGCAATTTGTAGACATATGTATGTGCTTGAAATCTTTTCCTTTGTTAATAAATGTTTAATTTAGTTTTGTAAAAAATCTCTAAGTCTGGGTGGACTTATTACTACTGAATTCAAGGCATGCATCTTGAAATAAAATACAAATTGCAAAATCGTTGTGACCACGTGATCAAGTTTCCCTCGTGGATTTGATCCGCCTGGCACACAGCATCTGCCATGCCATAACAACAGAAATTAGTTCTTTCTCTATGACAGGGAAAGAAGGTAGCTGTTTGGTGAGTATCTGGTAAGTGTGAAAGTTCTATTCTATCCCTAAAATATTACACAATTTGGTGGTAAAGTTAATCAAATATATAACAAAGCAACATTAAATAAGTGATTAATATAATTAAGTAATTATTTAAAACTCTTTAAGGATGGCAGGACAGGTGATGCGTCAAGGCTGCAGCATGTGGGAGCTCCTGAATAACATTGTGATGCAGGGCAAGCACATCTGCAGTAAGTGTTTGTGGCTTGAGGAACTTTGGCTCAGAATCACTGAACTGAAGGCTGAGTTGCAGACTGTGTGATACATCAGGGAGGGGGAAAGTTGCCTGGATGCTTTATACCAGGACGCAGTCACACCACTTAGGATAGGGTCTTATGATTTGGTCAGTGGCCAGGGACAGGAGGGTGTGACTGTGAGTGAGGCAGATAAGGAGACCCAGAGGGCAGGAGTGTGAGCCTCTGCAATTGTCCAACAGGTTTGAGGTTCTCTCATCTTGTTTGGATGAGAGAGAGGGCTGCAGGGTGGATGAGAAAACTGACCATGGCACCATGGTACAGGAAGCCATCCAAGTTAGGGGAGGAAAAAGGAAGGTGGTGGTAGTAGGGGACAGTATAATAAGGGAGATTGACACAGAGTGAGAGTCCAGATGGCTTTGTTGCCTGCCTGGTACCAGGATTAGGGACATCTGCTCAGAGCTGGAGAGGAACTTGCAGGGGATGGATCCAGTGGTAGCGGTCCATATAGGTACCAACGACATAGGCAGGATGAGGAACTGGCACCAGTATTGGGGAAAGTGAGATCTGTACCATTGGGATGGTCTACACCTGAACTGTGCTGGGGCTGGTGTCCTCATGAGCTGCCTAGCTAGGGAAGTAGAGAGGGCTTTAAGCTGAATAGTAGGGGCAAGGGATCAAATTTGGGAAGATGTGGTAAACCAAAGAGTAGAGACAAGGCAAGAGAGATAGGTATTAATATGGGAAATGATAAACAGATTGTGACAAGAAGGGACTGAGTACAATTCTAAGAGTAAATCAGCAGATAAGGCTAGATGCTACAAAAATAATAAAAGGAAAAACTAAAGACTCTATATTTAAATGCATGTAGCATTTGAAACAAAACAGATGAACTGATAGCGCAAATAGAAATAAATAAGTACGATCTGACAGCCATTACAGAGACATAGCTACAGAATGACATAGATTTGGACCTGAATATTGAAGGGTATGTGACATTTAGGAAGGACAGGTAGTTTGGAAAGATGGAGGGGTGGCTCTGTTAATTAATGATCGTATTAGCACATTAAAGAGGGATGACCTAAGCTCAGGAAACCAGGATGTAGCAGCAGTTTAGGTTGAAATGAGGAATGATAAAGGCAAGAAGTCACTTGTGGGAGTGATGTACAGGCCCCCTAATTTAACTACACAGTAGGACAGAGTATAAAAGAAGAGATAATGGGAGCTTGCCAGAAAGGTACCGCAATAATCATGTGGAATTTTAATCTACATATCGACTGGAAAAATCAGATGGGCAAAGGTAGCGCAGATGAGGAGTTCATAGAATGTTTTCGGGATAGTTTCTTAGAACAACACATTCTGGAGCCAATCAGAGAGCAGGCTATATCGGACCTGGCATTGAGCAACGAGATAGGATTAATTGATAACCTCCTAGTGAAGGCACCAATAGATAGCAGTGATCATAATGTGATTGAATTTTACATTGATTTTGAGGAAGAAATGAGTATGTCCAACATGAGTATTTTAAACTTAAATAAGGGCAAATATGACGGCATGAAAACAGAGCTAGCTAAAGTGAACTGGCAAATCCCATGTAAAGGGATATTTCAGAATACACAGAATATATACATTCCAATGAGAAAGAAAAATTCCAAGGGGAGGGCCCACCATCCTTGGTTAATTAAAAAAGTTAAAGACAGTATCAAACTTAAAGAAAAAGCATATAATTATGCAAAGATGGGCGGTAGGTTAGAAGATTGGAAAGAATATAAAGAACAGCAAAGAATGACAAAAGTATTTATAAGGAGGGAAAAATTAGAGTATGAAAGAAAACTAGTTAGAAATATAAAGACGGATAGTCAGAGTTTACCACATCTTCCCAATATTTAAATAAGAAAAAAGTTAACAAAGTGAGTGTTTGAGAGTGTGTCTGGGGAATTGATAATGGAAAGTAGGGAGATGGCGGATGAATTAAAGAGGTATTTTGCTTCGGGCTTCACTATAGAGGACACAAGAAACATCCCAGAAATAGCTGTAAATCAGGAAATGGATGGGAGGGAGGAACTCAGGAAAATTACAATCACAGGGGAAGTGGTATTGAGCAAATTGTTGGGGCTGCGGGCGGACAAATCCCCAGGTCCACTAAGGTCTTGAAAAAATTGGTTAGTGAGATAGTTGATGCACTGGTTTTAATTTTCCAATTCCCTAGATTCAGGGAAGGTTCCAGTAGATTAGAAAATAGCAAATATAACTCCTTTATTCAAAAAGGGAAGGAGACAGAAAGCAGGAAGCTACAGGCCAGTTAGCCTAATATCTGTCATAGGGAAAATCTTAGAAGCTATTATTAAAGATGTTATAGCAGGGCACTTAGAAAAATTCAAGGCAATCAGGCAGAGTCAACAAGGTTTTGTAAAAGGGAAATCATGTTTAGCCAATTTATTGGAGTCCTTTGAAGGAGTCACATGTGCTGTGAATAAAGAGGAACCGGTGGATGTATTGTACTTAGATTTCCTGAAGCCATTTGTTAAAGTGTCACATCAAAGGTTATTGCAGAAAACAAAAGCTCATGGTGTAGGGGGTAGCATATTGGCATGGATAGAAGATTGGCTAGCTAACAAGAAGCAGGGAGTTGGGTCTTTTTCTGTTTGGCAGAACGTGCCACAGGGATCAGTGCTGGGGCCTCAACTTTTAACAATTTATATAAATGACTTGGATGAAGGGACCGAAGGAATGGTTGCAAAAATTTACTGACAACACAAAGATAGGTAGGAAAGTAAATCTTGAAGAGAACGTAAGGTGGCTACAAAGCCACATAGAGAGGTTAAGTGAGTGGGCAAAGATCTGGCAAATGGAGTAAAATGTGGGCAAGTGTGAAATTGTTCATTTTGGCAAGCAGAATTAAAAAGCTTATTATCTAAATGGCAAGAGATTCAGGGGGATCTGGGTGTCCCAGTGCATGAATCACAAAAGGTTAGTATGCAGGTACAGCAGGTAATTAGGAAAGCTAATAGATTATCATTTAACACAAAAACAAAAATACCTGGAAAAACTCAGCAGGTCTGGCAGCATCTGCGGAGAGGAGCACAGTTAACGTTTCGAGTCTGAATGACCCTTCAACAGAACTAAATAAAAATAGAGGAGAGGTGAAATATAAGCTGGTTTAAGGGGGGGTGGGACAAGTAGAGCTGGATAGAGGGCCAGTGAAAGGTGGAGATAACCAAAAGATGTCACAGACAAAAGGATAAAGAGGTGTTGAAGGTGGTGATATTATCTGAGGAATGTGCTAATTAAGGGTAGAAAGCAGGACAAGCAAGGTACAGATAGCCCTAGTGGGGGTGGGGTGGGGTGAAGGAATCAAAAAAGGCTAAAAGGTAGAGATAAAACAATGGATGGAAATACATTTAAAAATAATGGAAGTAGGTGGGAAAAGAAAAATCTATATAAATTATTGGAAAAAAAAGGGGGGGGGGAATCGAAAAGGGGGTGGGGACGGAGGAGAGAGTTCATGATCTAAAATTGTTGAACTCAATATTCAGTCCGGAAGGCTGTAAAGTGCCTAGTCGGACGATGAGGTGCTGTTCCTCCAGTTTGCGTTGAGCTTTACTGGAACAATGCAGCAAGCCAAGGATGGACATGTGGGCATGAGAGCAGGGTGGAGTGTTGAAATGGCAAGCGACAGGGAGGTTTGGGTAATGCTTGCAGACAGACCGAAGGTGTTCTGCAAAGCGGTCACCCAGTCTGTGTTTGGTCTCTCCAATGTAGAGGAAACCGCATTGGGAGCAACAAATGCAGTAGACTAAATTGAGGGAAGTGCAGAAATAAAGGGGCAGGTGTTCCACCTTCTGCGGTTGCATGGGAAGGTGCCGTGGGAGGGGGTTGAGGTGTAGGGGGTGATGGAGGAGTGGACCAGGGTGTCCCGGAGGGAACGATCCCTGCAGAATGCCGCCAGGGGGGGTGAAGGGAAGATGTGTTTGGTGGTAGCATCATGCTGGAGTAGGCGGAAATGGTGGAGGATGATCCTTTGAATGCGGAGGCTGGTGGGGTGATAAGTGAGGACAAGGGGGACCCTATCATGTTTCTGGGAGGGAGAAGAAGGTGTGAGGGCGGATGTGCGGGAGAAGGGCCGGACACGGTTAAGGGCCCTGTCAACCACCGTGGGTGGAAAATCTCGGTTAAGGAAGAAGGAGGACATGTCAGAGGAACTGTTTTTGAAAGTGGCATCATCAGAACAGATGCGACGGAGGTGAAGGAACTGAGAGAATGGGATGGAGTCTTTAAAGGAAGCGGGGTGTGAGGAGCTGTAGTCGAGGTAGCTGTGGGAGTCGGTAGGCTTGTAATGGATATTGGTGGACAGTCTATCACCAGAAATTGAGACAGAGAGGTCAAGGAAGGGAAGCGAAGTGTCAGAGATGGACCATGTGAAAATGATGGAGGGGTGGAAATTGGAAGCAAAATTAATAAATTTTTCCAGGTCCAGACGAGAGCATGAAGCAGCACCAAAGTAATCATCGATGTACCGGAGAAAGAGTTGTGGGGGGGGGGGTGCGGAGTAGGACTGGAACAAGGAATGTTCCACATACCCTATAAAGAGACAGGTATAACTGGGGCCCATGCGGGTACCCATAGCCACACCTTTTATTTGGAGGAAGTGAGAGGAGTTTAAGGAGAAATTGCTCAGTGTGAGAACAAGTTCAGCCAGACGGAGGAGAGTAATGGTGGATGGGGATTGTTCGGGCCTCTGTTTGAGGAAGAAGCGGAGAGCCATCAGACCATCCTGGTGGGGGATGGAGGTGTAGAGGGATTGGACGTTCATGGTGAAGAGGAGGCGGTCGGGGCCAGGGAACTGGAAATTGTTGATATGATGTAGGGTGTCAGAGGAATCACGGATGTAGGTGGGAAGGGACTGGACAAGGGGAGAGATAATGGAGTCAAGATAGCAAGAAATGAGGTCTGTGGGGCAGGAACAGGCTGACACGATCGGTCTGCCGGGACAGTCCTGTTTGTGGATTTTGGGTAGGAGGTAGAAGCGGCCGTCCGAGGTTGGGAGACTATCAGGTTGGAAGCTGTGGAAGGAACAGCTCCAGAGGAGATGAGGTCAGTAACAGTCCTGGAAACAATGGCTTGATGTTCAGTGGTGGGGTCATGGTCCAGGGGGAGGTAGGAGGAAGTGTCTGCGTGTTGACGCTCAGCCTCTGCGAGGTAGAGGTCAGTGCGCCAGACAACAGCACCACCCTTGTCAGCGGGTTTGATGACAATGTCAGGGTTTGACCTCAGAGAACGGAGTGCAGCAAGTTCAGAGAGAGACAGGTTAGAGTGGGTGAGAGGAGCAGAGAAATTGAGACAACTAATGTCACGCCGACAGTTCTCAATGAAAAGATCAAGAGAAGGTAAGAATCCAGAGGGAGGGGTCCAGGTGGAGGGAGAATATTGGAGGTGGGTAAAAGGATCCATTGAACGGGGAGAGGACTCCTGCCCAAAGAAGTGAACATGGAGACGAAGGCAGCAGAAGAAGAGTTCAGCATCGTGCCGAGCCCGAAATTCATTGAGATGAGGGCGTAAGGTGAAACTAAGTTTTTTGCTGAGCACTGAACGTTCAGCGTCGGAGAGGGGAATGTCAGGGGGTATGGTGAATACACGGTATTTTCCGTGCTGTTATCATTTATTGTGAGGCGAATTGTTTCCAAAAGTAGCGAGATTATGCTTCAGTTGTTCAGGGCATTGGTGAGATCACATCTGGGGTATAGTGTACGGTACTGATCTTATTTAAAGAAAGATGTAATATGTTAGCAGTTTAGAGAAGGTTTACTGGACTAATACCAGGAATGGTTGGGTTGTGCTATGAGGAAAAGCTGGACAGGTTAGGCTTGTATCCAGTGGAATTTAGAAGAGTAAGGGGTGACTTGATTGAAACATTTAAGATCCTGAGGGGTCTTGACAGAGTGGATGTGGAGAGGATGTTTCCTCTAGTGGGAGAATCTAGAACAAGGGGTGGTCACTGTTTAAAAATAAGGGGTCACTCATTTAAGACAGAGATGGGGAGAAATTTTTCTCAGAGGGTTGTGAGTCTTTGGAACTCTCTTCCTCAAAAGGCGTTGGAAGCAGAGTCTTTGAATATTGTTAAGGCACAGCTCGATAGATTCTTGATTAACAAGGGGGTTGAAAGGTTATTGGGGGTAGGCAGGAATGTGGGGTTGAGGTTACATTCAGATCAGCCATGATCTTGTTGAATGGTGGAGCAGGCTTGAGGGGCCGAGTGGTCTCATGCTTCTAATTCGTATGTACTTAATTCTTTATAATCTAGATAACACAGAATTGTTTTGGCGCAGAAGGAGTCCATTTGGCCCACTGTGTCTACACCGACTCTTCATATGAGCAACTCACCTAGTTCCATTCTCCCGCCTTCTCCTCGTAACCCTGCATATTCTTCCTTTTCAGGTAACAGTCTAATTCTTTTTTGAATGCTTCAGTTGATCAATTGAACCTGCCTCTATCACACTCTCGGGCAGGGCATTCCAGACCCTGATGACTCACTGCGCAAAAAAGTTTTTTCTCATATCACTATTGCTTCTTTTACGAATTACTTTAAACCTGTGCTCTCTCGTCCTCGATCCTTTCACGAGTGGGAACAGTTTCTCCCTATCTACTCTTTCCAGACTCCTCATGAGTTTGAATACATTTATCAAATCTCCTCTCAGCCTTCTTTTCTCTAAGGAAAACAGTCCTAAACTCTCCAATCTATCCTCATAGCTGAAGTTCCTCATCCCAGGAACCATTCTTGAGAATCTTTTCTGCATTCCCTCCAATGCCTTCACATCCTTCCTAAAGTGCAGTGTCCAGCTGAGGTGGAAGTAGTGACTTATACAAATTCAACATAACCTCCTTTCTCTTGTACTTTATGCCCCTATTAATAAAACTCAGAATCCTGTATTCTTTATTAGCTGCTCTCTCAGCCTGTTTAGCCACAGTCAATGTCTTATGCACATATAAACCCAGATCCCTCTGTTCCTGCACCCCCTTTAGAGTTGCACCCCCTATTTTATACTATCTTTCCATGTTCGTTCTACCAAAATGAATCACTTCACATTTCTCTGCATTGAATTTCATCTGCCACCTGTCCACCCATTCCACCAACTTGCCTACGTCCTTTTGAAGTTCTATACTATCTTCCTCACAGTTCACAATGCTCCCGAGTTTTGTATCATCCGCAAACTTTGAAATTGTGCCCTGTACACCAAGATCTAGGTCATTAATATATATCAAGAAAAGCAAGGGTCCCAACACTGACCTCTGGGGAACTCTTCCAGTCCAAAAAACATCCATTAACCACTGTTAACTGTTTCATGCCACTCAGCCAATTCCATATCCATGTTGCTACTGTCACTTTTATTCCATGAACCATAATTTTGTTTACAAGTCTGTTATGTGGCACTTAAACGCCTTTTGGAAGTCCATGTACACCACATCAACAACACTGCCCTCATCAACCTCCTCTGTTACCTCTTCCAAAGAACTTCAGCAAGTTAGTAAACATGATTTTTCCTTAAGAAATCCATGCTGGCTTTCCTTTAATTAATCCACATTTGTCCATGTGAGTATTAACTTTGTCCCGAATTATTTTTTCAAGAAGTTTCCCCACCGCTGAAGTTTAACTGACTGGCCTCTAGTTACTACGCTTATCCTTAAACCCTTTTTTGAACAATTCTCCGGTCTTCTGGCACCACTCCCTGAGTCTAAGGAAGACTGAAAAATTATGGCCAGTGCCTCTGCAATTTCCACTCTTCTTGCAGTATCCTTGGGTGCTTCTTATCCGCATCAATTTTAAGTACAGATAATCTATCCACACTTCATATTTTTCAATTTTAAACCCCTCTAGTGTCTGAATGACCTCCTCTTTTAACATAGCCTTGTTAGCATCTTCTTCCTTGGGAAAGACAAATGCAAAGTATTCATTTAATACCTCAGCTATGTTCTCTGGCTCCATGTGTAAATTCCCCTTTTGGTCGCTCATCATCCCTACTCCTCCTTTTACTACCCTTTTACTATTTATATGCCTACAGAAGACTTTGAGAGTCCTTTTTATGTTAGCTGCCAGTCTCTTTTCATACTCCCTCTTTGTTTCTCTGATTTTCTTCTTCATCTTCCCTCTGAACATTCTATATTCAGCCTGGTTCTCAATTGTAATTTCTACCTGACACTTGTCAAAAGCACAATTTTTCTTCTTTATCTTAATTTCTAACTCCTTTGTCATTCAGGGAGCTCTAGATTTGTTTGCCCTACCTTTTCCTTATGAGGGAATATACCTTTATTGTGCCTGAATTAGCCCTTCTTTGAAGCCCATTGATCAGGTACTGTTTTTCCTGCCAACCTTTGACTCCCAATTTATTTGGCACAGATCTGTTCTCATCCCTTTGAAGTTGGCTTTCCTCCAGTTAATTTTTCTTACTCTGGACTGCTCTTTTCCATAGTCAGCCTTAACCTCAGCATACAATGGTCACTGTCCCCTAAGTGTTCTCATGCCGACACTTGATCTACTTGGCCCACCTCATTTCCAAGAACCAGGTTTAGCAGTGTCTCCTTCCTTGTTGGACTGGAAACATACTGGAGAAAAATTTCCTGAACACACTCTCTAGGAGCTCTTGACCCTCTCTGCCCTTTACACTAATACTATACCAATCTATATTTGGATATTTGAAGTCCCTCTATAATTTTTGCACCTTTCTGTAATTTCCTTGAAAATTTGTTCCTCTACATCCTTTCCACTAGCCTATAGACTAAACTGATCAATGTAATTGCACCTTGTTTGTTCCTTAGCTTCAGTCAAATAGATTCTGTCCTTGACCCCTCTGAGTCATCATCTCTTTCCAGCACTGCAATGATCTCCTTAATCAATACCAACACCGCTTGTCCTTTTCTTCATTTCCTATCTTTCCTGAATTCCAGGAATATTTAACACCCAGTCCTGCCCTTCTTTGAGCCAGGTCTCTGTTATACCCACAACATCATATTTCCACGTGGCAATCTGCACCTGTAATTCACCAATCTTCTTTCCCACGCTCTGTGCATTCACATACATGCAAAGTAACCCTGATTTACTTTTACTATTACTTTTTCTCTGACCCCACCTATTAACTTTCTATATGAACAAGGAGCAGGAGTAGGTCATTCAGCCTACTAATAAGATCATGGCTGATCTGATAGTAATCTGAAATCTGCATCCCACCTACTGCTGATAACCTATCACCCCCTTGCTTACCAAGAATCTATTCGCCTCTGCCTTAAAAATATTCAAAGACTCTGCTTCCACCACCTTTTCACAAAGGGAGTTCCAAAGACTCATGACCCTGTGAAAAAATTTCACCTCATCTCTGTTTTAAGTGGGCTACCCCTTATTTTTAAACAGTGACCCCTAGTTCTAGATTCTTCCACAAGAGGAAACATCCTCTCCACATCCACCCTGTCAAGATCCCTCAGGATCTTGTATGTTTCAATCAAGTCGCCTCTTACTTTTCTAAACTCCAGCAGATACAAGCCTAATCTGTCCAATCTTTCCTCATAAGATAACCCACCCATTCCAGGTAATAGTTTGGTAAACCTTCTCTGAGCTGCTTCCAATGCAAATATATCCTTCCTGAAATAAGGTGACCAATACTGTACATAGTACTCCAAATGTGGTCTCACTAGTGCCCTGTGCACCTGAAGCATAACCTCCCTACTTTTGTATTCAATTTCCCTTGCAATAATGATAACATTCTATTAGCTTTCCTAGTTACTTGCTGCACTTGCATACTAGCCTTTTGTGATTCATTTCCTATTCCCTACTTTCATGCAATCTATCTTCCCCAATATTCCGTGCACCTTGGCATTCCTCTTTGATATTATCTCCTGGTTCCCACACCCCTGCCAAGTTAGCTTAAAACCTCCTCAACAGCATTAACAAAACACTCTGCAAGGAACTCAGTTGTGGCTCTGTTCAGGTGTAACTCGTCCAGCCTGTACAGGTCCCATCTCCCCCAGAGCCAGTCCCAATGTCACAAGAATCAAAAGACCTTCCCTCCTGTACCATCTTTCCAGCCACACATTCATCTGTCTTATCTTCCTATTTCTGTACTCACTTGCGCGTGGTACTGGGAGTAATCCAAAAGATTACTATTTTTGAGGTCCTGCTTGCTAATTTTCTACTTAGCTCCCTAAATTCTGACTGCAGGGTCACATGCCTCTTTCTGCCTATGTCATTGGTACCAATGTGGACCACAACTGCTGGCTGTTCACCCTCCCCCATCAGGGTGCTCTGCAGCAGCTCAATGACATCCTTGACCCTGGCACCAGGTGGGCAATACATCATCCTGGATTCACGTTTGCAGCCACAGAAACGCCGATCTGTTCCCCTAACTATTGAATCACCTATCACTATTCCTCTTCCAGACTTCCTTGTACCCCCCTGTGCAGCTGAGCCAATCATGGTGCCATGGACTTGGCTCTGGCTGCACTCCCCAGATGAACCATCATTCTTATCAGTATTCCAAACTGAATACTGGTTGGAGAGTGGGATGCACTCAGGGAACTCCTGCACTACCTGCCTGTTCTTTTTTGTCTGTCTGATGGTCACCCCTTCCCTCTCTCCCTGCATATTCTTAAGCTTTGGGGTGTCCACACCTATAAATGTGCTATCCACATAGCTCTCAGCCTCACAGGTGCAATGCAGTGACATCAACTGCATTGACTACTCAAGTTCTGAAACCAGGAACTCAAGCTGTTGCAACTAATGACACTTCCTGCACAAATGGTTGTCCAGGATTTGGAAGTGTCCTGGAGTTCCCACATAGCACAGGATGGGCATTCTCAAGCTTGGAGCAGCCCTGCAATTTCTTTCTTTATTAGTTACCCTTTCCACTGCTAACATAAAGACCTTACCAATAGTAATACACTTTATTACTATTAATAAACCTTACTGGTACTGATAAATCCTACTAATCTTAACACACTTTAACAGTTGCAATAGAACTTACTTTAAAATAAAATATAATACTCAACAGCTACTCACTTGTTACTTATTAATAATACATTTATTGTTTTTAATCTTGCAGTTGTTGAGACTCAATGCCTCAATTTCTATTTCTGAACTCCAGCAGCAGCAGTGGTGGCACCATCAACCCCCTAGTCTCTCTGGATTTAATTCCACCAGATGCCATAGTGGGATTTGAACCTTTATGCCCAGAGCATTAGTGTGGGCCTCTAGATTACTCGTCCAGTGACATTACTACACCACCGCCTTTCCCCTCCTAGTATTCCTGTCACCCAACTTACCTCTGCTTTTAGAACCTTCTGTTTGACAACTTTTGACATGTTCCAACACTCGTGCATAGAATATGAGGATAACTGATACTTAATAATCTCTTCCCAAGTTTTTACCAAAGTATCTTTAACCTTTCACACACTTAACCTTTCAAAACTAGCATAAATTAGAATAAGAATTATTTCATTTTGTCTTTTTCAGAACTCTGCCACTAATCCACCAAGTTGTTAAGCTTTTACACCTGTGGAACTATATCCATTCCAACTACATTGTGTACATGTTCCTAATATCTCCCAAATGACATGGCTTTTTCTTAACAACCTTGTTGTGAAATATATTTTATAAACTGAGTTGGTGGCAGGCAATATCCAAATGGTGAGCTTCTGAACTCAACTGGGTCACTTTGACTGGGAGTTTTATGATAGGGGCACAACTAGCCGAAAAAATGTATATTTTTTTAAACTTCAATTTTCCTCACTGCAATTTCTGGGTCATTGCACGCGTCCTGAGTGGATGACCATCTCCAAAAGTTGGTCCATAGCCTTACACTACTGCTGGTCAGTGTAACCATTCAAACAAGCTAAACCAAGAAATGAGCGCAGTCGGCGGAAAATTAATGAGAAAGGTAAGAGTTTTCAGCACTTGAACATGTATTTTAACTTCTTCCAGTGATGGTGCAATACTCAGTGCCGTGGTTATAATGAGGCCTAGTAGGCCCCCAGTAATTAACAATTCAGAATAAAATGAATTCTGATAAATTATACGCACCCTAAATGCCATAACCAGCTTTAGTCTCTTCTCAGACGCTGTAACCTGCTGTGCATTGGCAATATACTTTTATTTCAGATTTATATTTGCTTTGCAATGGTGAACTAAGGTTACTCACAAAGGTTTTATTTCATTTGGGGAGGTACAACATCAGGAGAGAATCCTAATACCACGCCATCAGGCAACGATGTACGATTTGTTATTTAAGGAAGAATTGGGAAAGCTTACAGTATATTTTCATGGGGATAACATCTTCCCTTTAAGAATCACGGCGGAGAAATGAATGACTAAGGATTTAAAAAGAAACCTTGGTGCCCAGCACTCTCTTTCCGTCCTCCTATTGTCCAAATCACGTGCTCGGTTCAACGTTCCCGCAGCGACGCAAAGTGGGCGGGGTAAATAAACGCCAACCAACTGAAAAGCGCCCGCTGCATGATGGGAGTTGTAGTTCTTCTCTTTGCGTGTTTCAAACGAAGTAGTGCGCCAACGCCATCAGTAGAAATGGAAAAACTACGTTTCCCAACTGGCTGTGCGCTGCGTGTCGCGCATGTGAATGGACTGCCTTGAGCTCGAGCGCTGAGCTTCTCGGTAAGTGCCAGTCAGTGTGCGAAAGGCAGTGTGTCCGCCATTTACAGTTGGGAGGAAGAGCTTGGAGCTGATATACCCGCTTAATTACCCAGCTTCGCCTCCCCCCTCCTGCGCGGGGGGCTCGGGTATTCATTGTAGTTGTCTGTAGAAGAAAAAAGTTGGTGATTTTTTTTTCCCTTGTTGAAAAATCGATTCCAGTGTGAGAGAGCAAGAGAAGAAGCCGGGATGTTACGTATGTGGACAGCTCTGCAGTGAGAGCCTCTCCCCGGGCAGCTCGACCTTACCCTGGGGTTTTCTATTGTTGCTGCTTCCAGGCCTATTCCATCTGGCAGCCCGGACTTGTGTTGCTTGTTTGAATTTTGCTGACTTTTTTTAAACTATAGACATCGCATCCATTTTGAAAGCCTGGAATAGCAGAATCTTATGGCCATCGACGGAACAGTTGTGGCGCTGTACATTATCTGTGTTTAAAAAAAACGACTCAACATATTCCCCATAACTGTGGAATTGCTCTGCTGTTGAAGGAGCAGACGCTAGCAACATCGCTGTGAAACGGATTGTTGCGTTGATTGCTTTTCTTTCTGGACGTTTTTAAATATCTAATTTTTGGGAGCTTATTCGAGAATAAGGGACTATTTTTGGCTCAGTTTCCATCGTTAGATTTTTTCATTTTAAATTTCTTTATCTCCCTTTTGAGAAATGAAGATTGGATGAAAAGTGTTCGGAGATTTTAATTAAGGATGGATGGATCACATCATTTGGTCCACGTTTATGTCGCTGCATCGCAATTGATTGAGTTGGACAATATTGTGTGTCTCTTTATTTTTTATAAAGGAACGCTTCTGTTCCAGGGATCCGACCCTTTGCACAACTATAGTATGGAATTATTTTGACTCTTTAAAGAAAATCGATTTGCATTTGTCTCTTTTCGTAGTTAGTACTCTTGTTTTTTTTGCATTTCAATCATTCGCTTGGCTTTCTGTCTTGCGTTGAAATCTTGTTTAAAGAAACCACTGCATTTTTTTTGTTTTGGAACCTTTTGGGAATCGAGGTTTTTGTGGCAATGTCGGAAAGCGCAGACAATGTTGGGTCTTTACTGCGCCCCCCTAAAAATGGTACGAATTCCAGTTCGGATACGACAATAGGGGAACGTTTTGGAGTAAGTTTGAGAAAAAAGGAAGAGTTTAAGGCTCTCAAGAGACGGAGACATACTATGGACAAGGACAGCAAAGCAGAGCACCAACGTTTTATCAGGAGGAGTGTGATCTGCGATTCCAACGTTACTGCGTTGGACCATCTGCCCAGTAAGACCTGCATTATTGTTTCTCCACCCGAATCGGATAATGCAGCTACCTTAATAGGCAGTATCACCAATAATAACGAAGCGCAGCCTCCAGTACAAGCAACGACTGTTGACTCGGTCACAGCTGCAGCTACCAGAGAAAAATGCGAGAAGTGTACTGATGGTAGTACGAAAGACGGAAGCACAGTCGCTGGAATTGGCGATGAACCGCCTAGGGCCACCGTCCGTTCACCCGATGTCGATGTTTGCAATCATGCCGGGAGTACAACCAGTAGCAGCATTATCATCAAAGAAAGAAAAAAACAAAAAACTGCCCCAATTAAAGAGGAAGCCGAGTTGAAAGTCAACGAAGATGACAGTGCGGAGGAGGCAAGAAATCTTGAGAGGAAGGCGCAAGAGGATAATGAAGAAATAGAGACTAAGGCTGTGGGAACTTCCCCTGATGGGAGGTTTTTGAAGTTTGACATAGAAATTGGGAGAGGATCTTTCAAAACTGTCTATAAAGGTCTAGACACAGAGACGACAGTGGAAGTAGCTTGGTGTGAATTGCAGGTAAGTTTCATGCTTCTGTGGAAGTTATGTTTGCGTTAATTAGGAAGATTGGCCGCATTCTTTAAACCCCTCCTTGTTGCATTAGTGCTGGTCCTGTCGAAGGAACTATAATAGTACCAAGGGCTGATGCGACATTTAGGGCAAACTTAAACTGGAATCTGTCAATTAATGCACTGACCCTTCTCATATGGTAGCATAGTTTTAAAAGTATAAACCAGCCTTTCAGTTTTTATTTTTAAAAGAAGGGTTGACTACCAAAGTATCTGAATAACTTCAATTCAATTCCATTAAAAGCTGTTTGATTTTCTTTTCCTGATTTTCATTCCAACTTTTTGTTGCTCAGATTTAGTTTTGGTAATGGCCTTCTGATATTGAGCATTGGCTGATTCGACGGTTGGTGCATCACATTGGATGTCTGCACAAGAATAATTCTAATAGGGATGGCTAGATTATAATCTGAATTGGGAACCTCTTTGTTTTTTTTTCCTTGACGTGGGATGCTTAGGCCATTGGATTTCTACGGTTACCACTGCTGAACTCAGTTAATAGGATAAACTGGATGTTAGGCCAAGAACATTCCTATTTCTGTGGCTCAAGTTCTTCCTTATAACTGAGTTGTAGTAGAGTCCAAAATGAATGTTACTTCTCGTTCGGTAAGCAATTGTGTAGTTAGTTTCCACGGCGCACCATTGATGTAGCAGTCCATGTCAGGGATTGTGCTGTGTGCCTTGTTCGTGTATATATTTACATATTTTTGGGTTATTAATGTATTTAGTGAGAAATGACAAAACTGACAGGTACATTTTTGTGTAATAAAGGAAAAGCAATAACGTAATTTGTTTGTGATGTTGGTTGAGGGGAAAATATTCACCTGGACATTGGGGAGAACTCTCCTGCTCTTCTAGTAGTTCCATGGGATCTTTCAAAACCACAGTAGGGCAGACAGGGCCTCAATTTAAAATTGTTCAAAAGGCAATATCTCCTAACAGTGTGGCACTTTATTTTAGTGCAACGCTGAGGTGTCAGCCTGGATTATGCAGTCAAGTCTCTAGAGTGGCACTTTAACCCACAAACTTCTGATTCATATTTTTAAGAGGAGGATTTGGGGAAGGCTAAAAATGCCAGAAGAACCTGATCAGAGCGGGTACACAGGTCCAATCGAACTCCATGGCAGGACTTGCAGCATTTTTTTTCAAACATTGCACACTTATTAACTGACCAAATTACTGGTGGCTTGGAGGTAATGCCCTGGGCTAATTGGGGTTGGGAGGAAGGGGGGGGCGGGGTGCAAATTCTTAAAGGCTTTTATTTATTGGCACTATGTTAATTGTATGTTTTGCTTTTGACCAATATTTAAAACAAAATATTGATGTAATTTGCAGAGTTCTGCATAATTAAACTGATCTTGCCCTTCAATGTGCTTTTCTATTTTGATTCAGTCTAGGTGAAAAAATCAGTTGTGTAAAATTGGCAATCAGTTGGCAATTTAGAGGTATCAGAAATATCAAAATGGATACGAAGTTTGAAAGTAAGGCCCATGTATGTTATACAAAATATACAATGGTTTAGGGGTGCAATAAATTCTTGGCTATCTAACCGTAGCCAGAGTATCACTTGCAATGGCTTCTCTTCCCACTCCTGCACCATTACGTCTGGTGTCCCCTAAAGATCTATCCTTGGCTTCTTCCAACTTCTCATGGACATGCTGCCTCTTGATGACATCATCCCAAAACAGTGTTTAGTTTTCATGAGTTGGCTGCTGAGCTCTACCTCATTATTCCTCTGCTGTTGCTGCATTATTGGACTGCTTATCTGACATCCAGTACTGGATAAGCAGAAATTACCTGAAATTGCATTTCGGGAAGACTGAAACCATTGTTTTCAGTCCCTGTTACAAACTCCATTCATTAGCTAATGACTGCATTCCTTTCCCTGGCAAATGTCTGACACTAAACCAGACTGTTTGCAATCTTGGTGGCATATTTGACCCCAAGATAAGCTTCTGACCATGTTTGCACCGTCACGAAGACTGCCATCACCTTCCACCTCCATGACATTAGCTGAGGTGGGCAGAGTCAGGTAATCTGCTACTGAAACCCTCATCCATGCTTTTTGTTACCTCTAGACTTGTCTATTCCAGCACATTTGAGGCAGTTTTCCCAAACTCTCCCATAAACTTGAGGTCATCCAAAACTCTGCCCATGTCCCAACTTGCAACAATCCTATTCACCTATTATACTTGTGCTCGCTGCCTGCATTGGCTTCTGGTGGAGCAGCATCTTGCTTTTAAAATTCTTATCTTTGTTATCAAATTCTTCCATGACCCTTTCTCCTTGCTATCTCTGTAACCTCCTCGAAGCTCTCAACCTCTAGATATTTGCACTCACCTAATTGTGAATTTTGAGCACCCCTGATTTTAGTTGCTCCACCATTGGTGGCCCTGCCTTCACCTGCCTAGGCCCTAAGCTTTGAAAATATTTCCCTAAACCTCTCTGACTCTCTACCTCACTTTCTTCCTTTAAGATGTTCCTGTAAAACCTACACATCCTTTGGTCAAGCTTTTGGCCATCTGCCCTAATATTGTTTTGTGGCTTGGTATCTAATTTATGCTTTAACATTCCTGTGAAGCGCCTTGGGGCGTTTTATAATGTTAAAAGTGCTATATAAATATGTTTAAATTCCTGAAGCTAGGTGTCAGTTTTTAAAATCTTCAAGGGATAGTTAAGCTACAAATGCTAGCTGATTTCCCATAGTGTTGCTTGTGATGAGTCAGAGGATGCTGTCGAACTTTGAAAATGTGGTGAGAGACATTGAACTAAGTGGATAGTGGTCTTCAAGGAATGTCTACCTTGAAGAAGTATTGCTCTTCTCTCCGACAGGATTTCCGTATCTCTCTTTTGCCTTGTTCTACCTGTCTCCTCCCCCGCCCCCCCCACACACACACACACACACACACACACCTTAAACCAGCTTATATTTCACCTCTCTTCTATTTTTACTTAGTTCTGTTGAAGAGTCATACGGACTCGAAACGTTACCTGTGTTCCTCTCGGCAGATGCTGCCAGACCTGCTGGGTTTTTCCAGGTATTTTTATTTTTGTTTTGGATAGTGGTCAGTTAGTTCAGCAGGATATGTGGACAATGGTGAAGTGCTTTTCAATGGCTCCAGTTTTTCAGGAACTAAATTATGAACATATAACTATTATCTGCCGTGGACACACCTAAAATATGAACCCAATGGTGTTTCTGATAGGTTATTTTATAAGGACAGGAACATTATGGCATGTGATGCACAATACATTATGTTGTCTGATCCTTTTAAGGCCACATAGTCTTGTAGCTGAGTTCAGAGCTTAATTGCTATTCAGCTACTTGTACAAAAAAAAGTCAAGTTGTTGATAAGACAACTAAGTGGCTAAACTTTTGTGGTACATTACAAAAACACTTGTAGTGTAATGCAGAAATTTGAGTAGGATGTAGAAGCGTGACAAGAAACCCAGAATATATAAAATACCAACACTACAATTACTGTTTTTTTTGGAGATCTTGTGACACTCTGCTCTTTAACTTTTCTTCATAATGTAATTATTTTCTGCCAGTGGTATGCCTTTTCCTGGAGGGGAATAAACTGTAATGTCACATGGTGTATGTTGTACTGTGCAGCAACTATAGTTTTGGGGTGTCTGTTTATTCCAGTCTGGCTTTCAACTCTATACATAGATATAAAATATATATTTTTAAGCCAGTGTTAGGTATAATTTTCCGGCATGGTTTAAGCTACCAACCATTAGTTTAGGCATTGGTCATTTTCCTTGAGGTAACTGAAATATTGGTTGACAGGTGGCAGTCAATGTGACCCTCTAACAGGCTTTTAAAAAGTCTGTATCTCCTGTTCCATTTTTACAAATTGTAATAAATTTCGCTTTCTCTCTTTTCTCCCCCCCCCCCCCGCCACCCCCTTTTACTTTCTGATGATCTTCCACATTACTTCTTCAGTTGAAAAGATGTGCTCTCTTAATTGGGTGTTTGAAGGTGCACAAGAGCAATCTGGATAATTGATCTTTATGTTTGGGTTCCTTTGAGGAAATAACAGGCCTCGCTTCCAGGCATTCTCCTAAATGTGTAGCCAACACTGTTCAATAATTGGAATTGTAAGCCCACCTCTTGCTATTTTCCACAGTGAGTTAAATTCTTTGTAATGCATCACTTGTGGATTTTGCTAATTAAAAGCTGATAATTCAACAAATATTTTTTATCTTCAATTGGTGAAAATGATGTTGGAAGGACATGCCGGTTATTGCTTGGCAAGGTATTTTATTTGTATGCTAGTGACAAATGGAAGAGGTATGGATAATATCAGGTGACATCTGGTAACTGAGGAATTGCAAATTAATTTTAACACGCATATTACAAAGATATAAGGACAACTCCTGCAGTTAGGATGGTGACATGAGAACTTAGGTTGACCGATTACTATGTATTTAGTGAGTCGTGTATGTGTATTAGAAAAGCAATGTACAATGGGATAGATTAACTAGTGTGCCACTGAAGTTTATGGCTCACTATGTATTTTGGTGTCTCAAGCACATGGTTAGTTACAAACAGCTGAGAACCTGTTGGAAGATTTGGATGAATATCGCAAATCATTATATTTAAAGAATTGACGCTATATTTTAAGAGTTTAGTTTTAATTCATTTGAGATGTGGGCATCGCTGGCTAGGCCAGCATTTATTGCCCATCCCTAATTGCCCTTGAAAAGGTGGTGGTGAGCTGCCTTCATGAACTGGTGTAGGTACACCCATAGTGCTGTTAGGGAGGGAGTTCCAAGATTTTGATCTAGCAACAGTGAAGGAGCAGCGATATACTTCCAAGTCAGGATCCTGAGTGGCTTGGATGGGAGCTTTGAGGTGGTGGGTTCCCATGCATCTGCTGCCCTTGTCCTTCTAGATGGTGGCAGCTGTGGGTTTGGAAGGTGCTGTCTAAGGAGCCTTGGTGAGTTTCTGCAGTGCATTTTGTACATAGTACACACTGCTGCGACTGTGCCAGTGTTGGGGGGGAGTGAATGTTTGTGGATGGGGTACCAGTCAAGTGGGCTGCTTTGTCCTGGATTTTGTCAAACTTCTAGAGTTTTGCTGGAGCTGCACTCAGCCAGGCAAGTGGGGAGTATTCCAACAAACTCCTGACTTGTGCCTTGTAACTCTTTTGAGTCAAAACAATAAACTAAATGAGCAAAAAGGAACAAGGGAGAAAACAAGCACAGCCCCTAAGTCAGGTCAGCTGTAAAATCAAGGGAAAAACTTTAAAGGAAACTTACAAACATCAAACTAAGATGTGATTAAAGGGGTCAACAAAACACCCCAGACCCCGCGGTGCCCACCGAGCACGGAAGGCCTCGATGGTGCCGGCAGACACCGCGTGCTCCCTTTCCAGGGACATCCGGCCGCGAACGTAGCCGCGGAGACTTGTGCCTTGTAGATGGTAGACAGGCTTTGGGGAGTCAAGAGGTGAGTTAATCGCTGAAGGATTCCTAGCCTCTGACCTGCTCTTGTAGCCACAGTTCAATTTCTGGCCAATAGATTAAATTCCAATAGTTGTTTAGAAATGAAGACAGAAAGCAAGACAGACTCCTTCAGACAGAGTTTATTGCTTGTCATAAAACTCTCCACAGACAGCATTAGTCTCAGCTGTTATCCTTTTATCCAACAAAATGGGCACTTAGTTAAACAACTTAATAATTAGCAATTGAACTTCTTTAACTGTTGCCTTCCCTAACAATGGTAACCCCCAGGATGTTGACAGTGGGGGTTTCAGCAATGATAACGCCATTGAATGTCAAGGGGCGATGGCTAGATTCTCTTATTGGCAATGGTCATTGCTTGCCACTTGTGTGGTGTGAATGTTACTTGCCACTTGTCAGCCCAAGCCTGGATATTGTCCAGGTCTTGCTGTATTTGGACATGGACTGCTTCAGTATCTGAGGAGTCGTGAATGATGCTGAACTTTGTGCAGACATCAGCGAACATCCCCCTCTCCTGACATTATGGTGGAAGGAAGGTCATTGATAAAACAGCAGAAGATGGTTGGGCCTAGGACACTACCCTGAGGAAGTCCTGCAGTGAAGTCCTGGAACTGATGATTGACCTCCAACAACCATCTTCCTTTGTGCTAGTTATGACTCCAACCAGCGGAGAGTTTTCCCCAGATTTTCATTGGCTCCAGTTTTGCTAGGGCTCCTTGATGCCACACTCTTGTCAAATGCAGCCTTGATCTCAAGTGCACTCACTCTCACCTCTTGAGTTCAGCTCTTCAGTCCATGTTTGAACCAAGGCTGTAACCTTTTTTGTGATCTTTGTCTGCTGTTGTGGTGTGGAGAAGTTTGTGGTGTAAAATGATACCTCCAGGAACTCTGTGTGCTCAATGAAGGTGCATCACAAAATTGAGAATATTATGAACTAGTAGAAATTGTAAGAAATCGTGGTAAAAATAACTAGTGTGAGCAGCCCAGGTTTGCTTGTTTATAGACCACATATTTTGAGGCAGGGGGGGGGCTTAGGTAGTTGTTTCAATGTTGCAAAAATAAATTGTATTGTGCAACAGAATTTTAAAGACTTAAAATGCTTTCCCTGAAAAAAAAAACTCAATCATGCCTATGGCTTGGTGTAATAATTTTCGGAAAGCCTTGATGAAACTTGAAAATGAAATTTCTCTCCTCTGAAAACTGCAGAAATCTATTGCTTCTTGGAATGCGAACTTTGGAAGTATTTCACTGTTCTCAATTCCATGCTTATGTGTTGGGAAATACTTTTGTTGCATAGTCGTTGCAACAGCTGCGTTGCTTAAACTAAGTTTTCAAATAATCTTGCCATGCTGCTTCATGATAAGCACATTTAGGCTTGAATTTCCTGAAAATGTGATAACCCTACCTTTTTGCCCTGATGGCTTTGTTTGTAAATGGATGAGGAACCTTTGTCAGTGAACAGTACTTGGCTCATTTCTGCTCCGCATGATACCAAGTTACCCACTTAACTATATTTCATAGATCCCTTGAGTATAAGTTAGAATATGTCAGGCTTTGATCAATAGCACTTGTTGCGTTTTGGGATTTTTGACACTTTGATTAAGAAACAGTTAAGTAAAATTCAGCAGGGGCTGAATCCACACTATGCAGCTTTTGGGAATGTAGTTTAGAATTTAGCACATAGGTCCTTGTCTGGATTTTATTCTTTTCTTTGTAATCAAAGATTACCACTCAACTACAACCAACAATTTCCCTTCCAAGCAGTTAAATTCATTATTCTGAACAAATATGTAATAGTACGTGTTTAAGTGCTGGAGCAAATATTCTTGATCAGTGGTGTTCCACAGTGCTAACTTTTTATTTAGCTTATTAGTGTTGTTTACATTGCCTGAATCGTGCCTCTTCACTTCCTTCCCTCTCGATGCTTTGCTTTTCTTTCTCATCCCAGGTTAATGTCTGTGGTTGTTTTCCTGCTGCAGAACTCTGGAGCAAAGGTCGGTGTTTTGTTGTGTTGGAAGCAGTGTTACTCATTGGACCAGAAAGAGTTGGAATCCAGACTAGTTGATTGAAAGATAAATTGTGCACAGCAGGCCTCCCAGTCGTATGTTTAGTGTTTCTGGCAGGGTTGTAGGCAGTGCCCCCTCTTTTGTGTGCAGCGTAAACAGTTAAGCGCATGGGACCTTTTTAATTTTTCTGTGCAGCCACAGTATTATAATGATGATCATCACAGGCACTTTTATTCAACCAATTCACACACCCCTGCCCCCACCCCCTTTGTGGCTCCTAGTCCTGAGAAACATTGATCCAGTAGCGTACCTCGCCCAACCCAAGCCTGCCCTTATTCAGTGACCCCTCACTCCACCAGCAGAATGCCTTTCCTCACGCCACCCTATATTGTTAAACCCACCATGCTGAGGATCTATGGCAGGAGGATTGGTAGAGGAAAACACCCACGTGTGACCACTTTCTCATTGTACTCCTACTGCTTGTCCACTTGGCTTCGATCTCCCATGGTGACAGTGGCCCTTTTAAACCGTTTCCGGACTGGTCAAGGCTTCTGTGAAGCCACCCAACATCAGTGGGGTCACCAAGACCATCCAGGCTGCAGCTATGGTGCAATTCAAACAATGACTCGTATAGTCAGCAGACATTGACAATGTGTGAAGTTGGGCTTCAAGAACTCCATCTAGCTGCTGATGAGGCTATTGTTTGGCTCTGTGACTATGCACACCTAAATACATAAATAAAATGTGCAACCGTGCACACACTGGTAATCCAGAAGCTTATCTGAACTTGGTCTGCACAGGAACTTCTCTGCTGCACAGCAGTGCAGTTTATAGGGAATATTGATTGTAAGGCTGGAGGAGATTATAGAAGTGGGGGTGGTGGTGAGGATTGGAGTGCTTTTCAGAGAAAAAAACAAGGATGAAACTTTTACAATTGAGGTGTTGTAAGACAGGGAGCCACTGTAAATCCATGAACAAGGGCGAATGGAACTTGGTGTAATTTTGGACAAAGCAGAGTTTTGGATGTTTAAATTTCCGTAGGGTGCAAAGTGGGAGTCCAGACAGAGGAGCTTTGGAATAGTTGAGTCTAGAGATAACAAGGGCACAAATTATGGTTTCAGCAAACAAACTAGTTGAGGGTATGGCAGGACAATTCCACAATCATTAAAACAATGATCCGTCAGCACTTACTGCCAAACAATCTTTGTCCACGATCATAAATGTTTTAAATGTCAAGATAGTTGGAGTCTCGACTTGCATTTGGTTCAGTAAGCTCTCAGCCATCCAAAATATCTGCTCTGTTTGATTCAAATATATTTTTCTGTGAAGTGTAATTCTCTTGATTGCATTAAGGCTGATATAATGAGCAAAGTGGATCATTTTGTAAAATTATTAAATTAAACAAATTATTAAATTAAACAACTGCCTTTTTCGGTCTTTGTATTTCCAAAGTGAATTTAGCGAAGTAGTCATTTGTTAGGCTGAGATATGGCTATAAATTGAAGTCTTTAAGCATCTTCTCTGTGTCTATACAGATTATATATTGAGTATAGAACTTTCAGTTTAAGATGCACTTTTATCAACATAAGTAAATATTTGATCTTGCTACTGCACCCATTTAATTGGGCCACAGAGGAAGCCTTTCTTCTTGTCCTCATTTTTGACACTCCTAAGAAAAGCATCGCATGCATGTGACTATGACCCGGGAGCTGACTATTTAAAGCTCATAGCTAGTTTGAGGAATTTGGACAGATAATGAGTCAGGCTTTGCTCATGTTGGGAGGTTGGTAACCAGCGGTGACTTTCCCAGTACTGAGATGGTTGTGTTTCTATATGTTTTTACATGTAGGTATCCAAGCTACATAATGTGCAGAATTTAAGCTTTAAGTATCTTTAAGAAAAGTGACTTCCTATCTTCCCAGTGCGAAAAGACTTCTGGGAGCTGATGGGGAAATTCATGGAACTTCACTCTCTCCTTTTCAGCATGCTCCTAGACCTGAAAACACATCGCAGGTGTCATTCACCCACATCTCTTATTCACCTGAACACCAAAATTCCCCTCTCCATTTATCATGGAACTCTTTCGAGTTATCAACAGTCACAGATTGCAACTCTTTCGAGTATAATCATAGTTCTTGGTTTCCGGGAGTGGGACATGAACCCACAACCCTCTGATTCAAAGGCGAGGTTGCTATGAACTGAGCCACAGCTGACACCTCTAATCAGTACTCCCCTGTTCAGGTGTAACTCTTTCGAGTTATCAACAGATCTCATGTAACTCTTTCGAGTACATTCACAGTTCTTGGTTTCCGGGAGTGGGACATGAACCCACAACCTTCTGATTCAAAGGCGAGGGTGCTATGACCTGAGCCACAGCTGACACCTTCCATTTATCATGGATCCTTACAACTCCTTCCCAAGTCTTAAGTGCTATATAGCCATCAGTGGTCCCAGACCTTCGTTGTCGCTTCCCCACTGTTCTGAGCTAGTCCGCTGTTTCAAAATTGCACCATCCATCTCTGATTAGAGTTTGATCTCAAGATTAACTCATTGCACTCCCCTCCCTTTGTTATGTTATTAATAAAATGACAAAATTTGAGATTCCTATCACAGAATTCTATGCTCACCAGCCGTCTTTGCCCATACCACTACTACCACATCCTAAAATCATGTTACTAATTTAATCTCAGACCCTTAAACCTATTCCCACTACTGAGGACCTCCTATCCAGCACACCCCTTTGCATCTCCCAACATCTGAATAGTCCTCTGCTGCTGCTTTCATATCTCTGGATCAAGTTCCCACATCAAGCTACCTTATCACACCCTTACCTTTTACCTTGACTGCTGTAACCTGAAAGGACTACCTGAGTGTCTTGCGTTTTTTAAAAAAAAATTGAAACATGGAGTACATAGCCATTTATTAGAATATGTAGATTATCTTTGATTTATCGTTTCCATGAGCCTTATCACTCAATTTGATACTTTGGATTAAAAAACCCAGTTTCACTAAATCACCATATATCAGTGCTCCTGATATTGTTATCTCGTATGGAACAGCATATGCTTTGTCTCAACATGAGCAAGGCTACAGAAGGTTTGGTGTTGAGTCTTGCATATGATGCATACTCCTGGTAAATGTAACCCTTTGCCACAGTGATTTGTGTCCAGCTACATTGGAAAACAGATCAGAATTGAAATGTGAGTGACCATATGAATCACCAAGTGTGGAAATTAGCGAGAAAACAACAAGGGGCATCTATTTCAAAAGTTTGTGGAAACAGCCAATTCTGTTAGAAGAATGGTGAGTAAAAAATGGGAAGGTGAATTAAGCTTAAAAGAAAATATCCTTTGTATGTTAGAGGGGGAAAATGTTGAACAAAGATTTTGAACAAAATATAAACACAAAAGATTGTTTTTCAAAATCAGAGGTTTACCCACAATACCTTTTTGTCTTTAATGCCTTAAATAAAGTTTTTACTACAAGGCCTCAGCTTTATGGTTTGTGGGTGCTGGCTGGGTGTAAATTGGCTGCTGTGTTTCCTACACTACAAAAGTGACAGTACGTCAAAATTCACTTTCATATGGCTGTAAAGTGCTTTTTGATGTGCTGTGATCGTGAAAGGTGCTACATAAATGCAGGTCTTTGATCAGAGCTGCAATGTCAAATAAAAGATTAAGCTAACTAAAATGCTGGAAGTTTGATAATTAATTGCTCAGATAATGTTAATTAATTGCTAACACTATGCATTGAAAGGTTATCTGAAAAAGGCAGAATTAAACATGTCAACCTTTATCATAAGTTACTTGAGTCCTGTGACCTGCTGTCTGAAGCCTGTGATCCCTGTGTAGTTTTTAAAAGAAAAAAATTTGTGATTGGGATATGAGTGTCGTTGGTAAGGTCAGCAATTACTGCCCATCCCTATTGCCTTTCAGGAGGTGGTGATGAGCCGCTGCTTTGAACTGCTGCAGTTCATGTGGTGTAGTCATGTCTGCAGTGCTCACAGGAAGGGAGTTGCAGGATTTTGACCCAATGCCAGTGAAGGAATGGTGATATAATTCCAAGTCAGGATAATGTGTGGCTTGGAGGGGAACTTGCACGTGATGTATTCCCATGTTCTTGTTCTAGGTGGCAGTGGTCACTTGTTTGGAAGGTTCTGTGAAAGGGGCCTTAGCAAGTTGCTGCAATGCATCTTGTATATGGTACACATTGCTGCTACTGTGCATCAGGGGTGGAGGGAGTTAATGTTTGATCTTGATAGAATGTGAATCAAGCGGGCTGCTTTGTCCTGGATTATGTCAGGCTTCTTGAGTGTTGTTGGAGCTGCACTCATCCAGGCAAGTGAAAAGTATTCTAACTCACTCCTGATCTGTCTTGTAGATGGTGGACAGGCTTTGGGGAGTCAGGAGGTGAGTTTGTTGCCACAGAATTCCTAGTCTTTGACCTACTCTTGGAGCTACAGGGTTTTATATGGCTGGCCCAGTTCAGTTTTTGGTCGATAGCAGCCCCTCGGGTGCTGATGGTGGGGAGAATTCGGCAAGTCAGAGGAGCTTAAATCTCTTGCGAGGAAGACAGAGTTGGAAGGACTTGGTGACTCGCAGCGATCACTGACATCTGGTGTGCTGCTGAGAAAATTCGTGGGGCCTGCCTTTGTTGTCTGCTATTTGGTGTGTGGTTTGTGTTCTGCAACAATTTGCCTGTCAGTTGACATTTACCTCGTTAATTCTGGATGTTAGAACATAGGATAGCATTGGCTCCTTTATTGACTGTTGTATAGTAAAATTTCTTTTTGTTTAAAACCGTGGAATCTTGTAGCTTTATTTTCTTAGTAAATACCTAGGATCTCAAATTTTCAAACGAAAAGTTGCTGGTCCCTAACTGGATCGTAACAATAGTTAGATTCTCTCTTGTTAACTTGTCAGTTATGAGCCCAAGGCACAATATTGCCTTGTTCTTGCTGCATGTGGGCACTGACTGCTTCAGTATCTGAGAAGTCACGAATGGTACTGAACACTGCAATCATCAGTGAACTTTCCCAATTTTGACCTTTATAATGGAGGGAAGGGTGGAGGGTCATTGACGTAGTTGAAGGTAATTGGGCTGAGGACACTATCCAGAGGAACTCTTGTAGAGATTTCCGGGGACTAACCCGGATTGACCTCCAACAGCCATAATCATCATCCTTTTGTGCGAGGTATGACTCCAATCAGTGGTGAGTTTTTCTCAATTCCCATTGATTTCAATTTTGCGAGGGCTGCTTGATGCCACACTGTGTCAAACACTGCCTTGATGCCAAGGGCAGTTACTCTCTCCTCACATGTGGAAGTCAGCTTTTCTCTGTCCACATTTGGACCAAGGCTGTAATGAGGGCAGGGGCTGATTGGCCCTGGCAGAACCCAAACTGAGTGCTGATAAGCAGTTTATTGCTGAGTAAGTGCAGCTTGATAGCAATATCGACATAACGTAGGAAATAAGAGCAGGAGTAGACCACATGCCCCATGAAACCTGCTTCACCTTTCAAAAGATCATAGCTGATCTTGGGCTTCAATGCCATTTCCTGCTCACTCCCCATATCCCTTAATTCCCTGAGACACCAAATCCCAGCTTTAAATGTATTCAACAATGTAATTTCTCGTTATTTCAGCCCTAAATGACCAGCTGCTTTTCCTTGGACTGTGTCCCCATGTCTTAGATTCCCCGACCAATGGAAACGATCTCTGTGTCCATTTTATCAAGCCCCTTCAGAATTTTGTAGGTTTCAATGAGATTGACTCTCATTCTTCTAAATCCCAGAGAATAAACTCAATTTACTCAAATCTCTCATCAAAGCACAACCTCCTCATCCCAGGGACCAATTTAGTGAACCTTTGCTGTACTGCCTCCAATGCAAGCACATCCTTTCTTAAATGTGGAGACCAAAACTGCACACTACTCCAGATGCACTTCCACCAAAACCCTGTACAACTGTAGGAAGACTTCCTTAGTCTTGTATCCAATCCCCTTGTGACAAAGGCCAGCATGCTATTTGCCTTCCTAATTGCTGGCTGCACCTGCAAACTAACTTTCTTGGTTCCAAGTGGAGTCTATTTGAACATCAAAATTGACACATTTCTCCCCTTTTAAAAGATATTTTGCTTGTTAATTCATACGACCAAAGTGAATAACTTCACACTTCCCTGCATTGTCCTCCATCTGCCATCTTGTTGCCCACTCACCTAACCTGTCCACATCTCTTTGCATCCTCTCTCTGTCCTCTGCACAGATTTCCACCAAATTTCATATCATCAGCAAACTTTGATACATTACTCCTTCATCCAAGTGATTAATATAGATTGTACATAGCTGAGGCCTGAGCACTGATCCTCATGGCACCCCACTATTTACTGCTGCCAACTTAAAAAAGCCCTGCTTATGCCAAGTTAAGACTTCCTTAATAGATTCCAGCTTTTTCCCAACAACCAAATGTTAGGCTAACTGCCTTGTAGATTACTGTGTTTTCTCTCCCTTCTTTCTTGAAAAGCAGTGTAACATTTGCTAACTTCCAATCTAGTGGAACTGTTCCTGAATCTAAGGAATTTTGGAAAGTCAAAGTTGGCACATCCACTATCTCTGTAGCTATCTCTTTCAGTGCTGTAGTGTATAGGCCATCAGGTCTGGAGTATGGTTGGGTTTAGTCCCTTAAGTTTCTTCAAAATGTTTTATCTCTGTTAATTTTCCTCACTCCTCTTGGACCCTGGATTATCATCTATTTCTAGTATACAACTTGTGTTTTCTACTGTGGAGACAGACGCACAATATTTGTTCAATGCCTCCTCTGTTTCCTTGTTCCCCATGGTAATTTCTCCTGTCTTTGCTTTAAGAGACCAACGTTTACTTTAGCTACTCTCTTCCTTTTTATACCCTTTTTTAAAAGCTCTTACGATCTTTTTATATTTCTGGCAGGTTTATTCTCACTGTTTCTTTTTTTAATCAACTTTTTGGTGGCCCTTTGCTGGTTTCTAACACACTTCCAATCCTCAGACTTACAATGTTGCAAAAAACAGTAGCAAGCCTCTTCTTTTAATTTAATACTACCCTTAACTTCCTGAGTGAGCCACGGATGGGTCCTTCTTATTTAATTTTTGTAGAACATTTTGTATTGTTTATTTAAATGTTTCCCACTGTTCACTTACCTCCATATCTTTTAGTCTATTTACGTAACCAGTTCTCCCCTCATACCTATGTAATTGGCTTTGTTTAAGTTTAAGATTTTTGTTTATGATTGGAATTTAACATGGAATTGAATGGCATTATGGTCATTATTTCCCAGCGGATCTTTTACTATGACATTACTAATTAACTCTGCTTCATCACAGAACACTAGATCTCTAGTCAGTTCCATTACGTACTGCTCCAAGAAACTATCTCAAACATTCTAAAAATTCATTTTTTAGACCATTCTTGCTAATTTGATTGTCCCAGTCTACATGAAGATTAAAGTCCCCTGCAGTTATTACATTTCCTTTTGTTACAGGCTCCCATAATTTATTGTTTAATGCTCTGCACAATGGTATAACTACTGGTTAGGCCTATAAACTACTTCCACCAGTGTTCTCTGACTCTTACTATTCCTAATTTCCATTGATTTTACTTCATGATCTTTGAGGTTGGATCCTTTCTCACAAATTTCATTGTCATCCTTTACTATCAGTGCTACCCCACCTCCTTTGCTATTCTGCCTTTCCAAAATATTGTGTACTCTGGAATATTTATTTCCCAACCTTGATCACCTTGTAACCATGTTTCTGTAATGGCAATTAGATCTAAATTATTTACTTCTATTTGTGTCATTAATTCATTTATCTTATTGCAGATGCTTAGTGCATTCCACCATTCAGTATGACAGTGGCAGATCTTGGGCTTCAACTCCCTTTCCCACCTACTGACCATATCCCTTAATTCCCTGAGATACCTTAAAGCTGTTTCTCAACCCGAAATGTATTCAATGGTGGTGCATCCACAACCCTCCGGGGTAGAAAATTTCAATGGTTCACAACCCTTCGAGTGAAGAAATTTCTCCTCCTCTTAATCCTAAATGATTGGCCTCTTAACCTGAACTCTACCCCCTTGTTCTAGATTCCCTAGCCAGGGGAAACGATGTCTGAGTACCATCCCTGCCAAGCCCCTTCAGAATCTTGTATGTTTCAATAAGATTGCTCATTCTCCTAATCTCCAGAGAATACAGACCTAATTTACTCGGCCTCTCATCATAGGACAACCCTTTCAATCCAGGGAGCAATCTATTGTACTTTGGCCTCTCGTACAAGCATATCCTTCCTTAAATATGGAGACCAAAACTGCGTGCAGTACTCCCAAATGTGATCTCACCAAAGCCTTATACAACTGTGGCATGGACTTAATTATTCTTGCACTCAAGTCCACTTGCAATTAACGCCAACATGCCACTTGCTTTCCTTGTAGCTTGCTGTACCTGCATGCTAACTTTTTCATGTGTGAGTACACCCAAGTCTCTCTGAATATCAAGATCTCTCTGCATATCAACATGTACATGCTTCATGCCTTTAAAAAATATTCTGCTTTTCTGTTCTCATGACCAAAGTGGATAACCTTATACTTCCCCACATTATACTCTGTCTGCCACCTTGTTGCCCTTTCATATATCCTTCCTACATCTCTTTGTATCCTCTCTCTCTATCCTCCTTGCAGCTTGCATTCCCATCTGTCTGGGTGAACTTGTATTTTGGTGCCCTTTCTTTGAGATTATGTAATAGCTAAACATTTAAAAATAGCCAAAAATAAGGTGGAAATTGCCTAATGCCCACTTGGTGGCCTTCTTCTTAGGCATTCCCTCTGAGTTGAGGATGATTTGCTTCCAGTCCAGTTTATTGGGTTCGGAGTTGGCTGATAAGTCCAAAGCATGATCTGTAGGTTCTGCCACATGTGGTTGCTTGAAGGGTTGGGTAGATGGGTTGTTTGGAGATTTATGTGCTCCCTCTGGTGCCTCAACTTCACTGCTGCACGTTCCTGACAAAATCTCTTCAATGAGCCTTCTCCATTTAGGTCAGTCACAAGCCAGGGCCTCAAAGTTGGCGGGTACATTTGACATCTTAGGCATGCTTTGAGGGCATCATATCCCGAAAACGTTTCTGTTGTACTCCTGGGAGTCTTCTGCTGGGACCAAGTTCCAAGGCGAGCACTTGCTTTGGGAGACTGGAGTTCGGCATACGAGTGACTCATCATGCCCAGCAGAACTGGTTTTGAGCAGTTAGTGCCTCAACGCTGAGAATGTTAGCTTGGAATAAGACACTGCTGTTGGACTGCCCATCTTGCCACCCAGTTTGGAGGATCTTGTGAAGTGGTGGTACATCTCAATGCTTTGAGGTGCCTCTGAAGTATATAGGAGCATGGGGTTTACAGCTGCCTTAGTCTTGGGTTTAAGTTCCTGCCAAATTATCTCTCTCTTAGGCTGAAAGCTGAGCTGGCATTTGGAGCTGATGATGAATTTTGTTGCCCAGGGCTGTTGCCTTCGAGATAAGACTCCCAAGATATGGAAAATGGTCCACATTTTCCAAGATCTCACCGTTATCTTGATTGAAAGGGGGAGGTATTTTGCTATGGGAGCTGGTTGGAAGGAGACCTTAATTTTCCATGTGTTTAGTGGGTCTACTTGGTAATCTGACTGCTGCTCTCAGCATTCTTCCAAAGTAAGACAGTTGGCCTAGTCTGCACTGCACAGGTGGTGGCCACATTCCGCTCTCTGCTTGGAACAAACCTGTATCTGGCTGCCATTTATTTGTGCATTCCTTGACTATTTTGCAGACCCCCGGAAAGTCTTTATGGGCCCCAGTTTCAGAAATGCTGGTCTAAACTGACAATTCAGTGCCGTGCATTTTTGGTGGTGCCATGTTTTAGATGCAATGCTCTGGTGGACTTAAATTCCATGACATTATTTTGAAGTAAAGCTTGTAGATCTGGCAAGCATTCCTCTTTGAACCAGCATCACCAAAGAACGCGTCTTCACGATCCAATGTATTCTACATACATACAAAATGTTCTGCCTTGCAACATTGAAACAATATATTGCTACTATATTGTTTTGATGTTTTATGGATCTGCTTTATGTGAAGCCCATTACTGAGGGAAGAGCAGATAGGCAAAGATAGAGTAGAAGTTATTATTGAAATGCCTTCTTTCACAAAATTCATTTTAAAATCTTACATTCTTAAGTTGTGACACTCTATTTTTAAATATAAAATCTTCCCTTGCTCTCCCATCTCTCCTGCTGGTTTTCTCCCAAAGTTTTTGTTTCTCAAAGTGTATCTGTGATAATTTATTTCTCCATTCCTCCACACCTCTCCCACTTTGGTTTCAGAGCTGCATTATCAATGAAATTGTGGCAAAGTTATGTACAATCTTAAGTGAGGAATCCTTGTAGTTGTATTGTTGAGAAGTGTGACTTTAAGTGAAACAACATTAAGTGAACCAGATTTTCCCACAAGAATTATTGTATAAAATAGAGTTAGGTTCTTTTATATGTTTCCCATCAGAGAAAAAAGTTGAAATTCTGCACATTGTGAAATGAAGTAGCTTTTATATTTGTAAATTTTATTTTGAAAGAAATATATATATGTAAATAAGATAACACTCACCAGTGGTACTTTACTCAGCCACCTGGTTTTGGAGTGAGCAGGCTTCATCCAGCAGCAGAAGATGGTGTTGGTGCTGGAGCAGCTGAAGGAGTTCATGGGATGGAAGGGAAGCAATGTGGATGGGTTGAGGAAAGGTAATGTACTAAAGTCTCAATCATGAAGTATCTTCCTTCTTACTTAGTTAAAGCTGTTTATATGCACTGAGAAGAGGGGAAACCAGATTTGGAGACCTCTCTGTCCAAACCCTCTTCTTAACTTTTGCCATCTCTAAAAGGGGGATGTGGGTGGTTATATATATTGTTATTGTGTGTGAGCGTGGTCCTAAATATCCTGCACTATATTATATCCAAACAGTTCCTTGAAATTACGGGCACTTGAAAATTACAAACAGCCTTCAAAGCAGCAAGCCCATTTACAACTTAAAGACCAAACATATCTCTAAGTGTGAAGTGTTGTCAACTGGGGAAAAAAGGCTTTTACGTAATAGTGATCTATTTACCCAGAATGCATAGTGACTGAGAAAACCCCTCTGCCTCTTATTCAGCTATTTCACAGGGTTCAAAGGGATTCCAGATCATGACATGGCATGACAGATACTGGTTAAAAAGATTTCCATCGCATAAATATCAGGAACTACTAGTCGGGGAGATTGGGTAGGAAGGAGTCAGAAATTGGGGACTCTGAAATCGCAAGAATGTGGTCTGAACTTTCAAGGAGTGGGGCAGCTGAAATACTATGGGGTGGGGTGTTCAAGAGTTGGGGGTACAAGGAAACTGAAATGGAGCCTGGGGAGGGGGACAGCGATAAAAGACTTGGGGCTTGGATGGGGCAGTGATGGCGAGAACGATTTCTCCTTTTTCTCCTTAGCTTCCATTTTTGCCGGCTCTTGAGTAACCTCCTGGTTATTGGCTTGGTGCGTGTGTATTATAAAATGTAATGTACATGCATACTTTTGAAGTGCAGTCACTGTTGTAATCTAGAAAATGTAGCATCCAATTTGCACAGAGCTCCCACAAACAGCAATGGGGCAGTGGCCAGATACTGCTTTTAGTGGTATTGAGGGATAAATATTGGTTTGGACACTGTGGAGAATATTAGTGTCTAAATTCATTCCTTAAGAACTTTCTACACAGGCCACCATTGTGGTCTTAATCTTGAGCCTCGAGTCTAATCAATCAAGTCAGGCTTACCTGTACTTCAACTCTATTTACCTGCTGTCAATGCATATCCCATGATATCTTTATGTACAAAATCTTTTGATCTCATTCTTAAAAATTTTGCTTGATCTAGCATCCACAGCATTCTGGGGAGAATTCAGCATTGCATTTTGTATAGTTGTTGGTTCGCACCAGTGTGTTGACATGACAGAAATGCATTTAATTTCGTTTTAAGTTGGTTACAATGAATTTGTCTACATCAAAGTCCAGGCTCAATATATAAGGACAACATTTTGGTTGGTATTTTGTTGGGCACACTTGAGAACAAACCATTAATTAAAGGGTAACTATTGAAGAGACACATTATTCTGACTGGCAAACATCTATGTTGTCCATGACAAATAATGTACAGGTATGCCGACCAGGTGCTTCCAGCATTTTGTGTTTTTATGCCATCCCTCGTATTCCCTATGAAAGAAAATAGATGATCCAGATATTTGTTTTCAGGAAGGGATTCCCTTCTCTAAAGAAAATAAAGAATATATTGAGCTGTCTTTCATTTCTACAGCAGGTTTTTTTTTGTGCTTGCTTAAGGTGTAATATAATGCCAAGTAAAGTTGAAGCAGAACTTGATTGAGTAATACTTGAAAACCCAGCAGCATTCCCACATGCGTTGTCTTTTTAAAATTCTTTCGGGGGATGTGGGCATCATTGGCAAGGCCAGCATTTGTTGCCCATCCCTAATTGCCCTTGAGATGGATTTCATAATGCATATGAGAATGGAGTTTTGAGCACAAGTGGGGATAATAGTGTTCAGAAACGCTGTTGAATTAATAGTGCGTATTTTGATTTTTAATAGGTAAATTGAGACATGATAACTTTGTTGAATTGTACAGTGGTGGTCTTACCTGACATGTCATTGGCTTTCCAGTTATCTTTGTACTAAGTTTGAACCACTATCGTAGGCTTATATAGAAGACAATTGAGCATGTAAGCATGGAATGCTAGAATACTGGAAACACTTAGGACGTTAAAAAATTAAAATTGTGTTTTCTACCTGTTTCCTTTATGTCTAAAACACTGTGCTGATGGTTCAGAAGGAAGTTTTGGAATTTAAAAGGCGATGAACTACCA
Source organism: Cetorhinus maximus (assembly GCF_964194155.1). NCBI lineage: Eukaryota > Metazoa > Chordata > Chondrichthyes > Lamniformes > Cetorhinidae > Cetorhinus > Cetorhinus maximus. Next base: position 50,548,940 of record NC_135900.1, on the reverse strand, counting down.
TGAGGAGTCCGGCACTAGAAATTACTTATGTTTTGTTGCAGGCAGCCATGGTTTGTTCCCTTTCCCAGAGAAATGCAACCAGCTGGAAGATAAAATTGACTGCTCTCTAGAGATATGCTAATCAGGTGTTTCATTAGAACAGGCTTGTCCAACCTTTTCGAGTTTGGGGGGGTAGGGGGCGGGCGCATTTCAAATTTTTTCTCATTCAAGGGGCCAATGAGCAAATTTCGGCAAGATAAGGTTTGGCACAACATGAAAGGTGAATTTTAAAATGTTAAAGCAATAAATTGATAATTCACAAAAAAGTAAATATTAAAAATGACCATTAAAAAATGCCAAGCAGCAGAGTTAACCAGTAAAACCTTTTTATTTGCCTTTTCGCTTAAGAGGCAGAGCTAGAGACACAGACGAGGCCCCAAGTCGGGACTGGAGCTGATCAAAGGAATTGGGTTTAATTAACACTGACCTTGCATTTGCCTCTGGGGGCACACACTCTCACAAGAATTCATACGAAAGCGGGTTTGGAAGTGGGTTGCTTTCCAGCCTGGGTTTACACCCTTTCCTGGCTTTCTTTGTGGGTAGGTTTTTGGGGAGGGAGGTGGACTGCAGGATGTGTGCGCTCGGCTGACTCCTAGTCTTGGGGTTCTCGCTCTTGTCCACTCAGTCGCCCAGACTGTCTCTCTCGCTCATGCGCTCACCCAGACTCGCTCATGTAAACTCGCACGTGCAAGCGTGCGCTCTGCCCACCCTGGCCCAGGCAGTTTGGACATCATAATGCCGAGGAGAAACTCAGGATGCTGTGAAGAGGGACACTTCCTCACCTCGCTGTCTGGGTTCCACCTGTCTCAGGTGGGTGCTGTCGCTGCAACTGAGTTGTTCCTCGAGGCCTCCCTGACCTAGCCTGCCACCTTGAGCCTCTTTCCCCTTAAGGGGACCAGTGCCTGCACAGGACAAAGGGAGAGAGTACATGGCCAAAGGCTGAGAAGGCATGTGGTCTGGAAACAATGAAGCCACTTATCCTCCCACTGCTTACAAATTAAGCCTATCAGCAGCAAATTCGGGAAGGGAAACAGCCTGTGCTTTGGAGGAGCAGCTCCTTGCAGAATCTTTCATTGAACATAGCTGTAGTTTGAACACTGGCTCTTCAGGCTGGATACAGAAGCTTGGGGTGGCCAAGTTATGGCCTGTGAGCCATGGATTGGACAAGCCTGCATTAGAATATTCAGTTTTGGAATTGGGAAAAAATTCACTAAAATAAATGCAATGAAGGGGACCATTCAGTCCAGCAATTTTGTTGCAATCGTATGTTTTAGTTGTGCTGTGGTCACATATATTTGACCCCACCAGAGCACTGGTTAGCTTCAGCGTGACTCCCTTGATACATAAATCTACTGATCTGACAATGCAGTTATGAATTCTGTTTGCTTTGTAAACTGCTGTTGTGTATTGATTGATAGTCAGTATTAGATCTACTCTCACTTTGAGATCTCTTTCAGACTCAATACAAGCTAATTAAAGCCATTTATTATGTCTCCCATGCATGTAAGATCTGTGTTAAATTTTACTTGCATTGATTCTGACTATTTTACACATTATCTGGGCTTGTAAGCAATTGAGCACTCATTTGTTGTCTCCCCAACCTGACATCACTTTCTTAATTGGAAGGGGAAGAAGGGGGTATCAACCAATTTTTAATCCACCAAGTTTTACTTAGGGTACCGACTGCCTTCAACTTCTTTCAGGGTACACTTCATCAGTATTTGGAATATTGTGACCAATCTGTACCTGTACATGATATCTGTGTAATATCATCTGGCCCCTCAACCCTCAGATGTCTGTGCTCCAATTCTGGCCTCGTTTTGCGTTCTCATGTATAATTGCTCCACTCTTGGTGGCCGTGACTTCAGTTGCCCTGGCCCCAAACTCTGGAATACCCCAGGGTGACCAACCATCCTGTATTTTAGAGATTGGTTGTGTCCTGTACCATTTATTCCAGGACACCTTTTGTCACATATTTCTGGGGCAATGACTGGGCGACTGCTGGGGAGCCGCCTCTTGTCGGTGCCCTTATATTTTTGGTGCTTGCACATGCAACAGTGTGATGTGCAGCTGTGAGGTCTGCCCACGCGGCCATAACTTGGGAGATCTGCCTGGAGTTAGACTGGAGCCAGACTTTGGGAGGAGCGGAGGGGAGGACTCAGATTTAAGTTTAATGTAGGGTCCGGCAGTCCTGAGCTGTGTGGGTGCATGGAGGGGTGGGAAGTAATGGTATAGCTTGCGACTACGGGTGGTGGTGTGGGTGGTCAGGCCCAAATCGTGGTCTGGTGGCAGCTCTGGGGAGGGGGCGGGTTAGGAAGAGAGGCTGCTGAGTGCGTTGGGGGTGCTGGAGTTTGAAAGTTGTGTGTGTGTGTGTGTTCAATGAGGATCATTTTGGACCCTTTGTAGATCAGCGTGGAGCGTCGAGGGAACAATGCATGGTGGGTGACGGGGTCGAGGAGGCAGACTGAAAGTAAAGTATATGTGATTTCCAGTTTTTTATTGTATTCGTTCATGGGATGTGGGTGTCACCGGCTAGGCCTGCATTTATTGCCCATCCCTATCTCTCTTTGAGAAGCTGCCTTGAATTGCTGCAGTCCCTGTGGTGCAGTTACACCCACAATGCTGTTAGGGAGGGAGTTCCAGGATTTTGACCCAGTGACAGTGAAGGAACGATGATATATTTCCAAATCAGGATGGTGAGTGGCTTGGAGGGGAACTTTCAGATGGGTGGTGTTCTCATACATCTGCTGCCCTTGTCCTTCTAGATGGTAGTGGTCATGGGTTTGGAAGGTGCTGTTGAAGAAGCCTTGGTGAGTTTCTGCAGTGCATCTTGTAGTTGGTACACGCTGCTACTAATGTGCATTGGTGGTGGAGGGAGTAAGTGTCTGTGGAATGGGTGCCAAACAAGAGGTATGCTTTGTCCTGTATGGTGTCAAGCTGCTTGAGTGTTGTTGGAGCTGCACTCACCCAGGCAATCAGGGAGTATTCCATCACACTCCTGACTTGTGCCTTGTAGATGGTGGGTAGGCTTTGGGGAGTCAGGAGGTGAATTACTCACCACAGGATTCCTTGCTTCTGACCTGCTCTTGTAGCCACAGTATTTATACGGCTAGTCCCGTTCAGTCTCTGGTCAATGGTCATCCTCAAGATGTTGATAGTGAGGGATGCAGCGATGGCAATGCCACTGAATGTCAAGGGGCAATGGTTAAAATTCTCATTTGTCAGAGATAAGTCATTGCCTTGCCCTTGTGTGGCACGAATGTCGCTTGCCACTTTTCAGCCCAAGCCTGGATATTGTGTAGGTCTTGCTGCATTTGGACATGGACTGCTTCAGTATCTGAGGAGTTGTGAATGGTGCTGAACATTGCAATCATCAGCGAACATCCCAAATCTGACCTTATGATGGAAAGAAGGTCGTTGATGAAGCAGCTGAAGATGGTTGGGCATAGGATACTACCCTGAGGAACTCGTGCAGTGATGTCCTGGGACTGAGATGATTTGACCTCCAACTGACACAGCTATATTCCTTTGTGCTAGGTATGACTCCAACCAACAGAGAGTTTCCCCCTAATTCCCATTAACCCCAGTTTTGCTAGGGCTCCTTGATGCCGCACTTGGTCAGATGTTGCCTTGAAGTCAAGGGCAGTCACTCTCGCCTCACCTCTGGAGTTCAGCTCTTTTGTCGATGTTTGAACCAAGGCTGTAATGAGGTCAGGAGCTGAGTGATCCTGGCGGAACCAAACTGAGCGTCAGTGAGCAGGTTATTGTTAAGCAAGTGCCACTTGATAGCACGGTTGATGACCCCCTCCATCACTTTACTGATGATTGAGAGTAGACTGATGGGGCGGTAATTGACCTGGTTGGATTTGTCCTGCTTTTTGTGTATGGACGGAGCTTGGCAATTTTCCACATTGCTGGGTAGATGCCAGTGTTGTAGCTGTACTGGAAAGCTTGGTTAGGGGCGTGACAAGTTCTGGAGTGCAAGTCTTCAGTACGATTGCTGGAATGGTGTCGGGGCCCATAGCCTTTGCAATATCCAGTGCCTTCAACTGTTAATATCGCGAGGGGTGAATCAAATTTGCTGAAGACTGGCATCTGTGATGTTGGGGACCTCGGAGGAGGCCAAGATGGATCATCCACTCAGCACTTCTGGCTGAAGATTGTGAATGCTTCAGCCTTATCTTTTGCACTGCTGTCATTGAGGATGGGATTGTTTATGGAGTCATCTCCAGTGAGTTTATGACTGGATGTGGCAGAACTGAAAGCTTAAATCTGATCTGTTGGTTGTGGAATCGTTTAGCCCTGTCTATCACTTGCTGCTTATGATGTTTGGCATGCAAGTAGTCCTGTTTTATAGCTTCACCAGGTTGACACCACATTTTTAGGCATGCCCTCCTGCACTCGTCATTGAACCAGGATCCCCTGGTTTGGTGGTAATAGAGTGGGGGATATGCCAGGTCATGCATTTACAGATTGTGGTTGTTTTCAATGTTGCTGCTGTGGATGGCCCAAAGCACTTCATGGATGCCTAGTCTTGAGTTGCTAGATGTGTTTGAAATCTATTCCATTTAGCACATTGCCCTCTAGCATTAGTGAACCAGATGGGATTTTTACGACATTCGACAATGATTTTGTGGCCGTCATTAGACTTTTAATTCCAGATTTTTATTTAATTCAAATTCCACAAGGCTTTTGAACCCCAGTGCCAAGAGCATTACTTGGATCTCTGAATTACCAGTCCAGTGACAAAACCACTACGCTACCAGCTCCCTAGCACCCTCCCCATCGTCAGAGTGTTCCCTATTTTATTTCTTCAGAGCTGGTCAACTCTCAACCTGGAGCACCCTTCCTGCACCTCTCTGACTTTAGCTCACTTGCCCTTGAAAGCACATTTTAAAACCTACCTGTTTGATGAACCTTTGGTTTTCTGACCATGAAGCTACATTTAGTCAGCAATAACTTGCCTGCTGACGCTCAGTTTGGGTTCTGCCAGGCCCAATGAACTCCTGACTGCATTACAGCCTAAATATAAACACGAACAAAACAGTGAAAGTGCCTGCCCTTGACATCAAATCAGCATTTGACCGAATATGGCATCAAGGACCCCAAGCAAAACTGGAGTCAATGGGAATCGGGGGAAAGTCTCCATTAGTTGGAGTCATACCTAGCACAAAGGAAGATGGTTGTGGTTGTTGGAGGTCAGTCATCTCAGTTCCAGGACATCACTGCAGGAATTCCTCAGGGTGGTGTTGTGGCCCAGCCATCTTCAGCTGTTTCATCAGTGACCTTCCATCATAAGGTCAGAAGTGAGGATGTTCTCTGATTGCACAAGATGCCACAAAAGTGCCAGGAAATGACCATCTCCAACAAGAGAGAATCCAGCGAGGAGAGCCGGGAGGTCAGATCAAAAAAGCGAAGAGAGCCGGGAGTTCAGCAGACGGAGAATGGACCTGCGTGAGAAGGGCAGCAGCGGTGGGAGATGATAACGAGCGGCAGAAAGCCCCTTCTACCTGTCGGAGCCAAAGTGTGACATCAAAGGAAAATAGGTAGTTGATTGGTGGGCATCTCTTTTGTCTCTCTTGATTGGTCAAGTGGTTTAAATCGAGAGACATTACTATAGCTGAAGAGTACAGTTAAGAAATTCACTTTTAAAATATTTAACATCCAAATTAATTAATTAAATAGAATACAGATGGCTGGGCAGGTGATGTATTGCAACTGTAGTATGTGGGAGTTGGTGTATGCCAATGTGATCCACGATGACCATATCTGCAGCAAGTGTTAGCTGCTTGAAGAACTTTGGCTCGGAGCTGATGAGCTGGAGTCCGAGCTGTGGACACTGCCACACATTAGGGAGGGGGAGAGTTATCTGGACGCTGTTTCAGGAGACAGTCATACCCCTTAGATCAATTACATCAAATTTGGACCATGGTCAGGGACAAGAGGGTGTGACTGCAAGTGAGGCAGGTATGGAGATCCAGAATTCAGCTTTGGAGGAGCCTCAGCCAGTGTCCTTGTCCAATAGTTATGAGGTTCTTGCTCCCAGTGTGGATAAGGGCACAGACTGCAGGGAGGATGAGCGAACTGACCACAACACTGTGGTACAGAGCGCCATTCAAGTCGGGGGAGAAAAAAAAAATGTAGCAGTAATAGGAGATAACATAGTTAGGGGAATAGCTAATGTTCGGTGCAGCAAAGACACAGTCCCAAAGGCTGTGTCGCCTATCTGGTGCCAAGGTTAAGGATGCCCCTCTGGGCTGGAGAGGAACTTGGAGTGGGAGGGGAAGGATCCAGTTGTTGTGGTCCATGAAGGTACCAACGACATAGGTTGGAGTAGAAAAGAGGTTCTGCTGAGGGACTATGAGCAGCTCAGTGCTAAATTAAAAAGCAGATCCACAAAGGTAATAATCTCTGGATTACTACCTGAGCTGTGTGCAAATTTGCGTAGGGCAAATAAGATTAAAGAGGTAAATGTGTGGCTCAAAGATTGGTGTGGGAGAAATGGGGTCCGATTCATGGGGCACTGGCACCAGTGCTGGGAAAGGAGAGAGCTGTTCCTTTAGGACGGGCTTCATTTGAACCATGCTGGTACCAATGTCCTGGCGAATCGTATAACTAGGGTTGTAGATAGACTTTAAACTAATTGGTGTGGGGGAGCTATAGGCCAGTCAGCTTAACATCTGTAGTTGGGGAAATTGCTAGGGTCCATTATTAAGGAAGGTATAGGGCCTTTAGAAAAGCTTAACACAATCAAACAGAGACAACATGGTTTTGTGAAAGAGAAATCATGTTTGACAAATCTGCTAGAGTTCTTTGAGGATATAACAAGCAGAGCTGATAAAGGGAAGCCAATAGATGCAGTATATTTGGATTTCCAGAAGGCATTCTATAAGGTGCCACATAAAAGGTTATTGCACAAGATAGGAGCTCACGATATTGGGGATAATGTAATAGCATTGATTGAGGATTAGTTGACACACACAAGACAGTTGGGAATACTTGGTCTTTTTCAGGTTGGAAAGAAGTAACTAGTGGATTGCCACAGGGACCAGTCCTCAGGCCTCAATTATTTACTATCTATGACTTGGAGGAGGGCGCAAAGTGTAATGTATCCAAAATTGCTGCTGATATAAAAATAGGTGGGAGGGCATGTTGTGATGAGGACATAAGGAACCTGCAAGGGGGTATAGACAGGTTGAGTGAGTAGACCAAACTTGGCAGATGGAATTTAATGAAGGAAAATGTGAGATCATGCACTTTGGTGGGAAGAATCAAAAGGTAGACTATTATTTAAATGGAGATACTCCAAAAAAAGTGCAGCATAGATGGACCTGGGTGGTCTTGTGCATGAAACACAAAAGGTCAGCATTCTGGTGCAGCAAGTAATTAAGAAGGCAAATGGAATTTTGGCCTGTATTGCTAGGGGGTTTGAGTTTAAAATAGGGAAATCTTGTTACAACTGAACAGTTGGTGAGGCTGCACCTGCAGTGCTGTGTACAGTTTTGGTCCCTGTATTTAAGAAAGGATATACTGGCATTGGAGGCAGTTCAAAAGAGATTCAGTAGGCTGATTCCTGGGATGAAGAGGTTGACTTATCAAGAATGGCTAAACAAGTTAGGCCTTTATTCATTACAGTTTAAAAGAAGTGATCTTATTGAAATGTATGCGATTCTGGGGGGGCTTGACAGGATTAATGTTGAGAAGATGTTTCCACTAGTGGGGGAATCTCAAACTAGTGGATATAGTTGCAGAATAAGGGGACACTCATTTAAAACTGAGATGCGAAGGAATTTTTTCTCTAAGGGTAGTGAATGCCTGGAATTCTCTACCCCAGAGAGTTGTAGGGACTAGATCACAGAGTATTTAGAGGAGGTAGATAGATTTTTGAAAGTTTGGGGAGTTGAGGGCTATGAGGAACTGGCACAAAAGAGGAGTTGATGCCTGGGGCAGAACAGTTATGATCATCTTGAATGGTGGGGCAGGCTTGAGGTGCCAAATGGCCTACTCCTGCTCCTATTTCTTATGTTATTCAGTTCTTAACCATCTCCCCTTGATTTTCAATGGCACTGCCATCGTTGAATACCCTACTATCAACATCCTGGGGGTTACCATTGATCAGAAATGCAACTGGACCAGCCATAAATGTTTTGGCTACAAGAGCGGGTCAGAAGCTTTAATTCTGCAGTGAGTAACTCACCTGACTCCCCAAATCTTGTCCACCATCTGCAAGGCACAAGTCAGGAGTGTGATGGAATACTTGCCTGGTTCAATGAGGCTCCATCAACACTGAATAAGCTCAACACCATCCAGGACAAAGCAACCTGCTTGATTAACACCCATGCTCCACCTTCAGCATGTACTCCATCCACCCTGATGCACAGTAGCAGCAGTGTGTACCTCTACAAGATGCACTGCAGCAACTTAACAAGGCTTCTTCAACAGCACCTTCCAAAACTGAGACTTCTACCTAGAGACAGCGGCAGCTAATGCGTGAGAACACCACCCCCTGGAAGTTCCCCACCAAGCCACTCACCATCCTGACTTGGAACGATATCTCCATTCCTTCACTGTCACTGGGTCAAAATCCTGGTACCCCCTTCCTGACACCACTGTGGGTTTACCTACACTACTAAGGGATGGGCAATAAACATGTTGGCCTAGCCAGCGATGCCCATGTCTCGTGAAAGAATAAAAAAAAATTCTGACCCTTGTGTAGATCAGTGTCATACTTTTTTTTATCCCACCCCCAATAATCATTATTGTTAAAATACTTAATGTATTTATCATGAACATTCAACGATGTGATGCAATGATCTCAAAATAGAGTACTGAGATGAAATCAGAAAATACTGGAAATACTCAGGTCAGGGATTTTGTCAAAGGGGTGAAAGCTAATATTTCTAATCATATTTCGGAAGATGTTACAGCTTTACTCTTTACAAGGAGGAACTGAGCTGGGAAAGGGGTCATGGAGAAAACAACTGGTCTGTGATTGGATGGAGGACAGAACATGATTACATGACCAGTGAGAATGGTGTAGAACAATAAGATGATGAGAGAAATTTGATTAAGAAAAGCTATGTCCCAGACACAGATGATGTGTGAATGGTTGGTTATAGCAGAAGAGCAGAGGGGGAGGGAAATGTGGGAAATTTGGCCCAATTGAAGAAGGTTGCAATGGCTTGCAAGTGTTGTAGAAGGAAAAGGCATGTGGGTACAGACAATCCAGCCAGCTGTACACTGTTTGTGGATTACCATTCCACACCCACCCCAATTCCACATCCATCGTACATTACCAGTACCTGCTATCAGGGAGCTGTGGTCAAAAGTTGGAAGTCTCCAGTAGAGAGATGAGGTGATGTTCCTTGCTTCTGTTGAGCTTAATTGGAACATATTGGGGGTGTGATCCAAGGATAAAGAGGGGTTAGAGTTCAAGCGGAATGAATTGAAATGATGGAACCAGAAGTGCAGTTGCATTATGGCAGAACAGAGATGCTTTGAAAAGCTATCATCCTATCCATGATGTCAAGGAGAACACATGGTCAGCAGCGACTGCAGTATACTGGGTTGCAAGAAGTATATGGTTACCTCATTTCTGCCATTAATTATCTCCCATGTCTGTGGCTCTGTTCCACCTCATAAGCTGCTCGTTTATAATTTCAGGTTGTGATGTTAAGTCGCAAGATGTGAAATGAAAACCCACCCTCTTGTGTTCACAAATACTCCTGGACCTCAGTTTCTAATATTTTTTGCTTTTATTTAAAATTTCCAGTCTTTGGAGCATTTGTGAAAGATCCAGAAGTCTCAGATTTGATTAGTTTGGCATACCTGTACTTCCACAGTGAGCAATATAGCATTGTATATTTCCACTCAAGACTTCAGTAAAAGGGCGAGGTTTGGTGAAGATGAGAAAAAATAATATTTTACATTTATATAGTGCCTTGAAGTGGACAGACCCACAGTTTACTGTCTCATCTGAAAGACATCACCTCCGACAGTGCAGCATTGCCTCAGTACTGCACTGGAGTGTCGACATTGATTCTTGTGCTGAGGTCCTAAAGTTGAACTTGAGCTGACAGCCTTCTGACTGGCAGACTAGAGTGCTACCATCTGAGCCACGGTTGTCACACAAGAAATTAAATAGTAGCTGGAGTAGGCCATTTGACCTTTCAAGCCTGTTCTTCTATCAAGCAAGATCATGCCCAAACATCTACCTCAACTCTATCTTCCTGCACAATCCCCCTGTCACTTAATTCCTTTTGTGCTTAACAAATCTATTGACCTCTGTCTTGAATATATTCTGTGAGCATCCACAGTTCTTTGGGGTAGAAAATGCCAAAAATCTACAACCCTTTGAGTGAAGAAATTTCTCTCTGCAGTGCTAAATGGTCAACCCCTTACTCTGAGACTGTGACCCCACATTGTAGATTCCCCAGACAGGGGAAATGTTTTTTGTTTTCATTGTCATTTTTCTAAACTCCAGGGAATATGGGACTAGTCTAATCAATCTCTCCTCATAGGACAATCCCCTCATCCTCGGAACCAATTATTAAACCTTCGTAACACTCCACCTTTGCAACAAAAATTAACACCATTTGCCTTCCTAATTGCTTGCTAGTACATACTTGTAAACTTTGTGATTCATGTACAAGGACATTCTGGTCCCTCTGGCTGTAAACATTTCCCAGCCTCTCACCATTCAAAACAATTCTGCCTTTTTTATTTTTCCTACCAAAGTTGGTAACTCCATGTCGCCATGTTTAATTCCATCTGCCATGTTCTTGGCTACTTACCCAAACTTTCTATATCCCGTTCAGCCTCTTTGCATTCTATTCATCAATTACTTCCACGACTAACTTTGTATCCTCAGCAAATCTGGACATGTTACACTCATCTAAGTCATCAATATAGATTGTAAACAGCTGAGCCCCAAGTACTAATTCTTGTGGTACTCAGCTAGTTAAAGCCTGCTGACACAAAAATGTCCTGCTAATTCCTATCTTTGTTTTCTGCCCATTAACCAATCCTCAATCAGAAGTAATATATTACACCAATCCCATGAGCCCAAATTGCGTGCAATAACCTCTTGCATGGCAGCTTGTCTTTTTGAAAATCCAAATACACTACACCTGCTGGTTCTCCCTTTCAAAGTCTCACAATCCTCAAAAAAAAAACTTGACAGGTTTGTCAAACATGATTTCTCTTTCATAAATCCATGTTGACTCAGCTTAATCATATTCTGTTTTAAGTGCCCTGTTATCATGTCATTAATAGACTCTAGCATTTTGCCCCCTACTAGGCTTGCTGGTCTATTGTTGCCCGTTTTCTCCCTCCCTCCTTTCTTAAATAGTAATGTTATATTTCCTACCTTGCAGCCCTTTGGAGCTGTTGTAGAACATAAGGAATTCTCAAAGTTCAAAACCAATACATCTATCTTTGCAGCTACTTTGACCCGCATTCTAGCGTTTTAAACAAAGGGATTTTTTGCCACTTTAAGTCCCATTATTTTCTTCAGTACTATTTCTTTAGTTATACCCATCTCTTTAAATTGCTCATTCTTAATAGATCCTTGGCTCCCCATTTCCAGAATGTTTTAGTTTTCTGCTTTGAAGACATCCAAAATAATTGTTTAATGTCTCTGCCATTTCCATGTTCCCAATTATAATTTTACCTTTCTTTGCCTCTAATGGGCTCACTTGACTTTCAGTAATCTCTTATCTACAAACCTAAGGAATGGTATACAACCTTTCTATATCCCTTGAGTCTGTTCTCATTTCTCTTATTGCTTGTCTATGTCATATCTTTTAATGCAAGTTCCCAATTGCCCTTAACTGGAGATCTCTTTACAAAATTATCAATTAAACACCTCTCATTGCACAATACTAGATCCAATATAGCCTGTTTCCTGGTCGGTTCCTCAACACAGTGATCTAGAAAACTGTATTGCATGAACTCGTCCTCCACACTGGCACACTTGCTTTGTCCAGTCTATATGAAAATTGAAGCCCCATGATAATTTCATGATTTATCCTGTGCCCTGCACTACAAGAACTGTTAGGGGACCTAAACAGATGAATCTAAGTCTAGAAATCCCTTTTTTTTTTCCTCCAGCACAGGAATATAGGAACAGGAGTAGGCCATTTTGCTCCTTGAGCTTGTTCCAACAATAAATGACATAATGGCTGATTTGTGACCCAGGTACTTAAACCCACTTTTTGCCCCGCATCCCTTAAGTTTGGAAATCCGATAAATCTCAGATTTGAAATTAACATTTGACCCAACATCAGCTGCCCCTTGTGGAAGAGAATTCCAAGCTACTACTTCCCTTCTTATGTGGAATTGTTTCCTAAGTTCAATCCTTGAAAGGCCTGGCTCCTATTTTTAGGTTATGTACCCTAGTCTTGAGATTTCCCAACCAGGATAAACACCTTTTTCTCTCTATATAACCTCATCAGTTCCCCTCAATATTTTGAAAACTTTGATTAAATTGCCCATTTAATTTTTTTAAGTTCCAGGGATAAAACGCTAGTTTCTCCTTGTATTTCAACCCCTGGATCAACTGTCGTTCTCATAAAGCTATGATGGACTCCCTCCAAGGCCAGTATATTCTTTCCAAGGAATGGTGCTTTGAACTGAAGACAGACACCAGGTATGGTGCAACTAGGGCGTTGTATAGCTTCAACATGACTTTAAGTTTTGACAATGTCCTCTAAATACAAGGGCCAGATTTCCATTAACCTTTTCTTTTTTTTCTTCTTTTGTACATGTCTGTGACATTTCAGTTTGTTAACAGATCCCTAAGTATCTCTGGATTTCTAAGCTTTTCACCATTTAGAAAGTGCTCTGACCTCTTCCCTTTTGGGAGAGATCAGGCCCAGGGACCACTTGCTGACATTGAGATTCATGTGCCACAATTTTGTCCAGACATTTGATCTGTTAGAATCTCTAACTTCATGATTCCATTTACATTTACACTGGTTCCCATCTTTGTTAATATTCATGCATATTTGTGTACCAGTGGTCATTGCTGAAACTTGGGCCCGAATTTTTCGTGCGTGATTGGTGGGCCCGGCAGCAGACGGGAAACAGGCCCCCTACTGCGATCGATCCTCAACTGAGATCTCAAGCTGGTAGGCCAATTAACGGCCATCCAGTGTGAAACGCACACTGACAAAGACTCAGCACTGCTGCTGGGGGCAGGAAGAGGGCCAGTGGCGAAATCACTGTGGGCGCTGGTGAGCACCTCCAGTGAGCTCCCTGAAGGCGGACAGCTGCCTCGGGGAGCTGCAGACCTCCACAGAATAAACGAAAGAACAAAAATGCTGCAAAATATGTCCATGCAGCACAATTGAGCACCTGAAAGAATACTTCATTTAAAAAAAAACAGTCCCCAGATATCCCTCTTTATTTTATTTCTCCACAGAGATTGCATCCCTCCCTGGATCGAGGTTTGAGCAAAAATGTAAAGCTGCCTGGCTGATTGGCCTGTCCACCAACCATAAAAGTGGATGGGCCACAAAAAAATCGCTTTCAAGTGCCTCCTTAATGGGCTTAATTGCCCGCCTGATTGTCAGCGTGTGCGCTTCCGACTACTGCGCGTGACCACAGAGCAAGATGTCGCGTGCTATTTTGCGGCTGGATGAGTTGGGCGTGCGTCCAGCCACCAAATTCTGGCCTTGAAGTCTGAGGAAATGCTCAAATGCTTGCACTAATTTGAAAGATGACCAAAGAATTCTTACTGATTACTTCTGGTCAGTGACATCAGTAGGATTTTTTTTTCTGTTTTCTGTAAAGTTAAGATTTTGATTGGGAGCTTATGAATCCATACATAGACACTCTGTTTTGCAGCTTCCCTTGAATGTCAAGCCTATTAAGGTGCTGTGGTTGTAAAATAACATGAGGAATTTGTCTTTTTCCTACAAAAAAAATTATGAATCTACTGATAAAAGGCTGTTTTCCTGAATGTGCTACTTCATTATTGGATATAATTTTGCAAATACTGGCTGCCCTCCAGTATTTTGCCCACTTAGTATTAACAGATTATTTGACTACATCACAGCCCAATCCATTTTTATTTATCGATTTTGCACTTGCAGTCCGTTTCTGATGACAATCAGAGTGCAGTGTGTCTTTTTCCCCTCCTTTCCCTACATCCCTTCCTTCCTTAGATCCGGAATGACGAGGCCAAGTGTAGCTCCAGACTTGAATTCAACTAACAGCAGAGACTGGTACAGAAGCAAAGTGCTGCAGATGCTGGAAATCAAAAATAAAAAAATGAAATGCTGAAAATACCCAGCAGGTCAGGTAGACTCTATGGAGAGAAACAGAGTTAACATCTCAGGTTGATAATGACTCTTCATTTAGAACTGAGGAAAGATGGAAATGTAATAGGTTGAGAAAGTCAAAGCGGGGAGCAAGATTGAAAGGGAAGGTCTGAGGAATGCAGACTGGTGATGGAACTTAGGATCATTGTGTTTTCTGCGCCTCAGCGTGAGGTGGGTGTTGCCTCTTAAGCCATTGGGAGACATCAGTGTTTCAAATTTTTAAGAACTATTGAGAATTATTATCAGTAGGTTTTAACTGATTAGTCATAGCCTTTGTTAAACCTGGTGTTGAAGCTTTATGGAACAGAGGTGAAAAATTCCAGGTTGTACATGTCCAAAATTCAGTTTTAGAAAGTACTAGCACTATTTTGCTTGAAGCATGCTTCAAATTATAGGCTTTCACGAAGTGTTAATGTTGACTATCACTAGTGTATCTGGTAATGTAACATCCCCACAGTAAAAATCTCTACAGTATTTTGGTAACTTGCAACTTTTTATCAAGTTCCAAAGGAAACCTGAGCAGAGTGAGATGACTATTTTGGTTTTTTTTTTAGAAGTCATTTGTGTCCATTGTTTTATTGTATGGTATTACTGCTGATCAGCTTGACTTTGGAAAAAGTGTTGCATCCTGTATAGGTGAAGCAGTGCAGCCATTTGTGAAACCTTCAAAGGTAAAGCAGCGTAAAGCTGCCATTATCATTCTGGCTGATCCCTGCCTGCTTGCATGTCATTTTCGTGTTGTAGGCCTGTGTGGACCTTCCCCTAACATCGTAGGTTACAAATATGACTTTAAAATAACTTCTTGTTCACACCAGTAGACAGTTGGAAACCTTGGGATCAGGGTCATGTTGTGAATGGCTTTGTGTGTGTGTGTCTGTGAAGTATCTACATGTTAATATGCAAAAACCAAAATGGCTGAATGCTGAATCATAAAAGCAGCACTGAAGGTGGCCATTGGTGCATTGAGTGGTAAATGTTTATATATCAACCTGTGGATGCCATTCAGCAAAGTACCACACAACAGGCATGTTAAGATGGAAGCCCATTGAGTTAGAGAAGTGCTGCTGTGCTTGGTCTTGACTTCCTGTTAGTTGTCCATAACCCTACAAGTTCCTCATTCTCAAGCACTTCTCCAGCTTCCTTTTTAAAAAATATTTAAGGAATCCGCTTCCATCACTTATTCAGGCGGAGCATTTGATGTCCTGTCAACTGAGTTTAAAAACTTCTCCTTATCCTCATTTTTTCCCCATGATTTTAATTCCATAATCTCAGGTAATTGACCCACTCTTGACAGAGAAAAATTCTCTCTTCTGCTCTACCAAAACCTCCCATCATCTTGAAAACCTCTATTAGGTCACCTTTTAATTTTTCTGTTCCAAAGAGAACAGCTGTAACTTTTCCAATCTGTTCATAACTGACATTCCTCATCCTTGGCAGTATCCTGGGTAAACCTTCTCTGTACTTCTGAGGCCTTTTTTTAAGCATGGTGCCCAGAATTGGCCACACTACTCCAGCCAAGGTCTAACCAATAATTTCAAGTTCTAGCGTCACCTTTTTGATTTTTTATTCTATTCCTCTACTTAAAAGCTGAAGTCATCCATATTTTTTTACCCGCCTTTAATAACTTGCACTGCCACCTGTTAAGGAGTTGTACATATGGACACCAAGGTCTCTGCTGAGCTGAACTTTTCAAAATCTTGCCATTCATAGTATACTGTCTTTTCAAATTAGTCCTTCCATATGGCATCACTTAACACTTGTCCATTTGCTATACTTCTATCCTTTTCACCATCCTGAAGTTGTCTACTATCCTCATCACTATCTGCAACATTACCATGTTTCTTGTTATTTGCAAACTTTAATGCTGTACCCTACACTGAGTCTAGGTTGTTCATGAAGATGGAAAGAATAATGGACCCGAATTGATCCTTGGGAAACATGAGTACAAAGCCCCTCACAGTTTGAAAAATATCCGTCCACCCTTGGCTTCCTGCCACTGAGCCAATTCTATATACATCTTCCATGCTGCTACTTTTTCTGTAACTCAATGGGCTTCCATCTTAACATGAATCCTGGATGGTACTTTGTTGAATGGCTTCCGGAAGTTCATATATAAAACATCAAATGCACTACCTTGATACCTCATCATGGAATTCAATCAAGTTAATGTCGTTGGGCATGATTTGTCTCCAGCAAATCCATACTGGCTCATCTTGATTAAACCATGTCTTTCCAAATGAAAGTTTTTATTTTTTCAGTGATAGTGGTTTCCATGTTAGGCTGACTGTCTTGGAGTTTCCTGGTTTTATCCCTCTTCTCTCTTGAACAGTGGTATACCACTAACAACCTTTTCAGTCCTCTGTCACTGTTCCTGTATCCAATGATGATTGAAAGATTGTGACCAATGCTACAATGCATTCCACCTGGACTAGGTGACTTGTAATCTAATCTTTTTAGTATGTCTTCCCTCTCTCACCAGCCTGACCATAATTTCCCTCTGCTCATTGTCACTTTTACCATCCACTTCTCCTGTGAAGGCATATGCCAAGTACTCATTTAATAACTTAGCCATGTCCTCTGCTTCTACATGAGCGTCTAGAATAGTTTGAGACACATGATGTTCAGCTGGAAATTTGTGGCTAAAAAATGTAACTAATGGCTAATTCCAGTAGATTAAATATGCCTTTATGTTTCTGTTCTGTGGAAAAGTTTTAGAATGAACCAAATGAGATGAGTGTGGATGTTGCCCACACCTTTGTACTGATTGAACGGATGACGCATAAAATTAGTTACATTAAAATTTCAAACAAAAATGACATTTAGCTTAGTTCCAATTTACAAAGTTTATTGGTGGTTGTATTTCCACAGAGATCAAAATGTGAGGTGAATGGATGCTGTTGGTCAAAGAAGTCAGTAATAGTTGGAAGTTCATGCCCCCTCACACCTTAGAGGAAATGCGCACTGCATTGTATAATGCAGGACAAATTTGTGCTTGTCTTTCCCATCTTGGAAGATAATCTGCAGCAGTACAGGATGACTCACCACCACCACCTTGAGGGCAATTGGGGTTAGGCAACACATGCCGGTCTTAAAATTATGGAGAGCGGAGCCAGAGAGTTAAGAGCGTGAGAACGGGCAAGACTGAGAAACACAGTAAATTGTATACATAGGAATTATTCTAAATTAAGATAATTAAAGTAAATTAGCAAATACTGTAGTAAATGCTTTAAATAAAGCATAAGGTATGTCAGTGCAGCTCGGCCATGTGGAATGTGTATCTTGTGGGATGTGAGAAGTCGTGCAGGCACAAAGTTCCCTTGATGGCTACATCTGTAGGAAATGTTACCAGCTGCAGAAACCCGAGCTGTGAGTTGCAGAGCTTGAGCAGCGGCTGGAGTCACTGTGGTGCATCCACAAGTCTGAGGGTTACGTGGATAGCACGTTTAGAGAGGTGGTTACACTGCAGCTAAGAACTACACAGGCAGATAGGGAATGGGTGACCGCCAGAGTATCTAAGAGAAGCAAACGGGTAGTGCAGGAATCCCCTGAGGCGATCTTACTCTCTGACCACTTTTCCACTTTACATACTGGTGAGCGAGATGGTTCCTCAGAGTGTAGCAAAAGCCAAGTCTGTGGCACCACAGGAGGGGAGGAGGAAGAGTGGAAGTGCTATAGTAGTAGGGGATTCCATAGTTGGGAGAGCAGATATGTGTTTCTGCAGCCAAAGGCATGACTCCAGGGTGGTATGTTGCCTCCCTAGTGCCAGAGTCAAGGATGTCACAGGACATTCTTTTGGGGAGTGGGACTAGATGGAATGCTCTTTTGGAGAGCCAGTGCTATATTGATGGGCTGAATGGCCTCCTGCACTGTAAAGATACTGTGATACACCCCATGAAAGAATAAAAAACATATTAACTTGTGTTCATTAGCAGCATGTTTTGGCTGACGCTCCTGACCTAAGCCTATCTCTTATTCCCTTTTTCTGTGTTTTTTTTATCATCATCCTGGGCCTTCTCCCATGTAAAGTCCCCAACTCAGGTTCATGGTCACATCTCTCAGCCTCACCAACTTACACGCCTTTGCTACTCCCATTGTGTCAATCACAGCAGAGGCCATCTCTAATCACTTCCTTCTATCGGCCTCTGCCCACGTTCCCATCCCAATCTTACTACTTTTTGTGTCCAGCCCGAGTGGAATAAACTCTGCGTCCCCCGCCCCAAGTCACTCACAATTACACTTTGAAATTCCCAACTCTCTCATCTTTGGCCCTCCATTTCTGCAATTACTGATCTATTCAATCACACTCTTGTTTCCACCTTTTAATGCCCTGGTCCCCACTAAAACCGCGACTTTCTCTCATCCTGGTTGTTGCCCTTGGTATGGCCCTCATCTCTGCCCCCTTAAGACCTAGGGATGCAGATTTGATCATCTGCTGTTGATAGCTGGTTTAACCATTTATTATCTGCTGTGGCTGGACCACATAAAATATGTATGGTTACTGCTCTCCTGGGCCAAAACTGCTCACTATTCAAGGATTGTCCTGCAATGCAAAAATATAACCATAGAAAAGTCACGACACAGAAAGAGGCTATTCAGCCCATTATGTCTGTGCCGGCCAGAAAAAGATGAGAAAGAAACTCACCACTCATTTTAATCCCACTTTCCAGTACCTGGTCCGTAACCTTACAGGTTACAGCGCTTCAGATACCGATCCAAGTACCTTTTTAAATGAGTTGAGTGTTTCAGCCTCAACCACCGATTTGGGCAGTGAATTCCAGACACCCACCACCCTTTGCGTGAAAAGGTTTTTCGTCATGTCCCCTCTAATCCTTCCACCAATCACCTTAAATCTATGCACCCTGTTAATTGACCCCTCAGCTAAGGGAAACAAACCTTTCCTGTCTACTCCATCTAGGCCCCTCGTAATTTTGTACACCTCAATTAGGTCACTCCTGAGACTCCTTTGTTCTAAGGAAAACAACCCTAGCCTATTCAATCTTTCCTCATAGCTGCAATTTTCAAGTGCTGGCAGCATCCTTGTAATAAATCTTCTCTGTACTCTCTCCAGAGCAATTATGTCCTTCCTGTAATGTGGTGACCAGAACTGTACACACAATTCCAGCTGTGGCCTAACCGTTTCATAGTTAAATCATTATATCCCTGCTTTTGTATTCAATACCTCGTCTAATAAAGAAAAGCATTCCATATGCTTTCTTGATCACCTTGTCCACCTGTCCTGCCGCCTTCAGGGATCTGTGGACATGCACTCCAAGGTCTCTCACTTCCTCAGCCTTTCTGTATCCTCCTGTTTATTGAGTTTTCCCTTGCTTGGTTTGCCCTCCCCAAATGTATTACCTCACTTTTCCGGATTGAATTCCATTTGCCACTTGTCTGCCGACTCAACCAACAGCTATCCTCTTCACTATCAAAAATACAGCCAATTTTTGTGTCATCTACAAATTTCCCAATCATACCTCCCACATTTATGTCCAAGTCATTAATATATACAACAAACAGCAAGGGCCTCAACGCTGAGCTCTGTGGAACACCACTGGAAACCGTTTTCCATTCTCAGAAACATCCATCGACCATTGCCCTTTGTTTCTTGTTGCTGAGCCAATTTTGGATCCAACTTGCCACCTTCCCCTGTATCCCATGGGATCTCACTTTTCTGACCAGTCTGCCATGTGGGACCCTGTCAAATGCCTTTCTAAAATCCATGTAGACAGCATCCACTGCACTACCCTCATCAATCTTCCTTGTTACCACCTCCAAAAATTCTATTGAGCTAGTAAGGCACGATCTTCCCCTAACAAAATCATGCTGACTGTCCTTGATCAGCCCGTGCCTTTCTAAGTGACAGTTTATCCTGCCTCAGAATTGATTTAAATAATTTGCCCACCACTGAAGTCAGACTGACCGGTCTATAATTTTCTGGCCTATCCCTTGCACCTTTTAAAAATAATGGTACAGTATTTGCAGACCTCCAATCCTTGCCTATATCTAGTGAGGATTGGAAAATGATCCTCAGAGCATCCATTATTTCCTCCCTGGCTTCCTTTAACAGCCTGGAATACAATCTATCTGGCTCTGGTGACTTATCCACCTTCAAGGATGCCAGTTGCTCCAGTACTTCCTCTCTCACTATGCTTATTATATCTAATGTATCACACTCCTCATTAACTAGAATGTCTGTACCATCCCTCTCCTTAGTGAAGACGGAGACAAAGTACTCATTGAGAACCCTACACGCATCTTCAGCATCAACAGACAAGTTAGTATGTACATCTTTGATTAGGCTTTCCTTAGTTATTCTCTTGTTCTTAATATACTGGTAAAACACCTTTGGGTTTTCTTTGATTTTACTTGCCAATATTCTTTCGTATCCTCTCTTTGCTTTCCTAATTTCCGTTTTTACTTCACCCCTGTACTTTCTATTCTCCTCTATGCTTTCTAGAGGAGTATAAGTATAGAGATGACGACCCTGGCTGCTTTTTTCCCCACTGACAGTCTGCTTAAACCATTTACCCTGCCTCCTCCGTACTTGCCTGCAACAACGTTTGAGGAGCTCATGGACTTCTTTGTGACAAAGTTTGAGACCGTCCATCCAGCTGCTTCTGCCACTTCCCTCCTTTTCCCTAGACTACTGGACAAAACCTCTCCTAAGATTCCCTGTGCCCTAGCCCTGAACTTGTATCTTAATTTGTTTCCCTCCTCTTCAGACTTTAGCAACTGAACCTGTCTTGTCTTCCTGACAATTGCCTGAGGCTGAATCGGACTTTTTGCATCCTTGGTCTCATATTTGATCCAGAGATAACTGCCCAACTGCATGACCATGCAATCACAAGACTGTCTACATCCATTTTTAAAATTTTATTTTTTGTCAATCCCCTCCCCCCACAGAGCCATCTCTATCTTGTTCTTCAGCTTTGCTTTCACAGAGCACTGACCCTTGTTCTGCTATTAACACATTCTGTTTTCTTACCTTTATTAGCTCTTTCTTTAGTCTTTAATACTACCATTAACACTCCCTTTGTCTTGTGTCCATGACATCTTTGTCAAATCTCTCCTGAGCTCCCGCCTATCCCTGACCTATTTTGCTCCTCCCTGACCCTCGCTTCAACAGTATAAAATCCATCATGTTTCGATCTCTCTTCAGCTCTCAAGAAAAGTCATATGGACTTGAAACATTAGCTCTGTTTCTCTCTCTACAGATGCTGCCAGACATGCTGAGTTTTTCTAGCATTTTCTGTTTATATTTCAGATTTCCAGCATCCGCAATATTTTGCTTTTACATCCACTTATTGTAGCATTCCCTGTCTCCGTCCCAACCTCTGCAGCTGAAATCTTCACCCGTGTCTTTGTTACCTCCAGACTTGGCTGGCTTCCCCGTCTTGCTCCATAGGGTTGAGCTCATCCCAAACTCTGCTTTTACATTAAGCCATACCAGTCATGCTCACTCATCACCCCTGTGCTTGCTGACCCACATTGGCTTCTGCTCCGGACATGAATTTTAAAATTCCCACCCTTGTTTTCAAATTCCCACTATCTCTGTAATCTCTAGCCCTACAACCTTCATATCTGTGCTCCTCCAATTCTGGCTTCTTGAGCATCCCTGATTTCAATCGCTCCACTATTGGCAACGATACCTTCAACTGTAAAGGCCTTAAACTCTGAAATTACCTTCCTAAACCTCTGCCTCTGTTTCTCATTTTCCTCCTTTTACGATGTTCCTTAAAACCTACGTTTTTGACCAAGCCTTTGGTGGTTGACCCCAATATTTTATGTAATTTCATGTCAAATTTTGTTGGATAATGCTCTTGTCAAGTGCCTTGGGTTGTTTTACTACATTACAAGTATAATGATCAGTTGTAAATGCTAGAAAAGTGTGAACAAATGTTGTGATAACTCAACTAGGGTTTTTACGCAAGAAATTTGTGTCCTATGCAATAGTCTAAATAATTTAGTTTTAATCATACCTCTTCTCCATGAAATTTAAGGTCTCAATATTTTGAAACATGCCTAGACTGAGGTACGTGCTTCAATGTCTGCTGAGGCTGCTTCTTACCTGATAAGTAGGAAATATGCACAGTGGTCTGGGGTGACTACTACTCTTTTCATCTCTACGTGTTGGTGGAAATATTTGTCAATAATTAGTTAAGCTGAATGTGGGTATGCATTTACGATGGCTATACAAGTTCCAGTACCATAATTGTGCTTTATGTTGCAGTTTTTCAGCGTGGGCCTGTTCGAACAATTCGTGTTTGCAGTACTGTCCTTTGTTTTGTATTGATGAGTAAATTCGCTCATTAATAAGCATTGAATTTACTCATAATAAGCATGAGGAATGTTCATAATCCTGTCCAAGAACAGGGTACGGCATTTTAGCATGCTAGCACTAGAAATTATAAACATTGTTTTTATCTGCAGACAAATGTAACTAATTTGCTTGACAGCCTAGCCTTCGTTACCACTGTTCTATTGTTAACAGGATCGAAAGTTGTCAAAGTCAGAAAGGCAAAGGTTTAAAGAAGAAGCTGAAATGTTGAAGGGCCTGCAGCACCCCAACATAGTCAGATTTTATGACTCTTGGGAATCAACCTTAAAGGGAAAGAAATGTATTGTATTGGTGACAGAATTGATGACATCGGGTACTCTGAAAACGTAAGTAAAGTTGAGTTATCTATATATTTTAAGCTGTTATTTATTACTTCAAATATCTTTATTTCAAAACTGGAAATGCATAGCATACTAATCAGAATCTGAAATCAGTTGGGATGAAGGATCTCACTTAAAACATTGGCCTATGTTTCTGATGTTGACTGATTTAATGTGCATTTCTAGTTTTCTCTGTTCTTACTTGAGCTCTTCAATGTTTGTTTTTTTTTCCTATGTCTAATATCTTCATCAATTTATGTAAGTTTCTGAAAGTAAGTTAGGAAAAATTGAGCATGAAATTTTATATTAAATAATTGTTGGAACTGTCTCTCTTAAATGAACTGGGTGCTTTAAGTGGGCCAAGTTGAATATGTATGCATTCTAAATATAGAAACCAAATATGTACCTAAAATCCTCCAGCCTGCCCTGCTTTTCACGTTCTGTTGAGGCGTATTCACATAAATTGTAATCTAAGGATCAGGTCTTAGACTTTTGTTTTGGGAAAGCAGTTATTCCATCTTAATGGCTTATAATGTAGGCTCAAATTGGATGCTTGGCAGTTATTCCCAGAGTTGTTGCAGTGAAAAGGAGCTTTTTGCCGTAACAAACATCAATTTTTCTATGTGCTAGAGTATTCATTATAGAAAAAGGCAACAAAAATGTTGACTCTTCTTTCAGCAGAGAGTCTGAGAATTTGTAGATGGCAGAAGAATATTTTTAAAAACAGGACAAAGTTTGCAAGATAACTAATTTCGAAACTTAGGAATTCATTTTACATCGATAGATTACTGTTCTAAATTTATCTTTGTAAGAACATATTTGAATCATCCAAAGGGCTAACTACCACCCTTATTTCATAATTTCCTTCTTTATGTTCTTGAATGTAAGTTTTGGAAAAAAAAAATTCCTGAGGAAGCATTATCAGAAGGGAACTAAATCTAGCAAATGTTTTATATTGTCAAAGAACCATATGATCCACATTGTAATGCATTTATGGTTGCTGTCTTGGACTTAAACAGAATGCTCAGTCTTAGGGACCTGTTAGATCCCAAGTCAAGTTTCAGTCCCCTCCATCCTCCATCATAAAATCACCTACTTCTATTTCTGTAATATTGTCTAGTTATCCCATCTGCTGAAACCCTTATTTATGCATATAAGACTTGAGTGCTCCAGTGTTCTGCTTTCATGGACTCTAGCTTGTCCTGCTTGTATTCTATCTCTCATAAAGTCTGGCTCATCCGTACCATGAGAACATAAAAGATAGGAGAAGAAGGCGGCCATGTGGAATGCTCTGCCATTCAATAAGATCATGGCTGAGCTTGTACCTAAACTTCACTTTCCAGCTCTATCCCCATATCCCTTGATTCTCTTGGTGCCCAAATCTCTGTTGTTTTCAATCTTTAATATACTTATTGGCTGAGCATCCACAGCTTTCTCAGATACAGAATATCAACAGTTTGTAAGTCTGAGTGAAGAAATGTGTTTTAAGTTCAAAATGGCTGACCCCTTATTCTGAAATAATGACCCATAGCTATAGACTTTACAGCCAGGAAAACAACATCTACCCTGCCAGATCCTCTAAGAATTTTATGCTTTAATGAGATCATGTCTCATTCTTCTTAATTCCATCAATCTTTGCCCAAAGGACAGTCCTCTCTCTCAAATCTGTCCAGTGAAACTTCATTGCACCACCTCAAACTGTACATAACTCCAGTTGTGGTCTCAGTAAAGCCCTATTTAATTGCAGTAAGACTTCTTTACCGACATACTCCAAGCCCACTTGCAATAAAGGCTAACATACCATTTGTTTTCCTAATTGCTTGCTGTACCTGCAAATTAACTTGCTGTGATTCATACACAAATCCAACTGGATACCAACATTTGCGAGTCCCGCTTTTTAAAAAGAAAAATCTGTTTTTCTATTCTTCCTGTTCAAGCTGATAATTTCCCACTTCCCCATATTACACTCCATCTGTCACCTTCTTGCCCAATTCCCCATCTAAATCCCTTTGCAGCCTTTCTTGCATCCCCCTCATAACCTATTTGCCCACCTAGCTTGGCATTGTTAATATATTTCAATGTTTTGCACTCTATATCCCCTCATCGAAGTCCTTTGAATTGTAAATAGCGGAGAACCAAGCATATTTCCTTGCAACACTCCACTGGTTACACCCTGCCATCTTAAAAATGACCTGTTTATCTCTACTCTGCCTTTTGTCCATGAACAGTTCAAGGTATATTAGTTCATAATATATTGCCCCAATCTCATGAGCCATTTTGTAATGTAGCGGCCTATGTCATGCCTTATCAAATTCCTTCTGAAACTCCAATGGTTCCTCTTTATTTACCCTGCTAATGACACACTCAAAACTCTAATAGTGTCACCTACATTGTTGTGGGTCTGGAGCCACATATAGGCTGGACCAGATAAGGGTGACAGATTTCCTTCCCTAAAGGACATTATGAACCAGAAAGGTTTTTATGACAATCGACAATGGTTTCATGGTTACTGTTACCAAGACTAGCTTTCAATTCCAGGCTTTATTAAATTTAAGTTTCACCAGCTGCCGTGATGGGATGTGAACCAGTGTCCCCAGAGCATTAACCTGGGCCTCTGAATTACTAGTCTAATGACATTACCACTACAACGCCGTCACCATTTATCAAACACTAATTTCCTTCCATAAAAACATGTTGACTCTTGCTAATCATTGGTTTCCCAAATATTTTATTGGCCTAAATGCAATCTGGAATTCCTTAATAATGCTCCTCCTATTTTTGTTGCTCCTTTTAAGACCTTCCTTAAAATCAGCAACTTTTACCAAGCATTTGGTCAATTCTTCTAATCACACTGTTGTCATTTATTGACCACATGTTTCTATGAAGCACCTTGGATTTTTTCTATTTTTAAAAGTGCCATTGTAATTGCAATTGTGTATGGCTGTTGCACACTGTCAATTGCATGAGTACTTTTATAGTAGAAATGAGGAATGCATCTACAGATTTGCAAAATATTTAACTTGGTTAGAATTGTGAAGTCAGCTCATAAGAAATAGGAGCAGGAGTGGGCCATTTACCCCTCCTGAGCCTGCTCCACCATTCAATAAGATGATGGCTAATGTAATTGTGGCTTTAATCTACTTTCCTGCCTGTTTCCCGTAACGCTTGACTCCCCTGTAAATCAAAACTCTAACTCAGCCTTGAGTACATTCTATGACCCAGCCTCCACTGCTCTTTCAGGCAGAGAATTCTGAAGACTAATGACCATCTGAGATAAGAAATTCCTCCTCATCTCCATCTTAGATGGGAGACCTCTTATTTTTAAACTGTGCCCCACGTGAGGGAAAACATCCTCTCTGCATCTGCCCTGTCAAAGCCTCACAGAATCTTATATATTTCAATAAGATCACCTCTTATTCTTCTAAAGTCCAATGAGTATAGCCTCAACCTACTCAACCTTTGCTCATAAGACAACTCCAGCATCCCATGAATCAGCTTAGTGAGCATTCTCTGAACTGCTTTTAATGCAATATATCTAAGTAAGAGACCAAAATTGTACACAGGATGCTAGGTGCGGTCTCACCAATGACCTGTACAGTTGGAGCAAGACTTCCCTACTTTTATACTCCAACCCCTTGTTACTGCAAAACCAACATTCTGTCTGCCTTCCGAATTACTTGCTGTGCCTACAGGCTAACTTTGTGATTGATGTACCAGGACATCCAGACCCCTGTCCCACAGCATTCTGCAGTCTCGCTTCATGCAAATAATCATCTTTTCTATTCTTCCTGTCAAAGTGAATAAGCTTACATTTTCCACGTTATACTCCCATATGGCAAATTTTTGCCCACTCAACCTATCTGTATCCTTTTGAAGACTTTGTATCCTCCTCACAACTTACTTTTCTACCCGTCTTTGTCAGCAGATTTGTTTGCAATACCTTCGGTCCCTTCATCCAAGCTATTAATATAGATTGCAAATAGTTGAGGCCCCAGCATTGATCCCTGTGGTACTCCATTAGTTAGTTTGCCAACCTGAAAATGACCCATTTGTTCAAACTCTGTTTCTTGTTGGTTAACCAATCCTCTGTCCATGCTAATATATCATCTGCAACACCACGGGCTCTTATTTTGTGCAGCAGCCTTTTATGTGGCACCTTATCAATGCTTTTTGGAAATTCAAATAGACTGCACCTATTGGTACCTCTTTCTCCACTCTGCATGTAACGTTCTCAGAGAACTCTAATAAATTTGTCAAACACGGTTCCCTTTCACAAAACCATGTTGACTCTGCCTGATTGTATTATGATTTTCTAAATACCCTGCCAATATGTCCTTAATAATGTTTTTTTTATAATTTTCCCAATGCCAGATGTTAGGCTAACTGGCCTATAGTTTCCTCCTTTCTTGAACAGAAGTGTGGTGATTGAATCCTCTGATTTCCAGAACTTAGGAAATTTTAGAAGATTACAACCAATGCAGCCAATTCTTTTAAGACCTGAGGATGCAGCTCATCAGAACTAGGGAACTTGTTAGACTTCAGCCCCATCAATTTTCCTCGTACTTTTTCTCCAGTGATGGTGATTGTTTTAAGATCCTCCCTTTTGCCTCTTGATTTTCTGCTTTTTGTGCCTTCTACTGTGAAGGCAGCTGCAAAGTTCTTGCTCAAAGTCTCTGCCAGTTCCTTATTTCCCATTGGAAATTCCCCAGTCTCACCCTATAAAGGACCAATGTTTACTTATTTTTAGATACTTGTGGGAGCTTTTTCAGTCTGTTATATTTCTTGCTAGTTTTCTCTCATTCTCTCATTTTCCCTGCATTACTTTTTATTCTTCATTTGCTTGTTTCTTAAAATTTTCCCAAAAATCTGGAATACCACTAATCTTCACAGCATTGTACACCCCTCCTTTCAATTTGATGCTACCCTTTACTTCCTCAGTTAGCCACAGGTGGTGTATCCCTCTCATTGAGTCTTTCTTTTGCAATGGAATATATCTTGGTTGCGAGTTATGAAACATCTTCTCCTTAAATGTCTGCTGCTGCTTCTGTACAGTCTTTGCTTTTAACCTATTTTCCCATTTCACCGTAGCCAACTCTGCCTTGTAATTACCTTTGTTTAAGGCAGTAGTTTCAGACCCACGTCTCTCACAATTTAATATTCAGTCAGTGATCAAAACATACCCTCATACCTAGAGGATGCCTTACTCTGAGGTCATTAATTAATCCTGTCTCATTGCACATTACCAGGTCTAAAATAGGCGGTTCCCTGGTTGGTTCTAGAACTTATTGTTCTAAAACACTGGCCCGAATAAACTCTCTGAACTCTTCCTCCAGGCTACTTTTGCCAATTTGATTTGTCCAATTTGTATAAAGATTAAAATTACCCACGATTATTACAGTCCCTTTCTTAGAAGCCACCATTATTTTTTGACTTAACTATACTGTGGGACAAAGTATAAGTCAGTTTATAAACTACTACTACTTGTGATGACTTTCTTTTGCTATTTCTTATCTTCACCTAAACTGATTTTATATCTTGATCCTCCTAGCCAAGACCATTTCTCACTACTGTGCTGTTCTCATCCTTCATTAGCAGAGCTACCCCACCCTTGTTTGATGAATGCTATATTTTATTTGGGCAGGTGGGGGAGAGAGTAAACTTTCATTGGGACTCTGCTAAAGGCTTAGGACTGAAAGAAACGTGCAAATTACTCCATGCACTTAATCCACATATTCCAATTAAAGCATCCTCCGGTCATGTTTAGCAGAACAATCAGAGTTAAACTCACTAGCCACCCTTAAGGCTTCTTCATGCAATTGCTAATGGTGCCAAATAGCTAAGCTTTGTGAGCCATATCTATCAATTCTGGACTACTGAAATTTATTTTGATCCTTAAATCCATCAGAGCTCGGGAATGAATTTACACCCAGAAGTGAAAATACAGGGTTTTAACCCACTTTGCCATCCAGTCCCCATCATTTCGGAAAGCATTGTATTAATGGGAGAGAGATTTGGGACCAGCTCTGTTTATGCCTTTAAAAACTCCTGTGCGGGTCCACATGTGCAGGTGCTCATATACCATCCAATGCATACAATACATCAAACTATTTTTTTATTAGAAGAACATTTGGTCTGGAGAGTTTTTAAAACTTTTCTGAGCTTGAGCAAGAACAGAATTGTCAGAACTTGGGTATCCAGTCAGTTCATTTAGATAGCATTTCCTTGTGATATCAATGTCTTCTCAATCTTTGTTTCAGTTATTTGAAGAGGTTTAAGGTAATGAAAATCAAGGTGCTTCGAAGCTGGTGTCGTCAAATCTTGAAGGGTCTTCATTTTCTTCATACTCGTACACCACCCATCATCCACCGAGATTTGAAATGTGACAACATCTTCATTACAGGCCCTACTGGATCAGTTAAAGTTGGGGATCTTGGCCTTGCTACTCTAAAAAGGGCATCATTTGCAAAAAGTGTGATAGGTAAGTTGATTGTCATGAAGTGAAGCTTGCTTCGTGGGCTGTTGGCTTTGGAAATTGAATTTTTTTTTTCTTTTACAGATATTACTTTGAAATAGATTAGTGTGCATTATTGGATTTAGCAAAACTTGTGGCCTATTTTGCTATGCTTTGATATTCATCTGCTTTCTAATCTTTGTTATGAAAGCTAGTTTCAGAAAACTGAAACTATAAACAGGGTCTCATTTCTTTTTGTCTGGTTATTATGCTGAGCCCTCTTTACTCAATTTTCTGTATTCTAAGTATTTTCAACTGTAGGACATCTACTTTTCCCAGCTGCAGTAGACCTAACAGTACTGCAGTTGAACGGTAAGTGCGATAGATAAAGGCTGTGGTGAGTTGCCTTTCTGATAATTTGAAGATCAAAATTATTGAATGTTTCATTTTGACTATGTGCCAGTTTTCCTTTGCAAGGCAACTTGGTTACTGATACAGGGTGTAAAAAAAAAAGCATAGTTGGCCAGAAACTAGCTATGGCCCAGCCTAATTACTTTTTTTTTCTTAGGAACCCCATCAACTAAATTTTATTTGAGTCTGTGGAGATTGATCTGTTAATCAAACTGAAAACTCTGCACCTTTTTAATATTCTTATAATATTGAGTTTGTTGCAATTTTCAGTGCAAGTAATTTAGACCTTCAAAGTGTTTGAAGCAGTTACGAATTTTGGAATATTGGTGGGCTGTCATAAGTTGCAGCTCAACTGTTTTTCCATTATTATAAGATGGAACAAAAAGGATAATGAGATCGCATTCAACTCTTATGTATATGATGTGTTTCCACTATGAAGAGCATTTCAAATTTGAACATTTTATTTCTGGGTAACTGGGCAGCCTTAGTAATTGCAGGAGTGTTTGTTCAGTTGTACAGGGTTTAATTGGATCATCTCTGTGCTGTACACCATATATATTGCCTTGCAGAAGAAAGCTTGAGTTGGTAGGTTGCTGAGTAACTGAGAAGGGCTCTCCTTCGCCTCCACTTTGTCTTTCCCCACAGGTCATCGTCATCCATCGGTGAGTACCGACAGCCTCTACTCACTGAGACAGTCTGTTAGAGTCTGAAACGTTCTTTTAATTTAAGGTACCCCTGAGTTCATGGCTCCTGAGATGTACGAAGAAAAATATGACGAGTCTGTTGATGTTTACGCTTTTGGAATGTGTATGCTAGAGATGGCAACTTCAGAATACCCATACTCGGAATGCCAGAATGCTGCTCAGATCTATCGTAGAGTAACCAGTGTAAGTACATGCTAGGTTTGTGGTACTTTGGCTGCCTCTAATAGCCATGCTACATTTCAAGTTCTCTTTTTTAAAAAAACATACTTTGATACTGTGTGGGGCTAGCTGTAGTTGCCATTTGAGTGCAGTAATATAACTTTTAGTTACGCTGCAAAGCTGTTTGCAGCACAAGAATCACTGGGGGGGATCAACTGGCTTCTACTGTTTGTGGCGTTCTACTCTGCTCCCCAGAGAAACACTTGACTTATTTCAGAATGTATTTATTCCAAGTGCTTCACGTGGTGAGCTTCTAAACTTGAATGTTATTTTTAAGTGGTGATGCTGAATTAAGTTATGTATTTTTCTGTAAAACAAAAAGCTAAAACAGATAGACAGGTGGTTCATATGTGCATTTTCGATGACAAGATAAAAACCTGATAGTGAGTTGCCTGGTTTATCTTCTGAATTGGAAAATGTGTTGGGGAGAGACAATAGCAATGAAGAAGGGAAAGAAGGGGGAAAAAAAAATCACAATCCTTCAGAAGAATTCATTCCCCCCCTCCCACCTGTATTTTAAGGGTATAATCCTGGGGAAGTTGAGAACATTTTTTTTTCATTCACGGGATGTGGGTGACATTGACAAGGTCAGTATTTGTTGCTGATTCTGAGTTGCCCTTGAGAGCAGTTTAAAGTCAACCACATTGTGGGTCTGGAGTCACTTGTAGGCCAGAGCAGGCCAGGATGACAGATTACCTTCCAGGGCATTTGTGAATCATTTTTACAAAATCAATGATAGTTTCATGGTCGCTATTACTGAGATGAGTGTTCAATTCCGCATTTAAAAAAACATTATTTGAATTCAAATTCCATTAGTTGCGTAAATGGGATTTGAGCCAGTGTCCCCAAATCATTACCCTGGGCCTCTGGCTTATGTTTCTGTGCAAAAATAATACTCTTGAGAGTGTTCTTGCAGATGATGTCTGCTTTACATAGGTAATGCACTGGAATAGAAATTATTTCTGTTTCTGCCTTGTCAATTGCTTAATCACTTCCAGTCTTGTTTTCAGTGTTCCCTTGGCAAATTTCCCATATTTCGCCTTCTGTAACCTTCAACTCATGCTGTATCCTTTCCTGCACAAGGTCCCACTCAAATCACCTTATCGCAAATTTAATAAAATTGTTCTTGTGTTTAATTCTGGGCATACAGTCTGTTCTTGAATGTTTCCTGCTGGGCAGGTTAGGTTAAGATGGCACAGATGGTGTTAAAATGCGCAACCCAACCCTTACTCTACTGTTCCTAGTGTTCAAATCTCATCAACTTGCTGCCCCCTTTCCCACCCTTTAGTTCTATGACCTCTTCAAGACCACCATCCCCCCAGCTAGAATTCTAATTTCTTCTAACTCTTACCCCTTGTTCTTCCTTTACACCACCATTGATTGCAGTGCCTTCAACCATCCAGATTCACTTTCCCTCTCGCTCGTCTCACTGTGCCCTTGTAGCCTATTGTGTCTGCATTCACAAAAGAGGGGACAATGCAGACTGTAGTTAATGAGAAGTATGAAATACTGGAAGGATCAACATTGAAAGGGGAAATAATAAGGGGTTGGGCATCTTTGAAAGTAGATAAATGGTCCTGTGTGGATGAATTGCACCTTAGGCAGCGAAGAGAAGCATCGGAGGCAACAGCAAAATCTCTGAGCGTCATTTTCCAATCCCTCTGGCTATAGGTATGGTGCCAGAGGGTTACTAATGTACCATTGTTTAAAAAGGGAGAAATGAACAGGACAGTTAGACTCACATCGGTGGTGAGAAATTATTGGAAGGCTTTGACAAGGCCCTATATGGAAGACTGGCCAAAGAAATAAAAGCTCATGAGATCCAAGGGAAGACGGCAAGTTGGATGCAATATTAGCTCATTCACAGGGAGCATAGGGTAATGGTTGGGTGTGTTGTGACTGGAAGACTGTGTTTCCAGTGGGGTTCTGCAGGACTCTGCACTAGGTTCCATCCTTTTTGAGGTGTTTATCAATGAAAAGAAGGAAACTGTAGACTCCAGAAGAATATAAATTGCCTGGCCAAGTGGACAGAAAAGTGGCAAATGGAATTTAATCTAGATAAATTTTGAAGGAATAAATTTGGGAGAGAAGACAAGAGAAAAAACAAATGTTAAGATACTGAAAAGTGGGAGGAACAGAGTCTCCTTGGAGAGCAGATCCCTGCAGATAGTGGTTAGGTTAGGTGATTAAGGAGGCATGTAGGATACTTTGCTTTATTAGTTGAGGCATGGAATATAAGCACAGGGAGGTTATGTTAGAACTGAATAAAACACGAGTTAGGCTACAGCCAGAGCATTGTGTACTGTTCTGGTCACCGCATTCCAGGAAGAATGTGACCGCATGAGATAGGGTATGGAGGAGATTGACAAAAATGTTCCTGGAACTGGAGAACTTTAGTTGAGGAAAGATTGGATAGACTAGGGTTGTTTTCTTTGGAATAGCGGAGGCTGAGAGGAGACTTAATTGATGTGCATAAATAATCAGAGGCCCAGATAGGGTGGATAGGAAGGATCTAATCCCCTAAGTGGAGAGGGCAATTACAAGGGATCATAAATTTAAAGTAATTGATAGATGGATTGGACGCATGTTGAGGGCGATGAACACCTGGAACTTTCTGCTTGAAAGGGTTGTAGAAGCAGAAACCCTCTTTTCATTTAAAATATACTTGGATATGCCCTTGAAGTGCTGTAGTGGACAAGACGACAGAGTTGGAATGTGGGATTAGGCTGGGTTGTTCTTTTTTAACTGGCATGGGCATGGTGTGTTGTAAATTTCTATGATCCTGTTCCCTTAATTTCACCCCTTGCACCGAGCTTCTAATGTCTGCTGCAAACCGCTGATTCCATTTCAGTTGGGATTATTGTTATACTTGCCTCAGGCATAGTCTTCCTTACTTCCAAATCCAGAGCTATCTCCCCTCCCTCCACCCTCATCAAAAAAGCCTTCCCTCAGCCTATTTATCTGCTCAGTCATCACTGCATCACGAATTTCTATTTCTTCCTTAAGTACTGTGCCATCTCCAAACTCCATAACATTTCTTTGAAATTGTCTGTTAGATTTTCTCTTTTGGCTACTTCCTTTCCTCATGTTGTCTCTCAAATCTGACATAATATACAGTCATTGGAATTCCATGTGTATGCTGTTGACATGACACCAGTTGTCTCAACTTGGTGACCATTTTTTTCCAGTCTCCCCCAGCCTTGATTTTGCCTTCCTAGCGGATTGGGTTTTTCAAATTACTATCTGTGCATTTCTACCTCCTTTCTCCCAATCATTGAGCTTTCAACCAACTGCCTAGTTCTTGCTATCCACTATCCTCATGTTCCACAAGGGGAAGTACTTCAAATGGTATTTTAGTTAATAGGATGAGATGCAATGTTTCAGGAACATTAAATTCAAAGTAGTTTTAAAAATGACAGGATATCATCCAGCTACTGTTATGTTACTAAATATAGATAGAAGTGTAGATTGATAAATACTTCACAAGAATTGAGGAACAATGGGCTGCTTTTAAAGAGGAGATGGTTCTGGTACAGTGGAGATACATTTCTACCAGGGGGAAAGGTAGGACAAACAAATCCAGATCTCCGTGGATGATGGAGAGGGAGAGTAAGTTGAAGCAGAAAAAGAAATAGATGTTGGGGTTTTTTTATTGTGGGATATGGATGTTACTGGCTAAGCCAGCATTTATTGCCCATCGTTAATTGCCCTTGAGAAGGTGGTGAGCTGCCTTCTTGAACTGTTGTAGTCCATGTGGTGTAGGTGCACCCACAGTGCTGTTAGGGAGGTAGTTCCAGGATTTTGACCCAGCTACAATGGAGGAGCGATGATATATTTCCAAGGATGGTGAGTGGCTTGGAGGGAAACTTCCAGGTGATGGAAGTCCATGTATCTGCTGCCCTTGTCCTTCTAAATGGTCACAGATGTGGGTTTGGAAGGTGCTGCCTCAGGAGCTTTGGTGAGTTTCTGCAATGCATCTTGTTGGTGGTACACACTGCTGCCACTGTGTGTTAGTGGTGGAAGGAGTGTATGTTTGTGGATGGGATGCCAATCAATCAGGCTGCTTTGTCCTGGGTGGTGTCAAGCATGTTGAGTGTTGTTAGAATTGCATTCATCCAGGCAAGTTGGGAGTATTCCATCACAGTCTTGACTTGTGCCTTGTAGATTGTGGACAGGCTTTGGGGAGTCAGGAGGTGAGTTAGTCACCGCAGGATTCCTAGCCTCTGACCTGCTCTTGTAGCCACAGTATTTATATAGCTAGTCCAATTTAGTTTCTGGTCAATGGTAAACCCCTGGGTGGTGTTTGTGGGGGATTCAGTGATGGAAATGCCATTGAATGTCAAGAGGCGATGGTTAGATTCTCTATTGTTGGAGATGGTCATTGCCTGCCACTTGTGTGGTGCAAATGTTACTTGCCTATGTCAGCCCAAGCCTGGATATTGTTTGGGTCTTACTGCATTTAGACTTGGACTGCTTCAGTATCTGAAGAGTCGTGAATGGTGCTGAACATTGTGCAATCATCAGTGAATATCCCTTGCCCTTGAGAAGGTGGTGACCTGCCTTCTTGAACTGTTGTAGTCCATGTGGTGTGGGTACACCCACAGTGCTGTTAGGGAGGTAGTTCCAGGATTTTGACCCAGTGACAATGGAGGAGCGGTGACCTTTATGATCGAAGGACGGTCATTGATGAGGCAGCTGAAGGCAGTTGGGCCCAGGACACTACCCTGAGGAACTCATTCAGCTATGTCCTGGAGCTGAGAAGATTGACCTCCAACAACCACAGCCATCTTCCTTTGTGCTCAGTATGATTCCAACCAGTGGAGAGTCTCCTCTTCCATGCCCCCGGTTCCCATTGACTCCAGTTTTTCTAGGGATCCTTGATGCCACACTCAGTCAAATGCTGCCTTGATTTCAAGGGCACTCGCTCTCCTCTCACCTCTTGATTTCAGCTCATTTGTACATCTTTGGACCAAGGCCTTAAATGAAATCAGGAGCTGAGTGATCCTGGCAGAAACCAAACTGAGCATCAGTGAGCAGGTTATTGCTAAGCAAGTGCCGTTTGATGACACTGTTGATGATCTCCTTTCATCATTTTACTGATGATTGAGAGTAGACTGATGGGGCGGCAATTGGCCTGGTTAGATTTGTCCTGCTTTTTGTGTGCAGGACGTATCTGGGCAATTTTCCACATTTCTGGATAGATGCCAGTGTTGTAGCTGTACTGGAACAGTTTGGCTAGGGGTGTGGCAAGTTCTGGAGCACAATCCTTCAAAATTATTTCTGGAATATTGTCAGGGCCCATAGCCTTTGCAGTATCCGGTGCCTTCAGCTGTTTCTTGATATCACATGGAGTGAATCAAATTGGCTTAAAACTGGCATCTATCAGGGGACAATTTCAAAGTTTGCGGATGACACAAAACTTGGGAGAATTGTAAACTGTGAGGAGGACAGTGTAGAACTTGAAAAGGACATTGGTGGAATGGGCAAACAGGTGGCAGATGAAGCTCAATGCGGAGAAGTGTGAAGTGATTCACTTTGGTACAAAGAACATGGAGAGACAGTATAAAATAAAGGGTACTTTTCTAAAGGGTGTGCAGGAGCAGCGAGACTGGGTGTATATGTACATATGGCATTAAAGGTGGCCTGGTAAAGACAGCTGTTTCTAAAGCATACAGTATTCTAAGCTTCAATAATAGGAGCATAGAGTACATGATCAGGGAGGTTATCATGAACTTGCATAAGACACTGGTTAGACCTCAGCTGGAGTATTGTGTACAGTTCTGGGCGCCACACTATAGGATGGATGTTAAAGAGTGCAGAAGAGGTTTATGAGAATGGTTCCAGGGATGAGATACTTCAGTTATGAGGAAAGATTGGAGAAGTTGGGACTGTTTTTCTTGGAGAGGAGAAGGCTGAGAGGGGACTTGATAGAAGTTTTCAAGATCATGAGGGGTCTGGGCGGAGTAGCTAGGGAGAAACTGTTCCCGCTCATAAATGGATCGAGAACCAGAGGGCGCAGTTTAAAGTGTTTTGCAAAAGTAAGCAAATTGAGGTGAGAAAAGTCTACTTCACACAGCGAGTAGTTAGGGTTTGGAATGCACTGCTTGGAAGTGTGGTGGAGGCAGATTCAATTGAGGCATTCAAGAGGGCATTGGATGATTATTTAAATAGAAAAAATGTGCAGGGTTATGGTGAAAAGGAAGGAGATTGGCATTAAGTTAAAA
The DNA here is from genome assembly GCF_964194155.1 of Cetorhinus maximus. Lineage (NCBI taxonomy): Eukaryota > Metazoa > Chordata > Chondrichthyes > Lamniformes > Cetorhinidae > Cetorhinus > Cetorhinus maximus. The sequence goes on along the minus strand of NC_135900.1, from coordinate 50,511,910 downwards.
TGCTCAGAGAGCCAGTGCGGACATGATGGGCCAAAAGGCCTCCTTCTACACCATAATAATTCTGTGATATGTGCTGGGCTCCCCCATCATTGAGGATGGGGATATTTGTGGAGTCTGCTCCTCCAGTGAGTTATTTAATTGTCCTTCCAACATTCACGACTGGATGTGGCAGGCTTGCAGAGCTTAGATCTGATCTGTTGGTTGTAGAATTGCTTAGCTCTGTCTCTTGCTTGCTATTTATGCTGTTTGGCAAGTAGTCCTGTGTTGTAGCTTCACCAGGTTGGCACCTCATTTTTTGGTATCCCTGGTATGCCATCCTGCACTCCTCTTTGAACCAGAGTTGATCCCCTTGCTTGGTGGTAATGGTAGAGTGAATGATATGTAGGCCATGAGGTTACAGATTGTGGTTGAGTACAATTCTGCAGCTGTTGATGCCCAACAGTGCCTCATGGTTGCCGAGTCTTCAGCTGTTGGATCTGTTCAAAATCTATCCCATCTAGCATGGTGGTAGTGCCACACAACATGGAGAGTGTCCTCAGCGTGAAGATGAGACTTCGTCTCCACAAGGACTGTCGATACTGTCATTGACAGATGCATCTGTGGCAGGCAGGTTGGTGAGGATGAGGTCATGTATGTTTTTCCCTCTTGTTGGTTCCTTAACTACCTGCCGCAGACCCAGTCTAGCAAATATGTCCTTTAGGACTCGGCCAGCTCAGTCTGAAGGTGGTGCGTCCGAGACACTCTTGTTGATGGACATTAAAGTCCCCACCTAGAGTACATTTTATACCCCTGCCACCCTCAGTGCTCCCTCCAAGTGGTGTTCAACATGGAGGGGTACTGATTGATCAGCTGATGGGGGGACAGTACATGATAAGCAGCAGGAGGTTTCCTTGCCTATGTTTGACCTGGTGCCATGAATCTTCGTGGTGCCCTGAGTCGATGTTGAAGACTTCCTGGGTAGCTCCCTCCCAACTGTATGTGCACCGCCACCTCTGTTGGTTCTTTCCTGCTGGTGAGACAGGACATACCTAGGGAAGGTGATGGTAGTGTCTGGTACATGATCTGTTAGGTATGATTCCATGAGTATGCCTGTCAGGCAGTTGCTTGACTAGTCTGTGGGAGAGCTCTCTCAATTTTGGCACAAGCCCCCAGATGTTAGTAAGGATGACTTGGCAATATTGGTAGGGCTGAGTTTGCTGTTGTTGTTTCTGGTGGCTGGTCGATGTCAGGTGGTCCACCCGGTTTATTCCTTAACCAATCTTCTGTAGCAGTTTGATTTAAATAAGTGGCTTGCTCGGCATTCCAGAGGGCATTTAAGAGTCAACCAGATTGCTGTGGGTTGATAATACAAGTGAAAATCAATCTGAATATACAAAGTTCAGAGGGGAAGTGAAAAAAGAAATGAAAGCAGCAGCGTGAGAAGAGACTGTCAGCCAACACAAAGGTCATCCAAAAGTCTTCTATAAGCAAATAAATAGTAAAAAGCTGGTAAAAGGAGGATTGTGGCTCATTAAGGACCAAAAAGGGGAATTACACTTGGAGGTAGCAGGCATGGCTGATGTACTAAATGAGTACTCCACATCTGCCTTGACCAAGGAAGATGATGCTGCTCAAGTCATAGAGAAAGAGGAGGTAGCTGAGACACTGGATGTGCTAAAAATTGATGAAGAGGAAGTATTAAAAAGGCTGTCTGTACTTAAAGTTGATAAGCCGCCTGGACTGGGTGGGAAACACCTAAGGATACTGAGGGAAGGAAGGGTGGAAATTGAGGCAGCACTCACCATAATCTTGCAATCCTTCTTGGATACAGGGTGGTGCCAGCGAACTGGGGAATTGCAAATGTTATGCCCCTGTTTTATATTTTTTAAAAAATGGTGTAAGGATAAACCCAACAACTGCAGGCCAGTCAGTTTAACCTTGGTGGTAGGAAAACTTTTAGAACAGTAATCAGTGAGTAAATTAACAGTTACTTGGAAAAATGTGAATTAATTAAGGAAATCCAGCATGGATTGAAGGGCAAATTATGTTTAACTAACTTGAACTTTTTTGATATAATAGGGAGGATTGATAAGGAGGTTGTGGTTGATGTGGACTTCCAAAGGCGTTTGATTAAAGTGCCATGTAACAGGCTTGTCAGCAAAGTTAAGCCTATGGCATAAAAGGGACAGTGACAGTCTGGGTATAAAATTGGCTGAATAACAGGAAACAGAGGGTCTGAAGGAAGTTATATAGTGGGTTTCCATCGGAATTGTTGTTTGGACCACTGCTTTTCCTGATTTATATTTATGACCTACACTTGAGTGTGCAGGGTACAATTTCAAAATTTGCAGATGACACAAAACTAAAAGTATTGTTAACTGTGAGCAGGATAGTGTTAAACTTAAAAAGGATCTAGATGGTCTGGTGAAATGGGTGGATGCGTGGCAGGTGAAATTTCATGCAAAGAGGTGTGAAGTGATGCACTTTGGTAGGAAGAACGAGGAGAGGCAATATAAAATAAAGGGTACAATTCTAATGTGGGTGCAGAGACAGAGAGACCTGGGTATATGTGCTAAATTGTTGGAGGTAGCACGGTAGGTTGAGACACCAAATGGGGTCCTGGGCTTTATAAATGGAGGTACAGAGAACAAAAGCAGGGAGGTCATAGTGAACCTTTCTAAAACACTGGTTTGGCCTCAGCATGAGTATTGTGTCCAATTCTGGACGTCGCAATTTAGGAAGGCTGAGGTATTAGAAGGTGCAGAAAATATTGACAGGAATGGTCCTAGGAAAGAGGGACTTAAGTTATGAGGATAGATTGGAGAAGTTGGGACTATTCTCCTGACATCGAGAATATTGAGAGTATAGAGGTGTTCAAAATTGAGGGGTCTGGACAATAACCTGTTCCCTTTGGAGCTGAGTGTCAGAGGCCACTTATTTAAGGTGAATGGCAAAAGAAACAAAAGTGACATGAGAAAAAACTTTATTGACTCAGCAAGTGGTTAGGATCTGGAATAAACTGCCAGAGTGCACTGAGGCAGATTTAGTCACATTCAGAAAGGTATTGGATAATTATCTGAAGAGAATAAATTGGCAGGACTATGGGGAAAAGGTGAGGAGTGGGTGAGTTGCTCTTGCAGGGAGCTGGTGCAGACATGATGGGCTGATGGCCTCTTTCTGTGCTGTAACTATTTATGGTTCTAAAAAGGTAAAAGAATAGCTGTTATTACGAGTACCTATCTATTGAATAAAATAAGCCAATTCTATTTAAGATTGTCACATTAATTTCCTTTTACCAATCTTAAGACATAACATACATGTTCAGGTGCAGTTTTTTTTAAACTTATGCCCATGTAAATGTTGAATTTTTGAGACCGCTTTGGCAAAGACTAAGAGTTGACTTTACCATAAATAATAATTTTGAGGGGTAGACATGCATGCTTGATTTGGGCTCACCCAGCATGAAACAAAGACCAAAATAAAATCTTGAGTGAAATCCAAAAAAGACTGTGGCTTCGTCAACTAAAAAGTGCAAAATCATAGGCTTACTTTCAATAATCAGCAGTAATGTGTTTTGGACCTCACCTTGTGGGCTCAAGTGTTCGACAATTAAACTTTTTGTAAAAGCATTTCCACATTCCTTGAAAGAGGCTGTGTGCCTTAACAATGTCCTCGAATGATTGATTGCACTCCTGTCTAATTCTTACCTTTTGATAAAATGCTGAGTCCAATGTGATCTATTTTCTAATTGAACAGCAGGATGGTGGGTTAGCTCTTTGTTGTGCATTGCACATTCCATCCCATTCTGGAAAGCACCTTATCCAGCTTCCCTCTGCCATGCAGAACCCAAACCCCACATTTTCGAAGGTTTTCAGAAACCATTGGAGAGAGAAAAATCAAACAAATGTAACACGGGCGCCCCCTCGAGCCAGCTGCAGGAGATGTAAGCATGGAACTCACAGTAGGGAACAGAGCAGGGCACACTGGGATTCATTTAACAACAGTTCTTGTGTGGGTTTGGGCAGATTCACAGAGTAGGATCCTGTTCCAAGTAACGGGTCTTAGGAAAATTAAATTTTTAGGCTTTGATCCTTGAAAGAGGTTGACTTTTACATGACGTATATGAAAAATTAAGATTTTTTTGAGCTAAAAATCATGGTTCAACTTTTACCTGGGAATGATTTTACTACCAGTATATAAGATAGGCTTCCAGTTTCACCATTGCTGTGAGGAAGATGTAGAGTAGTGGTTACAAAGTGCCTCTAATTTTCCTTCACTGTAACACAATGCTGGTTTTCATGCAATAAAAAAGGACGTGGAAACACTGAAGATAGTGTGGGAAAGACAAGGATGGTACCAGAACTGAGATTACAGCTATTTGGAAAGACTGGAACAGGATTGGGGTTCTTTTCTTCAGAGAAAAGATTTTGAGGAAACCTAAGAGGTATTTAAAATCATGAATGGGTTGGACAGGGTATATGTAGAGAGAATGTTTCCATTAATGGGAGAATCCAAAACTAGAGGTCATAAATAGAAGCTAGTTGCTAAAAAATCCACTGGAGAAAATGAGGGGAAATTTCTTTACTCAGTAATTAAAATGTGGAACTTACTGCCACAGGTGGTGCTTCAGGCAAATAGCTTGGATGCAAAAGAAACTAAATGAATAGATCCTCCACCACGAGTGCACAGTGGCAGCAGTGTATACCATAGACAAAATGCACTGCAGCAACTTGCCAACGCTCCTTCGACAGCATCTTCCAAACCTGTGTCCTCTACCACCGAGAAAGATGAGTGCAACAGACTCATGGGAACGTCACGTCACCTCATCTCTAAGTTGGCACCATCCTGATTTGGAACCATATTACCATTCTTTCACTGTCACTGGGTCAAAATCCTGGAACTCCCTTCCTTCCTAACAGCACTGTGGGTGTACTTAGACTAGAAGGGCCGCAGTGGTTCAAGAATGCTGTTCACCATCAGCTCCTCAAGGGCAATTAGGGATGGGCGACAAGTGCTGTCCTTGCCGCTGATGCTTATGTCCCATGGAAGAATTAAAAAAACACAAGTGAGAAGGGAATAAAAAGATGTGCTGAAATGCATTTGATGGAATCTGAGGATATGTGTGGAGTAAAACCCCGGCCAGACTAATTGGGCCGAGTGTTTCTGTGCTGTACATTCTATGTAATTATTTCAGATTAATTACAGTCCTCAGTCCTGGGAGCAGTTCTGTGGTTTTAATTTGATGTGAGTTAGATATTGGAAAAATAACCTTGGAAGTTCCAAAATCCCTAAACTTTTCAAAAAACTGTTGATTTTCCTTTGTTAAACTTATTGAAACATTAAGATGTTAAATGCACTTGGATGTTTTTTATTTCCACAAAAAGCTTCCAGTTAATCTGTTGGATTAGTGAAAAATGTTAACTGGTGATTAAGCTTTCTTGCCCTCCACACTCTTTACCAACAAACAAGGAAGCAAATAATATAAATCACTCGAGTACTTAGAATTCTGTCAAAGCTAATAGGAGCTTAACAGACATTAAAAAATACGATACATTATCTAAACTTTTTTGAAATCCCTTTCACCTGTCTGACATATTGCCTGCAATTGAGGCAATGAGCTTCCACAAGCATCCCATGTAAATAAGTATTAGGATATGATTAACTATAACTATTGGATGATTTTTGTCTTCTCTGTGCCCCTACCACCCCACATTTCAAGATTTCTGCATTTGATGTGTTCTTTTCTATAGTTCAGACTGACGAAAAGTGATATGGGGCTTGACCCTACTTCTTCACCACTCAGGCACGTAACATTAGCCTGTGAATTCAGTACCATTATTCCAAATTTTGTATCCCGAACAGCAATTTTCCTGATTGCAATTCCAGTCTTGGATTACAAGGCTGGGAGAGCTTCAAAAACTTACCTCTGAATTATTTTGCTGGTTACTTGCCAGGTTCATTTTCTCAATCATAAACGCCACGGTCCTCTGAATCCACAACAATAATGCACAAAAGTCTCCAAGTGATGTTGCCACAGTCTTTGTGAAAGATTTTCAAGAAGTGACGATCTGTTTAGTGGGAAGCAGCTTTCTGTTCTGTTGCCTGGCTTCACCTTTTGACTGTACTCCACAGCATGAGTGCAGTCAACCTTGATTCAAATACAGGTTGAATTGTTTTGAGCCTGAAGGGGGTGGAGAGATGCAGGAGAATGTTCATAAGCTACTGTTCAATTTAACCATGCAGACATTTTATGCAGCTGCTTGCACATAATTACATTACATGTGTACATGCTATGCAATTATGTGTCCAGATACCTTTGGTCAGTTCAGTGCTGTGTATATGTGTATATCCGAATCTAGTTGTTGGGAGCCTTTTAAGTGAAAGATTGAGTTTTGTATAATTGAATGATAATGTTAAATTTTATACTCATACAGGAACAGGTGTAGATTATTCAGCCCCTTGGGCCTGTTCTGCCATTCATTAGCTTTTAGCTGATCTGTACCTCAATCCATTTACCAAATTTGCTCCATATCGTTTGATACAGTAGGCTTAAAAAAATGTTCGATTGTACCAACATCCACAGCTTTTTGGGGGAAGAATGTTCCAGAGTTCCAATAGCCTTGATGTGATCTCACTCCTTATTCACTCCTCACTCTTAGCTGTCATTTTAAGATTGTCATTTTGTTCTGATTTCCTAGCATGCATCAGTAGATATGAGTTGGAATAAAGGATGTCTTTTCCATTCTGTGAAATTTCTTCACCTTTTCCAAAAAAGTTGGAAATAAGCACTTATATAGCTTCATAGTTAAAATATTGCTCTTTTACTGTCACCAGCTGCTGACTTAGACAACACGTGTGATTAACACATCTGTGGTTAGCAGCAGTTCTAGCTTATTTCCTTCTGTTTGGCTGCTGTACATGTCAGTCATGGCAACCCTGTATTTCAGGTGAAAATATAGTTGAAACATTTTTCTCTTCTGAACCATTTTTCTGGCATAAAAGTGCACATTTTTATACAGAAGTTGAGATTTTAATTTTTTTTGTGTTTTGAGATAATCTTTTTTTAATTAGTTAATTTAAAGACTATAAGTTGGCATATTCACTAAGTATACTATGCTGTAAGATAGTAACGTAAAGATTAGAACCTTTGACGATAGGATGATGGGCAGGGAGTATTTTAACAGCATAGTTGCTCAGGGTCATGTGACACTTGATTCAAAAGGGTCAAAGGTTATTTGAGTCCCATTCACCCATTGCCCTCTAAGGCTGTTGGATCTTGCCTCCCCTACTGCTATCTGACTTGAGTGACCACAAAAACACGTTTACAGGTTCAGTCCTCCCTCTTCCCCGCTCAGATCTCAGGATACACTTTGTGCTTAGAATTCTTCATGACCACACCGTTGCAGCTCTCTAATGCAGGACTGCTCCCGTTCCTTGAGACCTTCCTTTCCCAGGCTCCCAGATTCAAGGACCTATGTTGTTCTCATTGCCCTACTCTTACTGCTCCCTAACCTTGGAACTCACTCAAAATCCTTCTCAACTTCTTCTTACCAGACCCTGGCCCCCTCCAGTTCCAAATCTGCCCTCATGCTGATCAGTTAGTGTCTGACAGTGGTATTCTTTGAAACACTGCTGATCTTATAAAACTTAGAATTCACTAAGACAGCAACAGAGAGAGCTATATATTAAAGTACGGTGAGTGGCATGCATGTCCTGTTCACCTTAATTCTGCTGTTACAGTTTCTTTGTTATATTTGGGTATTACTTTTAATCGTAAGATATATATATATATATATATATATACATATATACACTAACATGCTTGGCTTTCAGTTCTCTGTGCTATGTGGTGCTGCTACACTCATGAGCTATCTCTCTCTTGGGTTTGTTCCCCCTGGTAGTCAGTATATTAAAAAAAATTACATTTTTCAAACACTCACCAGCCTTCCCACCCCATCATCTTGTTGGAGCCACTCTCCTCCCTCTTCAGTGAAACCATAGGCTATTTATTGCACAAAAGCAAAAACCTTTGAAGCTGGTGGGGAAGCAGAGAGGAAATGTAAGTGATTGGGTAAGTAGAGATCCCTGCAGTGAGTGGGATGGAAGGATGCAGGTAGTGAGAAGATGGTTTGATGGGGCAGTGGTAATGCAAGGAAGGGAGTGATGCAAGTATAAGTGGCATGGGTGAAGAGTAAATGGGGATGGGTGCTGGATTGAGGGTGAAATGGTATTAGGTGATTGGGAGTGAGGGACGAGGATACAAATGTAGAAACATGGGAAATTTACAGAAGGGGACAATTTGGCCCAAGTCTTTGCCAGCTGAAAAAGACCTTTCAGGCGTAATCCACCTTCCAGCTCTTGGTTTGTAACCCTGTATATTATGGCACTTGAAGCATTTTTAAAAAATGCGTCTTGAGGGTTTCCGCCTTTACTACCCTCTTAGACACTGAGGTCCAGATTTGAATCACCCTCTGTGTGAAAACATTTCTCTGATTCCTCTTTAATCATTCGACCAATTGCTATAAATCTACAGCCCCTCATTCACTCCCTGCGCCACCATAGTGGCAGCAGTTTATACCATCCACAAGGGTGCACTACAGCAACTCACCAAGGCTGTTCAGCAGCACCTTCCAAACCCACAGCCACTACCACCTCGAAGGACACGGGCAGCAGCTGCATGGCAACAGCACCATCTGCAAGTTCCCCTCCAAGGGAACACCATCCTGACTTGGAATTATATCACCATTCCTTCCTTGTTGCTGGGTCAAAATCCTGGAACTCCCTAACAGCACTGTGGCTGTACATACTTGATATGGACTGCAGTGGATCAAGGAGCAGTCACCACTACCTTCTCAAGGGCAATTAGGGATGGACAACAAATGCTGACCTAGTCAGTGATGCCCACATCTTGTGGGCAAATAAATAAAAAAAGGGAAGAGGCTCATTTGGCATGGCACTGAACACATTGAGAGACTTCGGGAATGTGCAGAGGTGCAGTGGAGGCATCAGAGGGAGTGTACAAATCTCACAGCCTCTCTATCCAACCTTTCAAGTGCCACTTGCCCTATGGCAGAGTCTGCAGATTGCACATTGGACTTCTCAGCCATTTTAGAACCCATTGAATCAGGGTGGAAGCAAGTCATCCTCGATCCCAAGGCACTGCCTATGAAGGGAAGAAGATGATACGGTACTTTTAGCTGTAGCCTGTCTGGTGTTTTATACAGTTCTAGTGTAACCTCCTTGCACTTAGCTTTATTAGCTGAAACATAAAATATATGTATTCCGTATGTCATCTTAATCATTTTAGCAAGCCCCTACATTTAATGTTAAATCATTGATATGTACCACGAAAAGCAAGGGCTGTAGCATTGAAAAGGTGGAGCTCCAAGTCTGCTTGCCACAAGTTTTCATTCCTGCAGAACCCTACTGGAAACAACCTTCCAGTTATAAAAAATACCTGTTGACTATTGCCCTTTGCTTCTTAACCACTCAGCCAACATGGATCCAACTTGCCACTTTCCCAAGCATGCCATGGGCTTTTACTTTGCTGACCAGTCTGCTATGTTTGGGACCTTATCAAAAGCCTTGCTAAAATCCATGTGGACCACATCAAATGTGCTGCCCTCACTGACCCACCTTGTAACTCAAAAAATCAATCAAGTTAATCAGGTTAGTAAGACCTTCCATTAACAAATCCATGCTGATTGCCCTTGATTAATCTGTGACTTTCTAAATAATGATTTATACTGTCCATCAGAAATTTTTCCACCATTGAAGTTAAGTTGAATGACCTGTAATTACTCGGTCTATTCCTTCCTCCCTTTTTAAACCACGGTACAGTGTTAACAGTTCTCCAATCTTACAGCACTAGGTCTGTAGCCAGAGAGGATTGGAAAATGATGGTCACAGTCTCCACTGTTTCTCCCATGCTCCCCTTAGCACTTGGGATACATTTCAACTGGGACTGGCAATTTATCTATTTTCAAAAATACAGACCTCCTTAACATTTCTTCTGTCTCTGGTTTATCCCATCCAATATTTCACACTCCTCCCTAATTACAAAGTCTGCATTGCCCCCCTCTTTTATGAAGACGGACAAAGTACTCTTTAAGAACCATGGCCACATTTTCCTCCCAACACACAAGTTATCTCTTTGGCCTCTAATCGACCCTACTCCTTTCATATCCTCTTACTCTTTGAGTATTTACAAAACATGTTTGCATTTCCCTTGATTTTACTTGCCAATATCTTTTTCATGCCCTCTCTTTGCTTTCCTGATTTCCTTTTTAATTTCACCCCTGCACCCCCTATACTGAATTATGATCACTACTGCTGTCTCACCTGCCCAGCTTCATTCTCTAAACACTTTGTTTGGACTGCCCCTTTTCTTATTGAATTATGTACTGGCTAAAAATTGTTCTCATAAGTACATTATTAGTATCCTTTGACACTGATTCTATTCCTGTTAACATTAGGATAGTTGAAATCCCCTACTTTTACCGCCCTACTAGCGGAGATCTGCAAAACATTTGAGGCAAAATAGTATCTTTATTGCAAAGGTACTTCTTTAAATCCCTATCCCGTGCCATTCTATCTATCCCATGCTATCTCTTTCATGCCAGACCCATCCCATCCCTTTCATCCCCCTCATACTGTCCTCCGTTCCACCCCAACACCGTAGGCCATTCCCACCCCCTGTTCCATACCTCCTATATTTGTCTTCTACCTATTGTTATCTCCCTCGACCATTTCTGAGTATATGACATACTTTCTGTGATTGCCCCTTTTGTGATGCTCAGTTCAACCCATATGACTTCATTTGATCTTTTTAGAATATTATTTCTCCTCCCACAACTGTAATTGTTTTTTTAACCAATATTGCAACCTTTTTTTAATTCCCCCTTATATTGTTTGAAAATCCTATAACCAGGAATGTTGACCTGTCATTCTTGCTCTCCTTTAAGCCACGTTTCAGTCATAGATAGCTATGATATACTCCCAAGTATTTGCCTGTGCTATGGTTCGCAAGTGGTGAGGTAGTTGAGGTTTGGAATGAAAACTTGCAGCAACTAGACCTGGAGCTCCACCTTTTCAATTTTATTGATTTCTGGTGGTCCCTGCACCCTGGCCAAATAACTTCTACCCATCACGTAGCTGCAATTGGAAAGCATTGCCTTTTGATCCTTGGCGGTTCTCTGCCATGCTTCCCACTACCTTCCACCTGAAAGCAGAGAAAGTGACAAGTTGAAGATAATTTGGAAGACGAGAGACTGAGAAGGAAGTAGGTATATTCGGAAGAGAGAATCAGCAGTGTGAAAGTGGCTGACAGAGAATGGGCTAACATTAGAGTGTGTAAAGCGGCAGCAGCCATGTCAGAGACCAGTAAAAGAGATCATAAGCTCTGATGCACTGTGAACACTACCACAAGAGATCCACTAAAACTATATTAAAGAACTCTGCCCAGTTTGTCCAGATGGCATAACTTGGTTACAAATGCGAAATAACCTAAATTGTTTATTGCCTCTGAGCTGCTCCTTGAAATTGGCTGGCATATTCCAATGTGCAATGTTTCCAACCAAGAAACAATTAAGTGTGTGTCACTGTAGGCTGTTTTTAAGGTAAGCAATTGGAGTTGGTGACCTTAAAGGGACTGTAAAATTTTACGTTGTGCATAATGCAGTGATCCTGTCATAAAACAGCGTATGATCCAATATACTATGAGGAGCTCTGTGGGAGATCTGTGTATTTTTGGAAAAGTGTATGTAACCTTTGGAACAATAACGTATTTGGTAAAGCTGATTTGACATTTGTATCAATATTTATTTGAAAGGAGTTTTAGTGTGCAGTCAATTTTCTTGAAATTTTTCAAAGGTATTTTACTGATGTGATAATCAAATTCTCAATGGTAGCGATCAGGACTGTTTTATTAGAGTCATAAAGTCTTTGAGAGCACAGAAGGCAGTCATTCAGCCCATCATTCTCTGTGGAGAAATCAAGTCAATCCCGCTCAATCCCTGTAGCCCTGCAAGTTTGTTTGCTACAAGTGCCACTCCAGATCCCTTTTGAAATAATTGTTTCTGCTTCCAACAACCTCATGGGCAGTGTGTTCCAGGTCATTACCATTTGATGTGTAAAAATGTTGTTCCCCACATTCTCCCTGCATATCTTGCCCAGAATCTTAAATCTGTGTCCCCAGTCCTTGTACCATCAGCTAATGTGAAGAGTTTTGCCTGTCGTAAGCTTATACAGCTCTATCAAATCTCTCCTCAATCTCCTTTGCTTCAAGGAGAACAACCGCAGCCTTTCCAAACTAACCTTGCAGTGAAAATCCCCTATCCCTCAGCCATTCTGGTAGATATCCTCTGCACCCTCTCAAGACCTTCACATCTTTCCTGAAGAGTGGTGACCAGAACTGGACACAATACTATCATTATGGCCTAACCAGAGCATTGTAAAGGTTCAGCAAAACATTCCCACTTTTGTACTCATTGGCCCTATTTATGAAGCCCAAGATCCTATATGCTTTGCTAGCCACTCTCTCAAAATATCGTGCCACCTTCAAAGATCAATGCACATGCACGAGTCCCCCTTCCTGCACAGTTAGAATTGTGCCATTAAGTCTGCATTGCCTTTCCTTAACCCTTCTGCCAAAATGTGTCATACTGTACTTCTCTGCATTAAATTCTATCTGCCACTTGTCTCTCCATTCTGCTAACCAATCTTATGTCCTATTGCAGTCAATTCATATCATCCTCACTGTTTGCCACTCCTCTGAGTTTGGTATCATTGGCAAATTTGCATATTTTATATAGGATCATTGAACATTTTTAAGACTGAGTTAGATAGGTTCTTGGTTAACAAGAGTATCCAAGATTATAGGGGGAAGGTTACAGGAAAGTAGAGTTGAGGCCATAATCAGATCAGCCATAATCTTATCAAATGGCAATGCAGGCTTGAGGAGCTGAATGGCCTGCCCCTGCCCTTAATTCATATGTTTGTATGTATGGATGGATGTATGTATGTATTTTGAAATTTTACTCTATTCCAAGATTCAAGTAATTTATATATAGTTAAAACAAAGCCGAGGTTCTAGCACTGACCCATGGGGAACACTACTGTCTGCCACCCTCCAGTCTGAAAATTAAGCCATCTATCATGACTTGCTGCTTTCTGTTCTTAAGCCATTTTTTAAAATACAATTGCACACTAGCTTTCCTATTCTATAAGCCTCAAATTTGTTAATCAGCCATTTATGTGATAACTTGTCAAATGCTTTCTTAAAATCCATATAGATTGCATCCATCACATTCCCTTTATTAATCTTCTCTTATTTCATCAAAAAATTCAATTAGATTAATCAAGCACGATCTACCTTTTACAAATCAGTGCTGATTCTCTTAATTAACTCCAACCTCTCCAAGTGCCTGTTGATTTTTTTTGCCCCCCCCGATGATGGATTTGAAAATGTTACCCACCACTGATGTTAGACTAATTTGCCTGCAATTGCTCGTATAGGCCTTGCACTCTTTCTTAAATCACACTTGCCTCTCTCCAATCCTCTGGCACCTCTCCATGTCTTTAGCAAACTGGGATGCAAGCCATCTACACCAGGTGATTTGTCTACCCTAAGCATAGCCCGTCTTTCTAGCACTTCCTTTCAATTTTCTCACTATCCATTGCTTCCCCACACTCTGCTTCTATTGATTTTGTCAGATTCCTCTTCTTTAGTAAACAGTTATATAAAGATGTTAGGTATTCTAGCCTTGTCCAGCACCCCCCTCTGTCCCTAATAAGAGCCATTCCACCTCTTATTACCCGTTTAATATTTACATGCTGGTAGATGATTTTTGGGTTCCCTTTTATGTTGACTACCTTTCCACTCTCATTCTCTCTCTTTGCCTGTCTTATTTTCTTATTCATCTCCCCACAACCTTTTGCATTTGACCTGGTTTTCATTTGAAGTGTTCACTTGACATGCATCATACATTCCTTTTTGTTTCTTCATAATCTTTATCTCCCTCATCATTCAAGGAGCCTTGTTTTTGGCTCGCTTACCTTTTAACCTTGTTGGAACATATTTAGCCTGTACCTGAAGCATCTCTCTTCCTTAAAGATCACCCATTGTTCCATTAATTTTTTTCCTGTCAGTCTCTGGTTCCATTTTACCCTGGCTGGGTCCTTTCTCATTGCATTGAAATTAGCTGCCTTGAAATTTAGAAGTTCTATATTAGATTGTTCCTTGCTCCTCTTCTCCATTACTAATTTAAACCTTATGATACAATGATCACACTGACTCAAATGTTCCCCACAGACACTTGGCCCACCTAATTTCACAACACCAGATCCAGTAATGCCTCCTTTCTAATTGGGCCAAGAACATCTTGATCAAGGAAGTTCTCTAAACATGTTTTAAAAGTTCCTCCCCCACCATACCTTTTGCATTATCTCAATCGGTATTTGGATATGGAAAGTGTCCCAGTACCATCACTTTATAGTTCTTGCACATCTCTGTGATTTCCCTGCAGTCCCGTTCCACTATTTTTCTCTCTCTCTATTTGGAGGCCGACAGAATACCCCGAGAAGCCTGATCAATGCCCTCTTTGCTTCTCGGATCTAACCTGTCTTTTCCCTCTCAAGGATATCTCTTTCCAACACTTGTTCTACCTATTTTGTACTGTCTGACTTTGTAGAAAGCATCAGTAATCAAAATTAGTCCAGTTAGCATGTACATTCGATTTGCTTCATTAACAACCATCATTTAGCCAGTTCAGTTCAAGGTCAGAAATTTGAATAATTATTTCTCAGTTTAATTGACAGTAAAACCAATGGTATGAATTTCCTTGAAGTTGGACCAGTATATCATTCAGCATTTCTAACCAAATGAAATCTGTTGTTTTTCTGGTTATTCTATTAAAGGTGCATTCCACCTTACCTTCACTTTGAAGAAACTAGAGTTTAATTTTCTGTTCATGTACATTTTATTAGGCTACTTTGTCAACCACCCTCCATGGTCCAGAAATGACTTTGATGATCAAATCAGATCTTGTTGGTTTATGTTCAAGCCTTGATGTCTTGTATTGTGCTGGATAAATATTTAATTGCCCAAAATAGTAAAGGTCATCAAGTATAAATGTGCTTGAACCATCTTTTGTTCAATTACATGTCATTCCACCCACACCAACCCTCCAAAACCTCTGAAACAAAGCGAAAGTTTTAATTATTTATGTATAATAGTTTTTGTTGACATGGAAGAATGATGGCTTAGCATCATAGAATGATTACAGCACAGAAGGTGGCCACTCTGTCTGATGTGTCTGTGCTGGCTCTCTGCAAAAGCAACTCAGCTAATCCCTTTTCCTGTAATACTGCAATTTTTTTTTTCTTCAGGTGATTGTTTAATTCCCTTTTGGAAATCCAGTTTGTTCTCTTGTCTTGCTTTTTCTGAAAATCATATTGACTATTGTTACTTGGGGATTTTCAGTATCATCCAATAGTTGCAGTAGAGTTAAACACCGCTGGAAAAACTTGCATGTGAACTGAAAAATTATTTTTTTGTGCTGTGAGTTGAATACAAGGTTAATTCCTAATCATAGTTTTGTGTTGTGCATTGGCTAAGCAGGTTACTGATTTTGCTTTCAACTAAGGTTTTTGAAGTTCAAATGGTTTATCTGTCAAATGCTGTTTGGGTGCAAAACCATTTTTACGAATGAGGGAACTTAGGTTATGACTTTAATGACTTTGATCCTAAAAGGGCTATTTTACGTGATATTTTTTGCATTTTCTCAGAAATGGCTTCAGGTGGGTACAGTTCCATGCCATGAGGAAATGTTTTATAGCAATAAAGTGAAATGCTTCATTGGTTTGCAGCAGGCCAGAGAGAGAAAAGTGCTGTTTTAAATTGTTTTCTTCCCCCAAACAACCTGTTGGAAAAACAAATTATGGTGAAGTACAACCATTACCCTGAAGTTATGACCTTTGGAAAGATATGCTTTCATGAAGGTGACCGGTACATTGTTATATGCAAACCTTGTGTTAAACAAATCAAGATCTGCATGTACTCTAGATCAGGAGTTTTCAATTTTTTGATTCTGAAGCCCTCTTCCCATGTTACAAAAACTGTGTGGACTCCACCTGCACACACCCCCCTTCCAAACACAAGTTTTTTCTGTATAAAAATTAGCTATACAACTAAACATATTTATTTTTATTTTTGGTTTACATAATGTGAAACTTGGTGCTGGCTAGATCAAAGCTCAGGTGAGGGACATGGGCATCAGATCAAGGCCTGGCTGAGGGTAAAGGACACCAGCTAGTGTCTTGGGTGAGGTGTATAGCGATGTGTTGCAGCTGCGCGCTGCCTTCTGCCTGTCTGAGTGGCCAAGGTCAGGTATTGGCTATTGGTTGAATCGAATGGTTATAATGATCAAGCATGGGTTTAAACATTCAGGGTAGAGAGAGGTGGATGATGCAACACTTAGTCTTCACGCATTCTCTGGTTATATTTGCAGACTTTTTCAAACTTTCTCATGAGTCCCCAGTTGAGAACCCCTGTCCAAAGCCGCCACATATTCCGCTCACTGATCATCCTGTGCTCACTGACCTACATTGGCTGCCAGTCTTCCACTATCTCAAAGTTAAAATTTGCATCCTTTGCTTAAGTTCTTCCATGCCTTTTCCCTCTCCAACATTTGCTACTTTTGCAACCTGCCAAGTATGCTGTGTTACTCCAACTCTGGCCTTGTCCATATTCTCTTCACCCACCAGTTACAGAGATGGGGAAATTACCTGCCTTAGCATGGTCCCACAAACTGCATTGACACAAAAAACAGATCCTCTGTTTTTTAAACTGAGGGATAAAAGTTGTTACTTAAAACTGTCAAGATTGAGGACATTTTGTTTGGCTCCTGCCAGAAACTGCATATCTCAGATTCTATTTCACCCTTCCCAGCTGCTTGTTCAATGTGAGCTCAACAGTGTGGAGTCATATAGTGTCTTGTTCAATTTGAAAGTCACACTGAGTACATCAGAAATGTCTGGCTATATCTGTGATGCACATGAATGCATTTCCAGGGCAAAATGAGAAATATATGATGGTGAGAGTAATTCTTAGTTGGATACTAATACCACAGCAAATTATTGGTTCAAATATAATTCAGTCGCTTAGTACAGAATGTGAATATTGCTGAACTGGGAGATATGTTGGCGAAGCTTTTTGTCTTGCAGTCATCAGGACAAAGACAAGAATGCCAAATTTCAAACAATCACAACAATTTGTACTAGAGGAGAAAAGGGGTTCTGATTGTTTGACAAGTTAACTCTAGCAGAGACGTTGCCATGGAGAAAGCAACAGAGAACTATATGCTCCCCATGCTTCTAGGTAATTCAAAAAAGGTGCAAGGCTTGAATATGATTCTTTGAATTTTTATTTATTCATTCATAGGATGTGGGCTTGGCTGGCTGGGCCAGCATTTATTGCCCATTCCTAGTTGTCCTTGAGAAGGTGGTGGTGAACAGCTGCCTTGAACCGTTGTAGTCTATGTGGTGTAGGTACACCCACAGTGCTGTTAGGGAGTTCCAGGATTTTGACCCAGCGACAGTGAAGGAATGGTGATATATTTCCAAGTCAGGACGGTGAGTGACTTGAAGAGGAACTTCCAGGTGGTGATGTTCCCATCTATCTGCTGCCCTTATCCTTCCAGATGGTAGTGGTCATGGGTTTGGAAAGTGCTGTTGAAGGAGCCTTGGCGAATTACTGGAGTGCATCTCGTAGATGGTGTACACTGCTGCTACTGTGTGTCAGTAGTGGAGGGAGTGAATGGCACCGCATCCACAAACAATCAAGCGGGCTGCTTTGTCCTGGATGGTGTCAAGCTTCTTGAGTGTTGTTGGAGCTGCGCTCATCCAGGCAAGTGGAGAGTGTTCCACTTGTGCCTTGTAAATGGTGGATAAGCTTTGGAGAGTCAGAAGGTGAGCTACTTGTTGCACGATTCCTAGCCTCTGATCTGCTCTTGTAGCCACAGTATTTATATTGCTAGTCCAGTTCAGTTTCTGGTCATTCGTCACCCCCAGGGTGTTTATAGTGGGGGAATTCAGTGATGGTAAGGCCATTGAACATCAAGGAGTGATGGTTGGATTCTCTCTTGCTGGAGATGGTCACTGCCTGACACTTGAGTGGTGTGGTGAATGTTACTTGCCACTTGTCAGCCCAAGCCTGGATATTGTCCAGGTCTTGCTGCATTTGGACATGGACTGCATCAGTATCTGAGGAGCCACGAATGGTGCTGAACATTGTGCAATCATCAGCGAACATCCCCACATCTGACCTTATGATGGAAGAAGGTCATTGATGAAGCAGCTGAAGACGGTTGGGCCGAGGATACTACCCTGAGGAACTCCTGCAGTGATGTCCTGGAGCTGAGATGACTGACCTCCAACATCCACAACCATCTCCCTTTGTGCTAGACATGACTCCAACCAGCAGAGTTTTCCCCCTGATTCCCATTAATTCCAGTTTTGCTAGGGCTCCTTGATGCCACACTTGGTCAAATGCTGCCTTGATATCAAGGGCAGCCACTTTCACCTCACCTCATATTAATGCCAATGTGCTAAGCAAGTCTAGTAGCTACACTGCAATATAACTGATGAACGGAAATTTGACGTGATTTCCAACCAATGCTATTTTGGATAAAATGAATGCAACATCAAAAATCGAAGAACAGTTGATATTAAAAGCATTGATATTAAGAGGGGAGGCTGTGAAATCTGTCAATCCACTTGTTAAAGTGCTGGTGGGCACTTAAATGTGTTTCATTTCTCATTTCCTTTTGGGTTTGGGATGGCAACTATTTAGGATCTTGCCATTCACACCACCTCCAGACACATCTTGTCTGGGGGCCCCTTTGGCCTTGCACCATGAAACCTTCTGCCATTTAATCTCCTGCTTCCAACACTATTGCAGGCCTTCCCTTGTGTTGTTCTCCCACCCTCTTTTCCCCACCCCCTTTCACTTGTTCAAAACCTATTGACACTTTTAATTTGTTCCAATTTTGATGAGAGGTCACAGACCTGAAGTTGGGCTTAATTTCTCTCTCCATAGATGCTGTCAGACTAGCTGAGTATTCTCTTTTTTATTCTGCGGATTCATCACTGACATCCTCCTCACACAGGTCCAGATAACCCTACAAACCAGTTCTCTAAGAGATGGAGTGGTTCTGGGCCAGTTTATCATTGTGTTGGTGAGCACACTTTTAGCGTGCTATTTTCCCTGGTTAAATAGTCTCTGAGGTGGCCAAGGTAACATCTTGAGCTGCAACGCCTGACATCATCTTGGTAAAGGAACTTGAGCATCTTACTAAGATGCAAACCTTTTTGTTTTATAGTGGAATCAGATGTAACTCAGATTATCAAGACAAGTAGATGATGAACATAAATGATCAGTGTGGGAAATCTCCAATATAGAGTCATGAAGTCATTAAGACTCTGAAGGAAGTTGTTAGGCCCATCAAGTCCATGCTGGCTCTCTGTAGAGCAATTCAGTCAGTCCCATTCTTCCAGCACCCTGTGGATGATTGGTCTGATAATCAATTAAATTGGCTCCTAACACTCTTAAAGACATTGCTGGTTAGCGTTGCAATTCATGATCTCTCCTAATATGGCCAGCTGAAAAGGAGTAAAAAGAATTGTTGAAGACTGTGAGTGCTACTAAGGCCAAATTCAGGTTGGCCCAGTGGCTTAGTTGGTCAAAGCAACTATCTAACGAGCAGTAGATGCTGAGTTCGAACCTAGTGGTGCCGCCACCTGTTTGACGGCCGGTTAGCTCAGATGATTAGAGCGTGGTGCTATTGGAGTCAAGGCAGCATGTTCGATCCCTGTACTAGCCACAAACATTGAAGCAGGCTTAAAGGGAAGCTGTGGCATAATAATTTCACTGGGCTAGTAATCCAAAGGCTCTGCTCTGGAGAGGACATGGGTTCAAAACCCACCACGGCAGCTGATAGAACTTGCACCGGGCTCTGTGAGATAATTGGTTAGCGTGTTCGACTGTTAACCGAAAGGTTGGTGTTTGGAGACCACCCAGGGATGAGGCGTTTGGTAAAGCCATATTCATTCAGCTTTCAATGTTGCCTTACTGCTGGTGATTGACTGACTACATTGCCTTTTGAAGAGAACTTTGAATACATATCAGGAGGTTCTCTGGGACATGGATTCCGTAGGGATCGTTCCCTCCGGGACACCCTGGTCCACTCCTCCATCACCCCCTACCCCTCAACCCCCACCTATGGCACCTCCACATGCCCACGCAGAAGATGCAACACCTGCCCCTTCACTTCCCCTCTCCTCACCGTCCAAGGGCCCAAACACTCCTTTCAAGTGAAGCAGCATTTCACTTGCATTTCCCCTAACTTAGTCTACTGCATTCGTTGCTCCCAATGCGGTCTCCTCTACATTGGAGAGACCAAACGCAAACTGGGCGACCGCTTTGCGGAACACCTGCGGTCTGTCCGCAAGAAAGACCCAAACCTCCCTGTCGCTTGCCATTTTAACACTCCACCCTGTTCTCTTGCCCACATGTCTGTCCTTGGCTTGCTGCATTGTTCCAGTGAAGCCCAACGCAAACTGGAGGAACAGCACCTCATCTTCCGACTAGGTACTTTACAGCCTTCCGGGCTGAATATTGAATTCAACAACTTTAGATCTTAAAACTCCCCCTCCCCCCATCCCCACCCCGCTTCTTCCCCCTCCCTTTTTTTTTCAATAATTTATATAGATTCTTCTTTTCCCACCTATTTCCATTATTTTTAAATCTACAACTAATACTTTGTTAGTCTTTCCACCCCACCCCCACTAGAGCTGTACCTTGAGTATCCTGCCATCCATTCTTAATTAGCACTTTTCTTAGATAATATCACCACCTTCAACACCTCTTTGATCCTTTTGTCTGTGACATCTTTTGATTATCTGCTCCTATCACTGCTTGCTTGTCCCCACAACCACCCCACCCTCAACTTCTCTCTCCCCCCCGCCCCCCCACCTTAGACCAGCTTATATTTCACCTCTCTCCTAACTATACTTCAGTTCTGCTGAAGGGTCATGAGGACTCGAAACGTCAACTGTTTTCTTCTCCACTGATGCTGCCAGACCTGCTGAGTTTTTCCAGGTAATTCTGTTTTTGTTTTGGTTCTCTGGGACACTCTGTCAAGAGTTGTCAACACTTGTGGGAAATAACTTGCAAAGCTACTGGGATAGAGTGGGGGAATGGGATTGACTGGGTGGGCTGAATTGCCTTCTTTGGTACCATAATGATTGCCCCAGTCCAGAACCAACTCCAGATAAGCAGCCTGTGATGCCTGCTAGAAAATGCACAGGGACATTGGATGAGAATCAGATCAGGGTCTAAATATTTCAGTAGCCAGTTAACACTCGTATCTTGCTTTAAGCGTGCACATTGACCACTTGATTGAGATACCAGAGATTGTGCTGTCAGGGCCCATGGAACAATATCCTAGAACAATTCAGTAGTTTTGGGAGGAAAATAACTACACTCATGCTTTGCTACATCTCATGTTAAACATGGAAAATTAGATTGAGGTATCATTTTTTTTTTGACTTTTTAAATTTCCATGTCACATGAAATAAAGCATTTTCCTGTTAAAGTTTATTTTGGTCAGATGTCTTTATTATACACTATAATCATTAGAACAAACAAGTATGTACCCGGAATAATGAAGATTAAACTGGTTGCTACACAACCATTCAAGGGTAATAGAATTTTAAATTTGTTTGCTCAAACTGGCTAAGGTGCTAATTGCAAAACTCTTCTGAGAATTATTTTAATACCTTTCCTCTGTAGTCGAGAGAAATTATGGGTCATAGGTTTTAGGAAACTAAGGTATTATGCATTTGAGGGCACCTTTTTATTGAAGAATCTACTCAAAATTTGTTCCTGCCTTTGTGAAAGTATAGTTAAAAGATTGCAGGAAAGACATACCCAACCGGAGATGTGACGCACTTCATTTGCTAATGAAATCTGTTCATGTGACTGAGCAGCCTTAAAGGAGGTGTGGAGGATCGTATTTAGCATTTGGCTGAAGAAACATTGGATTTTGTTCTGCTTGCTGTTGCAAAGAAAAGGAGGTGCATTGATGAGACAAGTTTTAAAATTTATCCTTTTATTGGAGTTGGGGGCATAAAGAACCCTAGTGTGAGCAATCTGGAAACTGGGTATTCATTGATTTGCCACATACTGACTTTTTGTGGTCTTTTGTCAACATGCCCTCTGTGACCAGTTAGACTTTATTGAAAGTTCTTAGATGGATTCTGAGAATAGAGAGAGATCCCCAGTTTTTTTTATTATTAATTCTCACTGTTGTTGCTGCTCTCATCAAAATGATCATGTCCACGTTAACGAGGTGAGTGGTTATATTAGTGAAGTTTATCGATAGTGCCTTTTTATAAATGAGATCTTAAATGTCACTGTTAACTGACGTTTTAGGTGACACCTGAAAACTGTGCAAAACTAAAAATTATTTTGCCTTGCAAGGTAGCTTGAGACTTGAAAATTTGTTTGGTCCATAATTTTCAGAGAAAAATTGATGCTCATACCACTGTGTGCTTTATGCTAACTGTGAATCAGCGTATAGATTAAAAGCCTCTTTTATTTTGAACCAGCCTGAAACCCCTACTCCGTCCACCAATTGCCCTGACAATCAAGGATTTTGGAGGGAAAAACTCCAGATTCCGAAATATTGATGAGTTTAATAGGCTTACTTTTACTCCAAACGTTTTTCAGACAACAGAAAATAAATTGTCATTTGGAGGGAGATTCATGTGCATTTGAGACAGCCTTGTTTTTAACATGGCAAAAATTCTCTTGCTATATTTTCTAACCAAGCTTCTAATTTGCTGTGGTGTGAGAGTTTTAATACTGCTTTGCTTTAAGTTCTGTATTGTTTATTTTGGAGAGTAAAATTTCTTTGGGCTGAGCTGATAACTTTAATAGAGTGCTGAGAGAAATACTGTACTATTGGAAGTACCCTTTCAGTATAGAGGTTAAACTGAGGCCCAATGTGCCTCCTCATATGGATGTAAAAGACTCCTTTTCACTGGATGAAGAGGAGCAGGGGAGTTGACCTGTCTAACAACACTTATCCCTCAACCAGCATTATGGAAATAGATTATCTGGTCATTATCATGTTGCTGTTTGTGGCATCTTGCTGTGTGCACATCAGCTGCTACCATAGTGACAACACTTCAAAAGTACTTGATTGGAATTGCTTGGGAAACTCCTGAGGTCACACAAGATACTGTGTATATGTTCAAGTTTGTTCCTTCCCTTTTCATTTTCTGAACCTGCGCTGTCGTGAAACTTGTGACCTAAGCAACTCTGCTTATTTGTTTCCCAAAATGTTTTGAATTACCCATGAATAATATAAAATCAAAGTATTATATTGAAGGGCAAAACGTATGACATCAAAATGGGAAGTAAATTTGTGATTATTCCATGTTCTCCAGTATATTGTGTGGGCATTTGGTTCTGTAGCTGGAAACTGCAAGTCTTTTGTCATGACACCGAGCCCTGTTGATTAGAAATGCACCAAAAGTTATTTTATATTCTTATAATCAACAAGGTCAGTTTTACTGGTGCATTTGGTGTTTTGAATGAGTCTACAGCCATACCTTGTGGTGGCACCAAATAATTCGCTCCTGATATAGGAAAATTAAGTCTTTCATCTTGTCCTCAAGCTCAATATATTTTGGGTTGCTTTGGGGGGTTGGTGATGTGGGTGGTGGTGGTGGGTTGGATGGTTGGAGGTATTGGAAGCCAGGAGCGAGCGGGGGTGTAGGGTCCTGTGCGAGTCAGGGGTGGGGTTGGGTCCCATGTGGGTTGGGGGTGGGGTCCTGTGCGGGTCGGTGGAGGGGCGGTGATGTGTAGTCTGGTCCTGTGTGGGTTGAGGGAGGGGGGTGGCGCGGTGTAGTTGCGTCCCGTGCTAGTTGGGGCTGGGGGGGAGGGAGGAGGGGGGAGTTGGGGGCGCAGTGTAGTCAGGTCTCGTGCAGGTCCGTGGGTTGGGGAAGTGGGGGGTGGGGTGGGGTGGGGGTGCGTCACAGTGTAGTCTGGTTCTGTGTGGATCAGAGTGGTGGGGAGGAGGTAAAGGCATACCTTGGGTTAGTGGGGGGGGTAGTTGGGGGCGGGGGGTGGGTGGGGGGGCAGCAGTTTCTCGGGGGCTCTAGTGGGGAGTTGGGAGGGGTGTGGAGAGGGGGGGTTGCTCCCATGAGGAGTCAGGGTGTTTGTGGTGGGGGGTGGGGTTGCTCCCGTGGCGGTGTCGGAGGGGTGTGTATGTGTGGGGGGGGAGGGGGGGTCCTGTGGCCCTATGGGGTTAGTCAGGGGAGGGGGGTGTGTGGTGTGTCAGGGAGTCCCGTGGGGGCTACTTGGGTGGGGGGGGGGTCTGAATTTTGCGGTTTAAATCACATTTTCGGATGGTTACCAGTGCAGGGCAATTGTCCTTTGGAAGTTTGAACTTCCCGGGCAATTGCCATATAATCCTTACCTGAGAACTCACGGATGGAGTTCCCCAGATCATCTTTGGGTACCTCCCAGATACACTGCTCCAGAGCTCTGAAGTTACAGGCCAATGCTCACCAATATTTTCACTTATCTTTTCCCCTCCCTTTCTATGGGAGATGTTGATTCCTGCGGAAGTCTGTTGTTCCTCTGACACATAACCCAATGTCATTTTCATGTATGGGCCATGATGATTGGCAGACTATTACTATGCATCAGGGTATTTGTGGGACCGCCATGCTAAACCAGTCACCTCCCCTACACAGACATTCTTCATATATTTGTAAAAGGTACAGTGACTTCTATAATCAACAGCTAAATAGGCCATAGTTCAACAGAGATTATTTGGTTAGCCTGTTTCATAGTTGTTTACTTTTGTGAAAACTGAAAAGCTACAAAGTAGTTGGGTTTCTGCCCATTGATATTGCATAGTTATCACAGTACATGGTTCAAGATTGGAATGAAGTCTGTGGTAAACCTACCAGCACTGGTGCAAAACTTTGATCTTTGTAAAGATTTCAGTGCAGTTTAATTCCAGTATTTGTGCCATTTTCTTGGGTTTTACTTGGCTTCCTTTCTTATGTTTGTTGCATGCACCATTGCTAGATGCCCATCTTTATTTGGTGCTCTATGATTCCTGGCTGAGAGGGAGGAGCTAGTGAAATGACATTGTACAAGTTTTTTATTATTATTCGTTCTTGGGATGAGTCTCACTGACGAGGCCAATCAAGTTGGGAATGCTTTGTCCTGGATCGTGTGTAGCTTCTTGTGTGGGAGCTGCACTCATCCAGGCAAGTGGAGAGTATTCCATTACACTTGGTGTCAGCGAGTTCATTTGAGTAACAGTTTGTTTCTTTTTAAAATGCTTAATCGGTTTCTCATTGCATTTGGCATAGCACAGAAGATGATCACTAAACTAGCTCTGAAATTCCAATATATTTGATAAGTGAAAGCAGTGAAGTGCTCTGTTACATGCATGAAAAAGTGTACTGATCTTAGGGGCCATTTCACCAGCATATTTTAAAAAAATTTATTCAGGAGATGTGGGGACTGTTGGGTAGGCCAGCATTTATTACCCATCCCTAGCTGCCCTGGTGAAGGTGGTGGTGAACTGCATTCTTGAACTGCTGCAGTGCATGTGTTGTAGGAACACCCACAGTAATGTTTGGAAGGGAGTTCCAGGATTTTGACCAAGTGACAGTGAAGGAACTTCTGTGCAGAAGGTCATGCTTTCCTGATGGTTCTAAAGGCATAGTGAGAAACAGGAATGGATGCTCTGTGCTGTTAGTGAGTTGGAGTGATAGTGTTGACATCTCCT
Organism: Cetorhinus maximus; assembly: GCF_964194155.1. Taxonomy (NCBI): domain Eukaryota; kingdom Metazoa; phylum Chordata; class Chondrichthyes; order Lamniformes; family Cetorhinidae; genus Cetorhinus; species Cetorhinus maximus. Next base: position 50,486,054 of record NC_135900.1, on the reverse strand, counting down.
CGCTGCCAATGCCCGAGTACATCAACTATTAAGAATTTAATCTCGTCTAGAATGTAATGAACTTCTGTGGGATGGCAATCACAGTTGGATTGCCACTCTGCTTTTTTTAACTTGCTTATTATGGAACAGCACATTTCTTGCCCACTCTTCCAAACCAGACCTCGTGAGAAACATGCTGTGTACCTGGTTCCCGAGCCCTTCTAGTGCAGGGCAGCAGCCTCGGTGGGGGGAGTGAAGTCAAGCCCCTTTCTTTACGCCATGAGCTGCCATAAACCAGGTAAGCTTAAGGTCCCAGCCACTTTGAAAAGCCAGGGAGGAATTAAGTGGGGTTGGGGAGAGGGGGTTGGTCAAGGGGAGAGCGCTCAGGTGGTCAGGGGGAGGTCATGGGGGTCAGGTGGTTGGGAGGGTCACGGGGTCAGATGGTTGGGGAGCCATGGGGTGAGTTATGGGGTCAGGGGTCATGTGGTCAGGGGTGGATGAGTCAGCTGGTCAGGGAGGCTTACGGGTCGGGGGATTATGCGGTTGGGTGCTCGGGGCTAAGGATCAATGGGTTGGGCGGTTTGAGGTGGGTCAGGGTTGCGGGGTCAGGGCGTCGGGTGGTCGGGGAGAGTGCAGGTAGCCGCTTGGGGAGTTAGTCGCTGGGTGAGGGTGAGTCGGGGAGGGTGGAGTCAAGTGTTAAAAGTAGTTTTAATCCTTCTCAATTTTCCTGGGTAACTTTTCTGCTAAGAGAATTGGTACTAGTGCATCTTCTGGGGGCATCTTGGGGTGGGAGGGGGTGGCCCCCAGCGCATCTTCTGGGGCATCTCTGGGTGGGAGGGGGGTGTCCCCCAGCACATATTCTGGGGCACCTTGGGGTGGGGGTGGGTGTCCCCTGGCGTATCTTCTGGAGCGCCTTAGGTGTTAATTGACAAAGAATCAAAATTGTATCAATATCCATTAAGAATATTTTTTAACTAAGACCAGGTGCCAGCAGTGTTTGGTCTATATGGAATGGGATAGGTGAGATGAGAGTGACTACCCTTGACATCAAGGCAGCATTTGACTGTGTGGTGTCAAGGAGCCCTAGCAAAACGAGTCAGTGGGAATTAGTGGAAAACTCTCCGCTGGTTGGAGTCATACTTAGCACAAAGGAAGATGGTTGTAGTTGTTGGAGGTCAATCATCACCATAAGGTTGGAAGTGGGGATGTTCGCTGATGATTGCACAGCGTTCCACACCATTCATGACTCCTTGGATACTGAAGCAGTCCACGTTCAAGTGCAGCAAGACCCAGACAATATCCAGGCTTGGGCTGACAAGTGCCAGGCAATGACCATCTCCAACAAGAGCGAATCTAACCATCGCCCCTTGACATTCAATGGCATTACCATCGCTGAATCCCCCGCCATCAACATCCTGGGGGGTTACCATTGACCAGAAACTGAACTGGACTAGTCACATAAATACTGTGGCTACAAGAGCAGAGAGTAATTCACCTTCTGACTCCCCAAAGCCTGCCACCATCTATAAGGCACAAGTCAGGAGTGTGATGGAATCCTCTCCACTTGCCTGGATGAGTGAAGCTCTAACAGCACACCAGAAGCTTGACACCATCCAGAACGCAGCAGTCCACTTGATTGGCACTCCATCCACAAACATTCACTCCCTCTGCCACTGACGCCCAGTGGCAGCAGTGTGTACCATCTACAAGAGGCACTGCAGGAACTCAAGGTTCCTTAGATAGCACCTTCCAAATCCACGAGTGTCACTATCTAGTAGGACAATGGCAGCAGATGCATGGGAACACCATCATCTGGAAGTTCCCCTCCAAGCCACGCACCATCCTGATTTGAAAACATACCGCCGTTTCTTCACTATCACTGGGTCAAAATCCTGGAACTCCCTTCCTAACAGTACTGTGGTTGTACCTACACCACAAGGACTGCAGCGGTTCAAGAAGACAGCACACCACTACCACCTCCGGGCAATTAGGGATGGGCAATAAATGCTGACCTAGCCAGCAACGCCTACATCCCATGAGTGAATAACAACATCCTTATGGTTACATGATACTTCTACACTTCTTAACCCAAAGCATTTATAGAAATGCTTAATTAGCAAGAGAATTTTCGGGTTATGAAAGTTAATTGATTAGTATGATTCTTGCTCTTATTAATATGACCATACTTTAGAGATAAGGAGTGAACTGGTAGATGCAAGTACAAAAATAGTTGAAAATAGATAATATAATTAATACTCAGTGTGGGTTTCCACCGATGGTCTTAAATTGACGACATTTCCTACTGCGTAACTATGATCCATGAATGAAACATCTCAGTATCTATTCCCAGAGGGTACTGAGTTAGCTGAACTCAACAGGGACTTTAGCCAAATACTGCAATTTGTCTAAATGTTCTCTGTGCTGGGGAGAAGTGTTATTTTTGCAATAATTCTTGCTCCTACTCACAATTCAGTGATCCACCAGCGGAAATGTGTGAGAGCATTTGGTGAGGATAGCATTAGTCTTTGCTGTGAGTGATTCTTTACTGTCTCCTTGCTCTATTGGTTATTCAATTTAAATGTGATTCATTTAACCTTCTGTTCAATGTGCTGGAACTGGGCAGGGGTCTGGTGCCGACATGTCATCAAAATGAAATCCTGGGACTTGTTGTCAATCGTGGGGTTGTTAGCTGCAGGATAGTTGAGAAATTAGAGACTTAGGGCCAGCTAGTACTGCAGAAGGTCCTGCGGTGTAGCAGAATTTGGGGAGCTGGGTCCCAGGATTGGGAAGTTCAGTGATCTTTCAGCATGGCATGAGGGGAGAGAACCAGACACAGTGTGACCCCTCCCCAGCTCGAACAGCATTTAGGAAGGAATTGGATAAAAACTTGAACAACATAAGTGAGTGACGAGGAAAAGGCAGCAGGTTGAGATCATAAAAGAGAACTCCAATTTAGAGTCAATACTGTTAAAATGGGCCTCACTGTGCTCACAAACATTTTTTAAATCAGGCAATCCAGAAATGTTGAGTTGCTTCTCAAACAACTTCAAGTCCAAACCTGATAGAGCAGACCCTACCATGAAACTTTTAAAATTGCCACAGTTATCATCTTTCTTACCTGAGTAAGAATGACCGTTAATGGTCATTTGTGCACTGTTCCTGTGTATAGCACGTCCCTCGAGCTAACAGGATATAAGCTTTTCATCCATCAATTCGGCTGGTTTTGAATCCCTGCCTGGAGTATGCCACCGTTTGTTCAATGAGGCTGTATATTACCATCTTGTTGAGCCATACAAAACAGTTTTGTAAAACAATTTGTTTAAAAGAGTATTTCATTCATAGAGGATCAAAATCCTGTATTTTGATGCATATTCCGGTACTTATCCTAATAAATTAAAAAATAATTCTGGTAGAAAGAGAAGGAGGATATAGTGTTTCATGTTTATCAATGTTGTCCAGCATTCACCCCATATCTGCGCAGTCCCTTTTTGCGTTCTACGCTTTTCTAATTTATGCTATAAGTTACATTGCACTGATGCTGAATTTGCACTGCGCATACACCTTTCAATGTTCACTCATGTTTTCCCTCAGGTGCAGTTTTCCTACTACTAATGAGGTTAACTCATCTATAATAGCCTTGCTTATCCTTAACTTTTTTGAACAAGGATATCACACTAATTGCCTTCCACTCCTTTGGTACAATTCTAGTTTTCTGCTCCAGTACTGCCCAATTTTAAAATTTTTAATAATGAGCTTCAAATATACTCCAAACAACAAACATTACCATTATTGGCAAAGTTATTCTTACCTGACCATTTGATATTTTTGCATAAAGAAAGATGTTCAGGAAATAGCTTTGTTGTAATTATCTAATTGAAGGGCATGGGTCATTTTCTTTTAGAAAAAAATATTCCTGAAAGTGCATATCTGGTCAAGTCAACAGTGGCGAGACCTCGGGTAACATTTTGGGTTAAATCGGGTTGCGGTGAAAGTTTGCATCCAAAATTAATCTATATTTGTGTTTTAGCTTGACATGATCTGATGTGCCTCAAACATTTTCTATCTTTATTTCAGATTTTCATGTTTGTGTTGAATGTATTATTTCCTTTTGTTCCTTAGGGGGTAAAGCCAGCCAGCTTTGACAAGGTAGCGATCCCTGAAGTTAAAGAAATAATCGAAGGATGTATCCGTCAGAATAAAGATGAACGGTGAATGTCTTGGCAGCTGTTGTTGAAGTGATGTGGGATTTAAAAGTTGCATTGCACATCTGATTTTTTGTAATTGCATATAAGTTAGCGTTCTGAAGAGATTGTAGTTATTTTCCAAAAGCAGTTATGTATTGCCAGGGAAAAATCACAAATTCACAAGTCACAAAGTTAGGTTTGGATAGGATTCATTCCAGTTTCAGTTTTATGCTGTGAAATTTGTTTGCCAGCCCACCAGCGGCATTTGCATTCAAGCAGAATAGCATGCAGCACAGTGGGTGCTGTCATTACCCACTGTCTGGAGCAATCTTAGTATTCCTTGGGAGGTTCCACATTGAATTATGGTGCTGCTTTCAAAATAATTGTAACGGGGCATGGTGGATTGTGAAATCAAAAGTGAATCAAACCATATTTGGAAAACAAATTTAAGTAGGGATCCAAGAGTAAGTTAACTTTAAATTGGGTCATTGTAGTTGACTTTTGAGGCGTAGGTAGAAGGAAGGACAACCTTCGACAGGTGAGAAGTAGATGGATGCTGAATGTAATGAGGGCATGACATAAAGTGTTTTTTTTAACACTTGTTCATGGGATGTTGGTGTTGCTGGCTTGGCCAGCATTAATTGCCTATCCTAATTACTTTTGAGAAGGTGGTGGAGTGCTGCATTCAGGTTCAGGATCTAAAGGAAGAAAAGTTTAAGTGGGGAATAGGAATTCCAGATAAGAATTTGTATAAGGCAGTTGTGAAGGTAATTTTTTAAAGTTAATTATTTGGAAAGCATTTGACCTCAAGGTCGTGGATTTTAACCCATCCAAGTGCAGAAAAGGCTCCTAAACTAAGATTGGAGATTAGAAGGAGTTTTATTCTGCATCAGGTTGTGCTAGACCTGATATGCATTTGCTTGATTTTTTTGCTGGCTGCTTGAAATAGGCAGAGTTCATTTTCCCCAACACCAACATCAGTTAGTTTTATGAGTACAATAAAAACTTTATTCCTATTTTGTGTTCAAATTTGCTTGTAGGTATGCAATTAAGGACCTTTTGAGCCATGCCTTCTTTCAGGAAGATACTGGTGTTCGGGTAGAGTTGGCAGAAGAAGATGATGGAGAAAAGCTTGCAATTAAGCTTTGGCTACGGATTGAAGACATAAAGAAACTTAAAGGAAAGTATAAGGATAATGAAGCCATAGAATTCTCATTTGACTTGGAAAGAGATGTTCCGGAGGATGTGGCTCAGGAAATGGTAAGTCATTGTGTTAATTATAAACCTAAATTCTGTGCTAGAATATTTAAGTCTCAGCTACATTTGTGACTGCAGCTCACACAAAAAATTGTGACTTAAACTGCAACATTTAACTGTCATTGCTCACCAGTAAAGTGAAATAATTTACCTATAAACCATTCCTGTGCAAGGTGAGTAACTTGCACCGAGAAGTATACCAAAAACAAATCTATCTTCAATCAAGGCTTTCTATCTCAATTTTCTCTGAATGGAAAATGTGGTAGCATTACATTTTTTGACTTGGTGTGGTACTGTGCTTTATGTAGGTGGAATCTGGATTTGTATCCGAAGGAGATCACAAAACTATGGCAAAAGCCATTAGAGATCGTGTATCTCTGATCAAACGGAAGCGAGAGCAACGACAGTTGGTTAGAGAAAAACAAGAGAAGCTGGAGGAGCAGCAGAAGAAGCATGATCAGCTGCAGCAGCAGAAAGCTCAGCAAGGAGCCAGTATCTCTCAAACTGGAGGAGGGCATCTTTCCCAGTTGCCCACCACAGCAGTTCCTTCTGCCCTTCCTGCAACCCTACCAACTCAAGTAGAACCTGAAGAGCCTGAAGCAGATCAACATCGATTGCAGTATCAGCCAGCTGGAAACTCTGTTACATGTATGTTGTTTCTATTAAGCCTTGGGAAAAGCTGTCTCAAAAAGAAATTTGGCCTCTGTATAAAAACTGCGCAATATTGAGAAATCTGCCTTGTTGAATTTTATTTCCTTGATGAAAGAATTGTCACTGTCTCTGCCAGGTAACATCATTAATAACTTTATCCAGACAGTTGGATACAAATAATAACAGAAAATGCTGGAAATACTCAGTAGCAAGCGTCTGTGGAAAGAGGAAAAGTTACCATTTCAGGTTGATGATTCTTTGTCAGAATTTAGAGATGCAACAGTTTTTAAGCAAGGCAGGGAAAGGGTGGGGGACAGGAAAGAACAAAAGGGAAGGTCTGTAAAACGATGGGTTGAATGGTAAAAGGGATGTAAGGCGAAAGAGATGGTAACAGGACAAGCAAAGAAAGTTAAATATATATCCTGTAGATGGGAAAAGCAGAATCATCACCAACAATTTCTCTCCTAAAAGAAAGGAAAAGACATGGGTTAGAGGTTATGACCTGAAATCGTTAAACTCAATGTTGAGTCCAGAAAGCTGTGAAGTTCTAGTCAAAAGATGAGGTGCTATTTCATGAAAAGTTTGTGCTCTTTATCACGTGGAGAACTCCTGATCTTAATTTTCTTGTTGCAAGAGGCAGTAAAAGAGTAAGAGGTATTTAGCTTGCGAGTGAAAGTAAAGAGATATGAAAGAGACATTATGTTAAATAGGACTTTTTTTGTCGTGTAATCATCGAGGTACTAACAATTAAGAAATCACTTGCTTTTTAACCTGTCTTCCAGTCTGTTCCAAAGTCTCACTCTGAAATGTTTTTTTCCTCTTCATGAGTTGAGGATGTTGTCCACACACATATATAGGAACACATTTCACATACAAAGATTTTTCAAACTATGCAAAATAGTGAATTTTTGTTGCATACATTTATCAAATCCTGTTTTTCCTGATATTTGAATTTTTAATCTACAGTTTTGGAAAATTGTTCATGCCATTTTGTTGGCTGGTCAGTTTTTTATTAATGCTTTAGCATCTGCACTGGATCAGAGTTAAGAGCAATCTCAATTCCTGTCCTGACCAACACTGATTCATAAAAACTTTTGTCAAATTATTCACGCGCACTCTCCCACAGAAGAGTAAAGAATCTTCCTCTTAGAAAGATTTTCTGAAGGACCTCTCACTACTTGAACCACAGGAAGCTTTTCACAACATATCCACTTTGTGTACAAGATAGCACTACTCCTCTTTCTGTTTATTTCACTCCTCATGCCCACACAAAAAAAATTTCAGTACTGATTTCTAAGATCCCAGCACCAATTGGGATTGGATTTTGGGTCCTTTCCATTTGCTATTGACTGACCCACACAAATCCAATATGAGAAAACAGCTCAGCTACTCAGCCACGCTGGGAGAGGAGTGTTTTCAATGTTTTTCAGCTCAGTCATTCATTCTGAACTTGCAAATAACCTCAACTTCAATGTCATTGCCTAACTTTACAATGCTGGTGCACTTTAGATTGAAATGATTGAGTGGGTTTTATGGGATTAAATGAAGTGTGCTGTTGAAATCAGTATTCCAGACTTTGTCAGTTAACATAGCTTTAGATGCAAATTTGGACATGTGTAGGTGTGCAGAACCACTCGAAGCAGAAAATTGCATGTACAATAAGTGAAATTTAAAGGGATAAGGACAATTAAAATGGACTGTTAGAATTGGGGGCATAAATTTGAAAGCTTTTGGGAAGGCTTGGAAGGCAGCTCAATCTACTTGTCAATTTGTTGAAGCTGAAGGAGGCGGCAATTAAGAAATGGAGGTATAAGTGAAAGGGCAGGAAACCCAAGTTGCAGGTATGTGTCTGCTGGAAAGTGACAGAATAAACCAGCTTGCAGCTGTTATTTGGCTGCTTAAGTGGAGTTGCTGCATAAATAAGATGGTTGTGGGAAGCATTGGCCCCCTGTGTCACTCAGTTCAACCCTCTAGGTTTGCATCATAGCATATCTAGGAGAACGTGGATCCAAGATCTGTGCTGTTGCTGGACATTACTGTGACTGGCTGTGCCAGTTCTATACTGTATGATAGTTGCAGGTGTACTTGCAGCATATAGCACAGCTCTATACCTGGCACTCTGATGACCTGAATCCTGTGAGGACAGTTCTCGACTTACTGCCATGTAGGGGTGCCAGGGCCTGCAGCTATGATTACCATTTTGACAGGTACAGCTTAGAGCACAGAGCCTGATCATCCTGGCATGCTGCCTTTCAGGAAGTGCCATGGAAAATAAATACTTTGAAGGAAGCATACATTATAATTAATGGTGTCATTAGCTCTGTTGTCCCATCTTCCTCTGGTAATAAAAGCCTCCACTAGGACCATCTGCCTGCCAAAACAAAGTATGCAGGATATCCATGAAGCCTGGCCTGCCTGGAATCCTTTCTCTTCTAAACTCCTTACATTTGAAGATTTCCATAGGCAAATGTGTTGATGGTAATAATGGTACTGGGGCAAAAAACCCCACAAAATTTACAGCAGAGAAACATGTCATTCAGCCCAGCTGGTCTGTGCCAGTATTTATACTCCACAAGTGCCTCCTTCCATTCTACTTCATCGAACCCCATCAGTATAAACTATTCCTCCTTGTACTTATTTAACTTAAACGTGTCCATGCTATTCACCTTAACTACTTGTGATAGCAAGTTCCACATTTGAATTGCTCTCTGGTAAAGAAGACTGTCCTGTCCTCACCTGAGAATCCCACCTGTACTTCCAACAGGGGTTGTTGGACATCAGCCAGAAACAGGACACCAGTGATTTCTTCCCACCAACCCTCCACACAGTTGTGCTGAGGTCAATCATAGCTCCCTTACCATTGTCATTGCTGAAATAACTCAACTTAGACTGGGGATCAAACCTGGAACTTTCCTAAACTAAATGCTCAGTTGTTTACTAAGTAAACTCTCAGCCATTGGGTGGAGCCTTTGTGCCAGTTTTATTCCTTTAGTTTTCACTGCGCCTCTTTTCGAAGGCTGGGCACGAAGGCTCATAAGAACCCAATTGCCAGCAGATAAAAAACAAATTAAGAAAAATAGTCAGATGTCTAAAACCCATTTGCTTTAACATTATTCCCTTTTAATGAAATTCTACTTACCACTGCGAAGAATTCTCAAATCACTTGCATCATAGGGGATTAAGAATGTTAGGAAGTGGAAGCAGAACATCCTCACCCCAAAATTATAAATTAAACTCCCTATTTTTGGATGCTGTTTGTTGTCCATGTTTTTTGTTCAACACATGATGTTCCTTGGATTCTAACACCCATCCCTCCTTTGTATTGCATTACCAATGCTGGAAAAGCATCATATTGGTAAGACTCAAGTTCCTGCAGCCTTGGTAAAGACCTTATTTAAATTGCCTGTAGTTAACTTTTCTGTTTGCTTATACATGGTGTTAACACATTAAAAAAAAGTCAATTGTGGACTAATTGTCCGCTCCTACAGAAAGACACTGAGTTGAGAAAAGCTCCCTGCAATTGAATGACTTTGTGCCAAGCTTATTATGAAATTCAAATATGAAGCACCGATTAGTACAGTCAGCATGTACATCTGTGGTAGTCAAGGACAATGCCCAGTCTGATGTAGAACTTTTTCTAAAGCTATTAAACCATTTAAACAATTTGCATGGATATTGTTGCATGCAGCAGCATAAGGTATCATGTTGAACAGTATGGATGCCGAGAATTTTGTTGTTCCCCCATTGACCCTTGACCAAGTTCTAGGAGCTATCTTTCTTTGAATACTTCTTGGAGCTTGTTCCCAAATGTATCTGGACAGCTATCAGAATAGCTTAAAGGGCAACACAGACATCTGATTAAGCTACTTTGCCTTTTAATGAGACTGATTTGTCCGAGATCCAGAATGAGATTAGGATCTACGGTTGAGACTGCATCCTGACAATTGAAACTCTTTCGAGTTATCAACAGTCACAGATTGCAACTCTTTCGAGTACAATCACAGTTCTTGGTTTCCGGGAGTGGGACATGAACCCACAACCCTCTGATTCAAAGGCGAGGGTGCTATGAACTGAGCCACAGCTGACACCTCTATCCTGACAATTGAAGGTGCGCCTCATTTACTGCTTGAGTGCTTTGTGGTTCTACAGTTGATTTCAATTCAAAACTCAGATTGAGTGCAATTCAGTAGTACCTAAATTTTGCTGTGACCAGGTCTGAGGCAGTTGTAATATAATTATCTAAGAAGTCAACATCATTAAGGAGATGACATTTGTCTTATGAGGTCTTATGGACAGTAGCTCCCAACTGTCCCACCTCTTGTCTGATTGGAAAAACAGCTGAAAGAAGTCCAGACTCAATCACCAAGATATGAAAAACACTCCACCATCTCCGGGTGTGATGTCCGGTAGAGGCAAAGGCGGGAAAGGTCTCGGTAAAGGGGGTGCGAAACGGCACTGGAAAGTCCTCCGAGATAATATCCAGGGAATCACTAAACCTGCCATTCGCCGCCTCGCTCGTCGTGGGGGCGTTAAGCGCATCTCTGGCCTCATTTACGAGGAAACTCGCGGGGTTCTCAAGGTTTTCTTGGAAAATATCATCCGAGACTCGGTCACCTACACGGAACACGCTAAACGCAAGACTGTTACCGCCATGGATGTGGTCTATGCCCTGAAACGCCAAGGCCGAACTCTCTATGGGTTCGGTGGTTGAGAACTTAACAAAAACATTTCAGTGTAAGCCACTTAGTTTGCTTCATTCTAGAATGTGCCTATTGCAAATTGGTCACTGCCTCAACTTAACCCTCATTGTGTAGAGGAACTTGGAAGATAAAATACACAACAATTTGTAAGGTTTGAATTTGGGTTTAAGTAAACCTATGTCTGAAGTCTTGGAAACACAAGGGCTTGCATTATCTTTGTTTCTTATTTTAAGCTATTACTTTCAAAGCTCTCTTTTTGACTCAAAGGATTAATGTGCTGCATGGTGCTGGATTTGGCATATGTTTAGTGCACCAATGAGTTATAATTTTTATTTCTGAAATGTGAGAAAATATCAAACTTTTATCTCTTGCCTCACACTTTCTATTTGCAGGAAGTTGCACTTTTCTTGCTCTGCTAAGTCTTGGCTTTGTACTTAAAATAACACATTTGCCATACCAGGTTAATGGTTTTTCACATGAAAACAAGTCAATTTGGGCTTCTACGTTGTTCCTCAGTGTACTTTGCAGCAGGAAAGATAGGCACAACAGCAATTTAGGAGCAAATGTGCAACTTCCATGTACAAATTTTTTGCTTTCTGGTCTGTAATAAATTTCTCAATTGGAAAGACCCGAGAGAATTTTTTATCTTTACCTGTAGGTGATAGCAAACCTTTCTTGTATGTGAAGGTTAAACTTTCAAAGAGACGCCACTTAAAATAATATAGCATTATAAGGTGTTTTGGTATACTTGGTAATTTACAACTGCAATTATCTTACTGATTTTTTTCCCCAAAAGTTGAATGTGTGTTAGGACATGGATGTTATAAGACCATTGACAAGTGTTGTAAATGCTAGAGCCCAAGTAGCTTGATTAAATTACCTCCTATGGGTAAAAGAACCCTCGTATTAATAATGTGAATTTATTGTCATTTTGAAACCTGCGAAGGGTATAGTTTTCTAAGTTGTTTCGTCAACATTATTCCAGTGGCTTCAGTTCGAAACCCGAGCAGTAATGTGATGAAAAAATAATAGTTTCCAAGTACAATTGAAGTCCAGTGTTGTAGGAAAGTAGAATGAACTGGGAGTTCATCGTTTAACCCTGAGATGAATCTGTGCGCTGAAAGGGATGCTAGCACATTAAAACCAAAGATCAGTAACACTCTGCTTGTTGATGAATATGATTAGATTTCATTAATTTGTTTTTGGTAAATTTTTGTTCTTGATGCCTTGATATCATGATTTCAAATCAGAAATTCAAATCCAAAGCTGCGGTCTAACCCAGATTGCGAATTGGGGTTCATCCGTTAGCAATGCTTAAAAAAAAACTCCATTTTATTAAAATCATGTGTATTATTTTTACAATATAACATTTTGGAAGTTAAATTTTGATAGCTTTTTTTTGTTGTTTAGCTGATGGCACATTTGACAGTGGCCAGAGTTCATCTGGATTTTCGGATTCTTACGGCAGTCAAACTGTTTCCTATGGTTCTGCTCAAGAACAGCATATTTCATCAAGCCAGGCCCTTCCAAATGCCCAGACAACATCACAGCAGCTTAGTGGCCATCAGCATCCTGCAGGGGTAAGTATATTGGGCTGGATGCTCCTTTGTAAACAGGATTTGTAAATCCATGAAACTGACTCAGGAAGCCGTTTGAGATTTTAAAAATTTATTAAATATCTATAACATAGTTTGAAGAGCCTTGGTTGTTTCCAAATACTTATCGTGCCTTCTGTAACCTTCTATCTTTATTTGTATGTCGTTTTACAACGTAACTAATTTACAAGTAATTCTGTTAAAGTAGAAACTACTTCAAATAGTTGCCACCATCAGCTTGTACACTGGCAAAGGTGCTATTGAGTGTTTTTCTTGCATTTGTCTGCCATGAAAATATTTTTCACAATCATAACTAGAATTTATTATTCTCACTGATACTTGCTGCATTATTTTTGAGGTTGAAGCTTGCACACTAACACCAAAGGCACTAGTGGTAATGTCCAAGGGCAAATTACTCCCAGTGGTAATTGTAATGTCCTGTATTGGTTCAAAATCCTAGAAGAGTAATGTTGCAGAGAATTGGTTAAATCACAATGTCAGAACATGGTACATACAAAAACACCCATCTTTCAATATCTGTTGTGAAAGACAAAAGGTGCCTGATGGTGTGGAGCTTTATTTTATTGCTGAAAATATTACATGCTTCTGGCATGTTGATTGGTTTTAATGCATCATTGACTGAAGCACATGACATTTTATTGATATCAATCCTGCTCATATGCATAAACCTTTCATCCATCCATCATACAAATTGTAATTCACCCTGTAACCCTTGCATTTTTTTATTTTGAAATGCACCTTTATTGGTAGTCATACGGAGTTTGCAGGCTGCTTGCAGTACTTTATTCTTCTATCCAAGAAGTGTACATTGGATCTTTTTCTCATTTTGAGCACTCTTGGATATGATCTAATACTGACCAGTAGTAAACTTAATAGTAACATCTATAGGATCAATGTTTGTATACCTGGTTGAGACTTGCATAGTGCTAATTCTAACCAGTTAATTTGAACCCAGCAGCCATAATGGCTGCCTCCATACATCCTGTGCATCTAAACTTTTGTAAGTACATGGGCTTCAAGTTCCAGTCAACTCATTTTTCATTTTTTATTTTTTCAAGTTGAAGGGAACTTGCATCATGTTGTAGTGCAAAACACCCCCTTTCATTTCCTTGGAGCACTCATTTACAAAATGCCATGATGATTGCTACCACAAACAACTGAGTTCGTCTTGTGTGTATATGTTGACATCCAGTTTACTGTGGGTCAGTTGATAAGTGTTATTTATTCCTTTCTTTATTTTTTCTTCATTTTTTTTAGCTTCGACGAGGTCGTAGCATGTCTGTATGTGTTCCCTACCTTTCCGCCATCCCTGATTCACCCTACATTCCTAGACTGTCCTCCACTCCGCCACCGGTTCTCTCTGCACCTCTCTCCCCACATGTTCGGACTATCCCTGAAGAAACCTTTGCAGAAAAACTGTCAAAAGCACTGGAAAGCGTCCTTCCTATGCACTCAGCTCCTCCACGCAAACTGCGCCGCTCCAGCCTTCCGTGTATTAGTTTCAACCCTGTATGTTGTATGTGACTCATGAGGATAAGTTGTCATTAAATACAAACTATTCTGGGCACTAAGTTTTACGATTAAGACGAGATTTAGCTCAAGTTATACTACTTGTTTGAGTTTCAACTACCAATTCTGCTTTTTGAAGTGGGACGTGGAGGCAAGCTTATAATGAAATTGAAATGTACTTTTGCATTCACAATTCTATTTAATTAGTAAATGGTGCATCCATATGGGCAGAATTAAAAGAGGAAAAAATATAATCTTGTAAAATTTTACAGTTTTATCATTCTCTTTATACAAACTACCTGGAGCAATATCTACCTCTTGGAATAAGCAATATTACTTGTAACACTACCGTGACCCTGAGCAAAGTCGTCATAAAATTTAGAGATTCACATAATTGTGAGTAGGAAATATTTCCTCCTGGAGCCATATACTGATTTCTATTTTCAAAACTTTTGTGGTCAAATAATTGGCTGCTAAAAATACACTTTATGTAGATTATGGTGTCTGAAATGTAATATTTTGAATGGCATCAGTGGTTAATATGTAATAAAGATAGAGGCTTGGCCTAATCCATAAACACTTGTCATTTTTGACCTAAATGCGTATGATTCAACTGGCAGCATAAAAAGCTTGTTAGCAAAAGATGCCTATTGGATAGGAACAGATTTTAATTCCTTTCTATGAAGTCCTACTGGTACTGCTAGACATTGAAATAAGGACATAATTACATGGAGAATGATGGGTCTTTTCATTCTGTTAAGTTGGGTAAAAAAGCTCAATCAGTTGTCCTCTTTTTGGGGGCAACACTTAAAATTGGATCAGATCTTTAATATAAAGTACTTCTAGCAACCAGTTTTAGATGCGAACCTGCAAGAAATAAATCCCTCCCACATGCAGTGCCTTTTAAGATGGAATTTATATGCTGCACCTTAATGTAAAACTTATGCCCACAGCTGTGTTTAATGCATTCATTCAGTTCTTTTAAGTGTCTTCTGTGTTTGTCGGATACTTTTGCTATTGTTGTTCTGTGATGTAATTCTTAGAGAAATTCAAGCAAAAAGCTCATTTTGTGATGATTTTTTAAATTTTCTCGACTCTGATTTGAGATTTTTGTCTTCATGTTAAAGCAGCCCCCATCTCTAGTGCATCCTTGTGGGGGAGTTCCATCACAACCAGAGACCGTTTCATATCCATCTATTCCTGAAAGACCATTTTCTTTTTCTCCACCACCAAGTTTTTCTCTGAAAGTTGATAATTCTCAACGCCGCAAAAGTACTTCCATCCTGGAAGCTCACACTCACCATTTTCAGCCGATACTGAGGACCATAGGCCAGAATATTCTTTCTGCTGGCGATTTTGCAAATTGGAATGCTGAAAACTCAACCATTAAGGGCTTGGTTACTCATAGATCTGCCAGTGAACCAATTCACATTGAAGGTCAGGTGCAACCAGAACAAATTCATGCTTTTGTTGAAAACAAGTCAAGATTGGGTCAGTTTGAGGAAATGCCACTTTTGTATCATCCAACCATGTATCCATGTTGTGTGCAGTTACAGCAAACTTTGCAGGATCCATATGAGGCTGTAATTTACAATGACCTTCCATCTTGTACATTTCCTTTGCATCGAATTCCAACAGAAGTAAACCTACAGCAGCAACAGATTTATTCCCAGCCCTTGAGTTGTGAGGAATCCCTGAGTGGTCAAAATTTTTTGCCCTGCCCAGTACAAAACCTGATGGGTCAAATGCCACAAATGGTGCAGATGGCTTCTCAGACAATACCAGCTCAAGTTTCAAACTTAGCTTCTCATCTTCAGCTGTCACAGGACATGATGCAAAAGCATGGACAACATTGGAAAATTGGAGAGCCACTCGCAGTATTTCCGCTGACAAGTAAAGTGTTTCTACCCATGAAGGAAGATAAAGACGCTCAAAGTGAACCTGCGCTGACCAGTGTTTTCACAAGAAGTACTGTTGAAACTATGAATACAATGCTAACTGTTCAGCATTTGACTGCCCCACACTCTGCACCACCGATTCTTTCACAGGCAAATGAGGGCAGAACTGGGTCGATCTTTGAGTTTCAAGTTCCCCCAATACAGGTGGAAAGTAATGGCATCCACGTTCCTGTTCCACCATTAACTCACAGAATTTATAGAAATCGGCGGGCTTCAATGGATCTAAGCTTAGAGGACAATCAAGGGACTGGAACGTACAGCAGGCTTCAGCCGGTGACTGAAGAACAGGTGGTTTATTTTAGTTCTGATACTGTGGTACTGCCAGGCGACTTCCAGCGAAGCAAGCAGCCAATGTCACAAGAACTTCCTCAGAACCTTAGTCCACAGTGTTCAAGTGACTCTGGTCAGTCAACTTCCTCTGAGACCAGAGAGTTCCAGTCACCACCACCTTTGGGTTTCCTGGCACCGTGCCCTGGTTTATCATTGTATTATGAGCAGCAACAGGTTTTGCCAAAGCTTGGCATACATTATGAAACATTACAAGGTGTGCCTGTATCACTAGCTGCACAACCACCCACGTTAATGCCGACCAACACTGAGCCCTTTCCGGCAACTACAGGGACAGCTGGCTTGTATCTCCAAGTCATGGAAGGATCCTGGCCCCATCCTGTTTCATCCCAGCAGAACTTGCCACTGGATCACAGTTCTGCAGATGGGCAGAGTCTACCTTTGGTACTTGAGTTTCAGGTGTTCATGCCTTTTGCTGAAATCTGTTTAGTATTTTTTTTACAAGGCAAATCTGATCAAAGGAAAAAATGCATAGCAGCCTGCAAATTAGGAGTAGTTTTTATTGCTCCATGACTTGCATAAATCAGTCATTTTGTTTCGAGTAAAAGCTTTGAATTTAGATGGTACAGGTTCTGCAGTATTTAAAAGAAATTATTCAGTTCAATTAAATATTGAAATTTTAGCAAGTTATTTCTACTTTTTGAGCTTAGTGAGGAGGATATCTTATCTTATTCAGCAATAATAGCTCCCATTTAAAATTGTATTCAATTTTATTTAAATTTAATTGACTTAATCATAGAATTTGTGTAGAGTACAGCTCACCCCAATCTATGGAATCATCCGACTTAGAACCATAGAAAAGTTACAGCACAGAAGGAGGCCATTTGGCCTATCTTGTCCATGCCAGCCCGAGGACAGCCAGGTGCCCTTCCTAATCCCACCTTCCTGCACCCGGCCCATAGCCCTGCAGCTTACAGCATTTAAGGTGCAGATCCAGGTACTTTTTAAAAGAGTTTAGAGTTTCTGCCTCTACCACCAACTTGGGCAGCAAATTCCAGACACCCACTGCCCTCTGTGTAAAAAAAGCTCTTCCTTATTTCCCCCCACACCTTCTGCCACTTATCTTGAATCTATGACCCCTGGTTCTAGAATTCTCCACCAAGGGAAGCAATTTTATCCTGTCCACTCTATCTATTCCCCTCATAATTTTGTACACCTCAATCAAGTCACCTCTCAGCCTTCATTGTTCGAAGAAAAATAACCCCAATTTATCTAATCTCTCCTCGTAGCTACACTTTTCTAAACGTGGCAACATTCTTGTAAACCTCCTCTGCACTCTCCAGAGCTATTACGTCCTTCCTGTAATGTGGTGACCAGAACTGCACACAGTACTCCAGTTGTGGCTTCACGAGTGTTTTATACAATTCCAACATTATATCCTTACTTTTATATTCTATACCTCTGCCAATGAAGGAGAGCATTCCATATGCCTTTTTTACAACCTTGTCTACTTGAACCGCTGCCTTCAGGGACCTGTGTACTTGTACGCCAAGATCTCTCACTTCATCTACCCCTCTTAGTATATTCCCATTTATTGTGTAATCCCTGTAACTGTTTGACCTTCCTAAATGTATGACCTCACACTTCTCTATGTTAAAATCCAACTGCCACTTAACGCCCGCTCCACAAACCCATCTATATCGTTTTGGAGATTATGGCTATCTACACTATCCACGACTCGGCCAATCTTTGTGTCATCTGCAAATTTCCCAATCGTGCCCCCCATGTTCACGTCCAAATCGTTAATATATAACACAAACAGCAAGGGTCCCAACACCGAGCCCCGTGGAACACCACTTGAGACAACTTTCCATTCGCAAGGGCATCCATCGACCATTACCTTTTGTTTCCTGTTACAAAGCCAACCTTTTATCCAGTTTGCCACATTACCCTGAATCCCATGGGCTTTTACTTTCCTGACCAATCTGCCATGTGGGACCTTGTCAAATGCCTCGCTAAAATCCATGTACACAACATCCACTGTACTACCTTCATCAACCCTTCTTGTTACTTCCTCAAAGAATTCAATCAAATTTGTGAGGCAAGACCTTCCTTTAACAAATCCATGCTGACCATCCCTGACTAGTCCATGCCTTTCCACATGACAGTTAATCCTATCTCTCAGGATTGATTCTACTGATTTGTTCACCACCAATATAAGACTAACTGGCCTATAATTATTTGGCATTTCCTTTGATCCCTTTTTAAACAATGGAACTACGTTTGCATTTCTCCGGTCCTTTGGTACCTCCCCTGTATCTAGTGAAGATTGGAAAATCATCCTCAGAGCATCTGCTATCTCCTCCCTGACTTCCTTCAGTAGCCTCGGAAACTCCATCTGGTCCTGGTGACTTATCAACTTTCAAGGATTTCAACCCTTCGAGTACTTCCTCTCTCTTTATGACTATCCCATCCAATATCTCGCAGTGTTCCTCCTGTACTACTATATCTACATCGTCCCTTTCCTTTATAAATACGGAGACAAAATATTCATTCAAAACACTTCCCACAGCCTCTGCATCTACACACAAGTTTCCATCATCATCTCTGATAGGTCCCACTTTTCCCTTAACTAACCTTTTAGCATTAATGTATTGGTAAAACATCTTTGGGTTATCTTTAACTTTACTTGCTAATCTTTTTTCATGCCCTCTCTTTGATTTCCTTATTTCCTTTTTTACTTCGTCCCTGCACTTCCTATATTCGTCGAGGCTATCTGCAGTGCTTAGTTCTTTGTGCCTATTGTACGCTTTCTTTTTCTGTTTGATTTTCCCCTGTATTCCTCTAGACAACCAGGGGGGTCTAGATTTGGCAGTACCACTCTTATTTTTGTAGGGGACATGTCTACTTTGTACAATTAGGATCTTGCTTTTTAGTGCTTCCCACTGGTTTTCCACTGTTTTATCCTCCAGCAGTGCCGTCCAGTCCACCTCAGTCAAGCCCCTTCTCATTTCTGCAAAATTTGCCTTCCCCCAGTTCAAAACTTTTACTCCTGCCTTTTTCTCTGTCCTTTTCCATGGTAATGCTAAATCTAACTGAATTGTGATCACTGTCCCTGATATGGTTGCCAACTATCACTTCACCCACTTGCCCTTCTTAGTTCCCCAAGACTAGGTCTAGAATTGCATCTCCTCTCATTGGGTTTGTCACTAATTGGTTGAAAAGATTTTCCTGGACACGGTGCATGAATTTTTCTCCCTCAGTGCCCCTTATATTGTTTGAATCCCAGTTGATATTAGGATAGTTGAAGTCTATTATTATTGCCCTCTTGTTCTTACAAGCAGAAATTTGCCTACATATTTGTTCTTCTATCTCCCTTTCACTATTTGGGGGCCTGTAGTGTACTCCCAGTAGTGTGACTGCCCCTTTTTTATTTCTAAGCTCAATCCATAAAGCCTCGTTTGTTGACCCATTTAGTATATCATCCCTTCTCACAACTGGAATTGACTCTTTAACCATTAGTGCTACCCCCCTCCTTTTTTACCTCCTACTCTATCGTGTCTGAAGAATCTATAACCAGGGATATTAAGCTGCCAGTTTTGTCCCTCCTTTAGTCAGGTCTCCGTTAGAGCAATGACATCCTGCTGCCATGTGTCTACCTGTGCCCTTAACTCATCTACCTTGTTTGTAATACTCCTTGCATTGAAGTACAAATAGTTTAACCCCGTCAATTTCCCTTGCTGGACACATAGTAAACTTTGCTTCTTCTGTAACTCCATGTCTATCACAACGTCTATCTCCATTTTTCTGATCTGAATCTGACCTGTCTGATCCTACTCCTGGGATCCCATCCCCCTGCCACACTAGTTTAAATACTCCCCAACAGAATTAGCAAAAGCCCTCGCAAGGACACTGGTCCCAGCTCTGTCTGGGTGTAGCCTGTCCGGTTTGTACAGGTCCCACCTTCCCCAGAACTGGTCCCAGTGCCTCAAGAATCTGAATCCCTCCCGGCTACACCATCTCTCTAGCCACGTGTTCATTTGGTCTATCCTCTTATTCCTGCTCTCGCTAGCACGTGGAACTGGGAGTAATCCTGAGGTTACTACATTTGAGGTCCTGCATTTTAATTTATCTCCTAACTTAAACTGCTTGATTAACTTTAATTCAGGAGACAGTATCTTCCCTTGCAATGGTTATATAATATTTGTACCTTGAATTAATTCTGTGATGTCTAAATATCAAGCAGGTCCAAATGCAGAGTCAGCCGCCTCCGACCAGTCTTCCTCTGAGTGTGACGTCTCAGCAGGCATCCCCACAACTTCCACCAGGGTCCATACAGCAGACAAACAAGGTAATAATAATGTGCTACAGGGAGTGGCAAGTAAGGATAAATTTGCAATTGAGTCTTGTATTAGGGACAACTATTCAGAAAATCTGGTGGTAGATTGGCAAGTTGCTAGTGTGGTTGGCAAAAAAAAGTCTTGTTGCATTTTCATAGCTGAGAACAAACTGGGAAATTCCAGGAGTCACAAATGTGAATATGAATGATAATTTGGTTATCTGGCTTTTCGCTTTGTTCTTTCTGATTAAATATTTCTCCTGGCTCCTCCAATTTCAGTTTGTAGTTAGATTGATAGGACTGTCTTTCAGCTGGTACTGTATCTCATACTTTGTTATGTTTGTTTCTTGTAGTTTGGCAGTTACTACACCCCAACGTATCTTCCACAGGTAGAGAATTTCATTCTTCTTTAATCATTTTTCCCCCTTTTGTTGTGTATGCACAGTTTTCACACTCGTGAGTTTGTGCTATGCAGCACAGAGTCCATGCTTAAAAGTTCTTTTCATCAGAAATAAACCTGTTTCTTTGTTTTCAAAAAGTTGTATTTATTGTGCTACAAGTATAAGTAGGTTCAGATTGCAGCATGCCTATTTGTTGCGGGGGCTGTCTTTATTAATGGTATTAATTTTTGTAAATTTGCTAGATAAGGACACCATGAAATTTCCTTATAATCTATTGTAACTTAATTATTCGAGTGGCTTCTGCTTTCCAGAACTGGAACAATGGCCTGGAATTTGCGAGCCTTTTGACAGTGAACTGTCAGCATTCTGACAGCCACTTCAGGATTTAGCACAAGCACACATTAATGTGAAAATGCTAAATTGCAGTCCGTGTCATTGACTGCTCTCTCACAGGTGCTCTGTGTATCTCTCCCTCCCCCCTATTCCCACCCTAACAGCTGGCAATCGGTGAAATCAGTTGATCTGGTGTGAACTTTGCCTTTCTTATGTCACTGTTAGCCTGCATAAAAAAAAACTAAACCTTGTTCAGTTACTGAGTGCAACTGGGTTTTTAACCTCAATCCAAGTAATAACTACTGCTGAACAACCAATCTGTCCATGAGAAACGAAGTTTATTATATAGTTGAATATTGCTAAATGTCTCTATGATTTATTACTAGATTTTTTAAACTAGGTTTTTCTTTAAAGCTTGTAAATGATGAATCAGCTTTAGACTTAACCCTGTGTATATCCAAATATTTATTTCACTTATTGTAAGTTTTTAAAGTGATTTGCTTATGTTCTTCATTTACTGGTTGGCTATCTGAGAATTTTTTAATGTGATTGGCTGCGTAGACAGTTTGATAACATCACTGCAGCTGGATGCTGAAAGAACGCTACATTACGTTAAAGAACACTACAATCAGTTGCGTGCCAAGCAAATTGAAGTCTTGCCAGGGAGGCCAGGGAGATCACTAAATCTCTCAGCAAGGCTTGCTTTGAGGTCAGCGGTGAGCACCCTTCGTCACTGACTGCAAAATCTGGGTCAATTACACGATCCACAAATTGCCGAGGGGAACCAAATAAAATGCTACTTGTACGCTGTGGGAGGGAGAGGAGGAGAACATTTTAATTTTGGACTTCATCACAGCCATAATCTGCTACATGTCATTTTCAAATTACGACTCTGCTGTCAGAGAGACTGAGCTAAGACCAAGGAATGCCTTCATATTTGATAAATCTTGAGATTTTACCTAGGTTGGTGTTGCATGTGTTTAAACTTGATAAAGGAAAGGTTACCTGACTGTACAACCACTGCCTCATTGAAGGGATGCTGGTAAGTGTAGTAAGTAGTCCAGTTGGCCATTGGGCATCTCCGATTTTGTTCTCAAGGTGAGGTGTGGGCTGTGGGAGAAAAGAAGGGCATTTGTGCAGTTATATAAAAAAATACAGACAAAAGGTGCTTAAATTTTTCATATTTATATTTTGACCAATCAAGTTCAGTTAAATAATATTTATTTGAGGATTTTCATTCTGGCTAAGGTACACTGAGCCACTGAGCAAAGTGTACTTGCTGAAATTATAATACCACATTTTTCTCTCTTTCTTTCCCCAGTCGGTACAGCAGCAGCCTGTGCAGTATTCACTTCCACAGATGGTACCCAGCGGCTCAGTTCCAAGTCAAGTGGTTGCTCAACCCCTGGCCCTGCCTATAAGTCAGAACCAAATACATGCTGCTCAGCAGGGCCCTACTTCAACACAGGTACAATGTTGAATGACTGAAGGGCACTTTCTTTGCTAGTTGACCAGATTAGGCTATATTTTATCTTATTGTATATTGCACTAATTAGTTTGTTAGAATGGAGTGTTCACCTGAGTAAGTAGTGAAAATTGCTCTTTTTAAATTGGGAAATTTATAATTAACGATTTTGTTTATTTAACCTCTGACACACTGATGTTGAAAGAAACATAGCTATCATTATAAAGCTACTCAAAATCAGTGGATATACTACCAAGATATTAAACCTAAAACTAAATTAAATATCTGAAACATAAGTTTTGTTCTGCTTATGTTCCGTTTTACCCTTAATGTATTGAGGATGGATTTAACATCAGCAAAGGTGGTCTGTTCTGTTTGCCTGAGCATGAACTTCTCTTAACATTGTCCCAGTAATTTTTCAGAGGTCACTCACGCAAAATATTTAACAAAGCAAAAAGTTGTTTGAATGATCCAGGTTTTATTAAAAATGAGTGTTGATGAGACAAAAACTGTTTCAGAAGATTTTTCAGCATGGATTATTCCATAACCCAGTCAATGCTGCATTGTCTGTCTGTTCATGTGGTCGCAATTGTCACAATCCATAACTTTTAAGAAGAAATTCAACCTGACAGTTAATAGCTGAAAGAATGACATGACAAGATTTCACGTTTCAGACTTTTGCTGTAACAAAAGACTAAATGCACTATTGACGAAGCAGTATCTTGTAGGCAACTTATATTTTAAACCACAGAACAGAGTGCCCCCCATTTTTTTATTTTAGCCCAATACCCAACTTTTCACAGCTATGTGTTACACCATCCTGTGAGCAGACATTCAGTTCTCCTGAAATCAGCCCAAAGTGATTCTTAGTTCCCGAGTGTTTACATCTGTTCTTTTCCTTTCTCAGCCTGGTAACTTGCAAACCCAGGACTGTCATTCATGTTGAGTGTATTCCCTCTAGCACAAACTAGGCAAATATTCCAGCTTCATTTTAACTCCTCACGAATTTGGTCTTTCCAATCTAAGCGTGAGCTTCCACACGCATTGCAGTGCAGTGAACCACTAGCGACTCATTTTGGAGAAATTCTGCGATAGTACAGAGCTCCATCGGTAGCCTGGCTTGGAACTGACTGCTTATTTTCAACAGCAGGAACATGTTTGAGTTAGACATTTTGTTGCCACTACCGGTGGCCATTTGTAGAATTGTACAGCACAGTTGGAGGCCATTTAGTCCACACGGTCTGTGCCTGCTCTTTGAAAGCACTGCACTATCTCCATTTCCCAGCAATTTTTTGCTCCTTTAAGTATTTATCAAATTCCCTTTTGAAAGCTGCTATAAAATTTGTCTTCACTACCCTGTCAGTCCGTTTCAAATCTTAACAACTAGTGTTTAAAAACAAAAATGTTTCTTATGTCACCTTTGTTTCTTCCAATTACCTTAAATATGTGCCCTCAGGTTATTGATCCTTCAGCCATTGGAAATAATTTCCCTTTATCGCTCTCTTAAAACTCTTCATGATTTTTAAGCACCTCAATCAAATCTCCTCTTAGCCTTATATTTTGTAAGTAGAATAATCCCAGCTTCTCCAGTCTCTCCATGTAATTTTAATTTACCTGCAACCGTCCTGGTAAATCTCTTTTGTACCCTCTCCAAAGCCTATATGTCCTTCCTAAAGTCCGGCACCCGTAATTGTACACAATGCACCAGTTGGAGCTGAACTAGTGTTTTATATATCCTGCTTTACCTGCTCCACCACCACACTGCACCCGCCCCCCCTCCCAAACCCGAACAATATAAATTACATCCCATTTCTACTTCTCTTTAACTCTGAAGAGTTGTGCTGACTCGAAATGTTAACTCTGTTTGTCTCTCCACATGACCTGCTGAGTTTTCCAGCATTTTCTGTCTTTATTTCATGTTTCCAGCATCCATAGTATTTTCCTTTTATCTTAGTGTTTAATTCACTGCCACTTCTCTTCCAGGAATGCCCACTTTGAAAAAGTACTGCTCTTCTTTCCGTCAGGATTTCCATTTATATCTTTCACCCTGTTCTCCAAGACATAGTGTTCCTCGGACTGCTGTTCTTGCCGCATCCTGAGATCCACACTTCGTGCCATGTATCGGTAGATGAACACACTTGACCTCTCTCTCTGGCAGTGCGACTCACCCTATCTCAAAGCTGTCCTTGTCCCCTGTTTCATTTTATTCTTTGTCTCACCTGGTGCCTTAACAAGAAACTTTTTCTCTTCCTTTCAGGTGTTAAGGAGCACAAGCTCCAACAACTTATTGACTCCATCCAGGACCCTCAACCCCTTCACATCCCTCTGACCCCACCCCTTCTTCTAATCCCAGCCCTTGCCGTATATTCACCATACCCTCTGACCTTCTCCTCTCTGATGGTGAGCGTTCTGTACTCAGCAAAGGACTCAGTTTCATACATTTACGCCCTCACCTCAATGAAATTCGGGCTTGGCATGATGCTGAACTCCTCTGCTGCCTTCATCTCCGTGCTCATTTGTTTGGGCAGGAGCCCTCTCCCTGTTAAATGGGTCCTTTCACCTGCCTCCAGTATTCTCCCTCCACCTGGATCCATCCCTCTGGCCTCTTACCTGTTCTTGATCTTTTCGTTGAGAACTGTTGGCGTGATGTCGGCCGTTTCAATTTTTCTGCTCCTCGCAACACTCCTGATCTTGCTGCACTCCGTTCTCTCAGGTCTAATCCTGACGTTGTCATCAAATTTGATGACAAAGATGGTGATGTTGTCTGGTATACTGACCTCTACCTTGCAGAGGCTCAGCACCAACTCTCAGACACTTCCTACCTCCCCCGGACCATGACCCGACCACCGAACATCAAGCCATTGTTTCCAGGACTGTCACTGACCTCATCTCCTCTGGAGGTCTTCCATCCACAGCCTGCGACCTCATAGTCTCCGAACTTCGGGCAGCCTGCTTCTACCTCCTTCCCAAAATCCACAAACAGGACTGTCCTGGTAGATCATCCTGTCAGCCTGTTCCTGCCCCATGGAACTCATTTCTTCCTGCCTTGACTCCATTCCCTCTCTCCTTGTCCAGTCTCTTGCCACCGACATCCTTGATTCCTCTAATGCCCCATATCATATCAACAATTTCCAGTTTCCTGGCCCGAACTGCCGCCTCCTCACCATGGACGTCCAATCTCTCTACACCTCTATCGCCCACCAGGATGGTCTGTTGGCTCTCTGCTTCTTCCTTGAACAGAGGCCTGAACAAACCCCATCCACCACCACTCTCCTCCATCTGGCTGAACTTGTTCTCTCATGGAACAATTTCTCCTTTAACTTGTCTCTCTTTCTCCAAATAAATGGTGTGGCTATGGGTACCCACATGGGCCCCAGTTATGCCTTTCTCTTTATGGGGTATGTGGAACATTTCTTGTTCCGGTCCTACTCGGTGCCCTCCCACAACTCTTCATTCGTATATCGATGACTGTATCGGTGTCGCTTCATGCTCTCCACTGGAGCTGGAAAAATTTATCAATTTTACTTCCAATTTCCACCCCTCTTACCTACACGTGGTCGGTCTCTGACACTTCCCTTCCATCCCTTGACCTCCGTCTCCATTTCTGGTGATAGGCTTTCCACCAATATTCTTTACAAGCCCACCGACTCCCACAGCTGCTTCGACGACAGCTCCTCACAACCTGCTTCCTGTCAGGACTCCATCCCGTTGTCTCAGTTCCTTCACCTCCGTCGCATATGTTCCAATGATACCACCTTCCAAAATGGCACTGCTGACATGTCTTCTTCCTTAACAGAGGGTTCTCCCCCACCCTGTGGTTGACCAGGCCCTCAACTGTGTCTGACCTATCTCCTGCGCCTCTGCCCTCAGCCCTTCCCTGCCTTTCCAGAACCACGATGGGGTCCCCTTTGTCCTCACTTTTAACCCTACCAACCTCTGTATTCAAAGGATCATCTTCTGCCATTCCTGCCAACACCAGCATAATGCTGCCACCACCAAACACAGCTTTGCCTCGCACCCCCATGTCAGCATTCCGTTACCTCCATGACATCCTGGCCCACTTCTCCATCACCTCCAACACCTCATCCCCTTCCCATGGCACCTTCCCATACAATTGCAGAAGGTGCAACACCTGCCCCTTTACTTTTCTCCCTCCTCACTGCCCAAGGGCCCAAATACTTCTTTCAGGTGAAGCAGTGTTTCACTTGCACCTCCTTCAATTTGATGTACTACATTCGCTGCTCCCAATGCAGTCTCCTCTACATTAGGGAGCCCAACCGCAGACTGGGTGACTGCTTTACGGAATGCTTTCGGTCTGTCCGCAAGCATCTTCAGCTGCTTCATCAATGACCTTCCCTCCATCATAAGGTCAGAAGTGGGGATGTTCGCTGATGATTGTGCAATGTTCTGCACCATTCATAACTCCTCAGATACTGAAGCAGTCCATGTCCAAATGCAGCAAGACCTGGACAATATCCAGGCTTGGGCTGACAAGTGCCAAGTAACATTCACACTACACAAGTGTCAGGCAATGACCAACTCCAACAAGAGAGAATCCACCAATCGCCCCTTGATGTTCAATGGCATTACCGTCACTGAATCCCTCACTATCAACACCCTGGTGGGGGGGGTTACCATTGACCAGAAACTGAACTGGACTAGCCATATAAATACTGTGGCTACAAGAGCAAGTCAAAAGCCAGAAGCTAAGAATCGTGATGAGTAACTCACCTCCTGACTCCCCAAACCCTGTCCACCATCTACAATGCACAAGTCAGGAGTATGGAATACTCCCCACTTGCCTGGATGAGTGCAGCTCCCACAACACTGAAGAAGCTCGACTCTGTTCAGGACAAAGCAGCCCGCTCGATTGGCACCACATCCACAAACATTCACTCCATCCAGCACCGACACACAGTAGCAGTGGTATGTACCGGCTACAAGATGCATTGCAGGAATTCACCAAGGCTCCTTTGACAGCACCTTCCAAACCCACAACCACCACCATTTAGAAGGACAAGGGCAGCAGATAGATGGGAACACCACCACCTGGAAGTTCCTCTCCAAGTCACTCACCATCCTGACTTGGAAATATATTGCCGTTCCTCCACTGTCGCTGGGTCAAAATCCTAGAACTCCCTTCCTAACAGCATTGTGGGTGTACCTACACCACATGGACTGCAGCAGTTCAAGGAGGCAGCTCACCACCACCTTCTCAAGGGCGATTAGGGATGGGCAATAAATGCTGGCCCAGCCAGCGAAGCCCACATTCCATGAATGAATTAAAAAAAGCATGACCCAGACCTTCCTGGTGCTTGCCATTTCAACACACTATCCTGCTCTCCTGCCCTCATGTCCGTCCTTGGCCTGCTGCAATGCTCCAGTGAAGCGCAATGCAAACTGGAGGAATAGCATCTCATCTTCCGATTAGGCACTTTACAGCCTCCTGGACTTAACATTGAGTTCAACAACTTCAGACTATGAGCACTCTCCTCTATCTTCACCCCTTTTATAATCCCTTTTTTAATATTTATTTTTATTTTTTATTTACTTATTTTCATTTTCTTTCATTCATTGTTTTATCTGTGTTTTATCCCCCTTATTTTGTCCTTTTTCCCCTACCACTGCCTCTTCCCCCACCCCCCCTGCCAGAAGGGCCATCTGTCACTTGCTCTGTTGTTCTGCTATTAACACATTATGCTTTCTTACCTTTATGCCACTTTTTTAGCCTTCACCATGACCATTAACATTCCCTTTGTCTTGTGCCCATGACATTTTTGCCAATCTCTCTTTAGCCCCCACCTAGCTGACCTACGCTGAATTACCTGCTCCACTGCACCCCAGACATTATAAATACCATCACATTTCTTCTTCCCTTAAGCTCTGAAGAGTTGTGTTGACTTGAAACATTAACTCTGTTTCCCTCTCCACAGATGCTGTTAGACCTGCTGAGTTTTTCCAGCATTTCCAGTTTTTACTTCCTATTTCCAGCATCTGCGGTATTTTACTTGTATTTTAAGGAGGTTTAGCATAAATTCCTAGCTTATGTACTTTCTACCTCTATTTATAAATTATTGGGGATCCTTGGTTTTATTAATTGCTTTGTTAACCTTTTATGGCACAGCCGATGGTAAATGCTGAGCTGTTCAAATCCAAAAGGGAAATTTGAAATAACTGCCACACCTTGTTTTGCAATTTGTATAAATTTCGGGATGCATACCTTGAATTCACCAAGACCACCAAATAGGTTTTTGCAAAACTAGATGAAATTTATTAACAAGAAAAATGATTTTTAAGCGCACATACATGTCTACAAATTACGACTATAATAACTTCTAAATCCCCATCTTATACTATCTCCTATATTTACACCATTACATTACCAAATGCATGCATATATACACACATCCTTCATTTCAACAGACATCATTTCAGTTCAGTGTCGAGGTTTTAAATGCCCAGTTTTCCCTTTAAGCTTCAAACTCATGATAAAGCACCTGCAATCAGATTCCTCGTCCAGCGATGCGTATAATCTGTAGATCAGATGGATGCAGTAATAAACTCCATCTGAATAGCCTTGCACTTCTGTCTTGATTTGTCCAGAAACTTTAAAGGATTGTGATCTGTATAAATAAATGTTTCTGATGAATTGTTTGCAACATAAATCTCAAAATGCTGCAATGCTAACACCAAACCTGAAGTCGTCTCCTCTACCGTTGAATGTCTGTTATACATTGAACTTAGGTGAAAAATACCCTATTGGTTTTTCAGTTCCATTTGCTGCATCTTGCAACAGTATGGCCCCAGTGCCTATATCACTGGCGTCAATGGCCAACTTAAATTGCTTGGTGTAATTGCGCACTGCCAAAACTGGCGTCGTAGTTAATACAGCTTTCAAACTGTGAAATGCCCTCTGACACTCCTGCGCCTAAACTTCTTGCCTTGTTTAATATTTCAGTCAGTGGAGCAACTACACTGCTGAAATTTGGTATAAATTTCTCTTAAAACCCACTCACAGCCAGAAATCTCAAAACTTCTCGTTTTGTTGTGGGCACTGGGAAATCCACTATAGCCTTGACTTTCACATCTCTTGGAGCCACTTTACCATGTCCAATGGTATGGCCTAGATATGTAACTTGCATTTTTGCAAATTCACTTCTAGCCAAGTTCATCACCAAATTAGCTGCTTGTAATCGAGTAAATAATTCTTCCAGATGTTGTAAATGTTCTTCCCACATCTGACTGTAAACTATCAAGTCGTCAATATAAACAGCACAGTTGCTCATCCCTGCAATTACTTTGTCAGTCTTTGAAATGTTGCAGGTGAATTCTTTATACCAAATGGCATGACTTTAAACTGACATAGTCCATTTGGCATCACAAAAGCCGATATCGCCTTTGCTCTCTCTGATAACGATACTTGCCAATATTCATTCTAGCAAGTCAATCTTTGTGATAAATTTTGATTGTATTGAGAAAGTGGGACAATCTTCCAGTTGTGGTAAAGGATATGAATCAGCTTTTTCACTACATTCACCTTTCGATGGAATACAAAGACTGTGTGGACTATTAGGTTGTGGACTATTAAGTTTAGGCACCAGTACAATAGGCGAACTCCAGTTACTGCAGCTAGACTCAATAATATCATTTTGAAGCATGAATTTGATTTCTATCTGTACTTGTGATAACTTTGGCGGATTTAATCTATAAGGATGTTGCCTTAGCGAAGATCAAACTTCTACAGACACACTATGTATAACTAAATTCGTCCCTCCCAACTTATTTCCACAAATATCTTTGTGTGACCACAATAGCTTTTCCAAATCACTTTGACACTTGTCTGGAAGGTAACTCAATATTACATTTAAATTTTCAAGTGCCTCCTCGTTATCCAACTTGATTAGAGGAAAATCGGTTTCAGAATTCTGCATTTCTACTTCTTTCTCATTATCTACTACCACTAATGCCTCCTTTTGTTCCTCTTCCCTGTTAGCGTACTTTTTAAGCATATTTACATGACACACCCTGTTTCTTTCTTCTACCTGGAGTATTTATTAAATAATTCACTTCACTCAATTTCATTTCAATCCTGTAAGGCCCACTAAACCATGCCTTTGATGAGTCACCCAGTAATGGTAACAGAACTAGCATTTTCTCCCCAGTAACAAAATTACGAGTGGTAGCTTTCCTGTCTGCTTTCATTTTCATCACTTGCTGTGATATCTTTAAATGTTCCCTAGCCAACCTCTCTGTCCAATCTCTCTGAAGTTTGATACGTAATCCAGGAGAGTAGTTTCAGAATTTTGACCCACTAATTTCTCATAAATGATTTTCCATGGTCCCCTTACCTCATGACCATAAACTGGTTCAAAAGGACTAAAACCAGTCGATGCATTAGGAGCGTCCCTAATAGCAAACAGAAAGAATGGAATTCCCCTATCCCAATCCTTTGGATAATTCTGTCTATACGCTCTCATCATAATTTTTAGAGTTTAATGCCATCTTTCCAAAGCCCCTTCTGTCTTGGGATGATGAGCTGTTGACTTGAATTGTTTACCCCCAGATTGTTAATTACTTCCTTAAACAGCTGTGACATACAACCAGGTCAGGGTTCAAATTTTATTTCCTTAGGTAAACCATATCTTGTAAAAAAAGAACTTAGCTAACTCTCCCATTGTTCTTTTTGTTGTAATGTTTCTCAAAGGCATTATTTGAGGAAGCCTGGTCGACACATCCATTATTGTCAATAAATACTGATTTCCACTTTTAGTCTTAGGCAGGGGCCCTACACAATCAATCATAACCCTAGTGAAAGGTTCTTCAAATGCTGGAATTGGAATTAAAGGTGCCGGCTTAAACACTGCCTGTGGTTTCTCTATCATCTGACGCGTGACATGTTCTACAGAATTTGACTCTATTCCTATGCAATCCAGGCCAATAAAAATGTTTTTGTATCTTCGCCTGTGTCTTTCTAATTGCTAAATGGCCCCCCATTGGAATTTCATGAGCTATCCTCAGAATCTCATTTCTATATCCAAATGGTAGTACAATCTGATGGACCTCCCTCCAGCTTTCATTTGCCGATATACGATACGGCCTCCATTTCCTCAATAAAATATTACCCTTTAGGTAATAACGTTCTGGAATACATTTTGCCCCCCTCTGAGTAGGCTGTTTGATATAAATGTTGAATTTGCAAATCCTTTTTCTGTAATTCTACCAGTTGCCTTGAATTAAACACTCAGCTGAATTATTCTCTGGTCTTTACTCCTGAGCAACCTTATCAAAAAGTGTCAACTAATTGGATTTCCAAACCTTCTCCTTGCCTTTGAACTTGTTTCAAACTATGAGCCTGTGATCTCGTGATCGCACAATCTGGAAACAATCCAGGGTGCTCCTTCTGTTACACCTCTGTTTAAAACACTTCTACAGGTTGCTCAACTAGCATAGGCATCACCCACATTCGTGATCCAGCTATATCATTACCCAGGATAAATTGAACCCCTGCAATGGAGAATTTTTCCACTACTCCAACAGTCACTTCACCTGTTTTCCATTCACTCTTTAAATTTACCTTCCACAATGAAATAGGTTTAGCAGCTCCATGAAACCCCACTTATTATCACATGTTCTTGCAATAATTCCTCAACAACAAACATCACTATCCCACAACATTTTGGATTGACTAACCCCTGTGCCTCTTAAAATTTTAACATCTTTACCTACTCCACCCTGTACACGTGGAAAGACTTTCCCTTCACGCGCACACACACACACACACACACACACACACAATTGTTGTAAAAACCCATCTGGTTCACTAATTTCCTTTAGGGAAGGAAATCTGCCGTCCTTGCCTGGTCTGGCCTACATGTGACTTCAGACCCACAGCAATATGGTTGACTCTTCAATGCCCTCTGAACAAGGGCAGTTAGGGATGGGCAATAAATGCTGTCCTCGCAAGCGACGCCCACATCCCATCAATGAATTTTTAAAAAATCTATAAACATTTCTGCACCCTGCTCCTCCGAATTCTCTTGGATAAATTGTGAACACATTCCCACTTCTTCACCTTTCACTAATTTTCACTGTTTTACCTGTACACAAACCACTGGTTTTTCCTGTGCTTGAACCTCAGAACCCACAGCACTTTAACTTCCTGAACTTTTGCGCATCCGTATAATTCCAACAGATTTTCCCTGCAATTTCCAGCACATGGATTTCCTATGTCCATCTTTATTACAATGAAAACACCTCAATTTTCGAATGTCACTTCTACCCTCAGCACCTTCCTTTTCATTCTGAGAAAAAACTTGCTGCAAATTTCTACCTACTCCTCTTCCCTGACCACCCTCCATCTTTTCGCCTTTCTACTTTCTATCCTTTTCTGATTTGAAGGGGTGACAAAAGAAAATGTTTGAGATGCATGTCTTGAATTCAGTAGTAATAAGACCACCAATTCTTATAGGTTTTGCAAAACTAGATGAAACATTTATTAAAAAGAAAAATGATTTTTAAGCTCCTACATATGCCTACAAATTACAGCTATAATAACTTCTAAATCCCCTACTTAATCTGACTCCCAGTTACACTTTTGTTAAGGCAACAGTAAGACACACAGATTTTAAAAGACCCAGGCAAAGAAACATACCCCGGACCATTTGAATTCAAAGTGAGTTTTCTTAACTTAGCTCTTTGAGACAGCAGCTCGAGGCATTGACGCTGAAGGCTTTTCACACTTGTGCGATCTTAAAATGCCTACTCTTACACGCATTCATCGCTCCTTTATACATATTTTTCCGTTTGACTGCAAATTCCCATTGTTTCACTATGCCTTTGGATTTTATTTTCCTGATAATAAAAACCTCTCATAGCACTAAGTTTTATCAGTAATCTTTGGGGAAAAATAAGCACACTGTTTCTAAGTGGCATTCCGCAGGGATCGTTCCCTCCTGGTCCACTCCTCCATCACCTCCTCAACCCCCTCCCACGGCACCTTCCCATGCAACCGTAGAAGGTGCAACACCTGCCCCTTTACTTCCCCTCTACTCACCGTCCAAGGGCCCAAACACTCCTTTCAAGTGAAGCAGCATTTCACTTGCACTTCCCTCAATTTAGTCTACTGCATTCATTGCTCCCAATGCGGTTTCCTCTACATTGGAGAGACCAAACGCAGACTGGGTGCCCGCTTTGCAGAACACCTTCAGTCTGTCCACAAGTATTACCCAGACCTCCCTGTCGCTTGCCATTTCAACACTCCACCCTGCTCTCATGCCCACATGTCCGTCCTAGGCTTGCTGCATTGTTCCAGTGAAGCTCAACGCAAACTGGAGGAACAGCACCTCATCTTCCGACTAGGCACTTTACAGCCTTCCGGACTGAATATTGAGTTCAACAATTTGAGATCATGATCTCTTTCCTCCATCCCCCCCCTCCTCCCATTTCTTCCCCCTCCTTTTTGTTTTTTCCAATAATTTATATAGATTTTTCTTTTCCCACGTACTTCCATTATTTTTAAGTGTATTTCCATCCATTGTTTTATCTCTACCTTTTAGCCTTTATCGATCCCTTCCCCCCACCCCACCCCCAATCGGGCTATCTGTACCTTGCTCGTCCTGCTCTCTATCCTTAATTAGCACATTCCTTTAGATAATATCACCACCTTCAATACCTCTTTGTCCTTTTGTCTGTGACATTGTTTGGTTATCTCCACCTATCACTGGCCCTCTATCCAGCTCTTCTTGTCCCATCCCCCCCTTAAACCAGATTATATTTCACCTCTCTTCTATTTTTACTTAGTTCTATTGAAGGGTCATTCGGACTTGAAACGTTAACTGTGCTCCTATCCGCAGATGCTGCCAGACCTGCTGAGTTTTTCCAGGTATTTTTGTTTTTGTTTTGGATTTCCAGCATCTGCAGTTTTTTGCTTTTAACACTGTTTCTAAACTTCACCTGGCTGGGTGACATATTTCACCCCCCCTTTGAAAACAATCTAGTCTGGTTGATTTAAAAATGCAAATGTCATTTTACTTTGCTATTTGAAGAATTTATATTGAGTTGTATGTTTCCTTTGCATCACGCAAAATCATGCCAACAGTTTTTATTTGGCGGTGTAGTGTGTCATCAGTCTGTATGCTGCAATTTTACAACATAGAATGGAAGGGTACATCTTTTTTGAAACTCTGCATTGTAACTTCTGAAATAGGTCAATTACTAAGATTAAGCTCTGTGTGGAACATGCAACTTCATTTTACAGTAGATACACATTTGTGCAGTGTGAGTTTAATGTGTAGAATTAGCTTTTCTCTTTCATGTTTCCTTCCATTTTAATAGTGAAGAAACTTAACTACAGTAGTTCCTTTTCTGGAAGGATTGATTGTGTAATTAATACATCAAAATATCTTTTTATGAGTGGCATGGTATTTTATGCAAGTAGGCATTCCCCCTTCCTTCCTAAATCCGATCTCTGTTTCTTCAGCCACATGTACCCCAAACATTTAACTCCTTGAGTTAAAATTGCATCTATGCTAGTATCAAACCCTGGTTTTGAACAACTCTTTTATTCTGCTCATAGCATATATTCTGCCTAACTTCTGTCCATTGCTCAGGCACCACCATCACTAATATTTTATATTGATCTTTCTATCTCCTGAATTTTCCATTTTGGCAAATTAGAGAAGTGGGCACAAATTTATAGGTTTTGATTTACCCAAAATATAGACAAAATTTAGCAGAAGGAGCAAGCTGTTATTGGAAG
Source organism: Cetorhinus maximus (assembly GCF_964194155.1). Classification (NCBI taxonomy): domain Eukaryota; kingdom Metazoa; phylum Chordata; class Chondrichthyes; order Lamniformes; family Cetorhinidae; genus Cetorhinus; species Cetorhinus maximus. The sequence continues at coordinate 50,450,617 of NC_135900.1, read as the reverse complement.
ACCTGTTTAACTGTAGATTTGCTATACAGTAAGGGTTGAAGTGTGCTGCAAAAATTGAGAACTTAGAAACTCAGGACAATCTTGAGGGAATATGGTTACAATGGGGAAAATCATACCGTAGTGTAAGATTTAAGAAAAATATTCAAAGCAAAAGCTGATTTGTAAAGGTCTGTCTGACTCAGATGACTAAAGCTCTGCCTTTGTATTTTTTGTAAACTTACGTAATACTGAAGCGCAGTCACTTAAGTTTTGACCTACCTTTTTGCACCAAGAGAAAGTGACAGAAATTATAGTTGTTTTTGGAGGGATGGGGTTGTGGAATCAGAATTTTTGTGGTGGGGACATAAATCAATGAAATGGGAAATACTTTTTTTTTGGCTTGGAATTCGTAAGGAACAAAAGAAAATAATTCAAGTTATGGAAATTAGTTACAGGCTTAAGATTTTATTGTTTTGAAGAACTGGTTGCCCATAACTTTTTTTTCCCCCAGCAAGATAAAGGAATATTACACTCTTGCATATTGTACGGGTGCACTAATCGTTCTGATCGTTTGCTTTAATTTCTTTCACAGAATTACCCCACCCAGTTGGCGGGTGTTGCGCCCAGTCCTGTAAAGTCTTCTGGGGGTGTCCAGTCCACTGTAGTCTCACCACCACTTCCAGTTTCTACAGATATTGCACCTCAGCCTGTCACACAAGCATCGTATCATGTTGGGCTTGCTGCAGGCGTGGCTCAATCCTATATTGAATCTACAGCAACTGGACAAACGAGAGTACTCCAGCCTGGTGCCTCCACTGTTCAGCAGAACCAGATAGGACAATTACAGACACAAGCATCCCAAGAGGTATTTTTATGTTTAGGCATACAATAATTCAGGAAATAATAGCATTCTTCTTGGAGGCAATCTTTATCCTTCCTTTACCTGAATCATTTTTATTTTCTGAGAGTAAGTGCATCTACTACATATCTAAATATCAGATTTTGCTCCACTTTTTTTTTATGTGGTTCAACTGAAGAGTATTATGCAGCTTCATTGAGCAATCTGTGATTGCATTCTCCATTGAAAGGGGGGGGTGTTTTAAAGAGAGAAAGTTTCTTCACTCTAATTTTAATTTTAATTTTCTTTTAAAAACTGCTCAAGTTTTTAATCAGAGAAACCCTCTGAGGGAAGTTAAGACAAATGTGATGAGAGAAACTAGAAGTGGGGGTTCTAGATTTGCTGTCACTGCCACATGAGTAGCCCTCCACCCTCAAACTTGGGGCAGTTGGTGGAGAGTTAATTGTGAGGTGAGTGACAGCAGAGCATGGATTGAGCAGCCTTTTTCCAAGGACAGGAGATGATTTAGTGATGTGAGTGAAGGGTGCTGGGAAGATGTAGTAGTAGCTGAGGTATGGGATGCAATGGGGAAGGTGTGAGTGGGGAAGAGGTGAGTGATGCGAAAGGAGGTACTGAGAGCTATATTTTCCCACAACACCTATTCCAAACGCCAGCTGACATGGTGGCTTCTTTCCCCTCCATACCATGCACCCAAAAAAGTCAAAGGTGAAGAACCATAAAGAAGAGTTCATAGTATAGGAACAGAAAGAGAAACAGCAACAAGAGGAGACTCACCATTTTCTCTGACTTGCAACGTGCACTGGAAGTTGATTATCAATAAACAAAATTGTGTGCACATGTATTTTCTGTCCCCAAATTTCACTTACAGTTTCATTTTTTTTAAAATCTAGCCTTAATGTGTAGGATTTAAATTTCTTATGTAATTAAATATGGTTAAATTTCCTTGTGTAAACTGTTGCTTGTAACAATGTGGGTACAGCTATTCTGTCATGACATGACTGCGGTTCCAGTTACCCACACAGTCGTAAGAGCATAAGATATGGGAAAAGGAGTAGACCATACAGCCCCACATGGCTTGTCTTCTACCTCAACTCTGCTGTCCTGCTCTATTCCAGTATCCCCTGATTTTTCTCTGTGCCGAAAAATCTATTTAACTCCACCTTGAATGTACTCATCAGCTGAGCATCCAGAGCCCTCTTGGGTAGAGAATTCCAAAGTTTTAGAATCTTTGAGTGAAAAGAAATTTCTTTTCATCTCAGTCTGAAATGTCTGGCACCTTATCCTGAAATTATATCACACCTAATAGCAACACCACACTTCCAAGTCACTGCTTCGAAAAAAAATGCTGTTTAAAGTTTCATGCGGCTTTTTTGGGCAGCTCTATTTGACTGGACATTTTTGTCTTTGTTTCTGCTTAAAAAAAATGCTTGTTCCAGCTCATAGATGCTGTGAAGTAATTTGAAAATTATAATTCCTTCAGTAGTTGACTGGATATATTTCTTTATTTGTACTTCAAAAGATGTATATGTTGGGCCCACTTTTCTAACCTCTCGCCAGCTCTGTTATTAATGGTGCCATTGGCACCACTCCAGCTTCCTGTTTAAATGGCTGCTTATAATATTGATTGCTGGTTGAATCAATTTCTTATTTGTATTTCTGAAAATAGTTTTATTTTTTGCTGAGTTAGTTTCCCCAGCCGTGTTTCTGCTGCTTGTTCATTCCAGATCCCTTCTCGATAGTGTCAAGAAAATCTGGCTTTTTTCCATTGATCTAACTATTTCTCATAAAATCTATTTTTCACCAACTGCCCAATATAATGGTATAGGCCATTTACTGGTGTAAAATGCGATCATTCATTTATAGTTGCTGCACAACAATAGACAAAGTTGTGGAATTTAATCCCCAAAGCAGCAGGAAAAATCCCAGAAAGCCCTTCAGTAAAAATTCAATTTGATTCAGTGGCATTGATTTTTTTTTTGCCTACATTAAACTTTAGGCCCTAGACTCGAGGTGGGCTGGATAGAAACCTTTGTTGGCTGGACTCTGGCCACTGGGTCATATATTGGACAAACCTGATCTACACATCTAGATTTGTAGCAGCACATGATGCTGGTAGGTGGTGCGCTCTTTGGGTTTCCCATTTGGATCACTCAGTTCATATTTATCAGCCGCAGAGGTCTGACTGCAATTCTCTATTGAAAAGCTTGGATTGAATTTTCAAGCAGTTCTGTTGTCTGACCACTCATTGGCTTGGAGGCTTTGTTTTCTCCTTTTCTTAGTTACGAACATATGAACATGGAGCAGGAGTAGGCCATACAGCCACTTGAGCCTGCTCCACCATTTAATAAGATCATAGCTGATCTGATAGTAACCCGAAATCCACATCCCACCTACCCCCTATAACCTTTCAGCCCATTGCTTACCAAGAACCCCAGCCTTAAGAATATTCAAAAACTCTGCTTCCACCACCTTTTCAGGACGAGAATTCCAGAGTCTCAACCCTCTGAATGAAAAAATTTCGTCTCATCTCTCTTTCAAATGAGCGACCCCTTATTTTTAAACGGTGACCCCTAGTTCTAGTTATCTTGCTAAAGGTAAAGGGTGGTAAAATTTTAAATCTGTTTATATAATTACTATGTAATATTAAATGACTTTAAATGATATTCTTCCCCTGGCAGGTAACTTGGGCCCAAAATGGCAACCCCAGCTAACCTAGATGATTTTCTGCTGCTTATTTTATTCTCCAGCCTACATTGTTCCCTGAAGCTAATCTTACAGTGGACAGGGAACAAGAGCTCCCACACTGTTGTGATAAAACAGTCTTGTTGGTGTATGCAGTAATCTTATACCAAATCATTGACTCTGCCTGGCTTTCATCACCTTCCTAGGTGCTTTCCATCTGCCAACGTCACATTCCCCCTTCTGGCAGCCTTGACCAGAGATGTTTTAATGGAAGGAACCAGCCCTTGACAACTTTGTTCTTATAATTTTGAAATAATTTTGAAATGGTTGGAAGCAGTATCAGACAGACCAGTGAAATATAAACCTCCAAGTGCACGTAATTCTACAGTTGTTAGGTTAAGTCCATTGCTATTGAGACACCCACCCGAAGTTGAGGAAGTTTCCCCACCTTCTCCCCCTTCCTCGTCTTTCCTTCCGCTTCCTCCGTTGAAGGCACTAGGTTGTTAAACAAATCGTGAAGAATGCTGCTTGGCTTCCATTTTGTTTGAACGGTAGCATAGGGCTCATGAAAGGCAAAACTGAACATGTGAACGGAAGTTATTTCTGTGGAATTTGTGATTCAGAAGTAACATTAAGACTGTGACATTATTAGAAGAAAATGTTAACCCTTGTTCAGTGTGCGTGTGGATGTCTGTAGTTACTAACACTGATCTTTTTTATGCTTTTAGGTGATCCAGGCTCCTCCGCAGCCATTGCCTGCGGAACAGTTACAATTATGCTCATCAGTGGACAGGTGATGATTTTAAAATTATTTTAAAGAAAAAAAAATCAACTTTGATTTCCATGACAAGTAGCGCAGTTTTCTTTGAGCTTTGTATGCTGCACATATATCTATGCACAACTATTTTGTGGCTAATATGTCACATTGGCCTGTGACACATTCCAAAAAACACGCACAGGCAGAACTCATTTTTTTGTTTAGAAATGTGTTATTTGATTGTGCTCTGTACAAATGTGAAGCTAAGACTGTGGAAGGATCAAGGTGGTTGCCTGCTTCTGACATATCTATTTTCCCAATTTTGGTTTTTGTTTCCGGCTGGCACAGCATTACATTGTTAATTTAAATTTGGACGATTTCATGTGAATGATGGAAACAATCTGCAAATTGAACGACACAAATAACTTCCTAGAAATGCTAGGGAACCAAGGGTCTAGTGAGAAGGAGAAATTGAAGGAAATTAGTATTACCAAAAAGAATAGTGCTGAAGAAATTAATGGGACTGAAAGCCGATAAATTCCCAGGGCATGATAATCTACATCTTAGGGCACTAAAGGAGGTGGCAATGGAAATAGTTGGTTGGTTGTCATCTTCCAAAATTCTGTAGATTCTGGAACAGTCCCGGCAGATTGGAAGGTAGCAAGTGTAACCCCACTGTTTAAAGGAGGGAGGGAGAAAACAGCAAATTAGACCTTTTAGCCTAACATTAGTCGTAGGGAAAATGCTAGAGTCTATTATAAGGGATCTGATAACAGGACGCTTAGAAAATATCAACGGGATTAGATGAAGTCAGCATGAATTTATGAAAGGGAAATCACATTTGACAAACCTACTGGAGCTTTTTGAGGACGTAACTAGCAGAATAGATAGGGGAGAACCAGTGGATGTGGTTGGATTTTAAGAAAGCTTTTGATAAAGTTCTACGTAAGAGGTTAGTGATCAAAATTAAAGCACGTGGGATTGGGGGTAATATATTGACATGGATTGGCAATTGTTTAGCAGACAGGAAAGGAAACAGAATAGGAATAAATGGGTCTTTTGGAGTAGCAGGCAGTGACTGGTGGGGTACCGCAGGGATCAATGCTTGGGCCCCAGCTATTCACAACATACATCAATGATTTGGATGAGGGAACCAAATGTAATATTTCCAAGTTAGCTGAAGACACGAAACTTGGTGGGAATGTGAGTGGTGAGGAGGATGTTAAGACGCTTCAAGGTGATTTAGGCAAGTTGAGTGAGTGAGTAAATATATGGCAGATGCAGTATAACATGGATAAGTGTGAAGTTATCCACTTCGGTCGCCAAAACGGAATGGCGGAGTATTATTTAAATGGTGATAGATTGAGAAATGATATACAAAGGGACACCTTGTACACCAATCACTGAAAGCAAGCAAAAACAGAAAATGCTGGAAAAACCAAGGAGGCCTAACAGCATCTTTGGAGAGAGGAAGAAAAAGTTAAGTTTCGAGTCCTTATGACTTCTTCAGAGCTAAAGAGGAGTAAAAATGCAATGAAATTTGTACTGTTTAAGGGGGGGTGGAGCAGGTGAAGCTGGATAGAAGGCCAGTGATAGTTCGAGGCAAAGGAGAGGTTGCCAAAGATGTCATGGACAAAAGGACAAAGGGGCGTTAATGATAGTGATACTGGCTAGGAGGTGGCATTAAGATCAGAAAGCAGAATGTGATAATGGCAGGACGAGGATAAGCACTCTGGAAAGAACGACATGAGCAAGTGACAGATGGTTCTTGTGGGGGTGGGGAGGGGATGCTAGTGGGAAAAAGGATTGACAATTGGATAAAAGGTGGGGATAAAACAATGAATAAAAATGAAAATAAATAAAAAGTGGATAAAAAAAATGAAAAAATAAAAATGAGATGAGAATGAATATTGAAAAAAGGGGGTCATAAAGGGGTCAGGATGGGGGAGAGAGTTCATGATCTGAAGTTGTTGAACGCAATGTTAAGTCCGGAAGGCTGTGAAATGCCTAATCGGAAGATGAGGTGCTGTTCCTCCAGTTTGCTTTGAGCTTCACTGGAACATTGCAGCAGGCCAAAGACAGACATGTGGGCATGAGAGCAGGATGGGGTGTTGAAATGGCAAGCGACAGGAAGGCCTGGGTCATGCTTGCGGACAAACTGAAGGTGTTCCACAAAGCAGTCACCCAGTCTGCATTTGGTGTCTGCAATGTAGAGATGACCGCATTGGGAGCAGTGGATGCAGTAGACCAAATTGAAGGAGGCGCAAATGAAGCGCTGCTTCACTTGAAAGGAGTGTTTAGGCTCTTGGACAGTGAGGAGGGAGGAAGTAAAGGGACAGGTGTTGCACCTTGTGCGAATGCATGGGAAGGTGCTGTGGGACGGAGATGAGGTGTTGGTGATGATGGAGGAGTGGACCAAGGTGTTCTGGAGGGAATGGTCCCTACGGAATGCTGACAGGTGAGTTAGGGAAGATGTGTTTGGTGGTGGCATCATGCTGGAGTAAGTGGAAATGACAGAGGATGATCATTTGAATGAGGAGGCTGGTGGGGTGAAAAGTGAGGACCAGGGGTTCTGGGAGGGGGAGGAAGGTGTGAGGGCGGAAGCGTGGGAGATGGGTCGGACACAGTTGAGGGCCCTGTCAACCAGGGTGGGTGGGAAACCTTGGTTAAGGAAGGAGGAAGACATGTCAGAAGCGCCGTTTTGGAAAGTGGCATTATTGCGACAGAGGCAAAGGAACTGAGAGAATGGAATGGAGTCCTTACAGGAAGCAGGGTGTGAGGAGCTGTAGTCGAGGTAGCTGTGGGAGTCAGTGGGCTTGTAGTGAATATTGGTGGACAGTTTATCACCAGAAGTGGAGACGGTGGTCGAGGAAGGGAAGGGAAGCGTCAGAGATGGACCACATGAAGGTGATGGAGGGATGAAAATTGGAAGCAAAATTGATAAATTTGTCCAGGTCCAGACGAAAGCCTGAAGTGGCACCGAAACAGTCATTGATGTACCGAAAGGAGAGTTGTGGGAGGGCGCCTGAGTAGGACTGGAACAAGGAATGTTCCACTTACCCCATAAGGCACAACTGGGGCCCATGCGGGTACCCCGTTGCCACGCGTTCGTGTTCGTTCTCTCTCTCTCTCTCTCTCTCTCTCTCTCTCTCTCTCTCTGTCCTCCCTCTCCATCTCCCTCTCTCTTGTGGGGGGGGGCCCTCACCGTTGCCTGGCTGCGTACACTCTACCCACCAGCCCCTGCTTCCCCACTTTCCCCCAGCTGGCAGTCTACTTCAGTGGTCGCCGAACCCTTTTAGATTTTCATACATCTTTGTTTAATTTCTCGGAATATCTTAACCACAAACTTGTCAAAGCTGACAAGCAAGATCTATACATGATTGGAATCTGAAATTTGAAACAGAAAGTGCTGGCGATGTGGTGCAAGTCAACATGTAGAGATAATTGATTTTTAGGTGTGGTTGCTTTATCAGAATGTGTTCAATTTTGATGAAGGATCTATGCCAAAATTAACCAAAGATTTATTATTTTCAAATGCTAAGATATTTGGTATCCTGTATGTTGGACACGTGTTCTACTTTAAACTCGTGATTCTTTCAAAATTTAAAGATGTATCTAGCTGTTTTGTGATTTCCAGTGCTCACTCAGATGTTGCTTCTGGGATGAGTGATGGAAATGAAGGCCTTCCAGCAAGTGGGAGACATGAAGGGAGATCAGCGAAGCGGCATTATCGTAAATCTGTGAGGAGTCGTTCACGGCATGAAAAATCATCTAGACCAAAGCTACGAATTCTAAATGTAAGCATCCGTTGTTTTAGATAATTATGTTGAAAGTGAAGCATGTGGAGGATTAGTTGGAAGGCTCGAGTGAATAATGCAGCACCACGTTTTTCAGCCTGTTTGTAAATTTTGCCCAAGCTGAATGCACAATGCAGCATTGCATTTTATTTTTAGGTTTCAAACAAAGGAGACCGGGTTGTGGAATGCCAATTGGAAACGCACAATCGAAAAATGGTTACTTTTAAATTTGACTTGGATGGTGATAATCCTGTTGAGATAGCAGTTATTATGGTGAGTAAAAAAATCACTGAAATTGCTTGAGAAATTTTGAGTGAGCTGTTGAATAAAATGCTGATTTTGTGGTGGGAGGTAGGTTAAATTTACAACAAGAAAATTAAATGAAGTGCATAATGTTTACTACATGGTGAAAGTACCAAGAACTTGAATTTATGTGCAGAAAAAGGTGGTGTTCTCCTTAGGCCAGAGAAGGTTAAGAGGAAATTTGAGGTGCCCAAAGTTATGAAAATGATGAATTTTTTGATGGAATAAATAATTACAACTGTTCCAGTGGCATATTTATGTGATGGTGAGGATACAACATTGAATAAGGCATGAGTTGTCAGAATCATGTGCAGTCTTCTCTGATACAGGTTCAGAACGAGTTTATCCTGGAGACTGAGAGGGAATCATTTATTGACCAAGTAAGGGAAATTATTGAGAAGGCTGATGAAATGCTGAGTGAAGATCCAAGTGGCGAGCCCGAAGGTGATCAAGGATTGGAGACTGTAAAAGCCCAGGTAGCTGCTTGCTTTAATCAAGCACAGGTATGCTGTGGATTGCTTTACTATTTAATGGAAAACACTCAAAAAACACTCAATTAATTTTAACAGCCAATACTAATCTGTCTGTAAATCTTCGTTACTGGAGTTTCAAAATTTGGAACCCGGAGGACCATTTAGTTGAGTTTAAAATGCTGTGTTGATATTGATTTGACCATGAGAAGAGATTGTGTCAGTCTGTCCAAATAAGGCACAGATTTATTCCCATTCACACCAGATCTTTGTATATCTTACCTTTGTGTGTAGACATGACACCTGCTGCTGGAATATATGCAAGAAAGGAACAGGCAAACTTTTTCCTTTGATTTTTCATGTATGTGATTTGATCAAATTCCACAAACTGCATCTCTTTCTCTGTCTGTGTCTCTCTATATTCCCTGCGCCTCCTTCCCATCCCACTCTTAAACCTTTAAATCACTAAGTATTCTACTGAAATTTACTGTTGCCAGTGAATGAACAGTAAACTTGCTCTGCCTATTTGATTTCTATAACTTTCCACTGGCAGTCAGAGATTCAAATAGCACAGTGCCCTTACAGGCATCTCATTCCTGTGTGAACAGAAAAAGCAACTGTGTCTCTCTGACCTAGATTCAAGTACTGTTTATGAACGGTGCTGATCCTGAACGTGATGTGCAAGTTTGAGTAGTCAATTTAATGTTAAATCAGGTACAAAAAACAAAATAGAGAGGTGGTGTAAAAGATTGGTTTCAAAGAGAGCAAAAAGGAAAGGAACAAACATTAAAACAAGTATAATGTTCAAAAAAACCTCCGAAACCATTTTAAATGAGGGAAGAAATTCAGCACTCGTGAAAGTGTACTTTCAGCGCCAGAGAGGTTGTTTGGTACTAATTAAGATGCATAATGCTGTTAAAAGGGATAATTAGACTGAAATAGATGAGCCTTAATGTTCTGTGGCAAGTTTAATCTGCACCTATCAAGCAAGTACAGAAACTTCATGACAATCAATACATGTCATGGGTCAGATGGTGAGATAGCGTTTTCATGCAGCTTACTGAGCAGCATGTCTGCCTGCGATCTCCAAGTTTTCATATTTAACTTCGTCTGAGATTGCGGTCAGATTTGATAATAAACAGTGAGTGCTGTAAGTCTCACGGTTATTCTTGCAGTAAATTCTGTCCCTCACCTAGAAGTTTTGAAGGCCCGAAAGAGAATGTCGAGGAGATTTACCACAATGATAGCTGGTGTTTCGATCCTCAACAAGATCACCAATCGTTATGATCTCTTCAGAGACTAGAAACGTGATTGTTCATTCTTTTTTTGAACCCACAAGGTTCATGGTTTAAATCAAAATAATTTCAATGCACAAAAATCAAAGAACATGAATACTAGTAAATACACTCTATCTTAAATAGTCAATTACATTAAAGATATTAAAAGCACAATGAACACAGAGATGTTTATACTTTAAACAGAACTTCTTAATTTAACTTTCCCTCTGTACCCATTTGACTTATACTCCCAATAAACTCAAGTCAGAAATTTGTGAAATTGGGAAATTAACCACTTGGTCTGAGTACTGTTTCAAAGATTTGTATAAGGACTGAGGTTTCTTCGGCCTTCTGCTTACTTCTGGCAAGAAGATCCCTTCAAATCTCCACCATGTTTCATGGTTGCAGACTCCTAGCCCTCCAGGGTCAGAGCTACTCTGGTTCTAGTATTTTTAACTCTGTTGTCTTGTATCTAAAACTCTCTCTCTCGCTTTTCAGCTTGGCTATCCCTAGAAGTTCAACTCACTGTTAGGAATTCTTCACTTAACAAAAGTTTTAAATTTTTTTAGCTAGCTCATGGAATTTCAAATGAACTCTGCTGGAAAGAAATGATCCCTGTTTTGCAGCCAGATTGTTCTAAACTCAAAACAAAACTGCTTGAAGCAGAAGCACACCCACAATCTACTCGCCCCTATAATTATTTCTCAGAAGGCTTTGTCATGTTGTCATTTACTGCAAGCCAGGTGCTTTACCAAAATTTTTTTTCAGAGAAACATAGCTGTTAAAGGGACCACAGCCCCAACATGAAGCATAGTTTTATGGGCAATCACACAGGGATGATGGACTAAATTTTGGTGGAGAACCTAGAGAAACCAGGAATGTTCTCCCTAGAGCAGAGAAGGTTATGGGAAGATGAAATAGGTGGTGTTCAAAATAGATATGGTACATCAAGAGAAACTGGATAGATTGGTAACCAGCAAAGATAGATTTGTGTTAATTGGCAAAAGAACCAGAAAGGAGATGAGTTTTTTTATGCAGCAAGCTGTGACCTGGAATGAGTGGTGGAAGCAGATTCAATTGTAACTTTCAAAAGGAAATTGGATATAAGCTTGAGAAGGAGAAACTTGCAAGGCTGTGGAAAGAGAACATGACAGTGGGACTAATTGGACAGGCCTTTCAAAAAGGCAACACAGACATAGGTGGTGTATGATCTATCTTGAACTCTTCCTCTACTCTCAGACTCGCTTTATTTTCATGCTGTTATTGATTTTGCTCTTCATCCTGATTGCACTTCCCTATCTCTTGCTTCTACTCGTGCTGTTCCTCCCTGAATTACTTTTCCCTCTCCCCAGAAAATGAGCAAACATGCTTAGTTTAAATGAAATACGTGACTGAGCAAAATGCAGTTCTTAAAATTTTTATTTATATCCAGTGGTTTTATTCAAATTTTTCCATTGATATTGACTTGGCTTACTTGGTCATCTCAGGCCGAGGTCATCGCTGCAGAGTTCCTGAGGCTTGTGTCTTAGGCCCATCCACCTTTAGTCGTTTCATCAATGACCTTCCCGCCATAAGGTCTGAAGTAGGGATGTTTGCTGATAATTGCATAGTGTTCAGTACCATTCACAGCTCTTCAGATACTGAAGCAGTAAGTGTCTGCATGCAGCAAGAACTGCACAACACCTAGGCCTAGGCTGATAAGTGGGAAGCAATGTTCATGCCATACAAGTGCCAGGCAATGACCATCTCCAACAAGAGAGAATCTAGCCATCTTCCCATGACGTTTAATGATATTACCATCACTGAATCCCCCACCATCAACATCTTAGGTGTTACTATTGACCAGAAACTTAACTGGACCAGCCATTTAAATGCGGTGGCTTCAACAGCAGGTCAGAGGCTGATAATTCTGTGGGGAGTAACTCACCACCTGACTCCCAAAGTCTGTTCACCATCTACATGGCACAAGTTAGGAGTGTGATGGACTCCTCTTCACGATACTCAAGAAGCTGACATTTTCCAGGGTACAGCAGACTGCTTGATCGGCACGCCATCTGCCACCTTAAGCATTCACTCCCTGCACCACTGGTGTACAGTGACAGCGGTATATACCATATACAAGATGCACTGAAGTAACTTGCCAAGCCTCCTTCGACAGTGCCTTCCAACTTTCAAACTCAAGATATCTATCGCCTACAAGAACTTGGGCAACAGGCACATGGGAACACCACAATCTGCAAGTTCCTTTCCAAGCCGCACACCATCCTGACTTGGAACTATATCACCGATCCTTCACTATTGCTGGGTCAAAATCCTGGCACTCCCTCTCTAACAGCTTTGTGGGTGTACCTACACCACATGGACCGCAGCGGTTCAAGTAGATAGTCCTTCTCGAGGGCTACTAGGGATGGGCAACAAATGCTAGTCTTGCCAGTGACACTCAACCACGAATGAATATAAAAACAAGTTACTTATTACACTGGCACTCAAATTATGATTCCTCTGTTTTGCTTGCTCTCGTAGCTCCAAATACAAATCAGCTCCAAAACACACACTTTCTATCCAGGCAGAAGAAAGCAAATGCGTAATGTTTGTACCGCCCCCAGCTTGCACTCTCAAAAAGTGGCTAGTTGAGCTGCTAATCTAAGTATCAGCTTCCAAACTTTGTTCTGGGATGGAGGTCATGGGAACCATATTGTCTGTTTCAGATCAGTAAATATATCTGTCGGAGATGGTAGGTCTGCAGTTATGTTACCTGTTCCATTTAGTTCTCCAACTAAATATCTAAATCTGCTTACTGAATAACTTGTGTTCCTGGAAATTTAACTCATACACCAAATTTCATGTCATTTGCAACATATGTAAACTGAGGAATTTCTTCTTTAGCGACAGTCATACTTCCTCTAATGCTCTTCTGATTCATTGTGAGCAATTCCAAGCAATATCTGCAGTTATAACTAGGATTATGGAGGATGACCCACATATACAAAGAATGGCAAAATCCATATTTCAGGTAGATCTGTTTTTCAAGGATTTTTGTAAGTATGTTGGAGAGTACATTATATCATATTTTAAATCTTCCATATGTGTGCATTTCCTGTCAAACTCTTCATTTCTTCCATTTTAAGTTCCTGTTTCTACATTCAATATGGAAAATATCTCAAAATTTGCCTGCTATTGTTATACGTTGCTATCAGCGCTGGTGCTGTAGCACCTCAGCTCCACAATATATTTCTCACCCTGGATGAACCAGCTCTACTTCCCTGTTTCCAAAATTGCTGTAAGGTTTGAAACTTAGTGGTAAATTATCCAAAATTGATGTATAAAAACAGGCACAGAATGTATAACGTTAAAATGCCATCTAAATTATATCTATGAACCTGAGTTAGATCAATGAACCTCCATGCCTTCTTCCTTACTTTATGTTGTTAGAGTCCATTGATGCCAACTTTTAACATGATAAATTCTGATGTCCCCATTTCCACTTGCATTGTCATATATTTGCATACTTGAGCCATGAGGTGGCTTCACAGATCAAATTTTGGAACAGCTGCTCAAAGATGTCAATATCAATTTCTTTTTGGCAAGTAACTAACTGAACAATGGCCTTCCTTTAAAGAAGAGATAATTTGGGTACAGTCAAGGTATATTCCCACGAAGATGAAAGATAGGGTATGATGAAAGAGTTGCAGATTATGATGAAGCGGAGAAAGTGTGCTTATGATGGATGTCAGGTGGATAATACAATTAAGAACCAGGCTGAATATGGAAGGTACAGAGGGGAATTGAAAAAGCAAATAAGAGAAGCAAAGAGAGGTTTGAGAAGAGAACATGATAGGGAATCCCAAAGTTTATAGAAATAGTAAAAGGGTGATAAGAGGAGGAGTGGAGCTGGTTAGGGACCGATATGGGGATTTATGCACTGAGGCGAGGGGCATGGCTGAGGTACTAAATTAATACTTTGCATCTGTCTTTACCAAGCAAGTAGGTGCAACTGAGGTCATGGTTAAAGAGGTGGGAGTCCAGATACCTGATTAGTTTAAAATTGATGAGCAAGCATTGGATATGCTGTCTGTACTTAAAGCTGATAAGGCACGAGAACCGAATGAGATGCATCCAAAGATACTGAAGGAGATGAGAATGGAAATTGTGGAGGCAAGTTGACCCAGAGGTGTTGCCAGAGGACAGGAGAATTGTAGATGTTGCACCCTTGTTTAAAAAGGGTGTAAAGATAAGCCTAGCAATCAAGGCCAATCGGTTTAATCTCTCTGGTGGGAAAGATTCTAAAAACAATAATTTGGGACAAAATTAATAGTCACTTGGGCAAATGTGATTTAACTAAGGAAAGCCAGCATGGATTTGCTCAGGGAAAATTGTGTTTAACTGACTTGCTGCAGCTTTCTGAAGAGGTAGCAGAAAGGGTTGATGAGGTTAATGCTGTTGACGTGTATATATACTTCCAAAAGGCATTATATAAAGTGTCGTACAACAGACTTGTGAGCAAAGTTGTAGCTCATGGAATAAAAGCGACAGTAGATACAAAATTGGCTGAGTGACAGGAAACAGAGAGTAGTGTTGAATAGTTGTATTTTTTGTACCAGAGAGAGGTTTATAGTTGAGTTCCCCAGGAACCAGTGTTAGGACCCCTGCACTTACTGATACATGTTCATGATTTAGACCTTGGTCTACAGGACACAATTTCAAAATTTGCGGATTACAGGAAACTTGGGGACATTGTAAGCTGTGAGGAGGATAGGGTAGAACTTCAAAAGAACTTAGGTTGGTGGAATGGGGGACAAGTGGCAGATGAAATTTAATGCAGAGAAATGTGAAGTCATTTATTTTAGTAGGAAGAATGCAGAGAGACAACATGAAATAAAGGGTACAATTCTTAAGTGGGTGCAGGAGCAGAGAGACCTGGGTGTATATGTGCATAAGTCATTGCAGCTGGCAGGACTGGTTGAGAGAGCAATTGGTAAAGAATGCAACATCATAGGCTTTATAAATAGGGGCATAAAGTACAAAAGCAAGGAAGTTATGTTAAACCTATGTAAAACACTGGTTTGGCTTCAATTGGAGTAATTGCATCCAGTTCTGGCACCACACTTTAGGAAGGATGTGAAAGCATGAGAGAGGTTGAAGAAAAGATTTTGAGAATGGTTCCAGGAATGAGGGACTTTAGCTACATAGATTGGGGAGGCTGGGATGTTCTCCTTGGAGAAGAGAAGATTTGGAAGAGATTTGATTTGAGGTGTTGAAAATCATGGGTCTAAACAGAGCAAACTGTTTCCATTGATGGAAGATCAAGAATGAGAGGGTACAGATTTAAGTTAATTGGCAATGGGAACATGACAAAAACCCTTTTTACGCAGCGAATGTTGAGGATCTGGCCTATGCTATCTGAAAGTGTGGTGGAGGCAGGTTCAAATGGGGCATTCAGAATGGAATTGGATTATTATCTGAAAAGAAATAATGTGCAGGGCTACGGGGAAAAGACGGGGGAGTGGCACTAAGTGAATTGCTACTGCAGTGGGCCAGCATGGACATGACAGGCCAAATGGACTTTTGTGCTGTAATCTTTCTGTGATTCTAATTTTAAATTTCAGTTCTTTCAATGTACTGTTTTGGATCTTCACTTTTTTGCTTCTTCCTTTCTGCTCTACCTTCATTCTTCTGTCCTCACTGTTGACTGTTTTTAATTCATTCTTGGATGTGACTGTCGCTGGTAAGACCAAGATTTATTGTCCATCCCTATTTGCCCTTGAGCAGATGGTGGTGAGCCACCTTCGTGACCTACTGCAGCCCATGTGGTGTAGGTACACCCACAGTGCTGTTTGGGAGGGACTCAGTAACAGTGAAGGAATAGTGATTATAGCTCCAGGTCAGGAAGGTGAGTGACTTGGAGGGGAACTTGCTGATGGTGGTGTTCCAATGCATCTGCTGTCCTTGTTCTTCTAGCTGGTAGTTTGCGGGTTTGGAAGGTGCTGTCGAAGTAGCCTTGGCGAGATGCTGCAGTGCATCTTGTAGATCCGTGTTGTCCAATGGTCGTTGACAGGGCCCTCAACCGTGTCCGGCCCATATCCCGCGCATCCGCCCTCACGCCTTCTCCTCCTTCCCAGAAACATGATAGGGTCCCCCTTGTCCTCACTTATCACCCCACCAGCCTCCGCATTCAAAGGATCATCCTCCGCCATTTCCGCCAACTCCAGCATGATGCCACCACCAAACACATCTTCCCTTCTCCCCCCCGGCGGCATTCCGTAGGGATCGTTCCCTCCGGGACACCCTGGTCCACTCCTCCATCACATCCTACTCCTCAACCCCCACCTATGGCACCTCCACATGCCCACGCAGAAGATGCAACACCTGCCCCTTCACTTCCTCTCTCCTCACCGTCCAAGGGCCCAAACACTCCTTTCAAGTGAAGCAGCATTTCACTTGCATTTCCCCTAACTCAGTCTACTGCATTTGTTGCTCCCAATGCGGTCTCCTCTACATTGGAGAGACCAAACGCAAACTGGGCGACCGCTTTGCAGAACACCTGCGGTCTGTCCGCAAGAAAGACCCAAACCTCCCTGTCGCTTGCCATTTTAACACTCCACCCTGTTCTCTTGCCCACATGTCTGTCCTTGGCTTGCTGCATTGTTCCAGTGAAGCCCAACGCAAACTGGAGGAACAGCACCTCATCTTCCGACTAGGCACTTTACAGCCTTCCGGGCTGAATATTGAATTCAACAACTTTAGATCTTAAACTCCCCCTCCCCCCATCGCAACCCCGTTTCTCCCCCCTCCCTTTTTTTTCAATAATTTATATAGATTTTTCTTTTCCCACCTATTTCCATTATTTTAAAATCTAAAACTAAAACTTTGTTAGTCTTTCCACCCCACCCCCACTAGAGCTGTACCTTGAGTGTCCTCCCATCCATTCTTAATTAGCACTTTTCTTAGATAATATCACCACCTTCAACACCTCTTTAATCCTTTTGTCTGTGACATCTTTTGATTATCTGCTCCTATCACTGCTTGCTTATCTCCACAATCATCCCACCCTCAACTTTTCTCTCCCTCCGCCCCCCCACCTTAGACCAGCTTATATTTCACCTTTCTCCTAACTATACTCAGTTCTGCCGAAGGGTCATGAAGACTCGAAACGTTAACTGATTTCTTCTCCACCGATGCTGCCAGACCTGCTGAGTTTTTCCAGGTAATTCTGTTTTTGTCCAATACACTTGCTGCATGTAGCGAATTGGCCATAGACATGTGGTAAATTGATCTAGTCAATTTTTGGACAATATGGAGTTGTATTAAAGTTCCAATGGTGCATGTGAGAATAGGTGTTACTTGCTATTTGTTGTCTGTCCCTAATTAAGCAAGGAAGAATCAGCCACATTGCTGTTAAATGCTATTACATAACGACCAGATTGTGACTGTGTTTATCAGAATATAGTTCAGTTCTCTGGCTTCTAGTGACCTGGAAGTTGAAGGGCCATATGCTTAACGAAACAAGAAAAATAGTTCGCCATTTGTTACTTTCTCTGTTCCTATTCTCTCTGGGTAAAATACAATACATTCAGATCTTCAGGATTGCTTTGTAAAGTGCTGTGAAAGCAAGTCCAGCCTTCAGAAGGACGAAGGTCCATTTCCTCTAAGCTTTCTTGTAGAATCTAGTGACATGGGATAGTAACTGGAAAAACTTGGTTTTATTTCGATGTTGGCTGGCAGTTTTGGCAAAACCGTTGCATTACATGAATGACAGATAGCACTGCATGGCTGCCAGTGAGGGTTGATATGTGCAATTTTGGCAAGCTGGGTAGCGCAGCACAATTCAAACGTGTTCAGCCTTTATATTAAGGGATTTGTTGAAATAAGAAATTGAAAGGAATAGGGTGTTATTGGTGCAAAACCAGACCAAGAACAGTGTGAAGCAGACCGGGATCTAGGCAGGTCAGGAGTGCATCAGTCTGTGATGTGGGAGAGGACAGGAGAGGAGAAAGAAGAAAATAGCAGGACGCCACAGGACAAGGAGTCATTTGGGGGTGAGAATAGTGGTAAGTTTTAATTTAATCTAAATTAATCCACCATAAACTAAGACTTAAATGATCAGTATAAAAACTGAAGCCAATTTGATAATTTATCACAATTGAAATCGGTGCTCAACTTGTCAGTCAGATTGAGGGGATAAAGTTAAAATGAAATAACAGGATACAAAACTGAAGTCCGAAATGATCAGAAAATTAAACTCCAGGTGTTTAAATAATCAGAGTTGAGGAAAAACATTTCAGTTAACCTCCCTATAAAATAAATTGATGTCAGCACATCAGATGCAACTGATTTGATTGGTTAACCTTTATTTAAGTAGTAAGTTTATTAGTCTAATAGAGGCATACTAGGGCAGCTCAGACCATGGATGCGTATCCTGTCCCATGTGGGAACTCCAGGATGCTTCTTGTGTTCTGGATAACCACCAATGCAGGAAGTGTTGTCAGCTGCAGCAGCTTGAGATCCAGGCTTCGGAGCTTCAGCAGTAACATAGAAAATAGGAGCAGGAGTAGGCCATTTGGCCCTTCGAACCTGCTCCGCCATTCATTATGATCATGGCTGCAGTAGCTGGCATTATTGTGGCACATCCGCATAACTCAGAGTTTTGTGGATTGCACGCAGCTTAAAGGTATGTAGGCAGAGATGGAGGAGTCCCCTGAGTGCATCTCTCTCTCCAACCAGTCTCTGTTCTGAATACTGGTTAGAGTGAGGACTCCTTTGAAATGTGCAGCCAGAGCCTAGTTCACAGCCTCATGGCTGACTGACCTGTACAGGGAGGCCGGAGGAAAATTGCAAAAGCAATAGTGATGTGCGATTCGATAATGGAACAGGCAGGTGTTTCTGTGTTGTCTCCCTGATGCCGGGATCAAGAATGTCACTGGGCAGCTGCAGAGCACTCTGAACAGGGAGTGTGAACACCAGTGGTTGTGGCCCATATAGGTACCAACGGCATCTGTAGAAAGAGGCATGAGGTCCTGCAGGCAGAGTTTAGGGAATTAGGGAAGAAACCAGCAAGCAGTACCTCAAAGGTAATCATCTCCAGTCATTCCTGGTGCCATATGTTAGTGAGTATAGAAATAAGATAAGCTGATGAATGTGTGGCTGGAGAGATGGTGCAGGAGGGAGGGCTTCGGATTCCTTGGGAGATGGATTGTGTACAGGCCAGACGGGTTGCACCTGAACAAAGCCGGAACTAATGCCATTGTGGGGCGATTGGCTAGTGCTATTGGGAAAGTTTAAACTCAGCTTGACAGTTGTGAGAACCAGGAGGTAAAATTAGAGGGGAAAACCAAGGTGCACAGAGAATTGAAAAAAATAGATGGCACTAAATTAAGAAATAGTAAGGTGGGTTCAGAGCAAGAGGGAATATAATAAAGTCTAAATGAGGTTACTGTGCCAATATGCACACGGAGTGTGGTAAATAATACTTGGTGAGCTGTTGGTGCAGATAACCAGATGGAAGTATGATGTTGTGATGATAATGGAGACCTAGCTCAAAAAAAGGGCAGGACTGGGTACTAAATATTCGTGGATATAAGATGTTCAGGAAAGAAGGGAGGAGAGGTAGCAGTATTTATTAAGGAGAACATTGCTGTGCGGGAGAGAGAGGATGTCCTGGAGGATTCAAGGTCAGAAAGTATTTGGCTAGAGCTAAGAAACAATAGAGATCCCATTGCATTGTTGGGTGCATTCCTCAGGCGAACAATTAGTGGGAAAGATGTAGAGGAACAAATTTGCAAGGAAATTACAGAGAAGTACAAGAATTAGAGTTGTTATAATGGGGGAATTTACTTATCATACTATAAATTGGGATTGTTACAGTGTAAAGGGCAGAGAGGAGGAAGAGTTTCTGGAGTATGCTCAAGAGAATTTTCAATATCTGTATGTTTCCAGTGCAACGAAGATGGAGGCATTGCTGGATATGGTTCTGGGGAATGAGGTGGGTTAAGTGAATCGAGTGTCAGTTGGGGAATATTTAGACGACAGTGAACATAGTCAACCTGAACCTTATGATGCTATGGAAAGGGACAAAGAGCAACCCAGAGTAAGAATAGTTAATTGGGGGAACAGCCAACTTAAGTGGGTTGAGAACAGATCTGGCCCTGGTAAATTGGAATCAAAGATTGACAGGCAAAACAATAATGCAACAATGGGTTGACTTTAAAGAAGAGATGGTTCGGGAACAGAGGGGGAAAAGTAGGGAAAACAAATCCAGTGTGCTCTAGCTGTCAAGATATAGAGAGTAAGATGAAGCAGAAAAACAGTGCATATGACATGTCAGATGATAATACAAGTGAGAACCAATCTGAATATAGGTAGTTCAGAGGGGAAGTGGTAAAAGAAATAAGAGCAGCAGGGAGGGAGAATGAGAAGAGACTGTCAGCCAACTTTAACGAGAAACATAATGTTTTCTATAGGCATATAAATAGTAAAAGGGTGATAAAAGGAGGATTGAGACTGATTTAAGGAGCAAAATGGGGATTTACACACGGAGACAGGGGGCGTGGCTGAGGTACTATTTGTGTCTGTCTTTACCAAGGAAGATGAAACCGCCCAAGTCATTGTGAAAGAGAATGTAGTTGAGACACTGGATTGGCTAAAAATTGATAGAGGGGTTATTCAATAGGCTGGCCATACTTAAAGCTGATAAGACACCAGGACTGGATGAGGTGCATCTGAGGAGACAGGGATTTAAGGGTGGCAATTGCAAAGGCACTAGCCATAATTTCCCAGTTCTCTTTAGATTCTGGGTTGGTGCCAGAGGACTGGGAAATTGCAAATGTTACACCCTTGATCGCAAGAAGGTGTAAGGATGAGCCCAGCAATTACAGGCCAGCTAGATTAACGTTGATGGGAAGGCTTTTAGAAACTATAATTTGGGACAAAACTAACAGTCACTTTGATACGTGGATGAATTGAGGAAAGCCAGCATGGAATTAGGACAAATTGTGTATAACTCACTTGAGCTTTTTGATGAGGAAACAGAGGGTTGATGAAGGTAATCTGGTGTATGTGGGCTTCAAAAACGCATTTGATAAAGTGCCATATATTAGGCTTGTCAGTGAAATTAGAGCCCATGGAATAAAAAGGACAGTAGCAGTATGAGTGTGAAGATGGCTGAATGATGGAACAGAGAATGTTAGTGCCTATTTTTTGGACTGGAGGAAGATGGACAGTGGATTTCCCCAGGGGCCAGTGTTAGGATGACTGCTTTTCTTGATGTATTATTGGCCTAGACTTGGGTATACAGGGGACAAAATTCAAATTTGCAGAAGACATAAAACTTGGAAGTATTGTGAACTGTAAGGAGGTTAGTGATAAACTTCAAGAGGACATAGACACACTGATGAATTGGGCAGACAAATGGCAGATGAAATTTGATGCCAAGAAATGTGAAGTGATCCACTTTGGTAGCAAGAACAAGGAGAAGCAATGAAAATGAAGGGTACAATTCCAAAGGGGTTGCAGAAGCAGAGGGACCTGGGTGTATATATGCACAAATCACTGAAGGTGTCAGGGCAGGTTGGGTAAGTGGTTAATAAAGCATACTGCATCCTGCACTTTATAAGCAGAATACAAAAGCAAGAAAGTTACGAAAAATCTGCATAAAACACTAGTTTAGCCTCATCTGGAGTATTGTGCCCAATTCTGGGCACCACACTTTAGGAAGGATTTGAACGTGTTAGAATGCAGAAAAGATTCACGAGAATGGTTCCAGGGATGAAGAATTTCAGGATGTCGATAGGTTGGAGAAGCTGGGGCTGTTCTCATTGGGGAAGTGATGATAAGAGGAGATTTGGTAGAGGTGCTCAAAATCATGAGGTGTTGGACAGAGTCGTTAGGGAGAAGGCTATGTTGGCAGGTGGGTCGAGAACCAAAGGACAACAATTTAAGGTGATTGGCAAAGGAAATAAGAGTGACATGAGGAAAATCTTTAAGCAGCAATCTGGACTGCACTGCCGGAGAGAGTGGTGGAGGCAGCTTTAATCATGACTTTCAAAAGACAATTGGTCAATGACCTGAAGAGAATATTTGCAGGACAACGGGGAAAATCTGGGGAGTGGGACATGACAATACGGGCTGAAAGATGTCCTTCTGTCCTGTAACCATTCTGTAATCCTAAAATTTCAAGTGGTTGGCCATGAACCCAAGGTCTATTAAATGGGTTTGGAAATGGCAGGTGACAGAGCATAAGCAGGGCAAGTCAGTGCAGAAACCGACACTTGGAGATTTGTCCATTCTTTTCCTCCCTGAGTCTCCTGATAATTCTGATAAAATAGGGACAAATTACTTTTTAAGAATCACTTTTAAATGAGCTGGACTACGCTGTCAGAAACAGAACAACTTCAGTTAACAGATTTTTATCACCTTTTGAGCGTGTATATAGCAGGCTTGCTGTACAGAACAGTTGGATTGCAAAACTCTTTGGAAGCTGTTCTTCTCGCTCTGGCAGTGAGTGTATCAGTCTTCATTGCTGACTGTTTAAAACCTCAAACCTACTTCCAAAAAATTTTGGTATTGTTTTGTTAATGCTGCATCTATTTGTATCATGTGGCAAATTGCTACAAGTTTGATGAACATTGAAATCCTATTGGACAACACTGCCACCGCTGTGTGCTGGTGGTGGAGAAAGTAAATGTTTAAGGTGGTGGATGGGGTGCAGAACAAATGGGCTGCTTTGTCTTGGATGGTGTTGTTGGAGCTGCACTCATCCAGGCAAATGGAGAGTATTTCATCACATTCCTGACTTGTTTTTTGTAAATGGTGTATAGGCTTTGGGGAGTCAGGAGGTGAGTTACTTGCCACAGAATTCCCAGCCTCTGACTTGCTCTTGTAGCCACAGTATTTATGTGGCTGGTCCAATTAAGTTCCTACCTTGTTACCCTTTCCACATCTTTGTGCTCTCATTAGGCGCGGTATATGGCTAGCCTCTTCTAACCTGCTGAGTCTGCACCTTGCTGATTTCTATTGTAATCTGCTCATTTCCATTTCACCCCCAGTTTTTGTTTCTTCACAATCATCTACCTCTATCCTGCCTAAGGACCTTCGTGACCCTTGGCATTTGCCTTGCACAAAAGAGCATTACTAGTAACTCATTAAACAAGTGCAATTTCACTGAAATGTAATATATTTTCTGTCCAGAAAGCAGAGGGCAAATACAAACAAGAAGAACCCCTAATATCAGCACCCATTCAGTTAGGTAAGTGACATTGTTTCTTGTTTGGAAGGATGTTTTAAAATATTTAACTTGGTAAATTTGTGGTAATTATGTTTGTTAATATTTCAAGGTGGACATAATCTTCCATCAGCTGGCTGTTATCCTTTGTGACGTTACTGTTAGTGAAAAAGAAAGTTTCCCAGTGGGCCAGGACTTAACTGCTTTCAAGAACATCATAGCAAATGTTAACTTTTATCAACTGATAAAGTTTTCAGTTTTTACATCACCTGAGCCTTGGTGATATATTATTGCCATGATGTCACCTATTATTTCACCTTTCAAGTATTTAGCGAAGTGATCCCATTGCACATCTTGCTTCTAAGTTAATATTCTTAATCAGGCTTCTCCCTTCATTCTCTGTCCTACGTTTCTCTTTCCTTCCCCACCTGATCCACAAAAGGTTATGGTGTGCAGCCCTGGTTTAACTGCAGATCAAGCTGATATTGGCCAGAGTCACACAATTATTCAGAAGAAAATTCCATCTTGAAATACAATTCGCTGTTGCTGTTAAATCTTAAAACAGTGGCTGAAACACAGTCATGCATGCTTATATTTTGACATCTTGGATGTCACAACAGAGCACTTAATGGTGATTGGAAGTCAGTGCAAGACGGATGTAAATCTCGCTTACAGTAAAACAAATGCTGCCATAAAAGGATGAGTGGTAATGTAGAGTGATGGAATTGTTCTGAAATTGCATTAGTGTTTTACTTATTGTTGGTGTAGGTACACAGGCAGGCTCTGCAACGCAGGTTGTCCATTCTGCTGGAAGACGGTTTATTGTGAGTCCTGTCCCTGAGAGCCGATTACGAGAACCGACTTTCAGCGTGGGTGTCACATCAATTAAAGAAATCCCAACAGGTACAGTGTTTGAGATGTGTATTGTAGTATTCCCCTTTTTATTGCTTGGTATAAAATAATTTGAGGCAATATTCTGGGAAGAAGTTAATACAATAGTTCAGTTCACCTTCAGTGAATGCAAAATTGTAGTTAGATACCTAAAGATCATGCATCCTTTACCTCTGAGGATGGATATTGCAGAGAGGAGTAATATCCATTCCGGAAGATCAGTACGTGACCTATTTTTAACTTCTTCCTAAACTTTGATTCCCTTTATTTCTTCTAAAATGGTCGTTTGAGTTGAAGCTATCCAAGAAATTACAGTAACTAACAGATCCTGTGCATTGTCCATTGATGCAAACAGAAACAAGATCTCAGAAATGACTCTTTTTAAAAAAAATAAGATGAGATTGACACTGTTTTCAAGTCGAAGAAGATTGTAGTTGTTGTAAGGGTTTATTTATTCAGTCAAATGGATAGCATGAGTGGTGTTTCATAAAGATAATACCCACAAGATATATGCCCACAAGTATATTTTCAATCTGGAGCTAGAGAAACCAGTAATGAGCAATGGTTGAAAGGAATACTGAAGGAGACAGAGGAATCCAGCAATGTTACTTGATGTAGAGTGAATGATCCAGAGTATGTGGGCCCTAAAAGTAAAATGTATGAGGATTGCTTCAGAGATGCAAGGGGGAGTTTTAATTTAATGTTCTCTGGTATAATTAGAATGTTTGGCAAATTAAGAGGCATTCACCAAGAAAATAACGATGAGCAATCTGATGTGAAGAAAACAATGCTACACTCATAAATAACTAGAAAACCTTTTTTAATAGAGGTATAGAGGAAATGGGCTACACCAAAGCCAAGTAATTGAAGATGATTAGAGCAGGGGGAGTACAAAATCCCAAATGTGGTGGATCTTGGGGTAGAAAGTAGTCGAGAGGAGAATTTGGATGCAGATAACTGGAGCGATGTACATGAACCAGAGAACAGCGAAAAACACGAAACTTGAGGCCATAAATGGAAGCATTAGAAATAAGATGTCAGAACTGGAGGTGCGTCTGGCAGGAGGGAGTCACGATTTGGTGCGAATATTAGGACTAAATCCAGAGATTGACTCAGGAATATAGTGGTCCAAAAAGACACAGTGGTCACAAAAATAGTTCGCTTTTCTGCCAGGAACACCTGGGAGGTAAATGAAATGATCCTGTGCGAGGGCAAAGCTCCAAATGCACTATGCTGGTTTATTATCTCTAAAGTAATATACTGCAAGTTAACACTGCTGAATGCAATCAGGTTAGTATGAGGAAAGACCGTCTGCTCTGTGGAGAGAAAGGGAATGTTATGAAATAATACAAGATTGATTTAAATGAGTGAATTTCATCAACCAAATATATATTGAGAAAACCCAGGGGGTTTAGAATTGAAGTTGGTAAATACAATACGTGATTGCTTCATGACGCAGTGCATCACAAAAGCCACGTGAGGCTCAGTTTGCCTTGGTGTTTATTGATTACCCAGACAAAGTACAAGAACTGGAAGTCATTGCATCCTTGGGGGATAGCAACCATAGAATGGCATGACCTGGGAGTCAGAAATACCCAAGGCCAGGATTAGGCATATAACTTAAATGGGCTAAATTTGAAGAAGGAATGGTAACAAAAATGAGTGGATATGGGAACCTGTTTAGAATCACTTCGATAGAAGATAAGTGGAAACACTTGAAAATGCCGTTCATTCAAGATACATATGTAACTAAAATGACTAAAATCAGACTAAACAAGAGTGACCTTGACTGGATAAATGAAGAGGAAAATTTCCTCTATATCCTGAGGGGAGGAAGGGGTTCACTGGGATAAATGTAAGAGCACATAAAAATATTTTAAGTGTGACCAAAAGGACAGAGCGAATGATAAAGCAGAGGATAAAATTGGCAAAAAATGAATTCAATTTCACAGTGAGGAAGAGTTTGAGACTTCACTGTACTTGGTATGAAGACTTTCCTGACATTGCCTCTGAATGACGTACCTGAAACTTTAAAGCTGTGCTTCCTTTTTCTGATCTGGAGGAAATAGCTCCTTTCCATCTACCCTATCTTTTAATCATCTTTAACACCGTAATTAGATCATCCCTTAATCATCTTTATCTCAGAGATTGCAAGTCTAATCTATACAACCAGTTCTTGTAATTTACCCTTTGATCCACAGTATATTTCTGCAGAATCTGTATTGCCTTTCCAAGGTGTGGTGTCCAGAACTGAATAAATAGTTAAATGGGGGGGATCTAACTGGAGCTTTATAAAACTGTAACATCATTTCCCCACATCTTTGTATTCCAGCCAACTAATGGTCAAGCTAGGGGATAAAATTAGTTGACATTTATAAAAGTATGGGCTAATAAATGAAAGTCAGCACTAATTTATTAAAGGCAAATAAGTGTTTGATTAACGTAATCATTCTTTGAAGTAACAAAGAGGGTTGACTATGGTAGTGAGGTTGATGTTGTGTATCTGGACTTTCAAAAAGGGTTTAACCAATTGCTACGTAATAGACTTTGTAAAATTTAAGCCCATGGAATTAAAGAAATAATAACAGCATGGATATAAAATTGGCTATACAACAGAAAGCAGAGAGAAATGTTATTTGGTTGATTAGTTTTCAGACAAGAGAAAAGTATGCTGTGGTGTTCAGTATTTCTTGATGTATGTTCATGACCTGGAAATTAGTTTACAGAACACAATGGTATTTTGTAGTTTGCAGATGGTGAGAAATTTGAAAATGTAGTAGGCAATAAGACATAGACTGGTAAAACGGGCAGACACATAGTAAAGGGAATTTATCAGCGAGGTGATACTTTTTGGTAGGAAAAATGAGAAGAGGTAATATGAATTAAATGGTGCAGTTTTAAAGGGAGCACAGGAACGAGACTTATGAGTAGATGTACACAGATCTTTGAAGGCAGGAGGAAAAACTTAGAAAGCTGTTGAATGAGCATATGGGATCCTTGGCTTTAGTAATGGAGGAATAGCATACAGAAGCATGGAAGTTGAGCTAAACTTTTATCAACCACATAATGACATGCTCAGAAAATTCAACCACATTAGACATGATTTGCCTTTCCAAGAAGAAGCAATAGTGTTCATGAATAAAAGCAAGCAGTGTTATTTAACTTAAAAAAAACTATTCGTCGGGTGACGCAGTAGTTAGCGTTGCTACCTCATGGCTCAGGGACCTGGGTTTGATTCTGACCTCGGGCTCTGTCTGTGTGGAGTTTGCATGTTCTCCCCGTGTCCATGTGGGTTTCTGTCGGGTGTTCTGGTTTCCTCCCACTGTCCAAAGACGTGTGCTGGTTAGGTGGATTGGCTACAGTTAAATTGCCCCTTAGTGTGTGTGTCTGTGTGTGTGCGCGTGCGCATAAGTGTGTGCCTTGTGATGGACTGATGTCCCGTCCGAGGTGTACCCCACCTAGTGCCCATTGCCTGTCGGGATAGGCTGCGACCCTGAATTGGATAAAGCGGCTCTGGAAAAGTGAGTGAAGTGACTATTCATAGGATTACTTGTTTCCATGCTGTACATTAAATATCACACCACTACAGATAGTTCAGTACGTTTTTCCACTGTTGTGGATATTAATTGACATTGATAACTGCTTTTTAAAAAAAAAAGTTGTCAGAAGATTGAAGTCACTCATTTTGGTTAGAGGTCTTGTGTTGGCAAGTGTCATTTATTCTAATTGAGTTTTTTTGTTCTTTTACAGTTTCCCATAGTCACAATCTAAACCTTTCACATTCAGCTTCCTCAGTAAGTTTGCAGCAAGCTTTTTCAGATTTAAAGCACAAACCATTTCAAGAAGGTCCTAATACTGCTCCACCAGTCTTCAATCAAACGATGGCACCGTTTACCATGGTACATCCAGAAATGACCAGTATTGGACAAGGAATTCATATACAAACGGTGGTGTCATCCTCAGCACCAGCTAGTCTCATAACAGCTAGTTCTGTATCTCAAGCCATGATGCAGAATATTCAGTCTCAACCAGCTGAGCTGTTATGTAGCGAATCCGCGGCTGGTGTGATTGGCCCTAGTTCCATATTGCCGCCTCCGACCTCACAGGCAGCTCAGCAGTCTGTTAGTGGCCCTGCTGCCAATGTTAGCGTTCCAAATTGTGTGACTCCACCTTGGACCTCCCAGCCAAGTCAGCAACTAATTACTGGCGCTGTCACAAGTGTTTCAGTTGCAAGCTCAATATCCCCACCATTAACATCGCATGTGGTACAAGGTTTGATTGAAGGAGCTGCAATTGGTATGGGACCTTCAAATTCTGTTTCCCCATCTTCAACTGAAGTTGTGATATTGCAAGCCCCTCAACAGCATAATGGGGGAACTGTGGTCAGCCTGGCAGAATCATCAGCTGCACCGAGCTTGTTTCAGGGCCCGAAAGAGAATTTGTACAGTGTAACCCAAGCAGAAATCCAGCCGATGGGTGGTAATAGTATGACGCTGACAGTTTCCACACCGCCACCATTATTACAACCTGTTTGTGGCACTCAGACCCCTGTGGTTCAAACAATTACTGCACAAAGTGCCACCCTACCTCAGACAGTGGGCATTTCTGTGCCCCTGGTAACCCAGGTCTCTGTACCTGGCACAGGACCTGCGCAGCTTGTTTGCAGTATTCCTCCTGTTCAACAAACACTGATTCACAGTCGGCCTCAAACGGCTTTTCTTCCAAATCAACCCCATGTTCATTGCTCTGAAGTGGACATAGATTTGAACACCAAAGGAACTGGCATTGATGATATCAAGACCTTGGATGAAAAGCTTCGATCGTTGTTCAGTGAACATAGTGCTGCAGGCTGTGCTCATATTTCAGCATCTTCAGAGATGGGTTTGGTTGCAGAATCTACCACAGTTGACAGTTTGCCCATTTCAGGAAAAACATCTGCTGTCCCAGGGACTTCAACGGTTACTGTCGCATCTTACTCAGTAACTGCCACAGGGTCTGTTGTACCTCCTTCCAGTCTACCTCTTGGCCCGACAGGACTTCCT
Organism: Cetorhinus maximus; assembly: GCF_964194155.1. NCBI lineage: Eukaryota > Metazoa > Chordata > Chondrichthyes > Lamniformes > Cetorhinidae > Cetorhinus > Cetorhinus maximus. The sequence goes on along the minus strand of NC_135900.1, from coordinate 50,421,344 downwards.
TTAACTGTTCAACAACCTTTGACTCCTGCCGGTTATACAGTATCCTTGAACAGTGTCGTTCCAACTGCAGGACGGCCAGGCACCCCACCATCCAAACCACCACTTGGCAGATTACCAGTAAGTTAACCAGGAGTTTATGAAACTTAAGTGCATAATTCAACAGTTTAAGTACGAGAATGCAAAACCAGAAAACTGAATGTCTGATAGTTAAGCTTTTTTTTGGATGTGAATTAGTGCAAAAACTTAGCATTCAGGGCTAGACTGCAGTGCTAGTCCAACTTGCACCAAATCTCCTTGTTTGTTTGATTTATTTTTTTATCTCCCCTCCTTATTCTCAGCTAATTCAATTGTATTCAATAAGGTGGTCACGTATGCATTTTTCTTAGTGTCATGCAGCATTCTGGAATACAAGATGGCCAGAGTTCTCTTTGTCAAGTCTCTGCTGTTGATGCCTTTAAACCGCCTGTCAGGAATGGATGAGAAGCATGGGTTTCTCATTGTCTGATTTTCTTTCATTGTGTGATTCTTTGATGAACAGTAGAAGCTCTTCATGGCAGGAGCGCATATCTTCCAAATCCTTTCACCAAATCCCACCTTTGAATGAAGCTTAGGTCTTATGTGTGTTTTGATCAAGGTGACTTTTTGCATCAGATGTTAATCATGATCAGGATCAATTTAATGACTCTTTATGTCACACACCTGTATGAGTTCACAATGTGATGAAAGACTATTTTACCGTTAATGGAATTTGTGATCCAAGTAAAGAAAATACTGCATAGCGATTTTATCAACCCTGTAGACTAGCATATATTTTGTGAACATTTTGATTTGCTTATTTGAATTTGTTTTATTTGAATATCGGGTTTTATTATAGAATGCTAAATTAATTCTCTAAATTGGAGTAGGCTGCTTTTTATGATAAATTGAGAATATCTTTGAAGACCTATATTTGCTAAGCCTTTCACTCTAAGCCTTGGTTGATGCAACTGCTCTTCCCATTCATTACTTGTAGGTGCAACAGCTAAGCACGGAAGGTCTTGATCAACAATTAAAACAGGCTCTCACTCCACCCACTGAGCAGTTGCCACCTTTTCCAGGACCTTCACTAACCCAGGTGCAATAATATTACCCAGTGTGCTCTTTTGTGAATTCATTACTCAATGTGCCATGTTCACTGCATGTGATTCATTTCTACATTGCAAATTATCTAATGCATGTTCTGTATCTTGCTTATTAACATTTTCATTGTAAGTTAATTCACCATTGTATGCAGTACAAGCTAAACCTCTCAATGTGCAACACAAAAGGATTGGATAAATTGTTCCTTTTGTCTTTTCCTTCTGTTCACCAGATATTGATCAGCATATGGCAGATGCATCCATGTATAAGCAAATGTTCTATTTCAGTGAACATTCCTAATCACAGAATGCCCTTTAACATGCATGCAGCAGTCAGTGGTTTTGGAGTGCCCAATTAATGATGTGGGTTAGGTTATTTGCAACTAGGTAAATTAACCATGCTTCAGTATTGTTAACTCATCCAACAAGTGCTGAAAAATGATTCAGCACCTGCTGTAATAGTTAATACAGGAAGCCTCAAAGCTACTGTTATTTTCAACACACATCCATGTCAGGTGGATTCTGCAGAAAATATTCTGGTGTGCACAAGGTGTAGGACAGTTCTAGATGTGACAGAAACATTTTCTTCCAGTAGAATATTGTGGTACATCACTTATACTGGCAGTACTCCAACATGATCTCATGACATGGGAGCAAAGAGACCACATCAATTTCTTGATTGTTTTTAAACCACAGGTTCCATCATGCAAGTAGACTTCATGGCTCCAATTGATTCATAATGTCTCTTTCCTGCCATCAGTTGCCACTGCATGTTGTTCCATACCTCCTCCATAACTTGGCAGTCTCTTTCATCCATATGTACATTTTTTAGCTTCAATTCCAGATCTGAGATCACTGCTTTTTTCCCCTTTTATTTAGTCCATTCACAGACCCTGCTGTCCTCCTTCACCTCGGCACGACCCCTTTCATCTACCCCCTCGGCTATTTTACCTACCCTGATCCCTACTTCAACCCATCACCACTGTTCAGTTCTTGCAATCCCAAGGTTGGATTGCTTCTGTGAAATGCTAACTATTCATCCTTTTTCCATTCTTCAATGAGCCCGATGTGACATCCAGCATTGGTTCTGCAAGAGCAGCAACTGCAATTTCACCATTCTATATTATCACTGATCATCTCGCCCAACTTACTCCTCAGTGCTTAATCTCTTCAACCACCTTCCTATCCTTTTTGCACTGGCATACATTTTGTTTCCAGAATGCTCACTTATTGAAAATGAGAAGTTTACAATACCTAACTTAATATGAACGTTAATATCAACAATCTGTCTTGATGGACAAATAGGCTACAGACAAAGACTCCTACACAGTCTCACTATTTCAGTATTAGCTCTGCCCTAACCTTGGTCTCTTCCCTTGGCTCATTTTCCTGAACATCTCACCCTTTTCCACCTCTCACGTTTAATTTAAAATCCTTGTTTAAAGAATGTGCATTTGTATCATGCCTTTCACAACAACTAGCTGCCCCAAAGCACTTTACAGTAGATAAAGTATTTTTGAAATGTAGTCACTGCTGTAACGTAGGAAGTGTGGCAGACAATTTAATCTTGCCATAGCAAGATCACTCAAACAGCAATGTGATAATGACCAGAATTTTTTAGTGATGTTGGTTGAGGGATAAATATTGGCTGGGACACTGGGGAGAACTCCCCTGCTCTTCTTTGAAATAGTACCATGCAATTCTTCATGTTTACCTGAGAGGGCATTCACTGCCTTGGTTTAACTTGTTTGAAAGACAAGACTACCCTCGCTCCCAGTCCCCATGTTGACTTTCTCCTGGACATGCCCCCTCTACTTTCTCACCTTTGACTCATTCTTCACTCTAGGCTTCTCTTCTCTGATTGTAGCCTTCATATAGCTCCCATAATCATATCCTTGATCACCCCTTAATCTGGTCATATCTTGTAGCCTTATAGCTGTTTCTGATCATTTCCTCATTTCCCTTACCACTCAAATCTCTTCATTCTCCTATGATTTCACTACCTACATGATGTCCTTTTGGAAAACCCTCTCCTCGGAACCTTACAACCTCAGTTTCAAATTCTCACCTCTATGTCCCACAACTAGACAAATGTGGGCCATGACCACTTGTGCCACCTAGTCTGAAAAATGGAACCAGAGAACATGATGAGCACTTGACGAGGGAAGATTAAAAATGAATTTGCCGAAACAATATTTCAGTGAGCGAGTATGGAACAGATTTCTGAGGGACACTGTTGAAGCAGTTAATCTTGATTTATTCAAATGCAATTCAGATTTATTTCAGAAAATAACATTTATGAGAAATTTGGGACAATATGTGGTAAGTGCAGTATCTTTGGGAGGGGTTGATGACTTTGGACCTATGGTTTCCTTGTATTACTTCTAGGTCTGTTACAGATTAATTGATAGTTTGATTACAGTGATTAGTCAACAACTCGGTTCCTGTATCGTGCTGCTACCAGCATGGTAGAAAGCAAATTTCATTGCACCGAGTTTTCTAGAAATTCATATGTTTTTAGTAACTTTTTTTTGTTTTGCTGTTGATTTTCGTAACTGCTTTTTGCACCGCTCTTATATCCTCCATTCCTACAACAACAAGTATGAGGAGCTTATTCATGACCAAAGTGGAGACCAATTTGTAGAGCTGTGTCAACTGCACCCTCGTCTTCCCTTTACCCATGACCCCAACATTCCCAGCTTTCCACTCATCGCAGCCCTGGACCCTTCCCATAATCTCCCTAGACTCTGCAGGGTTCATCTCATTTTGTGAAACCATCCTGTTGCTACCTCAATGCCATTCCCAACTATTGCCTCTTTACTCAGCTTCTTTTCCTTGCCCTATGCTAGCTTTTTTAGTCATTCATAGGATGTTGGCTTCGCTGGCTGGGCCAGCATTTATTGCCCAACCCTAATTGCCCTTGAGAGAGTTTTGGTGAGCTGCCTCCTTGAACCACTGCAGTCCATGTGGTGTAAGTACACCCACAGTGCTGTTAGGAAGGGAGTTCTAGGATTTTGACCCAGCGACAGTGAAGGAATGGCGATATATTTCTGAGTCAAAATGGTGATATATTTCTGAGTCAAAATGGTAAGTGACTTCGAGGGGAACTTCCAGGTGGTGGTGTTCCCATTTATATGCTGCCCTTATCCTTCTAGGTGGTAGCGGTCGTGGGTTTAGAAGGTGTTGTCTAAGGAGCCCTGGTGAATTCCTGCAATGCATCTTGTAGATGGTACACACTACTACTGTGTGTCGGTGGTGGAGGGAGTGAATGTTTATGGATGGAGTGCCAATCAAGCGGGCAGCTTTGTCCTGGACGGTGTCAAGCTTCTTGAGTGTTATGGGAGCTGCACTCAGCCAGGCAAGTGGGGAGTATTCCATCACGCTCCTGACTTATGCCTTGTAGATGGTGGACAGGCTTTGGGGAGTCAGGAGGTGAGCTATTCGTTGCACGATTCCCAACCTCTGACCTGCTCTTGTAGCCACAGATGTTATCTGGCAGTCCAGTTCAGTTTCTGATCAATGGTAACCCCCAGGATATTGATGGTGGGGTATTCAGTGATGGTAATGCCATTGAACGTCAAGGGGCGATGGTTGGATTTTCTCTTGTTGGAGATGGTCATTGCCTGCCACTTGTGTGGCGCGAATGTTACTTGCCACTTGTCAGCCCAAGCCAGGATATTGTCCAGGTCTTGCTGCATTTGTACATGGACTGCTTCAGTATCTGAGGAGTTGTGAATGATGCTGAAAATTGTGCAATCATCTGCGAACATCCCCACTTCTGACTTGATGACGGAAGGAAGGTTATTGATGAAGCAGCTGAAGATGGTTGGGCCGAGGACACTACCCTGACAAACTCCTGCAGTGATGTCCTGGAACTGAGATGACTGATCTCCAACAACCACAACCATCTTCCTTTGTGCTAGTTATGACTCCAACCAGCATAGAGTTTTCCCCTGATTCCCATTGACTCCAGTTTTGCTAGGGCTCCTTGATGCCACACTCAATCAAATACTGCCTTGATGTCACGGGCAGTCACTCTCACCCCACCTCAGGAGTTCAGCTCTTTTGTCCATGTTTGAACCAAGGCTGATATTGTCAGTAATTGTATATCCTCAAATGTTGTCATCCCCTTCTCAAAAATTAATATCCAGCTACCCTCTGCCCTTCGTAATAGCCCCCTTAACTTGAGTTTTCAGTTCCTTTCCAAGTTCTTTGAACAAATCATTGTGTCCCAGCTCCATATTTACCTCTCCTAAAATTCCTTGCTTCAGCCTCTCTCGACCTCAGCATTGTGAGAAAGGTTGAAGCCAAAGTTGAAGAAAATTCTCTCGCTGCTAACATGGTGTTTCACCCTTTTTTGAAACTTGGGCATCAATTAAAATAGTTGATTGCACCAACCTCTTCCAGCATCTTTCTCCTAGCTCTACTCCTTATCCAAAGTAGCCAGTGCATCTTCAGGAAGGCTTCTGTGTTTCTATTTTCAGTCTGTTTTCTCTGCCTTCCCCTTGCTGGCCTACATTTAATTTCTCATCCCTTTATAGATTAAATTTGAAGTGCTCATCCTTGATCTCACATCCTTCTCATGTGATCCCTGCAATCTTCAAACCTATCCCCACTGCCCAGCAACTGTGGGGGTCATCTGATTCTGACCTTTTGTGCTTTCTCTTTCTTCCCCCAATAATCCCACCATTGGCAACAGGTCCTTCAGCAGCCTTGGTCCTATTTTCTGGAATTCCTTTAATAAACCTCTCCAACTCCCTTTTTAAAAAAATAATATATGTTCAGCCAAGCCCTAGTACCCCTTTTTCTTACGCTGATCTGTAAAGCACAGATTGACTGTTGACCTGATTGAAACGGTCCATGCAATTAATGTGAAATATACACATCCTGTGCCATGCGGAGAATCCAGGATGCTGCTTATATGCAGGCATTGTCATCAACTGGAGCTCGAGCTCTGAGCTTTGGAGCTGGAGCAGCAACTGATGTTAGTGCTGTGCACTCTCAAAGCTGTGAGCTATGTGGATAGCATGTTTCTGGAGGTGGTCACCCTTCAACTTAAGGGTTTTCAGGCAGAGGGGGAATGGGTGACTGCCAGACAGTCAAAGAGGACCAGACAGGTAGTGCAAGAGTCCCCTTAGTGCACCTTGCTCTCCAGCCAGTATTCAGTTCTGAATATTGCTGAGGATGATGGTTTCTCTGGGGAGTGCAGCCAGGGTCAAGTCCACGGTACTATGGGTAGCTCAGCTGTGCAGTGGGGGAGAAGGAAATTTGGGAAAGCCATAGTGAGGCTGGATTCTGTAGTTAGAGGGACAGACGAGAGTTTCAGCAGCTGCAGCAGGTATGATTCCAGGATGGTATATTGTCTCCCTGTTGCCTGAGTCAAGTGTGTCACTTTGTGCTTGCAGAACATTGTGGGGGAGAATGAACTACCAGAGGTTGTGGTCCATACTGGTACCAAAAATGTGGGTAGAAAGAGGAAAGAGGTTTCGCAGACAAATTTTAGGGAGCCAGCAAAGAGGCCAAGAAGCAGGTCCTCAGAGGTGGTAACCTCCAGGTTATGCCTGGTGCCACGCGCTATTGAGTATAGGAACAGGAGCAGAGAGCAGACTTGGCTCCAGTCAGCATTAGGAAATAGTGTTAAACTAACTCAGCAGGGGGTGAGAACTAGGATGTAGCATTAAAAAGCAGAAACAGCAGTTGGGAGAGACAGACAACAGTAGAGTAAAAAATAGTAAGGTATTATGTGGGGTTAGACTGAGTGAATACAGTAAGATCTAATTTGGGTTTACAGTGCATGCAGGTAAAAGCACTGAAGTGTGATAAATAAGGTTGGTGAGCTGCAGATGCAGTTAGGCGCATGGGATTATGATGTAGTGGCGATTACTGAGACCTGAATTGGAAACGACTGGATACTAAGGGAAAGAATGAAAGGCGGATGAGTGGTAATATCGAGTGACAGGAATATTATAATGCTGGAGCGAGAGAGAGAAAGAATGTCCTGGAGGGTTCAAGAACAGAATCTATATGGTTAGAGTTGAGAAGCAATAGAGGTGCCATTACACCGTGGGATGTATTCTATAGGCCACTGACTAGTGGGAAAGATATAGAAGAGCAAATTTGCAGGAAAAGTAGAGAAGTGCAAGAAGTATATCGTTATGATAATGGAATTTAATTATCCTAATAAAGGCTGGGATAATAGTGTCAAGAGCATAGAGGGAGAAAAGTTTCTGAAGTATGTTCAGAAGAGCTTTCTTAATCAGTAAGTTTCCGACCCAACGAGACAGGAGGTATTGCTGGATCTGGTTCTGGGGAATGAGGTTGCTCGAGTGGATCAAGTGCTGAGGGAATATTTAGGGAATAACGATCATAGTCTAAACCTTATCTATGGAAATGTTACACCCTTGTTCAAAAAAGGATGAGAGGATAAATAGGTTGATCAGTTTAACCTTGGTGTAGGAAAGCTTCTAGAAACAAGAATCCAGGAAGAAGTTAACAGTCATTTGGACAAATGTAGTTAATTGAGGCAAACCAACATGAATTTGTCAAAGGCAAAGTGCTTGAGTTTTTTGATGAAGTAACAGAGTTGATGAGGGCAATGCCATTGGTGTGTATTTGCACTTCCAAACATGTTTGATAAAGTGCCACATAATAGGCATGTCAGCAAAGTTGAAGCCCATGGAATAAGAGGGGCAGTGGCAGCACGGATGCAAAATTGGCTTAGTGATAGGAAAAATAGTCATGAACAGTGTTTCAGGTTGGAGGGAAGGTATGCATGTGGGGTTCCCTGGGAATCAGTACTAGCACCACTGCTTTTCTTGATTATAGTAGTGACTTAGCTTTGGGTGTACAGGGCACAATTTCAAAATTTGCAGGTGACACAGAACTTGGAAATATTATGAACCGAGGAGGCAGAAAGTGATAGACTTTCAAGAGAGCATAGACAAGATGGTGCAATGGGCAGACATGTGGCAGATGAAACTTAATGCAGAGAAGTGTGATAAGATGCAGTTTAGGAGGAAGAATGAGGAGAGGCAATGTTAAGTAAAGGGTACAATTCTAAAAGGGATGCAGGACACTGTCCAGGACAAAGCAGTCCGCTTGATTGGCACCACATCCACAAACATTCACTCCCTCCACCACTGACGCAGCAGTGTGTACCATCTACAAGATGCACTGCAGGAATTCACCAAGGCTCCTTAGACAGCACCTTCCAAACCCGCGACCACTACCACCTAGAAGGACAAGGGCAGCAGATAGATGGGAACACCACCACCTGGAAGTTCCCCTCCAAGCCACTCACCATCCTGATTTGGAAATATATTACTGTTCCTTCACAGTCTTTGGGTCAAAATCCTATAACTCCATCCTTAACAGCACTGTGGGTGTACCTACACCACATGGACTGCAGCAGTTCAAGAAGGCAGCTCACCACCACCTTCTGAAGACCAACTAGGGATGGGCAATAAATGCTGGTCCAGCCACTGAAGCACACACCCCCCCGTGAATGAATGAAAAAAAGGAACAGGGAAATATCGGGGGTATGTACACACAAATCGTTGAAGGTGGCAGGGAGATTGAGAAAGTGGTGAATAAGGCATACAGGATCCTGGGCTTTATAAATCGAGGCATAGAATGCAACATTGGTTCAGCCTCAACTGGAGTATTGTGTCCAATTCTGGACATCATATTTTCAGGAGGATGTGAAGGCATTAGAGAGGGTGCAGTATGAGAATGATTCCAGGGGTAAAGGACTTCAGTTACTCATCCACGTTGGAGAATCTGGGGTTTCTCTGAGGAGATTTGATTGGAGTACTCAAAATCATGAGCAGCCTAAACAGGGTAGATAGAGAAATTTTTCCGTTAGTGGAAGGGCCGAGAACAAGAGGACACGTGAGGCAAAGCTTTTTTATGCAGTGATGGTTAGAGTCTGAAATGCACTGTGTGGTGAAGGCAGATTCAATTGTGTTTTTAAAAGGGAACTGGATAAGCACCTGAAGAGAGAAAATTTGCATGGCAATGGTGAATGGGCAGGAAAGTTGGAAGCTAAATTGCTCTTGCTAGAGAGCTGGCACAGACTTGACAGGCCAAATAGCTTCCCTTTTGTGCTATAACCATTCTGAGATTCTATAATTGGACTCATATGCTTGAATGATATGCGGAAACTGCATTCAAGTAGACATTGGAAATGTGAACCAATATAGAAAGTAAAATGGTGGCTGTGTATGTTTATTAGATTCTTCAAGCTACCTCTTATTGTTAGATTTTTGCCCAGGGCCTCAAACTACTTGTGACCAAGAGGGCTAATGGGCCAGTAGGTAAGAAGTTTGCCCAACATTTCTGATGCCAATGAGCCTCCCACTCAGAATTGCATGGCCAATCCAGGGCAATACCTCCTCTAACTCTTTGTTTTCCCAAACTTAATTTCTAATTTATAGAGGTGGCCAAAATAATTGCTTTGAGCTTCAATCAGTACACTTAAGGAAACAGCATTGACCACATTTTTGTTTGTGTCATGATACTAGGAATTCAGTTCTTTGAGTTCCTATAGTTGGGAGGTTTATTCGTGAGCTCTGCAATACGTTTGATTCACACCTCTGGGGAAGTTGTATCTGTAGCTTCAATAGCATATCAGTTGAAATATGAATGAGTATTCAAAATGGGCTTCTGTCTTTGGGGAAGAGGTTCAGGCAATAGGTTGAAGTGTGAATTCACGGATAACTAACTTAGAGAAACTTCTGTTGTCTTTAGTCACAACAACCGTTGGACACTTTGGATGCCCAATTGAGACGAGCCCTGAGTCCAGAAACTGTGACAAATGTGCCAGTTCCTATCACGTCTGTGCAGGTGAGTGTCCAGGTATTATATAACCAACTTTTCCTGTTCTAGCAGTAGTTTGAGTTCTTCACTTTGTTCAAGGGACTGTAGCGAAGTTGAAGGTAAATTTGGGCATTGCAGTGAAAGAATATTGGCAAGTTTTAACTTTTAAAGTCATTGAATGGTGTAAGATTGCTTTCACCATCAGTTGCAAAGAGTGACATAACTTGGAAAAACTCTTGGAAAACTTGTTGGAACAGAGAAATGTTTTCAATAGCTTCCATTCAAATGAGCTTTTTTCACCTAAGTTCCTGGGATGTGAGCCCATTCATAATTGGCCTTGACAAGGTGGTGGTGAGCCGCCTGTGTGTTGTATGCTGAATACTGTACGCAGAAGAAATAATTTATAGCAGGGTTCTATTTGCCATTGGAGTAACTTAGGCAGGTCTTGCTGTGTTGGAAGCGTACTGATGCCATGAAAATCTAAAGCTGTTTAGTGAGAAGAAAAATTTCATATTGGTCATGTGTGGTTTGTGCTAGGATTAGTCTGCAGTGAAGTCTGATAGACTCTGGGGTAAATTCAGACACACAGTGTGATTGTTCCTTTGGAATAGGTACTCTCGAGTTTAGTGGACCAAGCACTACGTTTATAGTGGTTTTGAGCTTGATTGCTGGAATTGTTGGGACCACTTGTCTTTGTCAAGCATCGTATAGATACCATTTGGCACTACTCTTGTGTCCTTTAGTTATATAGGGTGTTTTGTACATGTTTGCCTGAATAGGAACTTACTCCTCTATTGCATAGTTTTTAGCAATTGCCTTGAGTACAACCCTGAACAAGTTAGTCAAGCCTCTTCAATGTCTTTAAAGAAAAAAGCAAACTCTAGCAAAATTTAGCAAAAAGCTAACCACGAGGTACGATTTTGATATTTCAATGCTGCTGCAACTGGCAACAATTCATTTTTGGAATTCAGAGTTGAATGCTGCAGGTTTTAGTGTTAAATTGATAGCCTGAAATGTTCTCCATTTCCTTGGCGTCAAGAGTTTTACTTTTGTAAGATTTTGCCTTTGGGTCATGTCCATGTAGGGGATATTAAACTGGATTATGGTCCACAATGGAAAATTGAGGTTTGTGGAAGGAACAGGCTAGCTGGATGAAATGCCCATTTCTCATTCTATACATTAATAATCTTGACTTGCTGCTAAGGTTGTGAGCTGCTCCCTAAATTTTAGTACTGCTTCCATCCCTCTCAAAAGCAACCAACACCCATTTCTTAATTCTCATTCTCATTCTGACCACCATCTCAACTGCCCCATACCTGTAACCTCCCCTTTTCTCTAGCTTTTGAATGTCATTTGCACTTAATTATAGGCTCAGCTTTCATGTTTGATTTCTCCCCAGTTTTCCAGAGGATAAGAATGACTTAGAAACATAGAGAGTAGGAGTCGGTCATTCAGCCCTTCGAGCCTGCCCTGACATTCAGTATGATCATGGCAGATCCTGTATCTCAACACCATACACCCGTGCTCTCCCCATACCCCTTAATGTATTTAGAGTCCAGAAATCTATTTGTTTCCTCCTCAAATATATTCAGTGACTTGGCCTCCACAGCCTTCTGTGGTACAGGGTTCCATAGGTTCACCACCCTATGAGTGAAGAAGTTTCTCCTAATCTCAGTCCTAAATGGTCTACCGGTATCCTGAAACTGTGACCCCTTATTCTAGACCCTCCCAGCCAGAGGAAATATCATCTCTGCACCCAGTCTGTCCATCCCTCTCAGAATTTTATATGTTTCAATGAGATCCCTTCCTATTCTTCTAAACTCCAGTGAATACAGGCTAGTTGGCCCAATTTCTCCTCATATGACAATCCTGCCATCCCAGGAATCAGTCTGGTGAACCTTCGCTGCACTCCCTCAGTGGCAAGTATATCCTTTCTTAGGTAAGGAGACCTAAACAGTACACAATACTCCAGCTGTGGTCCCACCAAGGCCCTGTAGAACTGCGGTAAGACATCTTTGCTCTTGTACTGAAGTACAGTGAAGGCCAACATATCATTTGCCTTCTTAACTGCTTGCTGCACTTGCATGCTTGCTTTCAGTAATTGGTGTACAAGGACACCCAGGTCCCTTTGTACATTGACATTTCCCAATCTATCACCATTTAAATAATACTCTGCCATTCTGTTTTTCCTACCAAAGTGGATAATTTCACACTTATCCACGTTATATTGCATCTGCCATGTATTTGTATCACTCAATCTGTCTAAACCGCCTTGAAGCCTCTTAACACCTTCCTCATAGCTCACATTCCCACCAAGTTTTGTGTCGTCAGCAAACTTGTAAATACTACGTTTGGTTCCCTCATCAAGCTGAGGCCCAAGGACTGATCCCTGCAGTACCCCACTAGTCACCGCATGCCATTCCGAAAAAGACTCGTTTATTCCTATTCTCTGTTTCCTGTCTGCCAACCAATTCTCAATCCATGCCAATATATTACCCCTAATTCCATGTGCTTTAATTTTACACAGTAACCTCTTATGTGGGACTTAATCAAAAGCTTTCTAAAAATCCAAATACACCGCTTCCACTTGTTCTCCATTATCTATTCTGCTAGTTATGTCCTTAAAAACTCCAGTAGGTTTGTCAAACATGATCTCTCTTTCATAAATCCATGTTGATTTTGTCTAATCCTGTTGATATTTTCTAATTGCCCAGTTATCACATCCCTTATAATAGACTCTAGCATTTTCCCTACGACTGATGTTAGGCTAACCGATCTGTAATTCGCTGTTTTCTCCCTCCCTCCCTCCAATCTGCCAGGACTGTTCCAGAATCTACAGAATTTTGGAAGATGGCTGCCACTTTTAGTACCTTGGGATGTCGATTATCAAACCCTGGGGATTTGTATTTGTATAGTGCATTTCACAATCACAGGGCATCCCAAAGTGTTTTTCAGCCAATAAAGCACTTTTTGAAGTGTAGTCACTTGTAATGTAGGAAATGCTGCAGCTAAGTTGCGTACAGCAAGTTCCCACATCAGCAATATGATAATGACCAGAAAATCTGCTCCTGTGATGTTGATTGAAGTATTAACTAGGACACCTGGGATAAAATCAAAGTGCTGGAAATACTCAGCTTTTCTTTGAAATGGTGCAATGGGATCTCTTGCAACTACCTGAGAGGGAAGATGGGGTCCTCTGCAAACCGTTTCATCCAAAAGATGGCATCTCCAGTGCAGTACTCCCTCAGGCTGTGATCAACAGCCTATTTGTATCTCCCCTGTCAAGCCTTCTCACAATCTCATGTTTTGAGGAGATCATCTCCAATTCTTTTGAAGGTCTTCAGGCACTTAAAAACAATACTTATTGTCAAGCAGAGTCATTTATGAAATTTGTTATGTATAACAAATCTGATAGTGATTTTTGAGGATTTAATTAGGACAGTAGATGAAGGGGAACAGTAGATATGGTATATTTGGATTTTCAAATAGCATTTCATAAAGTGCCACAGAAGATGTTATCACACAAGACTCATGGTTAGGGGTAATAAATTAGCATGGATTGAGGATTGGTTAAGGGAAAGAAAACAGTGCAGGAATAAATTGAACGTTTTTGGATTGGCAGACTGTACCTAGATGAGTACTAGAAGAATCGGTACGTGGATCTTAGCTATTTGTAAACCGTATTTATAACTTAGATGAGAAGACTTGAATGTAAGACGTCCAAGTTTGTTGAGTTAGTTTTGAAAGTAAAGTAGACGTAAATAGACTGCAAAGGAACATAGGTTGGGTGAGTGGAAAACAACATGGCAGATGGAAAACAATGCAGCTAAGCGTGAATTTGTTCACTTTGGTAGGAAAACATTTTTTGAATGGAGAGAGACTGGGAAATATTTGCGTTCATACTAACCTGGGTGCTCTTGTACATGAATCACAGAAAGCTAACATGCAGGTACAGCAAGCAATTAGGAAGGCAAATGGGATTAGCTTTTGTTTCAGAGAGATTGGAATATAGGAGTAAAGAAGTCTCGATTCAATTATGCAGGGCATTGGTGAAGTCACATCTGGAATAATCTGTGCTATTTTGGTCTCCTTACCTAAGGAAGGAGAGACTTGCAGGTTCCTGGGATGAGGGGATTGTTCAGTGAGAAGAGACTGAGTGGACTCAGCCTATATTCCCAGGAGTTGAGAAGAATGAAATGATCTAATTGAAACAAATAAAATGTGGAATCTGAAACACGGGTCCCAGTCTCAGAATAAGTTCATTTAGTACTGAGTTGAGGAGAAATTTCTTTCCTTAAAGGGCTGTGAATCTATGTGGAAATTGCAGGAAGGTGGAGCTGAGGTAGATCGCTTTTCCTGTGAAGTATTTCTCAATAGAATGTTTATTGCTTGAGAATTATCAAGCCTTTCTTTAAATGTTTGCCATTGCTTCTCTACTGTAGCACCTTTTAATCTAATTTTCCAATCCACCTTATCCAACACACTTCTAGGTAATTGGCCTTATTTAAGTTTAACCCTTCAGTTTTGGTTGCATATCACTCCCAATGTGGAATTCATCATATTATGCTCACTCTTCCTCAGAGGGTGCCTTAGATTACTAATTAACCCTGTCTTATTACACAAGACGAGATGTAAAATAGCCTTTTCCCTGTTTGGCTCCAAGCTGTAGCGTTCCAGATAACTTGAATTCCATGAGCTCGTGTTCCAGACTACTTTTGCCAATTTTATTTGTCCAGCCTTTATGAAGGTTAAAGGTCTTCATAGTTATTGCATTGCCTTTGTTGCAAGTTCCTTTTACTTCTTGACACTGTCCAACAGTATGATGGCTGATCTTCCGAACCCAAATCCTTTCTCACTACTGTCCTTGTGTCCTCCTTATTTGACCTTATTCACTGATGCAATGTTGCCAATAAACTTTGTCGCTTCCTGACATACTCTGCTTATCTTTACACAAATCGCTACATTGTCTCACTGCCAGAACTATTCTCATTAGATTTATAAATTTTTCCTTACCTGAAACCCCCCTCCCTTTTTTAGTTTAAAGTCCTATCTGCATTCCTAGTTACTCGATTCACCAGAACACACTCAGCTTAGTTTAAGTGGAGCCTGTCCAATGGAACAGCTCCCTCTTTGTCCAGCATTGGTACCAGTACTCCATAAATCGAACCTCCTGTCTCAGATGCCTCTCTTTGAGCCATGCATTCAACTCGCTGACCTGTTTACTCTATGGCAAATTGCACATGGCTTGGTTAGAAATTCAGATGTTATCACCTTTTGAGGTTGTGTTTTTTAATTTGAACCCTAGCTCTTCAGGCTCCTTCAATAAAACCTCATTCCTCATTCTACCTACCTGGTCCTACATGGACAATTATAGCTGGATCCTCCCCATCCCACTCCAAGTTCTTCAACTGTAAGGAGATGTCGTCAACCCAGACAGGCAGCTCAATCTTCTTCGTTCCCAGCCATGACAGCAGAGGACAGTATCTGTTCCCCTGACCATGGTGTCCCCTACCGAAACCACATTGCTATTCACTCTCCCACTTAGTTGTGTCCTGTACTATGGTGCACAAGTCATTTTGCTCTTTAATCATGCAGACTTTGTGTAGATGCCTGCCCATCCATACAGGCAGCTGGAACCTTACACCTACATAAGAACGTAGGAAATAGGAGCAGGAGTGCACCATACAGCCCATTGAGCCTGCTCTGCCATTCAGTACAATCATGGCTGATCTTTGGTTTCAACTTCACTTTTCCATGCACTCCCCATATCCCTTGATTCCCTGAGAGACCAAAAATTTGTCTATCTCAGCCTTAAATATATTCAACAGTGGAACATCTACAACTGTCTGGGGTAGAGAATTCTAAAGATTCACAACTTTGAGTGAAGAAAGTTCCCCTCTTCTCAGTCCTAAATGATAAGTCTCTTATCCTGAGACTGTGTCCGTGTTCTAGATTTCCTAGTCAGTGGAAACAACTTGTGTCTGCCCTGTCAAGCCCCTTCAAAATCTTGAATGTTTCAATGAGGTAACATCTCATTCTCCTAAACTCCAGAGAATATAGCCACAGTTTACTCAGCCTCTCATCATAGTTCAGTGCTCTCATCCCAGGTACCAACCTAGTGAACTTTTGCTATACTGCCTCCAATTTAAGTATATAATTCCTTAAATTCCAGGTGTTGTCTCATCAAAGCTCTGTACAATTGCAGCAAGGCCTCCTTATTTTTGTACTCCAGCCTCCTTACAATAAAGGCCAACATGTCATTCGCCCTGCAAATTGCTTGCTGTACCTGCATGCCAATTTTCTGTGTTCTTCGTTTCAGGAAACTGTTAAAAGCATTTTTCCAGGCCACCTTTGCCAATTTGGTCCAGTCTATATTAAGATCGAACCCCCCCCCCTACATAGTTATTACGTTATCTTTGTTACAAGCTTCAATAGTGTCTACACAATGCTCTGTCCAATGGTATAACTACCGTTAGGGGAGCTGTAAACTACCCTATCTGGTGTTTTCTGACCCTTCCTACTCCCCACTCGTGGATTTTTCTTCCTGATTTTCTGAACCAAGATCCTTGCTCAATACTCTTCTTATTTTATCCTTCGCTGTCGGTGCTTTTCATTTTCATTTTCCAGCGATAATGAAGGAATGGCGATATAGTTCCAAGTCAGGATGGTTTGTGGGGCTTGGAGGGGAAGTTGCAGGTGGTGGGTTTGGAAGGTGCTGCCCAAGCAGCGCAGCTTGTAGATGGTACACACTGCTTCCACTGTGCATTGGTGGTAGGGGGAGTGAATGTTTAATTGGTGGATAGGGTGCCAATCAAACAGGCTGCTTTGTCTTGGATGATGTTGAGCTTCTTGAGTGTTGTTGGAGCTGCACTCATCCAGACAATCATGTCCTGGGATTGCAATGATTGACCTCCAGCCAGTGAGAATTTTCCCCCTGATTTCCACTGCCTCCAGTTTTGTGAAG
This sequence comes from Cetorhinus maximus, assembly GCF_964194155.1. Classification (NCBI taxonomy): domain Eukaryota; kingdom Metazoa; phylum Chordata; class Chondrichthyes; order Lamniformes; family Cetorhinidae; genus Cetorhinus; species Cetorhinus maximus. Next base: position 50,404,445 of record NC_135900.1, on the reverse strand, counting down.
GCTTCTTGATGCCATGCTTGGTCAAACACTGCCTTGATGTCAAGGGCAATCACTCTCCTCTCAGCTCTTGAGTTCAGCTCATTTGTCCATGTTTGGATCTAGGCCTTAGAGGTCAGGAACTGAATGGCCCTTGCGGAACCCAAACTGAGCATCAGTAAGCCGATTATTGTTAGTTAAGTGCTGCTTGCTAGCACTGTTGAGAAGCTCTTCCATCACTATGCTGATGATCGAGAGTAAACTGACCAGTAGTCGGCCGAGTTGGATTTGTCCTTTTTTTTTATGGACAGGATATACCTGGGCAATTTTTCACATTGCTGGGTGGATGCCGGTGTTGTTGCTGTACTGAAACATCTTGGCTTGGGCTTGACTAGTTCTGGGGCACAAGTCTTCAGTACTAATGCTGAAATGTTGTCAGGGCCCATAATTTCTGCAGTACCCAGTGCCTTCATTTGTTTCCTGATATCACATGGAGTGAATCGAATTGGCTGAAGACTAGCATCTGTGATGCTAGGGACCTCAGACGGAGGTCAAGATGGATCACCCACTTGGCACCTCTGGCTGAAGATGATTGCAAGTACTTCAGCCTTGCTTTTTGCACTGATGTGCTGGGCTTCCCCATCATTGAGGGTGGAGATATTTGTGGAGCCACCTCCAGTTAGTTGTTTAATTGCTCACTACTATTCCTGACTAGATGTGGCAGGACTGCAGAGCTTATATCTGATCGGTTGGTTGTGGGATCACTTGATTCTGCCTATTGTATGCTGCTTTTGCTGTTTGGCATTCAAGTCATTCTGTGTTGTAGCTTCACCATGTTGACACCTCATTTTTAGGTGTGCCTGATGCTGCTCTTGGTATGTCCTCCTACAATCTTCTTTGAACTAGGGTTGATCCCCTGGCTTGATGGTAATGGTAGATTGGGGGATATGCAAAGCCATGAAGTTACAGATTGTGGTTAAATACAGTCCTGTTGCTGCTGATGGCCCACAGCACCTTATGGATGCCCAGTTTCGAGTTGCTAGATCTGTTTGACATCTATGGTAGTGCCACACGAAGCGATGGAGGGTATCCTCAATGCAAAGACAGGAGTTCGTCTCCACAAAGTGTACAGTGGTCATTCCTTTCGCTACTGTCATGGAGCTCAAGTATGTTTTTCCCTCTTGTTTGTTCCCTCACCACCTGCTGCAGACCCAGTCTAGCAGTCGCGTCCTTTAGGACTCAGCCAGCTCAGTCAGTAGTGATGCTACTGAGCCACTCTTGGTGATGGGATATTGAAGTACGCTCTCTGCCCTTTCCACTCTCAATGCTGCCTTCAAGTAGTGTTCAACATGCAGGAGTACTGATTCATCAACTGAAGGTAGGGGTGGGGGGCAGTAGGTGATAATCAGCAGTTGATTTCCTTGCCATGTTTGACCTGATGCTATGAGATTTTGTGGGGTTTGGAATCAATGTTATGGACCCCCAGGGCAACTCCCTCCCTTCCAACTGGAAACCACTGTGCTGTCACCCCTGGTTGGTCTGCCCTGCTGGTGGAATAGGGCATACTTGGGGGTGGTGACGGTGGTGTCTGGGACATTGCCTGTAAAGCATGACTCCATGAATATGACAGTCAGGCTCTTAGTTAACAAGTCTGTGGGACAGCTCTCCCAAGTTTGGCACAAGCCCCCAGATGTCAGTAAGGAGGACTTTGCAGGGTTGGCAGGACTGGGTGTGGTGTTGTTGTTGTTTCTGGTGCCTAGGTAACTGCCATCCCGTTTCATTCTTTGACTTTTTTTGTAGTGGTTTGATATGTGTGTGGGGCTTGCTCTGCCGTTTAAGGGCAGTTAAGAGTGAACCACGTTGCTGTGGGTTTGGAGTCACATGTAGGCCAGACCAGGTCAGGATGGCAGGTTTCCTTCCCTAAAGGACATTAGTGAACCAGATGGGTTTTAATACCATCACTGAGACTAGTTTTTAATTCCAGATTTATTAATTGCATTTGTATTCCACCAGTTGCCATGGTGGGAATTGAACCCATGACCCCAGGACATTAGCCTGGGCCTCTGGATCACTAGTTCAGTGACAGTACCACTACGCCTCCCCCGTTGCTATGTTGTCCCATTGTTTTGGCTTTTCTCTTGGATTTCTAAATCTTCCTTCACTTGAGCTCTCCTCCCTTCCGGTACATCATCTGCACCGCCACCCCTGTCTTAGCTGGCTTTATTTATTTAATTCATTAAAGTTTATGTATATAATTAACTTGGTTTTTAACTTTACTTGACCTTGTTTAAATAATAGATAAAGTGTAATATTTACCTGTAACATGAACCACTCCAAATATTGGAGACAGAAAGCAACATGTCCTTCCCCCTCTGCACTGTATTCCCAATTTTGCCAAATTCTGAACTTTTGCATGCTGTTTATGGTGCAATCTGTTTACGATGACTCTGTTTGACCAATCTTGTTTTGGTTTTGCTAGCAATTATATGCCTCTGATCTCTGAACAGCTTTTCTGGTTGTCTATTAGAACTGACCCAGATGGTGTTCAGCTTCAATGTTCTCTTTCCTGAATTTTAAAGCTGATAACCTGTCCAACGGCAAGACGCCTCCAGAGCATTTCACCACTACCACACTGCTCTTTTTCACATTCTTATCACCTGAAATACTGTTTCCTCAAATACTTTTACTGTTGCTCCAATCCAGAATTCTGTGCCACTCATGCATATCCTGAAATGTAGTCAACACAACAAATGTTGTCCACACAAGCTTACTTGAGCGACATAATAATGGTGTGATACAAATCTGATGCAAACTCAGCCAAGGAGGAAATGTGATCAGGTTCACGCTTGTGACTCTAATGTGTTTTGCTCCATATATTTGTCCATTTATGATAATGCTCCAAAGCAGCATGAAATTAAGTATTCTGCGAATTACTACTGATTTGGAAATGTGCTTAGGATAGGTATATTAGTGCAAATCATCAAACATTCTAATGCTGTTATGTTTTCACTAAACTTATCCCTTTTTGCTTTTATTAAAGGGTGTGGTTCCAGTGAATGGATCGACTGTGCTTCCTGGACAGAGCTATACAACAACTGGCCTGCCTGGTGAAGGTAAAGACTTTATTGAAATGAGCTACATGCTGCAGCACACCTTGCAAGGAAAACCAGTCTTGTGTAATGTTGATGGTTTACTGCCACTCATCAAAGACAAAATCCTTCAATTGGATATAATTGGAGGATTTTTGAGTAATGATTGTGAATTTGCCACTGCAACTGAGTGAAAGATGAGTAATGGATGAATAGAATATACTTTTCGTTCATTTTAAAAAAAAAATACTTGAAATTTCAAGCCAAACTGTCTTCAATTATTTCTCCTGCTAATCACTTGTCTTGTAATTGTCCAATCTGCCTGATTATCATGTGTTATGCTGACAATTCAAAAACTTGAACATGTTAATTCATAACTGTCAGTCAAAGACAGACATTCACAGGGTGTCTTTAATCATTTACTTTTTGTTCAATAAACAAACCAATTCAACTTTGAAAGCTTTAAAAGTGAGCAGTCATATTTTAAATACACTTTTTAAAAAAAAAATCATGCATGGGATATGGGCTTCGCTGGCTGGTCCAGCATTTATTGCCCATCCATAGTTACCTTTAAGAAGGTGGCGGTGAGCTGCCATCTTGAATCGCTGCAGCCCATGTGCTATACATACACCCACAGTGCTTTTAGGAAATGAGTTCTAGGATTTTGACCCAGCGACAGTGAAAGAATGGCGATATATTTCCAAGTCAGGATGATGAGTGATTTGGTGGGGAACTTCCAGGTAGTGGTGTTCCCATCTATCTACTGCCCTTGTCCTTCTAGATGGTAGTGGTCATGGGTTTGGAAGGTGTTGTCTAAGGAGCCTTGGTGAATTCCTGCAGTGCATCTTGTAGATGTTACACACTGCTGCCACTGTGTGTCGGTGGTGGAGGAAATTAATGTTTGTGCATGGAGTGCCAATCAAGCAGGCTGCTTTGTCCTGGATGGTGTCAAGCTTCTTGAGTATTGTGGGAGCTGCACTCATCCAGGCAAGTGGGGAGTATTGCATCACACTCCTGACTTGTGCCTTGCAGATGGTGGACAGACTTTGGGGAGTCAGGAAGTGAGTTACTTGTCGCAGGATTCCTAGCCTCTGACCTGCTCTTGAAGCCACAGTATTTATATGGCTAGTCTAGTTCAGTTTCTGGTCAATGGTAACCACCAGGACATTGATAGTGGTGGATTCAGTGAAGTTAATGCCATTGAACGTCAAGGGGTGATGGTTAGATTCTCTCTTGTTGGAGATGGTCATTGCATGGCACTTGTGTGGCACGAATGTTACTTGCCACTTGTCAGCCCAAGTCTGGGTATTGTCCAGGCCGTGCTGCATTTGTACATGGACTGCTTCAGTATCTGAGGAGTCGCGAATGGTGCTGAACATTGTGCAATCATCAGTGAACATCCCCACCTCTGACCTTATGATGGAAGGAAGGTTATTGATGAAACAGCTGAAGATGGTTGGGCCTAGGACACTACCCTGAGGAACTCCTGCAGTGATGTCCTGGAGCTGAGATGACTGACCTCCAACAACCACAACCATCTTCCTTTGTGCTAGGTATGACTCCAACCAGTGGAGAGTTGTCCCCCGATTCCCTTTAACTCCAGTTTTGCTAGGGCTCCTTGATGCCACACTAGATCAAATGCTGCCTTGATGTCAAGGGCAGTCACTCCCACCTCACCTTACACTTAACCATGTGATCTGAATATAGTTTCAGGAAAATCTAATTTATAAATATATTTCTGTTTTTCCTCCCTTTCTCCCACTCCAGGTCATGTTCCACAGCTAGGTGACATTATTATGGCTACCTCAGCAGACAATTCTGCCTATCCTATGATAGCGTCACGGTCGCATGAGGAAAGTGTCATAGAGTCAAACACAACTGTAATTGCTAGTGTTGGAAGTGGAGTTGTTAAAATGGGACGTTTTCAGGTAAGAATTCAGTCTTGAAAATTAGAGGAGATGAAGAAAAAAAAGACTTGCATTTAATTAGTGCTTTCGATGGCCATACGAATCCTGGACCACTTTACAGCTAATCAAGTTCTTTTGTTTGGTTCATGTCTGGTATCAATTTGACTAAATTTCTAGCTTGCGCTTCATGATTGTGCTTTTTGTCCACCTACTCATTGGTTTCAACTTGATCTTCAGACAGTGTTGAACAGCTATTGCCTTTATCAAAAACCCTACAAACATTTGCCAAGTATCTTTAAACACCTTATTTGTTTCTGTCTTCCAGTTCCATTTGGGAAGCAAAAAAAAAATGACGTATTTTCTTTAAATAGTCAAGAAAGCAAAACAAAGAGGAATCAGGCTGATTGTGTTAAGCTCCATAACCCCACCAGCATCCAATCATTATCCTTCAGATGGGATGTTGTTTCCCTGAGTAATGTAGGAAATGCGGCAGCTAATTTGTGCTCAGAAACTTCAAGAAACAGTAATATGATAATGTCCAGATAATCAACATTACAAGCAACAGATTGAGGGATAAATATTGATTGGGGTACTGGGGATAGTTCCCCTATTTGAAATAATGTCATAATAACATCCATTGAGCAGGCAGGTGGAGCCTTGGTTTAACATCTCATCCGGAAAGATGGCACCTCCAACAGTGTAATACTCCCTCAGTACTGCACTGGAATGTCAGTCTTGATTTTTGTGCTCAAGCCCTGGAGCTGGACTTGAACCTGGAACCTTGTGATTCAGAGGCGAGTGTACTACCAACTGAGCCATGGCTGACAAAAAGTGAAAGTTTGTCTGGTATTTCAGTTTCTACCTTAATCTCTGTAAAACTTAATTCATAGTAAAGAATATCAGTTCAATTTACTTCCTGGTTTGCTGTCTGTGAGAATAGTTCAATATGATTGGTTGCTTACCAAGCTGTACCATTGCTGTACATTTGGAGATCCCCTTTATTTGCCACCAGATTCAAACTAACATTGAGAAAGGGGAAATATATGCCACAAAGGTTGCTAGACCTTTGATGGCAGTTGTCTTTGAGGTCAGCAGTGAATGCCATTGCTTTGTCACTGACCTGAAATATGAACCATTCCTGGAACAGACCAGTCATGCAAAATACTTGGGCAGAAGAAGTGGAATTGAGGGCAACATTTGAAAAATATATAAGACCTAAATAAAGTTGTTTAGAATTACTGTTGGAATGTGCATGTTAAATTTTTAATATTGTTCAACTCAACTCAGTGATTTGTCCCTTTTTTGCTCCTTTTATTGCTTGGTAAGATTTGGAGTGGTTTATGGATCTCAGCATAAAATTAGATGCAATAAATGTTAAAAAAATACTTTGTACATTCCACACCTCTCAAAAATGTGCACTCAGGTTTGGGCACATAAATGTCATGGCCCAGGTAGCAACACTTGTCTCGTGACTTGGAAGGTTATGCGTTCATTTCAGGATTTGAGCACAAAAATCAAAGCTGACACTCCAGTGTAGTACCATGGGCGTGCTGCCCTGTCGGACAACAATTTTTAACCCTAGCTGAGCTGTATGGTATGCATTTGACTGCTTGTGTCTTATAGTCTTACAATTGTTTCACTCATGAGCCAAACATGAATGAATTTTGCTTGACAAAACAATAAGTAACTTCTTTTCTTGTAGGTTTCTGTTGCAACTGATGATGTTTTGTATCAAGAAGGAAATGATAAACGGGAAGAGAGTAAACTGAAACATATCTCAGATGAGTCTTCCTTTTCTGGAAGCAGCCCTGAAAGTACAGTGGTAAAACCTTCTGAACATGACAGCCGTGAAGATGTGGTGGATAGTGCATCAGTAACTCAAAGCAAAAATGGTAAACCTCCATCATACCAAGAACAGGAAGAACAGGAGCCAGTCCAGCAGGCAAAAATAGGACGATTCCAGGTTACAACAACGCGAGACACTGTTGGCCGTTTTTCAGTGGCAAGGACGCAAGATGAAGTTACTTATGAAGCCGGCAAGGGAAGCTCTCCTTGTGTTCCTACGAGTACTGCTTCACTAACAGTAATTTCATCTGTACCAGTGGATCTCTTTAGAGCCTCAGATCAAATTTTACCACCAAAAGAATCAATTAGTTCAGAACAATATCTGCATGTGAATGGACCAGTTCTGCTGGAGACTGGACAGCAACCCTATTCAAAGGAACTGGATCAAACGCAGGCTGATAGTGCAGGGAGTTCAGTTTCCCCTCAATCGCCAGAATCCAAGGGTACCACCATTGTACAAAGCCTTACTAACTCATTTAATTCCTCCTACATGAGCAGTGATAATGATTCAGAAATTGAAGATGAAGATATGAGAAAAGAGCTGCACAGATTAAGGGACAAGTAGGTGTCTGTTACGCTTGTCTGGATCTAATTATAAAATCTGTCTGATGTGTTCACTGTACAAGGATACAAGTAGTACAGTTTCCAGCAGTTAAATTAAATTTTGTAATACAAGTTATCTTTGAATAATCAACTGCCTAATAGAGCATGGAATGTATTGGCATTGGCCTTGAATTTTTTTAGGCTTGTGCCTCATTCCATACATAAAAATACAACAAATCAATTTTAATATATGTTGGTTTGTTTTCAAAGGTGTTTTCTATTTTTTTTCCTTTCCTGAACAAATCATGCATAGTAGCAATAAATGTAGCCAGTTTTCATAGTTTGCTATGGGAGATCGCATCACAGTGTGAAGCCCAATCCTGCCCCTCAATTCACGAAGACACAATTATGACCAGCAATGAGTGACAATCCTGAATTATGTTTCTCTGCTTAACTCAAGGACTGTGCAGTCAACTGCATTGTCTATACTGCTGCTCCAGTTATGATTAGCAAATGGTATTCGCAGATTGAACCTAGTCTGTCCAGCTCAGTACCCCAGACAATAAAACATCATGGGTCATTCTGGATTTTATTGCAGGGACCTGATATTTGTCCTGCTGAATATGATGGTGATTTGATGTTAAAACAGTTTCTCTCTCACTTGTAAATATATCACCTGGCATGGTGCTAAGCTGTAGGGACTGAGTGCACTGAATTTAGTTGGTCTTGGCTGGTTTGACAGCAAACACTGGTTGATTGCAGTGCAACTAGGTTAGGGAAGCAAAAAACCATTTACATGTGGTCATGAGTACATCTTTATGAATATGGAGTGTGGACAGGATCAGGCTTAATTGTGACTCCCTCCTCTTCCCACCCCCAGCAGCTGAGGATCAATCACTTTTTGCTGTTAGAACATGTAGGGCCATGTAGTAGGATGACCGTGTGAGAGGGTAAAATCACAATCATTAGAGTGAAGAAGGAGGCCATTCAGCCCATCGAGTCTGCACTGGCTCTCTGAAAACAGCATTCCACCTGGCCCCACTCCCCTGCCTTATCCCTGTAACCTTGCACATTATTTCTTTTCAGGTAGCAATCCAATTCCCTTCTGAATACCTCGACTGAACCTGCCTCCAACACCCTTCAAAATTCAATCCATCTGCACTGCTAAATATTGCTTGTATTTAAAAATTTACTTTCTTGTTTTTCTCTGGAGTTAATACTCCACAAGGACTTTTACTGCAATAACTTGGCTAATTATAATTAACACATTACAATAATGTCATGAAACATCAGGGGAGAAGCCCCTTGAGCCTATTCTGCCATTCAATCAGTTAATGGAAAATCTGTGCCTCAGCTCCATTTACCCACCTTTTCTCCATTGATGGCTATGCTGAAAAATAATCAATCTCATTGAATATTTTAATTGATTCAGCATCCAATGTCCTTGAGGGGTGGGGTGAGGTTGGGAAGGGATGTAAGCAGGTGACTTGCATGTTTCCAGTATTCTTCTTCAGAAAGGATGCTTCTTAAATTCACTTGTAACTGGGTTAGCTCGAACTTGAAGCTTGTTTCCCTCGTTCTGGATTTCCCTCATCAGAGGAACTCCCCACCCTTTCAAATGGGCAGTCACTCATATTGGTCAAAAGGTGATGACCATTAATCATTTGTATTAGTCAAAATTGCTGGCTATAACTATGCTTACTCCCCTGTGATATTATATGAATGAAGTACACATGAAAGCCTGCTGCATTTTAAAAATATATTAATATTTAACAAAAACAGCATTTCATGCGCAGTAATCCCAGAACTGTAATGTCCTAATTGGGAGTTTGGGTTGATTAAATGGTGGTTTGGTGAATGCGTTGAGATTTTTGTTTTTCCCTCCTCACTGAATTTTGTTGAGGTGCTCTACCTGGTAAGAGCTTGTTTCTGAATGATGAGACCTGCTCCTTGCAGGTTCAGTGGGGTAACGGTTGTAACGGAATTGTTCACGGACAATGTTTTTGTCGTGCTTGCCATTGTCTTTAATGGCTAAATGTCTTCACACGAGCATGCCTGCTATGTTTATTGGCAAATGTATCACAATCCTTTATCATTTTAGCCAAAGTACCAAAATGCATGCAGTGTATAAAACCAACTTTCTCAAAATAGTACACAATCCCAAACTGATCTATTTCAGACATTTGAAAGAGATTCAGGAGCTGCAGTCACGGCAGAAGCTGGAGATCGAGGAACTCTATATCAAACTGGGTAAGGCACCACCTGCTGTAATAATTCCACCTGCGGCACCCCTGTCTGGACGTCGTAGACGACCCACTAAAGGGAAAAGTAGCAAATCTAGTCGGAGCAGTTCCCAAGGACAAAAGAGTCCTTTACCTTCTGGTAGGTGATGATAAACATCCATTGTGATAGTTTTTTTGTACAGAGGTGTTTGCTGTTGATATCATGTAGCTGCATTCTATTTTCAGGGTCCTTAACTGTTCAGAGTACTGCTTCAGTTTTAACAACGCAGCAGATGCTTTTGCCACCCTCAAGTACTCGAGAGTTAACGGTTTCTGGACAAGCTCAGTTGCTGAAACCATCACCATCAAGTGAAAATTTATACTCTGCTTACACTAGTGAAGGCGTGATTTCTGGACAAAGTGTTTCTGGTATTGGACAAGGTAAGAATCTTGCTAATGATGTAAAGTTTCTGGGTTACGAATTCTGTCTATTTTACAATTGCTACCTCAGTTCTAGGTGAAAGTATGCAAGGTCAATGCATGCATAGTTTCTTAGAAGGTGGATTTTCTTTCTGTGATCATTGATTTCGAGGGAAAATCCATATCGCTAGTCAGTGGTGAAAATGCATTGCTGGCCTGCACTGTTTTACTGAGACATTTCCCAGTCCACACTGGAGTTAAGACAGTGGACCTGATAGAAGTGCCAACAACCAGGCATGTATACATTTATTACAACTGGCATCCGGTAAAATCTTATCCCAAGAATGGTTTCACTACCTGCAGTGATGTTGCTGTTGGAGGTAGTGCTGTCATGTTTAGTATCAATGAATTAAAAGTCTGAACTTCAAATCTCATTTCTGTGCAGCACACAAACTTTGCATAATTGCTTGCTGTACTGTTTAAAAAGTACACAAATGTCCATGACTCTCCCATTCAGCTTTTGCCAATTAAAGCTTCCCTAATTCTGTGCTTCAATAAAGTAAGCACGAGACGTTTTTGTGGACTTGTGTGTAGAGATAAGGCTGGCTGTGCTTTGAGTCTCCTTTGTCCGTCTGAGTTGCAATGCTTGTCTTGTAAAAGAAGGAAGAACTCCTTTCATAAGCTGTCAACCTATCTCTCTGAGCATTGCCCTAAATTGTGGACCATATGATAACATGTCTGGTAGTATTATTCCGTCTTTTAATGTTGTAACTTGGTACAGCCTTACAATACATTTTAGCAAAGATACCTACACTACTCTGATTGTTCTATGGAAAACTATATTTTAGCTTTCGAGTGGACAGTGTGAGAATGTTAGATGGTCATTACTTTTGTTTTTATGAGAACCTTTTTAGTTGTGCTGTGAATTGGGATAAAGTTGTAGTGAACTTGCCATTTAGCAAATCAGCTGGACTGTGGAGTGACCATGACACACAAGTCAGTCAGATTTTAGAGAAATACAGATCAAGTATCATTTTGTTCTTTTTACAGAATGAAATAATAAATATTTGGAAGCTGGTCGTTTATTGGCATTTAGTTTCAGGGATGCAGGGACAACAGTGAAGGAGGAAGAAAGTACGAATTTTGAACATGCATGGAGAAAAAGCACAAAACTCAGGAAGCACTTGATTGAGGTGGAAGAAGGAAATAAATCTGTGATACTCAACTGCAAAAAGTACTTGACTCTTAATAGTGATTTTCCAATCAGCTGGGCTAATGATGGGGATTACAGTACCTATTTTCAGCCAGGACAGGCCTTACCTTTATTCCCTGTTAGAGAAACTGAGATTACTCTTGGAGCAGAAAAGGTTAAGAGGAGATTTAATAGAGGTGCCCAAAATTGAGGGGTTTTGATAGACAAAATAATGAGAAATTGTTTTCACTAATGAGCGGCTTGCTTACCAGAGGACACAGATTTAAGATGACTAATGGAAGTACCAAAAGGGAGATTAGTTTTTTTTTAATATATGTAGCAAGCTATGATCTGGAATGCACTGACGAAATTTCAGTAATTTCAAAAACAGTTCGACATATACTTGTTACGGATAAGCTTTAAGGGCTGTGGGGAAGTAATGTGGGAATGGGACTAAATAGATGGCTCTTTCAAAAAAACTGGCACAGGCTCTTTGGGTTGAATGGCCTCCTCCTGCGCTGTAAGGTTCTATGATTCTAGTATTGATTCAAATAGAGAAAGCAGGAGGACTGTGACCAAGAGGTGCAAGAATAACGCAGCTTGTCAAGCTTATTGTTTCTATCAGGAGTGTGGAAGAGTTGGAACAAATGATTTGGCAGAGCACACCTCATGACAAATCATGTAAATTTCTACATTTTATCTGTGTCGTGCAATTTGCTGCCCTGGTATCCTACTTTGTATAAGTCTCAGTGGGAGCCCAAATGCTAGTATTTGAGTGGTAGCAAACAATTTAGCCATTACAAGAGTCTCCTTTTAAAATAACTTCTGTTGAACTACTGTTTGTATTTTAGCCAGAATTTGGAGTAATCATCATATACAGTATTTAGTTGGTTTTCTACTACTCCCATGTGCTTTTGAATGAATGACTTCGACCTTGCTTGTCTTTATCTTGACCAATAAAATGTAGATAAAAAGGAAAAATATGCAAATACTAAAAATCTGAGATAAAAGTAATAAGCACTGATGTACAAAATTTTCATGAGAGGGTAAGTTCATGCTTGATATGTGTCTCCTTCGTTAGAACTGAAAGCTCTATGTTTTAACCGCTAGCATATCGTCTTTACATGTTTACCATTTTGAACCTAATGCAGGGCCAAATGGCTTTAGCATCAATACATTGACAACAGAACTTGGTCTTCAGTGTGCTCACAGTTTAATGTTATGATAGCTTGTACACATCTTCAGTTACCTGTTTGGAACACAGATTGCATATTACAGCAGAGAGGTTGTTGTATATCAAGGTTTTTAAACCATCTTTCCAGAGAAGATTTGGTAATTTGGTGGAAAAATCTTTTTAATTTAAAATGTACTTCAATAACGGTTAATGTGTTGAATGGAAATTGCTTTCCCCAAAGACTAAAATGATGGGCAGTTTGTTAGCTTGTTCATGTAATTGGAAAAACATCTCACATTGAATTGGAAAGTCCTATGTTGACAGACAACAATTTATATTTATATGACGCTTGTAATTTGATGTAATGAAATGTCCCAAGGTGCTTCACAGGAGCAGGGTAAAATAAAATATGACACCGATTCTCTCAAAATATTAGGTCAGATGACCAAAAGCTTGGTCAAAGATGTAGGTTTTAAGGACTTAAAAGAAGAAAACAAAGTGGAGAGGTGGGGAGATGCAGGGAGTGAATTCCAGAGCTTGGGGCCTAGATAGTTGAAGGCACTTGCACCAATGGTGGAGCAATTATGATGGGAATGCTCAAGGGTCAAAGGAAGAAACCAGCTTTTTGAAAGAGGAAGGCTGCAAGGGTGTTTAGGTTTACTAGAGAAAGCTGAGGCTTTTCACTCAGGCAAAGAGGTCAGAAATGTTGAAGGATAGTTCAAAAGTGTCACCTGCGGCTCAATTAGTCGAACCCTTGCCTCTGAGTCAGAAGGCTGTGGGTTCAAGTCCATTCCAGGAGCACAAATTCAACCCTGGCCCTCTAGTGCAGTACTGAGGGAGTGCCATCTTTTGCATGAGATGTTAAACTGAGGTTCCGTTTGCCCCTCAGGTGGACATAAACATCTCATGCCACTGTTTTGAAGAAGACCAGGGGACTTATACCCAGCGATCTGGCCAATATTTTCCCTCAATTAACATCACACTACCGATTATCTGGTCATTATCACATTCGTAGGAGCTGCTTGTGTGCAAATTGGCTTCCGTGTTTCCTACATTGCAACAGTGATTACACTTCAAAAGTACTTAATTGACTGCAATGTGTTTTGAGACGCCTGGCAGTTGTGAAAGGAGCTATATAAAATGCAAATCTTTCTTTCTTAGAAGCCATCTTGCTTAATCAAATAAGTTGATCCATCAGATTGTTATTTTGCATTATTACACAAAGATGTGTTGCATGGGTTTAATTGAGAGTTTAGTCTTAACTCTTTGTTCATATTATGGAAATAGAACAGCTTATTTATTCATCCAGGCATTGTTTCACCAACTTTGGGGAGGTTGAAGAAGGATTTGTGCAAATGAAACTAATATCCACTCCAGATCACAGGGGATGTTATTCTTGTATCCCTGGGTATACACTCCTGCAACTCGGGCAGTGTAAGTTGACTTCCAATTTTAAAAAAAATGACCAGGTTGGAGCGACTGATTCCTGTGCAATCAAGAAAGTACCTACAGAAAACTTTAATTTGTCACCTTCACTTACCAAGTCAGCAGTCACTTGCATGTTTGTGGGTGTATTTGCATGTCCGTAACACAAAATTTGTCCAACAGGGAAGATGCAGTTTATTGATTGTGCGAAGAAATGCAATAGCTTCAAAAGCGAGTACATTGTAGTTTTGTCTCCATATGCTGGCAGCTTTCATTGTCATTTTTTGGAAATTTTCTTTGCTCTTTGTAATTTAATTTGTAGAATAATTTTAGGTGATATTTTGTTTGTTTCAGTTTGAGCAAATGTAGATGTATGATCCTGCATTTGTACATGTATATGAATATATAACATGCTACAAAATGCTTTTTAAGGTTAAGATCCCTTTATATCCCTCTCTGCTGTAATAAAATAACTTTTATGTTTTACACAGATAATGGTATTTCCATTTATTTTCTGTTTGAATAAGAAAGAAAAGTATCTTTTGGAAATGTAACTATTTCCTTGTCCAGTTCTAAACTTTGTAGTTTTTTTCTCTCTGAGCATTCCATTTCCATAGACTGATGGTATCTATGTTTCTGGTTTATGCAGGCCAGATGTCTGGACAAGTGAAAATCAGCTCAGTCATTACCTCACAAAAATTAAGAATGCCACAAACAAGCTGGTGATTGTAGCTGTTGTCAATTATTTTTTCCCCACTGAGAATATTTTCTACTATTATATTTTGAGTATCCCATTAGTAAACCAATGAAGGCTCAAATAATTGCCATTGGTTTTGTGTGTGAATGGCCATCTTTCTTTCTATACAATAGAGAACCCAGTGTTTTATGGGTGCATTCATTGAAAATTTCTGCCAGCTAAAAAATAAGGGTTGTCATTATATAGACTGAGGATGTTTCTACGGGGAGTTTAGACCCGGATGAACAGTAGCTGTTAGGCAGCTGCTGTACACCCCCAGGCATTGGTGTTGGCGGAAACCTGGAAACAGATTGTTCACTACTGGGGCTAGGATTAGTGTATGGTAATAAGATACTTGAAAACTAAAATCTGAGGTGAAGAAAGTTGTTACATCTAGTTTAAAAGCATTGAAGGAAAAAACATTTTGCAGCTGTTTACATGTTTCAGTATTGGATCTCCTCAGCCTTTATATTGTTACAAGGTGAAAATAACCTGACAAGATTGAAGTTAATAATTTAATCAGAAAAATCTGAAGCAACAATAGTGTATGTTATTGGGGATGATGACTGTTTAAAATAATTTCCTGTAATCAGCATCACATTTTTCAGAGCAATAAAAAAAAAACTTTAAAAAAAAAAGATGCTTAGAAAAAATCTGCATGTAGCTTGGATGGGCTTACAAAATAGTTACGGCTTCACCAAAATGGTTCGGGACGAGAGAGATTCTTTATTTGATGTGAAGTACTCCCACAGCTCTTAAGGTACTAACATTCTGACTTTAGCTGTCTGTTTTCCTCCTTTTCTTTTACTGTCACAGGCTCAGCAACGTTTCACTGTGCATCAGAGCAAGTGACTTTTAAACTTGGCGGCAGAAGGACAAGGTTTCTGAGTACGCCCTGTCTGGCTCTTTGTGTGTAACACTTTTATTCTTTTCTCATCTACCTTTTTCTTCCTCTTCCCCTGCATAAAGCTTCGCTGCTATCTGTCCATAACCTGTTCACTAAGTTTTCAGAATTTCACTCACCTATTCGAAGTTTCCACATGGGGCAGCGTGATAAATTCAAAAATTCACGAAATTGAATATATACTATGATTTGACTAATTCTGGTGAAGTTCGGAAAGAGGAGACTATATTATGCAAGTGATTTTGACACAAAAGGTTGCCAACAACCAACCATTGTGTGTGTGTGTGTGTGTGTGTGTGTGCGTGCGTGCCTGTTTGTTAATGCACACATCACTCGATCTCCTTGAGGGAGTTCAGTATTTGAATCCAGATTTCACATTTTTTTGACCATGTACATGAGGTTTTATAAAATTGAAAGCCTGTTTCTTGCAAAATATTTATCTTAAGCTATTTGTTTTCCCCTTTTGGGAAAAACCCTATCCTGTGACGTGGTTTCATTCCCTGTCGCTATTGCCAGTGTGTTGACAGGAGCAAATGTGAATGGCTGCCACATACAGAGCTTTCTATTTGAGCTTCATTTTATTCTGGTTGCATGTGGGCTGAGTGCTTAGTCTACCGGCACAAACAGGCAGTGCTATTTTCACAGTGTTGGACTAGACAGACCTGACATTATTGAACATCTGCAACCATGATGAAAAAGTTGCAAACTTGAGCAGAACAAATAAGAATGTTATCTTTAAAGGGGAAAATTCAGAACACACAATTGCATCATATTGCTGTTACAAATGCAATATTCATTTAGTTGCTAACTTTACCCCATTACATTAATGTTCTGCAAAAATTGTGTCCATTTGAGTAAGTATTGTATTTCTTTCAAAATGAGGAAAATTTTAATAGCAAAAAATTGCAGGTTTTTGGTGATGTTCTAATTCACCACATCCCCACCCATGTCCTTTTGATTATTCTGTCCAAGATTCAGTAGACTTTATTAATACTGTGGAGTATATGCAACTTCACAGTTACAAGTGCACTCTAGCATTTCTGTCCACCAGAGCACGAGCATCTCAATAGCTAACTCAGGCTTTAACCTTAGGTTGGTCAACTTCTGTGTGACTGACCATGAAGTCTCTGTAAAGTCTTTCAATTGAGTTATACATAATTTAAGTGATTGGTCTGGAGGTTGATTTTTAAACCATTGGTACAGGATAACATGAATGCATTAATATCCGTTTGTTATTGTCATTACTATTTTTGATTGTCCTTTAGTGGTTGGACTGTATCGTTAACTCTATTTATTAATTCATTATTGAATAGTGTGTTGAGTCTTTGAATTGGGTATGTGTTGCAAGTTGCATGGGTATTGGAAAATTGTCAGATATTGCTGTTAAAAACACAAATGAAGTATTTCACTTTTAATTAAAAAAATGCCCTGTTCAGGAGCTGTGGTCCTAACATCTAAAATGCACCACGTACCAGAATTAAAAAAAAATTCTAAACCTTTATGTGCAATAGATTCCCTTCACAGATCCCTGCATTACCATGGTCTTTCCACCCTCACATCCCCTCCTCATGCATCTTAACCACCCTTTCATGGTAGTAGGTAACCTTTCGACAATGGCGGGTCACTATTTCCATTCCTGCCGTGAAACTTTTAATAGGGGAATTCAGCCATGTTTTTAAATGTCCAGTGCATTGCATGGCATCTGTTTTATTCAAATGATTTTCTGACAAGTTTGCTTGTATTTGTTATAAGAAACGTGGATGCATCAGTACAGAAAAAGCCCCCTTGTCCTTTATTCATGCCAGGTTTCTGTTTTACAGTTTACAGAATCTGAATTTTTTCAAACTACAGTATTCAAATTTTTGTTCTAATTGAAAAAACTGAAAATCATCATCTTATTAAGAGTACATCTGTGTTTGGGCATTCCATCTGCCAGTAGTCAATCTGATAAAGTAAAATGTGCCTGAAGTTTTTAGGAAATGATTCTAGATATTTATACCATAGTTCTGGTTATAGAACTGTGGCATCTGTTCTGCTTTATCTCATCTCACAGGACTACATTCATTCCAAAAATGGCAATACTTAATTGGATTAAAACACCCAAGACACTCAATTACAAGCTTGTACCCTTTTAGCAACCAGCCCACTGTGTAGTTTCACCAATCTTTTGCCAAAGTAGTTCAACACCCAGCTGTCTCTGGCCTCCAGTCTGTCTTGAATTATTCTTTAGTCTTACTGCAGAACAATTATCAAATTGTTCTCAACTTGTACAGTCCTTATCCCTTTTTCCCTCCCTCTTCCAGCCTTAGTTGCCACTCAACAAATACATGCTGCTGCACGATCTTCCTTTAACTCACCAAGCCAATGAGAATTTCAAGTAGCTTGAATACATTGTAATGTGTTTAGCTGATGAAAAGACAAGAAAGATTTGGTTGATACCACCTTGAAAGCAATCAAGGTTGTGGTAAAAAGTTCATTTGAAGCAGAAATTAAAGAAACTATGCTTCCATGTGGTGATTGCCTTCAGAACCAACTTTCTCAGTAGGTTTTACAAAAAGAAACCTTTCCTGTCGTTTCCTACACCATATGATTTCCTGGGTGAGATTGAGTTAGAGTACAACTCTCAGGCACTTACCAGTGGCATTCAGAAGCAGGCCAGTGATAGCTGCATCAGAGTGGTTCTGGGTGGCTAGGAGAATTGATTTTACTGCTTGACTTGGTTTGTGGTGGAATGTACCAGTTATCATCCTGATTTGCCAAAACACTTGAATCCCACAGGCTGGTATGGATGCAGGTCCAGTGGACTTTATCTCTGCTAACTCTAATGCATGTTATTTTAAATGTTCAGCAAAAGCAGCATGGCTTCCTACGAGTTTACATCTCATGGAAGTTGTTTGATTACAGCTTTCTGACTGTCTTGGTCTCAGTTTTCTGACCTTTCCACTGTCTAACAGCTCTGTGTAAGTAATTTCATATTATAAACTTGTGCTGTGGTTATTGAAAGTTAAACAGGGAACATCTTGGATTTAAAATGTTTTTTACTTAATGATGGTCTTTACCTTTTAAAACTCATTCATTTTAAAAACAAATTCATTTTGCAGCACTGTTACAATGCCCATGTCATCAAAATGGTTATATTTTTTCCAAATTTCTTTTTCCTCAATTTGCAGTATATTTGACTCTTGCAGATTAAACACACATTTGTAACCATTCTCTGCTGCATAAAAGAGGTTGATTGGAAAGTTATTTTTGAATTTTCTATTTTTATTGGCAACATTCCATTTTTTTGGTTCTCTGATTGCACTTTAAGATTGTTACAGTTGAGTTTGCCCGTCAGTTATTAGGAATGGCAGGTTAGAAAATATTTAAAAATGCATGTCAACTATAGTGTTGTTTGGCACAGCAAACCAGAAAGTTGTTTGTCATTATTGGCCAAAAATACAATTGCTATGGTTTTAAAGTTTACTTGTCTTTTAGGAATTTGTCATTGGTGTTTCATGGATACAAAATGTCACTTTTAAAATGAGGTGTTAGTTATCACGAAAGTCTGATGGACACAACTTTAGTCCATTGCGCAGACTATCCAATTTTTTTAAACAAAATTCTCAGTAGCTTTTTAAAATCTTAAGTTGAGTAAGCAGGTGGATGACCTGCTAGGTCTGCATTGCTCTTCTCATGGGCGATGTCACTGGAGATCCACTAATTTTGTGTATCCATCTCAACCAAATACACACTCTTCTCTCCTGTCTACTAGTGCTATCGCACGCACTCTGGCTCCCTCTCATACACTCGTATGCATTGAACTGTGAATATTTAATTGCTCTCATAACAAAGAAAGAAGTCTTATTTATTTTTGTCTATTTGTGACAATGGCCCCTCATCCAAAGATCTTCTGGGTCAAGAGTTATGAGCCAAGTGCATTTTTCACTGCATTCCCTGCTGTTAGGGAAGTGGAGGAACTGAACTTCGTATCTAGACAGGATCACTTTTAAACAGTGATGAAATATAATTTTCAGAAAATTTTATTTTGAATTATTTAAATAGCCTTGCATCTATATTCAGATTCCGTGGCTAGTGTTGCTAAATTTGCATGACTTTAATCCCAGGACTAGAGAATATGCAGCACAGGAAGGAGGAGGAGCTAACTCTGGTCCAGGTCACTTGTTCGCAGATGAGTAAATGGGACTGCATCTTTATTGCAAAATATATTAATATTCTAAATAAGTTCTTTCCCGATGCCCCCAACACAACCCGTGTACAGTTTGTTCACTTTGCTGGTCTATTACAACACTTAAGCAGAGATGGAGAGGAAAGATTCATGTGACCTGACCATTGCATGGTGCTGCAGAGCAGTTGTGTTCCAGAGGAAGTAAAGATATTTGAAAAAACTAGAAAAAGGAAAGCATTGTATGTATATCAAATCAGGTTTTGGAAAAACTAAAAGATGGTGGCAAAATTGGCTTTTAATATAAATTTTAAAAATGCTTTTGACTCTCTCTCTGTTGCTCCAAATTTGTACGCAGTTACAGTTCAAGTAACAAAATAACATTTTGGAATATGTTAAGAGAAAAAGGATACTTGGTTTTTACCAAAATTGTCAATGGTGATCAAGTCCCCACTAAGTGAATTTTGCATTCACATGCTAAAAGGTAATTGTTAACTTCCTCTTTTTGGTTTTACTGCAATGCAGTCCAATATGAGGTCACACTAATCAATTCAATTGATATTAATGTACTTTCTTCCATTCTGTATGTTTCTCTTCTCCAAGCACTTTTCTTTATTCTTTAGGGAAGATGGTGAAAAAAGTCTGCCCATGCAACCAACTGTGTAGTAATTATCTTTTTCTAACCTTTTACTTACATAGCATGTGATACTTAATGTAGCATAATCCTTGCATCTGATTTTAGCACATGGGCTTCTCTGATTTATTGTTTTTGAGGTTTCCACAACACCATTTAAGTGCTGTGAAGATAAGTAGTTTTACAGAAACTGTATTCTTCTGTGCACTTGATCTGAAGCAGTGTTAGAAATTAAATTAAATTTCTTCATCTGGCTACATGTACATGTGTTGCGTTGCCACAGGATATGCAGACTGTAAAATATTGTAAAAGAACAATTGTTTATGTAGACCAGAAATATGGAATGAAAAGCTAGAGTTTTTTTAAACAAAAAGCTTATTTATTCAAATCTTGGTTAAAAGTATTCTCTGCCTCATTCATGGTAGAATTTGATGCATTTTAAGGGAAGATGAGATAAGTACACAAGCGAGAAAGAAAAAGAATATACTCATAGTGTTAGATGAAGTCATGTGGGTTTAGTGCACAAACTTTGGCATTTAGCCAAATGGCATGTAAATTCTATGTAATGCAGACCTGCAGAACTTGTCTCCTGGAAATAGCTCAAATGTAAATGCTTGACAGGTTCTGGGTCCAGACTTGGGACTCCATGTTCAGAGGCTTTTGCTTCAGTTGCAAGGGATGTTTCATATTGTACTTAAAGATCCACTTTTGGTTCGAAAAATATTTTGGTAATCACAAGGGTATTAATAAATCTTTGGCTACAGCAAATGTAACTAAAGCCAATAGTGCATCAGCTTAAGAGTAAAACTTATTAAATAACACCAATAGGAACCCAGAAAACCAAAAGAGTTAAATTCACGGATGACAGTCATTTAACTAAACTATGAATCTCACACTCATAGTAGCATATTCTATGAACTTTGGATCAAAAGTTTGCAATTCCTTTTCCTTCCCCCCCCACGCTTCCCTCAAATCTAACTGGGCAGTTATCAGAGATCATAGAACCTATAATGCTAAAATTAGGTGTAAAGGTAGCTTTGGTTTTTGCATGTTCTAAGAGCTGGTAAAAATAATGTGAATGTGGATTTCTGTATTGATGTTCTCTAGATGCAATGCTTGCACAAATGCCACTTTAACACACTGTCTTTGAAACCTGTAATATGTAAATATGTACCGTAAATGAATACTGCATGAAGCCTTTATTAAATGACTCAAACTGATTTGCTTTCTTGTGCATATAGTGAATATTTTCTGTAACAGCCTTGGTCCATAATTATGCATGCTGAAGTGAGATGCATGTTAATATAATAATCTGTGGCAAATTTGTCCACTTTGTTCAGGAACGCAATTATACAGCTGTTCTAGATTCATTTGATGAATGACTTTTAAAAGATATTTATTGAAAATTGACACCGCTCTCTGGTGGATTCAACTCAGCAACAATTTATATAGTGCCTTCAATGTAGAGAGATTTCCCAAGATGATAAAATTCAAAATTTACTTTCAGATGAAGAGTAACAATAAGACATGGGTTTTCCTTTTCCCTTGCATCATAAATTCTAGGAACTTTTTTATGTTTGCCATTTATCAAGAGTAAGTATATAGATAAGTCATGATAAAAAGAGGTTGGATCCAATTATCACTAAAATCATAAGTTACATTGCTTTTCTTGTATAGAAAACTATATGCTGCCAAATCTGTAATCATCAACTTTATTTGCTTTTCTATTTTCTCAGGGACAACGAGTACAAATGCAGTAAGTGGAGTTGGGCCAATAGCTCAGCAACAACAGCCAGCAATAACGAGTAGAAAAGGCACCTTTACAGATGATTTGCATAAGTTAGTGGACAACTGGGCTCGAGATGCTATGAATCTCTCTCAGAATAAGCGAGGCATGAAGCAACAGGGTCAACCAGGCCAGCATTACTCTGAAGTAAGTAGGAGCCTGTCCCTTTGTGGTTCAGATTTTGGGTCAAATGTTGAGTATTTCACTGCTAATTAGAACTACCTGCTAGGAGAAATTACTTTGATTCTTTTTGTTTGAGTCTTAAGATGAGTTTTCAATTCTAGGATGTTCAGCTTTGTGTTGCCTAATGACTGTTTTGAGTGGCATCATGAAAAAATCACCACAGACTACTTAAGATATCAATACTGAAATAAAGAAGAGACTGTATGACACCTTATCATGTTACAGAAATTTCTGCACATGGCATACAATTTGAATTACTTTGAGCAGTGACTATTATATAACAAATATGGTAGCATTTTGAGCACAGCAAGATCCCATGAACAGTGTTGAGATGCATGACCGGTTAATCTGTTTTCCATTATATAGTTTGAGGTAGGAACGTTGGCCAGGACATAAATGGCCTGTTCTTCAAATAGTGCCATTGGGTCTTCAACATCGCTGCCTATTTCTTTTGGAATTATGTCAAATGAGAGGCAGTCCAGAGGAATATTTATTAAAAAAATTTGCTGGCAAATAGCAAGTTCATACATCTTATGAAAGGTCTCTTTTAACATTCATAACTCAGGAGAAAGTGTTTGCTTTACAGTGAAGAGGCTGAGAATTTTTATCTTTTGAACTGTCAGCTAAAACTATTTACCAGAATTATTCTTAGAGGGATAAAAGAGGGATAACTTATAATGAGCAACTTCTGTTATTTCAGTGTCATTGGCAGTTCTATTTTTATTGGACTAATGGTGCTTGTTTATAAAATTTTACAGACAATGCCAAGGAAGTATTCAGCACCAGGTCAACTTTGTATCTCCATGACAAACTCTGTAGGGGGACCTTCTATTTCTGCTGCCTCAGTTGGCTCTTTGGGCCCTTTCAGCAAGACTCCTATCTGCCAGTATGGTTATCCTGGAACGCCTTATGGTGCCCAGTGGACTGGAGCACCTCCCCAGCAGCAACCAGGCATTGTACCACCAACACCAGGCCTCCAGTTTCAAGCAGTTGGCACCACTTCACTACAGAGCTTTCCCTTGGGCACTTTGCAGAAATCTGTCAGCAATCCTCCTGGATCCAATCTTAGGACAACGTAGATGTACAGTTCTAGTTCTTGATAACGGAGAAAAATAGACTGAGTGGAATTCAAGGTTTAATGGCCTCTGCTGATGTTACTGGGGATAGGTCATAGAGCTTTAAAATATACACAAATGACTGACACTGCTTTTATATACACAGCATCATTTGAGAGCTATTTTACTAGTTCTGTTTCAAACAGCGTTCTGTGTGGACATATATTTACCCATCAGTTTTTGATGTTCAAACACTGTGATTATATAAATGTTGTTGGACAACAGTAGTTAAAAGTGGATTTAGAGGGTTTAAAGTTTCAAAAAAACAAAAAAAACTAAAGCTAGCTATAATCCATACTTATCAGAGACACTTTAATTCCTTTGTTACTTCATTGTATTAGGTAAATAAATGTGAATGTAAAATTGTATAAATGTACTTGAATACCTTTTTTCCCAGTATGCTTGCTGGATTCATAGTGCCTTGTATTGTGCTTCTGACTTGTCTGCAGGAAAGCACTTAAGTGTCCCCAACCGAGAAAATAAAGAGGAAGAGAGCAAGTGAAAGGTGGAGTTGTGGTAAAGTGGATAGTTCATACTTGTTCTTCAACAGAGCTGATGTCATTCACAGTAACTGAAATACATACATTCTGTAAATCTGTACCAGTCTTTTGTCCTTCCCTCTCAAGTATTAGCCTTTTAATTACTTAAAATATGGAGTCACCTACGGCCAAGATATTAATTGTTAAAAATTTTCTCCTATAGATTCAGAGTGTCTGTGTTTTCTAGGAAATTCAGCAAATACTGTTGCTTCCAAAAATGCATTGGAAGTGTCAATGTGGTTAAGTTAGATGATGTCGAAGTCACCAAGTCTAAAATATTAGATAAGAATTGTTATCCCTATAAAGCTTGCAGGTACATATTAAAGCAACATCCTCTGTAGGCCAAACAAATTTAATTTTCCTTCATGAAATACTGAATCTGTGAAAATTAGGTTCTGCAATGTATCTACCATTAATATTTTTGAATGTAATTTACAATTACGGTTTATCCACCCTTTTTTTTTACTTCAGTAGCTCTAATGCAATTTACTTTGTAATTGGAGGTGGTCACTATTAATATAACTTAGGAACCAACACAAGAAATGTTCTAAACCTGGATGTGTGCAAATGAAAAATTAAGTAGCAGATCTAGTAAGTTACAGGAAGGTCCTTCTGACATTCTAGTATGCCAACCTGATACATAAGTGGACAAAAGTTCTCAACTTCACTGTCCATATTTTACATCCAGTAGTAACCATATTTAGAACAGATACATGAATTGAAATAAATACAAATTTTAAGATTGCATTGATATAAGATTTGCATTTTTCTTTACAGTTCTCACCATGAAAAAAGAATGCTGATTTAAAAAATCTTTGTCATAAATTGTTTGCTGGAAGAATAACTACTTAAATTAGATACTGTGCCGCCTTTCCCTCCTCCAGGAAGGATATTTTCCTTTCCTTGTTTCACATTTCCATCCAAACTACACAAGTTTAATTTTCGTTTCACCAGGTATTTGCAGAAAAGTAATTGGTTGAGGGAATATTTTTTGCAGTTTTTATTAATTTAGAGAATAAAAGGACAAATATAACGTAACATTTGGATGTGAAGGTTTTTTTTTAATGTTTCGGTTCTCTGACTTTATCAAAGAACTGTTAAACCCTGCATATATTGTTACAAAATGCAGGTCAGCACTTTATTTTGTTCAGTTGAAGTAAAATTGAGGAAGGTTGCACCATTTATTTAAAAAAAACTTTTCAGTATCAATGAATGGTTAGTTCTGCTGTAACTGTTGCAACATTCAAGGAACTTAAAAATTGCGATTTCAGCATCTATTGTAGACTGTTGCTAATATGTGAGCCTTAAACAATATTGAACTGAGTTGGGAAGCTTAGAAGTTGAAGTTGTAGAAGTAGACATATAACAGCAAATTATTCTGAAAGCTCTTGTTTGAAATGTGCAAACTTTTTAAGAAAAGCATGCATTCAAAAACGAGTTCCCTTGTACAAATTACGTGTTAAGAAGAGCACACTTCTGTTTTTCACAAGGCTTTGTTTAAAAAGAATAACTTCAGAAAGAATTATTGTGTAATATTATTGATGGTTGAAAGTGTAATGGTATTTTCTGTGTGACCTGCTGGGGATTTTACTTTTGTTTTAGGCAGATAGGCATGATAATGAAAAACTTTTATTTTTCTTTCTGTCTTGATTCCCTTTTAATAAAATTTGAACTGGTACGGGGACCGTTTCAGCACCTGCTTTAACTATATCTTCTACCTTATGCTTCACAATATTATTCTGTTGTGGATTCCTCCCTTTGAAACAAAGGAAAATTTGAGGAAGAAAAAGCAAGTACTGCAATCAGTATTACTCCTTAGACTGCAATAAACTGTGAAAAGTCCACACAAATGCATTGCATTTTATTTGAGTAGAAAGTAGCTTTTTAGATATTAGTTGGGGTTACCTGACTTCAGAAAAATTCTAGATGTTCTGTGAAATTTATGCCATTTGCATGGGCTTGAGAAAACTCAAGAATGCTTAACTTAAGTTTCTCAGTGCTCATTTTCCTTTTATTTCTCCATACACTATTCCTTCCCTTCTCCAAAATGTAAGTGGAGGTGGCTGTGAAATGATATGCAATAATTAGTGCTGGGATTTTTGTTGGAGACATGCTGTTAGTTTATTTAATGTTTGTTTTTGGTTCCTGTTTAAGAACAGGCTGGCAGTTACTTCAATATATGTATGCTATTCTTATGTGTTGGGATGCATAATCTTATGCAGTTGATGTATTCTGCATTGTGTTGCTCTGTAGTTGAGAATTAACATCCTCCAACATAAAAAGCAAACAGCATATGGTCTCAAATTATTTTAAACTAGGGTGCAGCACACAGTTCTTCTCTCCTCGTTTCAGGCTTTTTAATATCGTGAAAAAGCTGAATCCATTTGCTATTTCCCTCCTGTGAAACGCAGTTTAAAAAAAATGTACAAATGTTATAAATGCTACTGACTAGTGTTAAATTATTTTATGTGATACTCTTCATACCTTCCCCCCCCACCGCCACTCCCCCGCAAATTGCAATCTTGAAATGACTGACTTTTCTGTTGCTCTGTCCTGGAGATCTCCTTTCATTATTTAACATTATACACTGTAAAGAACTGTGGGGATCATTTGCAACATGAATTGTATGTTTGCACTAAATAAGGGTGTTGAGCTACGTGTAAGATTGCGCTTTGCGCTGAAATTTGTTACTTTCTTTGTAGATTATTAACTGAAATCATTCAAATAAAAATAATTAAAATTGCAACACAAATCTCTCTGTATGTTTCTCACACAAATAAAAGTCCATCCAGCCTGGATGACCTCAGCTTTGTTTTTATTAATTTTAGTACTGGAGGCCTTTGTGGAGGGTTCAGTGCCAGTGATGAGAGAACTACAGTAATCAACATGTGTGGAGGACCAATAACTCATCAGCACAAGTGAAAGTCAATTTATGAACTCATTGAGCACCTGTAAGTCTTGTTACTGATGGCATTTAGTGTTGTTGCTAATGGAATATTTACAGTGAGTTGAATTTGTCTGTTCTCAAAGAAAGTAAGTAAAAGTCCTGTCCAAGAGAATCACAATTCACAAGATTAATTGTGTCTGAAAAGGCCATTGAATCCACTCAGTTCTTCCATCCAGAAAATCCCTAAAATCGCTGTATTGAAGCATCCGATTGTTCCTTAAATGTTTCTTGGTTTTCCACCTCCATGACTACTTTGAAGATTATTCTATCTAATTCCCTTTTAAAAGCTACTGTTGACTCTGCTTCCATCACTCTTGTGATTTGTACTCAAATGTTTGGTTATCTAGTTCAACATTTGTTAAATATGGTTAGTGTGGAGTCTGCCAGGATCCTCAGATCTTTTTCAGCTCATCAAACTGCTGCTTCACCATTCATGAAGTCTATATCTATGTCTATTTCCTTCCAACGTGCAATCTCCATACTTGTCTGCATTAATGTTCATCAGCCATTGTTCTACCCACTTACTTACACAACCTGACCAAGATTCTATCATTTTTGAGTTGCTGCTAATTCTATTGCGCTTCCTAGTTTGGTATTACAAATCTGATGACTTGGAATTGATTTTGTGGGAGCACGGAGTGTGGCGAGGACCCAGGTATGAATTTGGTAATTTGGTGCAGGTGGAAAGGAGGTGCTGCTTTTCCTTCAGCCTCCAGAAGCTGGTGAGTGTTAAAGTCTTTAATTAGGTGAGCGGGTAGGTGCTTGTTTTGTGAGTTTTAAAGATCTTATCCCTCAATGCAGGTAGTAGTTCAAACCAGTACTGGGGAGATATAAGTACTGCATTAAATTTCTTGATTAACTGGTTAAATTATTTGTTATAACAACAGATAACAGTTGAGTGATTTTGCAAACTTGAAACCTAATTAGTTAAACACAAAGAAGGCAGGGCAAGTGATATATTGCAATTGTAGTATGTAGGAGCTGGTGGACACCAATGTGATCCATTGCAAACACATTTGCAGTAAGTGCAACTTGATCTTTGGCTCCAAGTTGATGAACTGCACTCCGAGCTTTGGACACTGCGATGCATCAGAGAGGGGGAAAGTTACCTGGACACTTTATTCCAGGAGGCAGTCACACTGCTTAGGCTAGGTACTTAATGTTTGGTCTTTGGTCAGGGACAGGAGTATGATTACGAGTGAGGCAGGAATGAAGTTCTAGAAGGAGCATCAGGCCTTGCAATTGTTCAACAGGTTTGAGGTTCCTGAAAATTGTGTGGATAAGAGCAGGGAGGATGAGCAAACTGACCACAGCACTGTGGTATGGGCAGCCATTCGACTACGGGACTGAAAAGGAATGTAGTTGTAGTCGGGAGAGTATAGTTGTTGGGGGTGGGGGGGGATAGATACTGTTCTCTGCAGCTGAGATTGAGAATCCTGAAGGCTGTGTTGCCTGCCCAGTGCCAGGGTTAAGGACATCTACTGGCTGAAGAGGAACTTGGAGCGAGAAGGGAAGGATCCAGTGAATCGCATAACCAGGGCTGTTGGAGGAGGGGGGAGGGGGCTTTAAATGGTGGGGAGGGTTCCTGTGAGAGACAATTTGGAAAGTTAAATAGTGCAGGATAGAGATAAGGATAATGATTGCCAGAGTGTGACAGGAAGGGGCAGAGTGTATAAACCTAAGAGTGCACCAGCAAATAAGGTCAGAGTAGGGAAAAATGGTAAAAAGCTAAAATTAAAGGCTCTTTATCTGAATACATGCAGCATTCATAACAAGATGGATAAATTGATAGCACAAATAGAAATATAAATGAGTTATGATCTGATAGCCATTTCAGAGACATGGTTGCAAAGTGACCATGGCTGGGACCTGAATGTTCAATGGTATTTGACATTTTGGATAGACAAGAAAGGAAAAGGAGATGGGGTGGTTCTGTTAATAGCAGGATGAGATCATTACAGTGGTGAGAGGTGATCTTGATTTGGAGAATGTAACACACTGTGCCTGCACAGCCTAGGGACCACACTCCACATGATGTGTAGCCAGGAGAACACTGAGCTGAGCAGTGTGGCGTGGCTTGTGAGTACTCAAAAGTTGTTCGGCACGTAGTGCATGGTCCCAGTGGTGGCAGGCCTGATCGGGGAGTGGGGGTTGGTGGTCTGTACAGTCCAGGCTTGAGTGGGAGAGTCTAGCAAGCTTGGGTAAGGGTTTGGGGATGGGAGATTGGGGAGAGGGCTTCTAAGCATGTCTGGGGGAGGCAAGTTGGACAGAGGTGTGTGTGTGTTTGTGTTGGGGAGCAGCTTGTAGCTTCGCGGGAGCAGTGTGCACTGTGGGTTCGAGGAGGCAGACTGTAAGTGGTGTTTTATATGCTGATCGTTACGAGGGCAAAGTTTTGTTTTTGGGCAACTCTTTCGGACCTCTACGACCCTGGAGATGCTGTGCACTTTGTTGCCCTGAACTCCACCCCCACTGCCCCATTGACAGTCTCGCCAGCACCAACCCCAACCCCCACAGCGCTGAGGAATAAAAGCTAAATGTTTGGCTTGTTTATTTATGATTCCATAATTAACTATGTGGGAGTTAAGGAGCTATTAAACCAAAATACATATTGAATACATAGCATAAGAAGCATAGATAAAACTAAATTTCAGTGACAAGACAGCAACCATGAGTAAAATGATGGGACAGCTGACACCTTTTGCCTGCTCATTCAGAACCATGTGGAAATTCAGGACACAGCATTCTACTGCACTTGTTCCAATTACTCCAACCAAAGTTAATCTGTAACTGATTTCTATTCTTATACTTCCATCTTCTGCCATCATTGACCTCAGGTACTTGAAGTTACTCACTTTCTCCAGGTCTTCACCCTATCTTTACCATTCCTGGCTACAATGTATTCAGGAAAAATAGGGAAGAAAGAAATGGAGGATTGGTGGGAGCAGTATTGATTGAAAATACTGTTAGAGCCCAGGAAAGGTTGTGCTAAAGTTTCAAAGACAGAATCTATTTGGTTAGTTAATGAGCAGGAACGAAGCTGTTACACTCCTGGGTCTATACTGTAGATCACCAAGTAGTGGAAAGGAGTTGGAGCTGTAACAAGAATATAGTGATAAAGAGGGGACTTCAATTGCCTTAGTATAGAATGGGGGAAAACAGTGTAGAGAGCCAAGATGGGAGAAAATCCTGAACATTGCACAGAGAACATTCTTACCAGTGTGTTTTTAACCTAATGAGGTAAGAATTGTGCTGAGTCTAGTTCTGGGAAAAGAAGTGGAAGAGCTTTTGGGGAAGAATGATCATGCTACAATTACATAAGAAATAGGAGCAAGAGTAGGGCATATGATGTCTCAAGTCTGATCTGTCACTCTAAGATCATGGCTGATGATCTACCTCATCTCTACTTGGCCGTGTTATTCTCGTATTCCTTGATTCCCTTAGTGTCCAAAAATCGTTTGATCTCAATGTTGAATAAACTCAGTGACTGAACATTCAAAGCCCTCTGGGGTACAGAATTCCAAAGATTTACAACCCTCATTGAAGAAATTTCTCATCTCAATCCTAAATGGCCCATCCTTTACCATGAGACAATGACTTCTAGTTCTAGATACTCAAGCCAAAGAAACAGCCTGTCACCATCTACCTATCAAATCATCTGAGAATTTTGTACGTTTCAATTAGCTCACTTCTCATTCATCTAAAGTCCAGGGAGTGTAGGCCCATTCTACTCAATCTCTCACAATAGGATAACCCTTATATCCCAGGAATCAACAGTGTACCTGCATTGCACCCTCTCTAAGACAAGTATATCCTTCCTTTGATAAAGTTTAGGGTGATGGAAAAAGACATGGAAGGCTATTTTGAATGAATTGAAAAGAGATCTAACACAGGTGGATTAGAAAATGATTAGCTCTTAAAACAGTAAATGAGCAATCGGAAGCCTTCAAGGAAGACAGTACATAAGAGCACATATGACATAAGAAATAGGAACAGGAGTAGACCATTTGGCCCCTTGAGCCTGTTCCGCCATTTAATAAGATCATGACTGATCATATTGTGTTTTGATTTCCATATTCCCATCTAACTCCGATAACCTTGGATTCTTGTTAGGCAAGAGAATCAATCCACCTCTGCCTTAAAAATAGTCAATAACCCCGCCTCCACCTTCTGAGGCAGAGTTACAAAGCCGCACAACCCTCAGAAAAAAATTCTCCTCACACCTGTCCTAAAAGGGCAACCCCTAATTTTAAAACAGCGCCCCCCTAGTTCTGGATTCACCCACAAAGAGGAAACATCCTTTTGACATCTACCTTGTCAAGGCCATTCAGGATCTTGCATACTTAAATCAAATCACCCATCACTCTTCTAAACTCCAATGGAAACAAGCCCAGTCTGTCCAACCTTTCTTCATAAGACAAGCCACTCATTCTAGGTATCAATCTAGTAAACCTCCTTTGAACCGCCTCCAATGCATTTACATCCTTCCTCAAATAAGACCACCAAAACTGCACACAGTATTTGAGGTGCGGTCTCACCAATGCCCTGTAAATTGAAGCATAGCATTCTTACTTTTATGTTCAATCCCGCTTGTAACAAAGGATAGCATTCCATTTAGCTGCCTTAATTACTTGCTGTACCTGCTTGCTGTACTAGCCTTTTGTGACTCATGTACTAGAACAACTAGATCCCTCTGGACCTCAGAATTATGCAGTTCTCCATTTAAGTAATACTCTGCTTTTTTGTTCTTCCTGCCAAAGCGAACAACATTTTCATACATTAAACTCCATTTGCCAGATCATTGCCAACTCACTCGACTTATCTTTATCCAGCTGTAACCTCCTCATGTTTTCTTCACAACGTACTTTCCTACCTATCTAAGATAAGAACAGGGATGGCTAGATATATTCTGATGAGGAAGAAAGGAAGGACCTCCAAAGTTGAGTTCCCCAGATAAGGATATAAAGGCAGAGATGGCTAAAGTGAATTGAGAAATTAGGTTAAAAAGTAGGACAGAGTTGCAGTGGTAGACTTTTAAGGAGATATTTAAATAACTCTCAGCAAAGATTTATTTCAGTGTCTTCCATGGCCAGATAAAGAAGTTAAGGATTGTATTAAATTGAAAGAAACACTGTACAAATCTGCAAAGATTAGTGGTAGGTCAAAGGTTTTGGACAGATTTTACAACCAGCAAGAAACAACTAAAAAGATAATAAAGAGCAGAAAGATGAGTATGAAAGGAAGCTAGCTAGTAATATAAAAGATAGTAATAGTTTCTACAAGTATTTGAATACGAAAAGGGTAACTCAAGTTGGTCCTCTAGGGTGTGTCTGGGAATTGATGGAAAACAGAAATGGCGGAGGCTTTGAACAGGTAGTTTGTGTCTGTCTTCGTCTTCATGGTGGAAGACTTAGAAAACTCCCCAAAGATACTTGATAATCAAAAGGTGATAGGGAGGAATGAACTTAAAACAACCACAATCTCCAGAGAAATGGTGCTCGGAAAACCATCAGGCCTAAAGGTTGACATGTCCCCAGGACCAGATGGCCTGCATCACAGGGTCTTAAAACTGGTGGCACAAATAGATGATATATTGGTTTATAATCTTCTAAAATTGCTTAGATTCTGTAATGGTCCGAGTGGATTGTAAAATAGCTAATGTAACAGCTTTGTTCAAGAAATGAGGGAGGTGCAAAGCAGGAAACTTTAATCCAGTTAGCCTAATGCCTTCATAGGTAAAGTGCTAGAATTCATTATTAAGGAGGTTATAGCAGGATACTTTGCTGGGTGGTCAGGCAGAGTCAACAGGTTTTATGAAAGGGAAATCATGTTTAACTAATCTATTGGAGTTTTTTTAGATGAACTAACATTCAAGGTGGAGAAAGGGGGAACCTGTAGATGTCGTGTACTTGGATTTCCAAAAGGCATTTTGATAAGGTGCTACACCAAAGGTTACTATACAAGATAAGAGCACATGGTGTAGGGGGTAATATATATAGGGGGTAATATATTAGCAGGAATAAAAGATTGATTAGGTAACAGGAAGAAGAGAGTAAGGATAAATCGGTCTTTTTCAGACTGACAAGCTGCAACTCGTGGAGTGCAACAGGGATCAGTGTTGGGGTCCTCCACTTTTACAAGCCATATCAATGACTTGGATGAAGGGACCGAATCTATAGTAGCTAAATTTGCCGATGACATAAAGATGGGGAGATAGAGAGTCTGCAAAGGGATATAGACAAGACCAGTAAGTGGGCAAAAATTTGGCAGAAGTGTAATGTGGGAAGATGTGGACTTCTCCACTTTGGCAGGAAGAATAGGAAAGTAGTGTACTATTTAAATGGAGAAAGGTTGCAGAACTCGTGCAGAAGGATCTGGATGTCCTGGTACGTGAGTCACAAAGTTAATATGCAGGTACAGCAAGTGATTAGGAAGGCAAATGGAATGTTGGCATTTATTGCACAAGAAATGGAATATAAAAGTAGGAAAGTTTTACTGCAGTTGTACAGGGCTTTAGTGAGACCACATCTGGAGTACTGTTTAGTTTTGGTCTCATTTGAAAAAAGATACAATTGCTTTAGAAGCAGTTCAGAGAAGGCTCACTCAACTCATTCTTGGGATGAAGGGCTTTTCTTATTGAAGGTTGAACAGGTTGGCCTATGCCCATTGGAGTTTAGAAGAATGAGAGGTGGTCTTATTGAAACATAAGATTCTGAGGGAAAACAGAAAATATTGGAAAAACTCAACAGGTCTGACAGCATCTGTGGAGAGAGAAAAACAAATTTAACGTTTCGAGTCCGTATGACCCTTCTGAGCTCTGAAGAAGGGGTCATAGGGACTTGAAATATTAGTTTTCTCTCTCCACAGATGCTGTCAGACCTGCTGAGCTTTTCTAGTATTTTCTGTTTTTGTTTCAGATTTCCAGCATCCACAGTATTTTGCTTTTATCTTAAGATTCTGAGCGGACTTGATAGGGTGGATAACAGGAGGATGTTTCCTCTTGTGGGGGAGACAAAAATTAAGGGACATGGTTTAAGAACAAGAGGTCTCCCTTTTAAGACAGATGAGAACTTTTCTTGAGGGTCATTAGTCTGTGGAATTCTCTTCCCCAGAAAGTTGGGGAGGCTCAGTCTTTACATTTATTCAAGGCTGAGTTAGTTTGATTCTTGATAGGCAAGAGAGTCAAAGATTATGGGGTGCAGACGGTTAAGTGGAACTGAGACCACAACCAGATCACCATGATCTTATTGAATGGTGGAGCAGGCTCGAAGGGCCAAATGGCCTACTTCTCCTAAATCCTATGTTCCTTTGACTTTAGGAAATTGAGATTAAAATGAAACAAAAAGGGGCTAATGCTAAATGACAGGTTAGCACAATGGTAGAGAATCAGACCGAAAGCGGAGTGCAAGGAAATTTTCTTGCAGAGGCAGAGGCCGTGGTTGAGGTACTTAATGAGTACTTTGCACCTATCTTTATTAAAGTGGATTTTGTCAATGTTACAATAAAGGAGGAGAGAAGGGTAGATAAATCAGAATAAAATAGAGATGTATTTAAAACAGTTGGCAGCGCTGAAAGTTGAAATGTCCAGGTGTAATGCAGCCCATCTTGCTGAGGGATGGGTGGAAACAGCAGAGGCTTTTGTCACAGTCTTTCAATTCCCCTTGGATACAAGAGTGCTTCAGGACCGGAGGGTTGCAAATGTTCCATCCCTATTCAGTGAAGGGAAGCAAGAGAAACCATCTAACTAAAAGGCATCAGTAGCATAGTGGCAATGTTAGTGCACGAGCAATCTGGAGACTCGGACTAAAGCGCCAGAGGCATTAGTTAAAATCTCGTGCTGGGGAAATTCAAATTCATATATCGAATGAAATGCTCATCTCAATAATCATGAAACTACTGAATTGTTGTAAAAACTCATCTGGTTCACTAATGTTCTGAAGAGATTGGAAGTCTGGGGAGACGATGGTGTAGTGGTATTGTCATTGGACTAGTAATCCCCTGGGTTCGAATCCCGCCATGGCAGATGGTGGAATTTGAATTGAATAAAAATCTGGAATTAAAAGTCTAATGATGACGATGAAACCATTGTCGATTGTTGTAAAAACCCATCTGGTACACTAATGTTCTTTAGGGAAGGAAATCTGCTGTCCTTATCTGGTCTGGCCTACCTATGACTTCAGACCCACAGTAATGTGGTTGACCCTTAAGTGCCCTCTAAACAAGAGCAATTAGGGATGGGCAATAAAAAAAAATCCGTAACATTCTAGACCCACAACAATGTGCTTGACTTTTAACTGTCCTCTGAAAAGGCGTCGTAAGCCACTTAGCAGAAAGCACGGTGGGTGTACCTATGTAACATGGACTGCAGCAGTTCAAAACCACCACCCTCTTGAGGGCTATTTCTAGTGATGCTCACATCCCTAGAACAAAAGAAAAGTCAATCAGCCTAATGTTGTTGATAGGGAAACTTGTCGAGACCATAATCTGGGACAAAAATTATCACTTGGAAGAAAATGGGTTAATAATCACAGCCAACATGTATTTGATAAAGGCAAATCACGTCTGGTAAACTTGATTGAGTTCATTGAACCTCTTCATTATTTCATTAATGAAAGTAATGCAACTGTTATGTGGACATTCAAAAGGCATTTGATAAAGTGCTACATTAAATAATTGTTAGAAAAATTGAAACCCACGGGATTCAAGGGGCAGTGGCAGAATTGATACAAACTTGACAGTAGGGCAGAAATCAGATAGTAGTAGTAAATGGTTATTTTCAACCTTGAGAGGTATGTTTTAGATTCACTGCTCTTTTTGACATATTAAGACCTGGGCTTAGGTCCAGGGAGCATAATTTCAATGTTTGTAGTTCTGACGAACAGTCGTGGAGCTGAAAAGTTAACTGTTTCCCTTTCCACGGATGCAGCCAGATCTGAGTATTTCTAACATTGCATGTTGGAATTCTAAAATAAAACAGAAATAGTATTTCCTCTTGTATTTAGATGCAAAAATCAATCTTTTTCTCCTAATTGCACGAACACGGTCCTGTTTATCTGGGCTCCAATCCAAGAGGAAGCTTACTGGTAAGTAATACAGGGTTTCCTTGGAAGATTTTCCTGACTTTGCTGAATACTTGACGTATGACGAGTATTAATATTACTATTAAGCAGTGGAAGAGATTTGAATTCTCTTGCTGAGTGGTTTCCTCTGTTCACTTAACATGTATTTAGTACTCTTCCCAGCATTCCCACAACTTGTGTGAATGGACAGCCTATATAGTCGGCATGGTTAGGGACTGTCTGAACAATGAGTATTGTTACGATGCACACCAGAGGCTATGACTAGGAAGTAGTCATGATGCCTTCAGTTTGCTTCATCATGCTCTCTGCAACGTTTGAAGAATACTGGCTAGATGGTTCTCGGAGTGACTATGGCCAGAAAGAAAATCACCATTGACACTGATACAGATGAGCATCTTATCTTGAACACAGCACTTTTGAATATAAGAAAACAAGTAGGCAATTCAGCCCCACGAGCCTGTTCTGCTATTCAAATTGCTACGTACTAATCTGTATCTCTCCTCTACATACTCACATTGATTCCTTAACCCTTACCATCCTTCCCTAACAAAGTACCTGCATGTATATTTGGAAGGTGATCTTCACCCTTCTTTGGTGCACCTTCTGTTATTGAACTTCCATTCTTCACCAAATGAGACAAAAGTTTATTGCTCTGCCATTGTCAATTAATTCACTTCAAGATCTCCAAGCAAGTTCTAAAATTTACTTGTTTGATATTTAAATTAGGACATGGACCTCTGATCACAACGTTGTACAGTCTGTTCTTTGTAAAGGGCAAGATATGCCTGCTGCTGCTATGATTTTGCAAAATCTTTTCAGTTCTTAGTCACATTGTAAAGAAGGATAGTATTGAGTTTGTAGATAAAATAACAAAAAACACAAATTTCTTCACTATTAAGGGAAATAAGTGCAAAATTGACTATTTGATATTTCCAACTTATTGATGACAGGCCATTTGCCTCTATAATCCAAATCATAATATTGAGATATCATTTCATAATTCGGTAGTCTCACACGTAACAAATCTGTCACAGAATTAGTAATACAAATACAAATTTTAATCCATCTGAATTTTAAAAAAACTTAAAACATTATTAAAAAAAAATCCAGAAATTAAAGCAAAATTGTACATTTTGTAAATTTAAAATATAATTAAGGGCAATTAGAAAACTGAAATTATGTAGGGGTGGGTAAAAAGAGAAACTGAAAATGTTGTGATTCAGGATCCTGACAATGAAGATGTGAAAATCACTGTGCCTTAATAAAGATTGTGAATAAGGATAATTATCTGTGTAATTGTTAACTTGTCCAGAAATTAAGCTAATGGAGTTTTGGTTTCACTCAGCAGTACTGCAAATAATTTCAAAATTTTAGTGAACAAGCACATCAAGACACAGCATGTCACAACCATTTCTGATCAATTCAATAATGAAAAAAAAGCTCTGGGGTTGTTGGGACCAATGTGACAGCTAAAACACAGGACTGACATGTAAAAAGATAAGTTATTTCAGGGCCAGTCACATTTTCTGATAAAGTTACCCGACCACCCCATCATAAGTGAAACTGGTTCATGATAAATTCAACAGTAGGTTGATGAGCCTCATACTTTGGTATTTCTGATCAGACATCTGGTTGGGACACATCCTACAATATTTCTTGTAGACTTGCAATGTGTTGGCATCTATTAAGATGCTGCTTAATGTCATGTCAATGGAAGTAGTCCAATTATGCTTTTCCATTAATATTTCCATGCAGATCGTCACGGCATACAATTTGCACTTCACAATGCAGTCTAATGAATTAACTCAGTGAAAGCCGCTGTAGCACTTGTCTTCCGTTGTAGCGCTGTCTATCTGTCACTATAGCAGCATGCAAAATTCCCTTCAGATGGCATCAATAAAACACAAATTTTAAATCAACTTACTGGACAGGAACAAACCCTGTTAGGAAAATGAAAACTCAACACCCCTCAAAAAGGAAAATAAATTGGCATTGTCCTTTTATCAAACAAGTTCTTCAGTAATTTGTTCTATCACCTGGGCTTTATGCATCGGGACCAGAACATTGTTACACAAAAGTATTTGTCATTTTTGCATGAGTGCATGATGTAGGCCATGAAATTATACCAGTGTTTTGGAATAGCTGTGTGCAAAACTCATACCAAAACAAATCAGAAATATAAGCATGAAAAGTTGAGTTTTCCTTGTTTAAAAAAAAACTAAAGTTTGAAGTGTCACTGGACATTTCTCCACTAAGACAAAAACACCAGCCTTATGGAGCACATTTAAGACAAAGGTTCAAAAAATATATACTTAGTGACAATTTTGTTTGGCGCATTTGATCTTTTCAGGCAGTTTCCAACCTTCGTTTCTTTATAAACTGTCCCAGTTGGCAAGGACTGGACTGCACTAGGAAGAAAAAAAGAGAAGTTGTGTTTCAGATCCATTTTTACTGAATAGGTACCTTCTCGAGCTGACAATTAATTACTGCAATCATTTATTTAGATTCAGAGTTTCATTTTAGGAATAGGGCTAGATTTACAGTCTTCAAACAGCATGGAGAAAATACCTCTGTTAGGAAGTAATGCAGTATGTTAAATTTTAAAGTATCACTTAAACAGCATAATCAATCAACATTTTAAAAAAAATCAGCATTCTCAGTAACCTTTGACTTTCCCCACATTAGGACAGAAAAAAAAATCAAATATCTTCAGGTGATGGACATGCTGCCTACTTGATGTTAACTCTCAAACTGTATGGAAAGCAAATCACCAATGGAGACAAAAATAATTAAAATAGGTGTCAATTTATTTAGAAAAAGACAACCATAGCCTTAGTAGTACTAATCTATAAAGAGCTCAGAGTGTACTGTTTATACTTTCAAAATGCTGGATAAACAGTATTTGTATTAATGAATGACTTCAAAGAAATTTTGGGTTGCAAAACCATTTGGCATTCTGTCTGATATGAACTTGAGCTGTACACTCAGTCTAGATTGTGATAAAAAAACATGATGTAGCCTTGCTACAAACTTCCAGCTTTTGCCATCCATGATGATTTCTGCATATTGAACTACCTATGTATTTTATTGCAAGTTCCTTTGGTTGAGTCAGGTGTTCAATTTTAAGGCTAACAGTTACAAGTGGCTCTGTGCCATGTCACAGAAATTAATCCATTCTTACTTGCTGTGTGTTGGTAAACATTGTGTGGTTGTTGTTTGGGGTAATTTATCCTCTGTGGAGTCCTGCTCCTTGTCATCATATGGTGTTGGCCTGTGGGAGGTGTAGATGGAACTTGTTCCTGGTAAGGGGCATCTGACTTGCTGTCAACACCACCGCCATCCAGAGGAATATCCCAGAGTTCAGGATCATCTGTTTCAGAACAAAAAGGTTATTCCCAAGTCCTACTTTTTCCCTGGAATTAACTTTACATCACCTCCTGGATGCATGGTAAGCATAAATCCTTACATTCATAGGAACAGAAAGGACACACCTGATGCAATGAAAAATCTTATTCTCAATTTTATTTCTTCCACTAACTGATCCCCCAAGTCCCCTTCTTCCGTGTAACTAATTCCTGCCCCAACTAAGCTACAGTAATCTGGGACAGAAAACTGAAAAAAGTTCTCAGCTCAAAACCACTGCATCTCATACACATCTCTTTATTCACGCTTTGTACTCGAGTGTAGTAACCAGACACATATTCACTCTCTTTGATAACTGAGCTGACGTTACAAAATTTACTGATAGATCAAATAGCAGTTGGAGAAACAGTTAAAATCTGAAGATTCTTTTTCCACAGTCCCAGTTAGATGTCTCTCTGACCAATACTTATTTTAATTTACAAGTTTAAAATATTTGTATTCTGCTTCTAATAGTTGCCTAACATTGAAAAGAGTTTACCAGATTTATTGTAATAGCCAGCTGTGTGATCAGCAAGCTCTCGGCTTACTGGCACCATTTAAAACTAAATTTTGAATTGAATTGATGTTAAATGGAGCATCCATCACTGATTGTGTTAGTAGCTCTTAAACTGTTCGTGATTGGCTGGAAACTTGTCTCTCACTCAAAAAGGTCAGAAGAGTTAACATCAGCTCTCCAAGATATATGGTGAATTAAAATTAGCGTTTAATAGTAGAATACTTATTGTTATAGGCTGTGTGTCCTCTGATTTGATGTCATGGAGGATTTGCTAGTATAATAAATAATTATCTTGCATGAAGAGTAGAGTTAAAATCAATTCTCACTTCAACTTCAAATCCCTCATTGTCAACAATAATGAAAATCTGTCACACTTTTTCAATTGATGGATACAATTAACTTTTCCTGGTTAGCCTTCTAGTTACATAAGAACATAAGAAATAGGAATGGGAGTAGACCATTCGGCCCCTCGAGTCTGCTCCGCCATTCAATAAGATCATGGCTGATCATCTTGTTTCGATTTTCACATTCCCATCTAACCCAGATAACCTTTGATTCCCTTGCCTAACAAGAACAGTTCTGACTACCTCTGGGCTTGAGATGAGCAGATTTGTCTTAGGTGACTTGACTTCCACCCCTAGACCTAAGTTAGATCTAGTATTGTGCAATGAGTTGGAATATAAAGGAAGCAATAATTTATACTGTATGGGAAGAGAGTGCTTATTGGTTGCAAAGTGGACTCTGGCCTTATTGGCAACCTGCTGGAAAGAGATATTTTTGTCGAAGCTTTTCACCTTGCAATCATGCCATTCGCAAGAATACCAAATGTAAAGGGAACAACAATTTATCTTGTATAAAAGAGTGCTGATTGGTTAGCAAATGGACTCTAGTAGAGGTGTTGCCATGGAGAATACACCAGTCAATGGTGACTGACAGTTAACTGCCAAGTATTGTTTGAAATTTAAACCAGGCATGTTGACTTTGATGGGTCAAGGCACTGGCCTGAAGAATTAACCAGCGAATGGATGTCACTTATTTTGTTTAGCTGAAACAGGTGCAATGTGTGTACATGCTCTTAATGTCTGCCAAGAACAGGCCCTGTGTATTAATATATGTAGCTTCCAGTACACACAAAGACGCCATATGTGAGCCCGACTGATAATCTTAAATTGGTTGTCAGCGTCATTCTTAGCACACAGGATTATTTAGCAAATGTTGGACACTGTGTTTTGAGTTTTGCAAGCATGGGCTGCTTGGGTACGGACTGTACTTTACGCTTGCCCCTTGTGAACAGCAGAAGGGACATGCTGTTTGGTACGATCTGCCAGTCTTTGGGACATAGCCTACATACCAAGCATCACACTGGCACTGAAATTCATATACCACATTACTCCATTTGTGTGATAGGCAGAACGTCTTTTTGGTTTGACGGCAGCATCTTGTTAGTGGCGAATGCCACTTGTGTTGCTACTGCATAGTAGCAGCATGAAACAGCTAGTGTCACCTGTTGCTCAAATTTTTCAGATACCTTGTCCTTCCAGGGTAATCTGAGGTAGACAGAACTTTTCAGGGCCAAAAGTGATGGTCTTAGGTCGTTCATGAGTTTGCGCGATGTAGGGCGCAAAATGACCTAATCAGGGTAGCATTTTCCCGCAGGATGCCTTTGATGCGCCCTATTTCGGCATTAAGCTTGCATGGTGAACAAATGGTTCGGGCCCTATTTACAAGGTTGCTAATAAGGCCAGAGTCCACTTTGCAAATGATTGCTTCCTTTACATTTAGTATTCTTGATAATTGGCCTGATGAGTTCAAGGCATTTCATTTCAGCATTACTCAAGTTCTGTACTACTAAATGACTATTTGTATACCTGAGACAGAGGTAGGATAATTAGTTCTCATAGTAAAACGTCTTCTGGAAAAATGTGATCATAATACAATTGAATTTTACATTAATTTTGAGAGCAATATATTCCAGTTGTGAGCTGGTGCCAGTACTGGTTTGCATCTGCAGAATGCGGCGTCACTCACTCCCTGCTACTCAGGGAGCCATCCTGTCAGCTGCTGGCCTGATCCCTCTGCCTCTCACTTGCTGAATCCACTCGCACCCCCCCTCCCCACCAGCCCCCACTCAACTAGCGTTGTATGACTCTTCTCCCTGTCCAATCATAAGTAAAACTTCTGCAGAACCTCTCTTCTCCACATTGCAGTTGGTTGATTGAAAACACTTTCCTCAGTCTACTAAAACTGAAAGTGTTTTAAACTCCACTAAACACTAACTTATCCAGCTTTGATAAAGCACTTTATTATACGCAGCTTAATCTGATTGATTTCAGTCAACAGCGCCTCCATTTCCCCACAAACGATCATTTCCTGGCCAACAAAAATCTGTATTTTTGTTTTGAAATTCTTTTACTATATAATGCCATAATACATTAATACACAAAGCAATGCAAAGACCGTCTACTAAAGTGAACCACAATGGCTAGTTCTGCAGCCGTGCTAAATGTCAGGTCAAAGTACCTTCCCTCCTTCTGTCTTTGTTAAATCTGCTCTATCCTTGATGCAGGC
This sequence comes from Cetorhinus maximus, assembly GCF_964194155.1. Taxonomy (NCBI): domain Eukaryota; kingdom Metazoa; phylum Chordata; class Chondrichthyes; order Lamniformes; family Cetorhinidae; genus Cetorhinus; species Cetorhinus maximus. The sequence continues at coordinate 50,362,079 of NC_135900.1, read as the reverse complement.
AGCTGCCTGGGTCGTCACGGGCTCTGATGTCACAGACACTGCAACCACAGGTGGGAAGTGCGCCCTCTTCAGTTGCAGCCTCACAAACTCAGCAGTAAATAAACATTTAAACAAATGATTCAAAACTTTCAACAAAAAATAGGCTCCATTATAAAACAAAATCTCAATGGGAAAGATCGATCTGTGGCTAACTAGGGAAATTAGGATAGTGTTAGAAGATGCTTATAATGCGACAAAGCATAGTAAGCCTGAGGATTGAGGAAGTTTTAGAAACCGGCAAAGGGTGACCAAATTGTTAATAAAAAGGGAGAAACATAGTGTAAACTAGCCATGAATATGAAAATGGGTCGTAAGAGCTTTTACAAGTATACAAAAAGGAGTAGCTAAACTAAACATTGGTTGCTTAGAGGGAGAGCAGAAATTATCATTGGGATTGAAGAAATGGCAGAGGCTGAACAAATATTTTGTATCTATCTTCACAGCAGAAGACACAATAAGAGCTAGTAAGAGTGAAGAAATGAAAGTCATTAATATCAGCAGAGAAAAAGCATTAGGGAAACTTAAGGGTCTAAAAACTGATAAATCCCCAGGATCTGATGGCCTACATCCTAGGGTTATAAAAGAGGTAGCTGCAGAGATAGTAGATGCACTGGACATGATTTTCCAAAGTTCCCTAGATTTTAGAATGTTCTCAGCAGATTGGAAATTAACAAATGTAACACCACTATTCAAGACAGGAGGAGCGAGGAAAAATGGAGAAATACAGGCCAGTTAGCCTAACATCAGTCATCAGGAAAATGCTGGAATCTCTTATTAAGGAAGTCTTAACAATTCACTTTGTCTGATCATACTATGATTTTCTAAGTCAACATGGTTTTATGAAAGGGAAATTGTTTGACAAATTTAGTGCTTTTTTTAGGATGTAACAGAGTAGAAAAAGGGAAACCAGTAGATGAGACACCTTAACAAATTCAACTATACTACAAAAAAGGTTAATATGCAAGATTAAGGCTCATGGAGTTTCAGGTAATATTAGTGTGGATTGGTTAATGGACAGGATGCAGAGAGTAAGGATTAACTTAAGGCTATAAACTAATGGAATGCTGCAAGGATCAAGGTTGGGGTCTCAGCTATTTACAAACTATACGATCAGAGAGATTTGGGTGTACTTGTTGAAGGAAGACACAGTTAGCATAGAGCTACAGCAAGTGTTTAGGAAGGCAAATGACATATAGGTTTTGTTGCAAGTGAATTAGAGTGCATGAACTCTTGCTACAATTGTAAAGGGCTTTGGCGAGGCCACACCTGGAGTGTGTGCACGGTTTTTATCTTCATATTTAAGGAAGGGTATACATGCATTGGAGGCAGTACAGAAAAAGGTCACTGGATGAGCTCGGGAGACTATAGGGTTGTCCTATGATGACAGGCTGAGTAAATTGGGCCTGTACTCTCTGGTTTTGAAGAATGAGAGGTGATCTAATTGAAATAGAAAAGATTCTGAAGGGGCCTGACAGGGTAGAAACAGCAGTTATGTCCCTTGCTGGGGAATCTAGAGTGTTACGACTAGATGAGAAGGGGTGAACTTTGTTGGTGACAACAAAGGTTTAAGTTTCTTTTTCATGAGGATCAGAATGTATTTAACAATTTAAGCTGTGAACAATAAGGAGACAATGAAACAAGGTTTTCTTGAGTCAAAGAGCAAATTTATTGACCACTAAGCCCGAGAAAAATAATAAAAACGCGACGTCAAGCATTTTGCCCTCATGCAGGCCCACACACACACACAGGTATCAGAAATAAGGGAGAGTCCAATAAGGAAAGGAAAAGAATATATGGTTAAGTGTCCTTTGATTGTCTTTGAGGCGTAGATTTTAAAATGTAGTGGCTGATTTGGGTTAGCCGGTTTCTTGGATGTAGTCAGATGTAGATGATGATGCAATTGTTACGGGATCTTGGTTCGCTAGTAGGTTTCTGGTAGAGTTGGCTTTTTGAACCGGTGACCTACTTATTCCCAAAGAGAGAGAGGGAGAGAGAGCAGCCTTCCGCCTGTTTCCTCTGCTGAAGACATTTTTGACACTGCCTGTGTCACTTACAATCTCCCTCTAGTGGTTGGACAGCCTTGCCTTGAAATACTTCATCCATTGTGTATTTCCAAGCAATTTTGGGTGTATTTGTCCGTGGCAGCCACTGTTTCAGTATCCAGTACTTTGCATTTTTAATCTCTCTTCCTTAGACAGCTAAGAGTTTCCATGGGTGTCTGGATTATAGGAAATATGTCTCTCTTCACACTCCCCTGAAGGTGATTAGTTTGTTTCTCACCTTCACCTTGGAATGTGGCCTTGCATTTTTACGCCGTTTGCTCTGTCTCAGTTCAAATTGCAAAATTTCCAGTCAGTTGAATGTTGAAAAGTCATATTTTCAAAAAATAAAGAGGCATAACCTCGTGACAAGAACAAGATGAGAGACTCAGGATAAGGGATCGATCATTTCGGGTTGAGATAAGGAGAAATTTCTTCACTCAGAGGGCTGTGAATCTTGGAATCCTTGATCCCAGAGCGTTGTCTGCTCTATCGTTGAACATATTCAAGAGCTGGGATGGACATATTTTTGTTCTCTTAGAAAATCAAGAGGTATGGGGTGAGGGCAAGAAAGTGGAATTGAGGCAGAATCGCATTGAATAGCGGGGCAAGTTCAAGGGACCATTAAGTCTATTATTTATTATGTTCTAACTGGACTGACTGGTGGGGACATCCAATATGGCAAGTTCCATCTGGCTACTGGCAAATGGTTAACCTTTCATTTCTCAGAGATACCATTATAATTAAAGCTTGTAAAATACATTTTCATTAATCTATCTGAATAAAAGAAGTGGCGACCCCAGTGATGAAAAAGCATTGAATAAAAACCTACCAGCCAGGAATTTGTCTTCGGCAAAGTGTGCTTCATAGCTGACTGGTGTGCTGTGATTCACCTGTGGTGGTGATTTAGGCTTCCCTGCTGCCACGATAAGGAGGGGGAAAACAATTTAAATGAAGTCAGTGTGCACAAGTAAATAAAAACATTAAATGACAGTTATTTTCAGAGAAGCATCACGAGGAAGAGACACAAACAGAAGAAATTATCACAATGTGGGAAAGTAATTCACAATATAGTATGAATAAAGGAATGGTTAGCTAACGGGAAGCAGAGAGTAGGGATAAATGGATCTTTTTCAGGTTGGCAAACTAACAGCTGGAGTGCCACAGAGATCACTGCTGGGGCCTCAACTATTTACAATCTATATCAGTGATTTGGATGAAGGGTGCCGATGACACCAAGATAGGTAGGAAAGCAAGTTGTCAAGAAGAGGTAGAGTGTCTGTAAAAGGACATAGACAGGTTAAATGAATGGGCAAAAATTTGGCAGATGGAATATAATGTGGGAAAATGTTCACTTCTCCACTTTGGCAGGAAGAATAGAAAAGCTGTATACTATTTAAATGGAGAGAGACTGCAGAACCTGATGGTACAAAGTGGTCTGGTGTCTTGATACATGAATCACAAAGTTAGTATGCAGCTACAGCAAGTGATTAGGAAGGCAAATGGAATGTTATCATTTATTGCAAGAGGAATGGAATATAAAAGTAGGGAGGTTTTACTGCAGCTGTACAGGGCTTTGGTGAGACCACATCTGGAGTACGGTGTATTGTTTTGGTCTCCTTATTTGAAAAAGATACAACTGCTTTAGAAGCAGTTCAGAGAAGGTTCACTCGACTCACTCCTGGGATGAAGGACTTATCTTATTAAGAAAGGTTGAACAGGTTGGCCTATGCCCATTGGAGTTTAGAAGAATGAGAGGTGATCTTCTTGAAACATGTAAGATTCTGAGAGGACTTGATAGGGTAGATACCAGGAGGATGTTTTCACTTGAGACACTAGAATCAGTGCACATAGTTTAAGAATAAGATGTCTATCATTTAAGACTGAGATGAGGAGAATTGTTTTCTCTCAAAGGGTTGTTAGTATGTGGAATTCTCTTCTCCAGAAAGCAGCGGAGGCTGGGTCTTTGAATTTATTCAAGGCAGAGTTAGACAGATTTTTGATAGACAACGGAGTCCAGGGTTATGGGGGGAAGACAGCAAAGTGGAGTTGAGACCACAACCAGATCAGACATGATCTTATTGAATCTTATCAAAGGGCTGAATGGCCTACTCCTGCTCCTAAGTCTATGTTCTTGATAGTGATTCCTCATACAGTGAATTGCTCATCTCCTAAGTTCCACCATTGGAAAGTGCTGACTTCTAAAATTCTGAATCTATTTTTACAGAGTATTAAATTAAATATACAAATAATTCAAGGATTCTATCATGTAGGAGTTTGTTGGGGGCAGGGTTTGGTATATTCATGGGGATATAATTATTAGAGGGATTGTAAAAAATCTGATAAAAGTCCTGGCACCCTATGCAATAAAGGAACTTGACTTTTTTGGTTATTCTTAAAGAGTACTTGCTTATGAGCAACCTCTCAAGCTCAAGAAATTAGAGCTCAAATCACAGGCTAAAGCCTTGATCTTCATCAGGTACAGGCCTAATTACTTTGTCAAGTGCGCATCCCAGGCAGTGATATAAATGGTGTCCAGAGGTATGTAGGCGAGCACATCAGGGTCTCTGCAAGATATATTGTACTTGGGTGGGAGTTGAGGACAGAAGAGAAATGGTAATAAATGCATTTAAAAAATTGAAATATTGCTTGCATTGTGGAAAAGGAGACATTTTTTTAAAGTTTAAAAATGCTGTCAATGAGGCTTTTGAATGAAATGTGGAAACATAAATTTTTAAGCCTGACTGCATAGATTTCATGTGCAGTCAGATTTCCAAGATAAAGGAAGAGTTTTTTTTTCTATTTTATGCAGCTGATATTTGGGGAGGGTAGGGTAGGCAGATTAAACTAATATATAGTAAAACCAGAGTTGATATGCTTAAAATTAATGCCACTTACAGCATGGCACTCCAATTAATTCTAAACTATTTAGAGTGTGAAGAAATCTCAAATGTTCTCATGTTCACTGAATAAATTATATATGCTTCTGTACAGGTTATGATTCTCTTTCATTCGAGCTTTGCTAATGAATTTTTGGAAAAACATAATCCCATTTAAGATATAGCAAAACCCCTAGTCACCCATGTAATTTTGTATGTTTGGCATTTCACTGCTGTGCTCAATCTTTGTTTGGGGCCTTCCAACTCACATAAGAACTAAGAGCAGGAGTAGGCAATTCAGCCCCTCGAGCCTGCCCCGCCATTCAATATGATCATGGCTGATCTCATTTCGGCCTCAACTCCAATTTCCCGCCCTCTCCCCATAACCTTTCAACCTGTTACTAATTAAAAATCTGTCTATCTCCTCCTCAAATTTATTCAGCGTCCCGGCATCCACTGCACTCTGAGGTAGTGAATTCCACAGATTCACGACCCTTTGAGAAAAGTAATTCCTCCTCATCTCTGATTTAAATCTACCACCCTTTGGCCTAAAACTATGGCGCCTCGTTCCAGAATGCCCCACAAGGGGAAACATCTGCTCCACGTCTACTTTGTCTATCCCCTTTAGCATCTTATATAGCTCAATTAGATCTCCTCTCATCCTGCTAAACTCTAGCGAGTATAGGCCTAAACTGCTCAATCTCTTCACATAAGACAAGCCCCGTATCTCTGGAATCAATTTAGTGAACCGCCTCCAATGCAACTACATCCTTCTTCCAGTAAGGGGACCAAAACTGTGCACAGTACTCCAGGTGCAGTCTCACCAATGTCTTGTACAGTTGCAACAACACTTTCCTGTTTTTATACTCTATTCCTTTAGCAATAAATGCCAAAATTCCATTTGCCTTCCTCATTACCTGCTGTACCTGCATACTAGCTTTCAGCGATTCATGCACGAGGACACCCAAATCCCTCTGCACTGAAGCATTCTGAAGTTTCTCTCCATTTAAATAATAAGTCACCTTTTTATTCTTCCGACCAAAATGGATAAGCTCACACTTATCCACGTTAAACTCCATCTGCCAAATTTTGGCCCATTCACCTAACCTGTCCATATCCATTTGTAAATTTCTTATTTGTTCATTGCAACCTACTTTCCACCTATTTTGGTGTCAGCTGCAAATTTAGCTATAGTACCTTCTATCCCTGAATCCAAGTCATTAATACAGATTGTAAATAGTTGGGGCCCAAGGACCGAATCCTGTGGCACTCCACCAGTTACAGCTTGCCATCCAGAAAAAGAGCCATTTATCCTGACTGTCTGCTTTCTGTTGGTTAGCCAATCCTCTATCCAAGCTAATATATTACCCCTAACTCCATGTGATCTTATCTTTTGTGCGGCACCTTATCAAAGGCCTTCTGGAAGTCCAGATATACTACATCTACAGGATCCCCATTATCCACTTTGCTTGTCACACTTTCAACGTTGAAGCTGCACTAGTCAAAGTCCTGATATCCTGTGACTATGAATGTGTATTACTTCGTTCCTTATCAACCTCTGAAACCTATTTGCTGCCTAACATTATCAAGCACCTCATCCTTCCTGAACATCTTTTCTGAACCATCCAACTCAGTGGCATGACTTTCTCCTAATTTGATTCATACCTGCAACAAAGACACTATAATCCTTCAAATGGACTCTTTTGTGTCTACACAGGCAACTTTAGTGCACCCTATACCTCTTCTTCATTTATTTTCTAGAAGTATGATGTCAGCTTCCACATTTATGCTGACACCTAATTCCATTTAACAAGTCCACATCCATATTGCAACCATCCCCAACTGCCTATAAAACATTAAAATGGATGAAACAATTTCTTCTGTTATAATACAAAGCCAAAACCACCATCGTCACCTCTCACAACATCTATTTACCTCCGGCCCTTGACTCCATCTGCCCCTTCAGGTTGAACTTAGAACCTCAGTGTACTGCTCAAATGTAAGATCGGCTTCCTTCTCCACATTGGATCTGTCACCAAGATCTCTTTTTAAAAAAAAAAAATTGCTCTTGCGACGTGTGCAATGCTGGAATTTATTACCCATCCTTTCTTGCCCAAAGAGCATGAACAGCCAGCCATATAGTGTGGATTTGAGTCATCTGTCAGATGAGGTAAGGGTGAGAGGTTTTCTTCTCTGAAGGCCATTAATGAACTACTTTACAACAAACCAGCAGTTTTCATAGTCATGTTTTTCTGGTGCCAGCCCAGAAGTTGTGAAATTCACTTTATTGAATTCAATTTCCCTGTTTCCTTCCTACAACATCAAATGGATGCTCACTGCAAATTCCTCCCTCAGCATTTTTACCTTCAAAAACCTCCAGAACCTCCTCTTTGACCACGCTTTTCCCTCACCTTGGCCTCTTGATTCCTTGCCCACCAATTATCTACTTACCTGGATGTCACTCATTTCTACAATGCTCACTGGATAAAAGTTGTTGTGTTATTTATAACTGTAATGGTACAATATCAAATTTTTCACCGAACTGAATATTACTCAGTTTAAAAATTGTTCACCATTTTTCTGCTACAATTTTGTTTCAAATTAGAGTGATTTGATATCAAGAACAATTTATTAAATTTTTAACTGATAGATGAAATTTGAGTGCACATGCAGCAGTTTTTTGAGGAGCTTTTTTTGACCAACAGAATCTGGAAGATCTTCTGACAGTTTGGACTGTTGTACTTTTTCCACAGGTGAATCTAAAGTACCTGGGTGATTGCTTGCTTGCATTCCAGTGGAACTATCATTGTTTTGTGGTTGTGTCTTCACTTTCTTTGCCATCTGTTCTCTGAACCGTTGTTGGAGTTGCTTCTGTCTAAGTTTCCGTTGGTACGTGGGATCCAACTCCTCCTGTGGCAGGGTAGTTAGGTCAGTGCTGCAATCTGTATTTCTGTGTAATTAGAGTCCATACAATTAGTTTATTCAGATACTACTCTTCCTCTACCCTCCCCTCCCCAACAATCTAAGGATAAATCCAGTCTATTTTTCTCAGTGGCCCCTTGAGAGAGAAACTAAACTTCCACGTATGCCATTTTAAACTGACAATAAGGTGGTGTGCGACAGTGGTCCTAATATGTAGGCTCCATTTCCTATTTCTGTGGCAGAGTAATTTGGTCAGTAGGGTAACTTTTATAGTGACAGCGATCCTTCTGATTTTACCTTTCTGCATTTAAGTCCCTGGTCACTGCATGGCAATATGTAGATGTCAGGAAATCAGCTAAAGAGTGGGCCAAACCTGTATGTTGGCAAGCACTGTGCAGGGGTTCTCCACTGTATTCCCTATATCTGTATTTTATGTTCATCAAAAATAATAAGACTGAAATAACGAAAACTACAGAACCTAGCAAGATCATACTATTGTTGGTATCTAAATATCAGTTAATTTTGTTGCTCCTTCAGTTCAACATATTGAAATATACCCAAGGATATGATGCAACAAAAGGGGGTGCATAATGTAGTTAACAGAATGTTTTTCTATCTCTGACAGCCAGGTCAGTTTTGAAAATTAGTGAGGAACCAGTTTGAAACTCTTAACTGATTTTTTTTTTAAAGCTGGGTTGAGCTTTCAAAGATTAAGTGATAAAGGAAGTCTATGTTAACTTGGTTCCAACTAATACAATCTTACAATTTTGCACACAAGTTAGAATGTCTAAATATGTAACTATATTACATGACCCTTACTAATTTCTCTCATAAGAAACTTGCTTGATATCTTAAGCCTTATGAGATCTGACATGATACTTTAAGACTTCCAAAGACTGAAGTGAGATCTTACGAAGGTGTGGTGCAGTTGCTAAAAATTAACAGATGGGGTTTTTTATTTCTTCCCCGACGTATTATCAAAAGCTTACCTAAACGTCAAGACAATGAGAATACTCTTGAAGTTATCACCAGTTGGGACTTGCTTGAGAGAGTTTTATAAAATAGGCATAAAAAGATATATCTACACTCTGAAAACAAGTTTTCTTACTCAACAGGTTTGTCATTGTTTATCAGCTTTCATTCACCTTAATTCATCTCACCTTATCAACATATTCTTCTACCCCTTACTCTCTCATGCATCTATCCAACTTCCTCAAATATGTCAAAATAATCTACAGTAGGATGGTTCGATTACTCAAGGCAATATTGGAGGATAGACTGTGCAACCATACTCTGCAGAAAAGTTAGCACAAGGAGGAAACAGTTTTTCTCGTACCTTTAAATTTCATAAGGGACAATAGATCTGTATAAATAGGTTCAGTAGTGTAGTACTTATGGCATTGGACGAGTAACCCATGGCAAATACTGGGCTATCCTGAAAATAAGCATTAAAGATTGTCATAAATACCTATTATGTCCTTAAGGATGGAATCCTGATATCCTATGAAGTAGCATATAAGGCACAGTTATAACCAAGTTTAATCGTATGGGAAGACAATTTAACAATTAAGCCAGATGATCAACCCTGGTTCAATGGGGAATGTAGAAAACTTGTGTCACACCTTAGAATGAAGTACCAAATCTGTGAAGCTCTGACACAGTTACATGTGAAACACCAAAAGCAATATCATCTGACAGAATTCCTGTTGGATCACAACTAGGCCACTGTGATAACATGCCAAGAGAGATTCTAGGATTAGAAGTTCACACACAAAACTTTTTAGCAGTTTGCAATTTATAATCAGACAAGCAATAGAGAGAACACTATATCAATCATATCTGTTCATCACTTAAACGTTTGAAATCTACAAAAACACCAACCGTGAAAAACTATATGTTCCTTCTATAACATTTTCCTTCCTTTCTGCTATCTCTTCTTTAACACCTTCGTATGGGGAATGTGAAGCAGGAGCAGACAGAGGCTGGATCTGAGCCTGTAACATGCTGCTGTATCTAGCTTTCTGAACCATGGGTTCATTGTCCCTTCTTTTAGCATCAGCCAGCTGAAAATCTGATTGCTAAAAGAGAAAAAAAACTTAACATTTGTGCAAAACATATGTGAAGTAAGTGAATCAGATCTATTTGACTCCAAAATAGTAACTGATCCTTGAGATGCCAAAGGTCCTTTTTACCTTTGTACATCCTAGTTCCAAGAATAACATTACGTATAGCCTTAAATTATTCAGTTGAACTTTCCCATTGTCAGCAGAAATATACAATCACAACTCTGGTGCTGGGTCTAGCAGATTCTATATTCTGTCTTAGTCTGTGCTCAGATGATTAATTTCTGATAAGGTTCCATTAAAGATGCCTAAAAATGGCCTCAGAATATACTAGCTTGGAAGGGTAAAAGAAAAGCCATTCACTAACCGCAGTTGTGATTGTTGAGTGCTCACTATAGCCAAGTACCTCTGTGTGGGTTGTGGGAAGATGACAGAACTATGCTCAGCAATATATAACCTAATAGTCTAGTAACCTGTTGACACTGTAAACCCACAAGTGAAGAATTAATGAGATTATTGAGGATGGTTGGTGCCCAGAAATCTGTACCACAGCACAAATCAGTGCCCAGAAAAAGAAAACATTAAATAATTCAGTTTGATGTAATTCTTGCGATTACTGATGAGTGCAAGACGAAAAGCTTTGATAGTACGTCTCTATTTTTCAGCAATACTCAAGTTCTGTACTACCAAGTGACTATTTAGTGTAATTAATGTCTTGCTGATCTAATCTGCTGCATATTCTTCGCAGGTAACTGAATAAAATGTTTTACAGCGAAGGGGAACGTTAAAACAGAACTTATGTGCCCCTCTTGTTCTTTTTAGAAGGCAGGGAAAAACTTGGCAACAAGCCGGCTAAATTAACAAAATGGGACAGTTATTGTGCAAGAAAAGTTAAAAAATTTAATGGGGAGCGAGGAACAAAAAGAATATAGTCATCCAAAATCCAAGGTCATAGGGGACATGACAAAATGGCTTCCTGCAAAACATAAAGAAAATCAATCTTTTGTCAACATCTTATAACAAAAAAGGTGATTTAGATTACATCTATACACTAACTATTGTTGCAATTATGAGGTTTATAAGATTGTTATGTCTTAGAACTGTCTCTTTAATTTAAGGTAAAATGGAAGGGGTCAGGTTTACTGTTCTGAAGTTTGCTTGACAATAGGTCGGGGGCGGCTAAAGATCAAAGGGAGGCCCAGATTGTGTCACTTTGGTGATGGTGTAAGGTGTTCGTGATTGGAGAAAATAGCAGCAGTCTCAGAGTTCACTCCGAGTCTCAAAGTCCCAGAAAGGTGTTGAAAGTATCAGGTTGCAAACAGTTGTGCTGTAAGCTGTCCATTTACTTAAAGATGAAAAAAAATTGCAGTCAATAATAACTAATCAGCATTCTTCCTGAATGGAAGGCTAATGTGTTTCACATTGCCATGGGGGAAGAGTGCACTTTTGGGATCAGGTTACAGATTTCCTTACAAATCAATGAATATTGTAGACAGACACCAGTCCTGGCTGGGGAGAGGGAGCTGCTAGAAATCAAAAAGTTTCTATAGTTCACTATGTAGGCAAGCAGGTGGGAGCTTGTGCTCGTGTGGAAAAAATCAAATTCATGGTAGTGTTAAAACAAGGCTGGAAGGGTCGCCTAGCTTGGGCCAGAGCAGGGTTGTCCAACTTACAGCCCAGAATGCAGCCCATGGACTCACTATTCAAAATATAGTTAAGTGGAAGTGACAGATCAGCAAGGCGCTCCTCCTCCAATTATAGGCTGTTTCTATCTTGTGTTTGCTGCTGACAGGCTCACTGGTCAGCCTGTCAGCAGCAAATTCAGGAGAGAAAGAGTCTGTGATTGGAGGAGCAGTGAGCAGTAAAGGCAAGTGGCTTCTCTTTTGTTTTCACAGCCATGGTGCATTCTCTCTCTGCCTTTGGTCACGCTCTCTCTCACCCTTCCATGCAAGTGCAGGCCCCTTAAAGGAGCAGAGGTTCAGGTGGAAAAGCAGGCCGAGGAGGCCACGAGAAACTGCAGTCGCAGCAATAGCACTTGCTGGTCCCCTGGGACAGCTGGAGTCTCAGAATGAGGAAACGCGTCTCGGCACCTTTACAGTCCCAAATTCCTCCTCGGGAGGAATTATCCAAAACGTCCAAACCTCCCAGGCCTGGGCGGGGAGTGAATGAGTCTGTGTGTGTATCTGAGAGAGTGAGGAGCAAGTGAGAGAGATAGAGAGAACACGGACTGAGTGGACTTGCCGCCCCCTTCTCCTGCTCCTGCTCCTCCCTCCCCAAAAACCTACCCACAAGACAGGCTGGGAGAGGAGGAAAAGGGGTGGACATCCCTGCCTTTTGGCCCAGGGAAGGGTCCCATGCTCAGAGTTACGAGCCATGACTAATGGCATAAGAGCTAGATCCTAGAGGGATAACCACTGCTTACAGTTAGAGCTTACTTCGGGAAGAGGATTTGTGTTTCTTTTAAGCACATGAGGAAGGCAATAGAAAACCCCCTCATATATTCTTTTCCCTAGTCATATTGCTCATTGTTCATTGAAATTGGAGACACTTATGTGCAAATGAAGAGGAAGTGCAATACCACAAGGTGTAGAGAAAGGAGCAGAGGACTTGCCCTTAGATAGATCATTACAACATTTAATCTTTAGCATCTGAATTATTCTTGACCAGCTGAAATAGAACACGTTTAGTCTGTTAGAGCAAAAAAATGAGGAGGGTTAACACCGAGATTGAAATAAGCAGGCAATACCATTACAGTTTAACTGGTCATTGTTAAAAGCAGGCAAATCATGTTAACATCAATGCACCCATTGTTAGTGATGGGGATTGTATGTCACAGAGTAATAATGTAATTACAACAAGTCTTCTGAATAAATCCTCACCTGCCGGGGGAGTTTATTAACTAATCGCAGATACTCTTTATCCAGAATGCAATTACCTAAGACGTTGCCAAAGGATCTGAAAATAAAACATTGATGAGTATTCTGCCATATTTATGCTGCTTTTGAATCAGTTAGAAAGTATTGCGAACTTTTTATTGAGTTGTGTGCATTTCCCAGGGGTTTGTTATTCCATGGTCATTTATTCAATCCTGTCCTTGATCAACATTCAAAATTAACAATAAAAGTTACCAGGTAAGGTAACCAATTTAACCTAGAGTTCTCAGTAATATAATTTGTTGGGAAATTATTGTATTATAATGGAGTTTTAAAATTTAGATTTGTTAAACATCTATCCCCTTTGCCTCACTCTCCTATCCTTGATCGCTTACTATAGATAAGTATATTATTTATAACTTTATAAATCAGTTCTGAAGTCATACCTATTCATTACAATGAAATCGCATTTCTCGTTCGCACTTGAGGTGATGAAAGCCTTTTCCCTAGGTGAGGAGCACACATCTGACCTTTCTCATCAAATCATGATTCATTTGTTTTAGGTAGTACATATTAGTTCTGACAGTGCATTGTGCCATTTTCTTGTTTTTGTTTCCCTGGAATTGAACCTGGGACATACTGGTCTGTATGCCTTGGAACTTCACCAAGTGAGTCACTAGGGAACAGAATCAAATAATTTTTTACCATCACAAATGTATGTGTGTACATTATTGGGGCATGGGAGGTGTCAAAGGAAAGAGAAAAAATAATAAATTTAATACCACAGAGGTCGAACCAAGGACATTTAAGGACAAAATATTTTCCGCTTGAACTCCTGAAACGAGTCTGAAATCCCTCCAATTTCAGAGACAATGAATGGTAGCTCAAGTTTAAATAAATATAACTTAAAGTACAACTCAATTGGTTAAATTTTGGAACTCTAATGCTGTGAAGCAACCAGTATCAAAGAAGTAAATGGTTAAATACTTCAGAGATCTCTTCAGTCCATCAGTGACTGCTTCCTTTCTGGCCTTCTCCAGTGACAGTGCCTTGGATTTCAGTCCCTCACTCACTCCATAACCAACATCTTCATGGAAAGCCCCGTCCTGATTTTCAAAAACAAAACAGGATGTTGCACAGATTACAATGAGAAAAAGATACAACAGGGGAAAAAAAAAACTAATTTTCCTTTTTTATATCCATAAAACAGATGCAGCATTTTAACAACAAACATCTATACCTTGAGTTGGACCTTAACAAATGCACTGACACCAACATAAAATTTTCCATTAATGAGATCCACAAAATCTGAAATAAAAAAAACAAAATAACAAAATTAAAAAAAAAAAGGAAGACTTGCATTTATATAGTACCTTTCACAACTGCTTGACGTCCCAACGTGCTTTACAGCCAATGAAGTACTTTTGAAGTGTGGTCACTTGAAATGTAGGAAACTCAAAAGCCAATTTGCAACACAGCAAACTTGCACAAACATCAATGTGATAATGACTAGCTAATCTGTTCTTGTGATATCGATTGAGGAATAAAAATTGAGCAGGACACCAGGGATAACCTTCCCTGCTCTTTGTTGAATAGTGCCCATGGGATCTTCTGCGTGAGCAGAAGGGGCTTTTTTTTAAACATCTTACCAGAAGAATGGTACCTCTGAGAGTGCAGCAATCCCTCAGAATTGCACTGGATTGTCAGCTGAGATTTTGTGTGTTGAAGTCCTGGGATTTCACCCCACAACCTTCTGACCCAGAGGCAAGGTTGCTACCAACTGAGCCACAGCTTACTTTAAAGCCCAGGGTGTTGACACACAACAGTGGTGGCTATTCCAGTTACATTCATAGACTACAGACTTAGCAGACTGGTTCTAATCATAATGTCGCTGTTTTAAATGTTCATTGGACTTTGCGTTGTGTTTCTCTGGTGAAACCTGAATCTGATGTCAGATTTAGCAAACCTAAAATTAGGTTCCAAGGTTGAACTCCAGCTAGATAATCCATCTATTAACTCTACAAGGGAACAACATAACAGCAGAATTGATTTGGCAATGACTTTAACAGCCCCAGAAATTAATAATCCTTCATGTCCAAACAGACATTTTTCTAACAACCAAAACTAAACCATTTGCACTTACCAACATTTTGTTGTGTGATAGAATGAGACCATCCATTATATCCAAAGAGTTCATTCGCAAGGTTGACAATTCTGTGACCCTCAATGTAGCAGACCTGACAATGTAACAATCAGGATAGATGAAGAGATTAGTGGCAATTGGGAAAATATTTACATGTAACTTGCGTTAGGGTGGGACAGACCTCAAGTGGATCAAGTATTTTTTTTCTCTCAGGCTGCTGCAGTGGATAGGTTGCTTCAAGAAGCAGGCGAAGGAGAAGATTGCATGGACAGTGATTGGCCTGAAGTTTTTCTCTTAGGTTGCTGTGGGAGGAATAAGATGGTTCATTGGGCAGACCATAAAGAGTCAATGGTTTTCTGCCACAGTGGCAGAGATATGCTCAAGGTGTGCACATGGCAGATACAAGCAATGTTACAGGTGCAATAAACAGCAATAGAGTTTTGAGGCCAATAATGGGCAGGGGCTAAGATACAGGCGAGTGGATCAAGATTTGGGGCAGAGTATGGGTGTGACTTATAGGACGTGGGGTTAATGAAGGAAATGACAGAGCACCTCTGGCTGCTAGGACAAGTAATAGGACAGATGGGGATGGCTAGTGTTTTGGGGCCAATGGTAGAGAATAATGTACAGAAGTCAGTAGTTATAATGATGGAGATAGTATTTGTGGAAAACAATTCTCCCTATTTGATCTACTAAAATCTCTTAAGTATCTATTAAGAGTGGCTTAGTAGCACCACTACCGTACTGACTGAATTGGCCCAGTCCTGAAGGGCATATCTGCCAGACTAGGCCTGTTGCAGGTGGTGAGGGAATCTACAAGAGTGAAAAACCTATTTGACCTTGCCTCACCTCGCTAATCTACCTGTCCATGATAGTACTGGTAGAAGTGATCACTGCACAGTCCTTGTAGACACAAATTCCTGTCTTTACACTGCGAATACAGTACACTTTGTTGTGTGATACTACCATCATGCTAAATGGGACAGATTTGGAACAGATCTAGCAGTTCAAATCTGGGCAACCATGAGGGCCATCAGCAACAGATTCAACCACAATCTATAACCTGATGGCCTAGCCTATCCCTCACTCTCATTACCATCAAGCTAGGGGATGATGCCTGGTTGAATGACGAGTGCACTAGGCATACCTAAAAATGAAATGCTAAATTGGTGAAGCTATAACAATGAACTACTTACATGCCACACAGCTGAAGTAGAATGCAACCGACAGAGCTAAGCGATCCCACAACTAATGGATCAGATCAAAGCTCTGCAGTCCTGCCACGTCCAGTCATGAATGGTGGAGGAGAATCCACAAATATTTCTATTCGCAATGATGGGGGAGCCCAGTGCAAAAGACAAGGCTGAAGCATTTGCAACTACCTTCAGTCAGTGGCTGATCCATCTCTACATCCTCCTAAGGCCCCCAGCATCACAGATGCCAATCTTCAGTCAATTTGATTCTCTCCATGTGATATCAAGAGACAGCTGAAGGCACGGGATGCTGCAAAGCTATGGGTCCTGATAACATTCTGGCAATAGTACTGAAGACATGCTCCAGAAGGAGGTGCACCCCTAGCAAAGCTGTTCCACAGTACAGCTGCAACTCTGGCATTTGCTCCATAATGTGGAAAATTGCCCAGGTATGCCCTGATCACAAAAAGTAGGACAAATACAACCCAGATAATTACCACCCTATCAGTCTGCTCTTGATCATCAGCATAGTGATGGTAGGTGTCATTAGTAATACTGTCAAACCACACTTACACAGCAACGACTTGCTATCGATACTCAGTTTGGGTTTCTCAGGGTGGTGTCCTAGACCCAATCATGTTCAGCTGCTTCATCAATAACCTTCCCTCCATCAGAAGTGAGGATTTTCGCTGATGATTACATGGTGTTCAGTATCATTAATTCGTCAGACACTGAAGCAGTCCGTGCCCATACGCAGCAAGGCTTGGGCTGCTCAGTGGCAACAAGCATTTGCACCCACATAAGTACCAGGCAATGACTATCTCCAACAAGAGAGAATCTAAACATCTCCTCTTGATATTCAACAGCATTATCAAAGTTGAATCCCTACTATCAATATCCTCGGCTTACCACTGACCAGAAACTGAACTGAACCAGCCATATAAATACTGTGGCTACAACAGCAGGTAAGAGGCCAGTAATTCTGTGATGAGTAACTCATTTCCTGACTCCCTAAAGTCTGTCCATCAAATTTGGAACTATATCGCCGTTCCTTCTCTGTCACTGATTAAAATCCTGGAACTCCCTCCCTCACACCACTGTAGGTGTACCTACACCAGATGGATTGCAGTGGTTCAAGAATCTCTCACTTGTCACCCTCAGTTCATATATTTTTCAGCTAGCTATGCTCCCATGTGCCCTACATTTTCTGCCTGTTTTGCACTTGGATGAGTGTAGCTCCTTCTCAAGGGAAATTAGGGATGACAAGTGCTGGCCTAGCCAGTGATGCTCCCATCCCTGAACCTTCTCTGTTTTTAGAATAATCTCAGCAACTCTAATCTCTCCAACTAACTGAACTACTTCATCCCTATTATTATTCTGGTAAATCTCCTCCATACCCTCTCTAAGGACTTGACGTGCTTCCAAAAGTGTGGTGTCCAAAATTGGACACACTCCAACTAACCAGAGATTTGTAAAAGTTAAGTATGATTTCCTCACTTTTGTATTCAATGCTTGTATTTACAAAGGCAGGTATCCTACAGGCTTTCTTAAATGCCTCGTCAACTACTTGGATGGGAAAGGCGAGAAGATTATAATGGATTGAAAGTTGATAAAGTGTTTAGATTTTGCAGCATGCGGATATGCTGAATACAAACATCAGGGGACAGGAACATTTGTGTAAAATCAAAAAAGAAACTAGAAGGGTAGGGCATGCAGAGATTATGGAAAAATGACAAGTGGAAAACAGAACAGAAAATATAGGTTGGTATACAGAGGCACAATGCAGCATAGCTAGGTGAAAAATATGGGAACCGAAGAGAGATGAGGGTGGAAATTGAGATTTTGTAGTAAATGTGTAGGACCTAAACTACAAAATCAACATTCGACAGATATGAAGAACAGTGCATAAAATACTTGAATCTGCTAGATGCCATTGCTAAATGCCACGAAGTTTTCAGTTCAGTGTCTAGTTAGTTTAATCTCATTTGAGCATGTGTTTCTATTTTCTTAATTAAAGCCACGCAAAGGATCAACATGTAGCAGTGTTGATCCACACTGGGCTGACTGATCATAAGTAGAGAACCAGGGCTGAAAACGAGGAGGAGCACAATCAATCATCTGGTCAGAGGAGCAGCAATTGGTCAGGAAGCTAACACCACTGTGCAGTAATAACAAAGCAGAACTGGCAGTTACTAGCAGTTAGGGATGTTGGGGCAGAACAGAGAAACAGACAATGGTGGCACAGTCTCACTGTTGGACCTGGGACTGAAGTCAGCACAAAAGAAAAGTGGCAGGAAACAAAGGCAACACAACGAGCTGTGAATTTAAAGGTAGTGTGTGTTATGGCAGGCGGATGGCAAATGCAAAGCTGCCCAAATCCCAGAGGGGAACTTGAAGCAGCTGCCACAACTATTTGCAATTTGTACTTATTTCGAGATGTGGGCTTTGAATTCAGTAAAAAGGCCACCAACTCTTATAGGTTTCTTACAAAACTAAATTAAACCTTTAATAGAAGAAATGATTTTAAGCACATACATGGATCTACAAATTACTATGATAACTTCTAAATCCCCTAATTAATCTAAACACCAGTTACATTTCTGTTAAAGCAACAGTGAGGCACGTAGATTTTAAAAGACCCAGGCAAAGTAACACACAATACCCTGAACAGTTGAATTCAAAGTGATTTATTTCTCAGCTTCAGTTCCTCGTAGACAGCAGCTTGAGGCTGAGATGCTGGGGGCTTTTCACATTTGTGTTAGATCTTAGAATTCCTGCCCTTACACAAGCCTTCTCTCCTGAATATATATTTTCTCCTTTGAATGCAAATTCCCATTGTTTCACTCTTTGGACTTTTACCTCTCTAATAATAAAATCTATCAGAGTACCAATTTTACCAGTAATCTTTGGGGAAAAATAAACACTGTTTCTTAACTTCTTCGGGCTTCTCTTTTGAATTCAAGCTAGTCTGGTATTTTTAAAAATACAAATGTTCCCTTTACACCTTACCTGCTGAAGCTTCCCCCATGTTTACCTACTTAACATTTCAAACCTAGCTTATCTTCTGATACATCAAAGCCTTCAGACCAGCTGCTTTTAATTCAATTAAGTCTCACACACCCCACTATTACACTATTTTACAATAAATTCCAATAACATTATGAGAATTATATCTTCCTGACAAGGGGAAGAGGCAGACATGGGTCCCAGAAATCTCAAGAACAACCTGAGCAGCTTGTAGGTAAATATGAGTCTGGCAGGCAGGCAATGCCCAGAATAGCAAGACAGCTGATAGTAGTAAATAATAAAACAAAACAAAATAGCAGGGCAGGAGTCACAAAGATTTGAGCATGCAGTTGGAGAAGGGAGTTGATAAACTTTAGGTCTCAAGTGAGAAGGACAAAAAGTGGGGTGAGGGGGCACATGGGAAGATGAAAGAAAAACAGTAGCTGGGACTTTTTTGAAGTTGAAAAATGTTTTAAGTCACCAAAATAATAGAAAACTTTTTTTTGGATAGAAATCAACACGAATTGTTTCTGTTCCAAGTGGCATTAGGTGGCAGTGCCTGAAATTGCAGGTCAGCAGATACCAAGCTTTTTAATGAAGAACTATTACAGTCTTCTGTGACTGAAATGCATAACAAAGCCCACCTGTTGAAAATTGTAAAACCCTATAAAAGTAATATCCACCACAGGTGAGAACAAAGGTTAGGAAGTTACCTCAGCTGGGATGGGTGGCTAAACATTTCCAGACTCAAATTCTCATGTGGGGACAAACTTTTGATTAGTCACACCAGCAGCACATTTGTTAAGCTAAACATATTGTGCTAAGATGTCTAGCTGGTGCATGCAATTGTTCTTGTTCAAAAGAAATGGCAGGTTTCATTTAAGTTTTAAAAGTCATATTTAACTTGGAGCATATTTAATCTTGTATAAGGAAATTAATACTTGAAATAAAAGTAGAAACTTAAACCACATGGGGCTTCCTTCAGTATCAGGTGATGCCAGGAGTCCGTGTCTGTCAAATTTACCTTTTGCCCCCCACCTGCTGGACGTTGACTGATGTATTCCGGACCCAGTCGCCTCTGCAAAGCATTCTGGATCGCCTGATATTCTTCAGCGGTGTACTGATGCTGCAAAAAAATGATAGACGTAGTTACATTTGGTATAGTTCAACTGGTGTATGCATTTGTTCTTGTTCAAAAGAAATGGCAGGTTTCATTTCTTAAGTTTTAAAATGTACTACCTTACTTCCTAATATCTTAGCAAATAAATGCATTGTATTGTGCATCACGGATTGGACAGGGCTAGGTAGTCACAGATTCATTCAGAGTTCGTTGATCTCAAATGCATTAGCAGCAGGGTACTGCGACTGACCTCATGATCCTGGGTTGGAGATAGATTATTACGCAAAAAAATCTTGTCCTTGCTGGGTTTGGCTCACATGTAATTACACAGCTAAATAACCTTCTGACACACCTATTTCCAACATGAAGCCTGAATACTTGGGTGTGCTACTGGAGTGAAATAAATTCTCTTAGTACCAAACTCCAGTACAAATCACTGCCATTGGAGGGGAGTTTGGAGAAGAGTCAGAAGGACAGGGTAAACTGAGGAGTTATTTGTTTTACAGCCTTTCTGCAGGACAAGGCTTTTTAGTGAATGCTGTAAGCAACAGCTACAGATTGCTTTTGAGATACCCTGTCTCCATTACTATCTCATGTTTACAGGATAGTGGCATGGGAAGTGTGACGATCAGGTACTGAATGTTTCTGTCTTGTGGAATGTGCAGGATCAGCAAATGGCTGTTTGACTTGGGAGACATGGAAATCATTGATAGCAGGGCTCAATAGTGCTCAAGGTCCTTTAAGAACTAAAGGGTAATTACAACATATAAGTGGAGACTTAAATCATGTATGTTAGAATGTTCTTGGAGTGAATCTAGACTTTTCAATTTTTATTACAGGTTATGTTCTAGAATGCACTTCAGAACACTGTACGTTAAACTTTGCCAGTTGTATTTCAGCTTAGTGATTTTAATTGTACCCCCGTATGTTAATATTTTTAATACTTTTATTGTAACTTAATAAAGCATTTATATGTTGGAACAAAACACCATCTAGTCTCTTTCTGAAAGGGACCATATCTTCTGTACTCACAAGGAACCTCAAGGATAACCAAGAGAATATGGTATGCACATTCCTCCAGAAAAAATGGATTTGCAGAAAAGTTTGTTAAAAATTCATTTTGTTTAAATTTGTGTTGTAACCCATTTTCAGATCAAACATAGATAGTGAAGCCATGATGTATATCACTTCCATAAACTGCTTTAGTAAAAGATCAAAAAACAAAAATGGACAAGAATACATGGGTGGTAGTTTACTAAACCACCTGAGATTAAAACATTTGGCTGGATGGGTAGGAATATTCAGTTGCTTTTCTTTTTAAATAAATGGCACCTCTTATGAGGGCATATATGCTCTCTTTTACCACAGGCCATACCTATGCCATCTATGTGAAAGAATGAAACAAAGTAAAGAATCACAGAATAGTTACAGCACAAAAGGAGGCCATTCAGCCCATTGTGTCCATATGACTACAGAGAACACATTGGATTTAGAAAAATTGCAATACTGTAGTAATTGTATGCACAGGCATGCATTTTGCAAACTGGAGCTTCAGGGCTGATCCAACAAATACATTTTTGAGCCAATGCCTAAAAATGCCAATTGAGTGGACTTCCGAGCTTTCACAGGAGAACAATTAAAGCTGAATTTTAAAAAAATGACAACAGGTGGTGTGAAAAATATCAAAGAAAACGGCTAGCATTTTTTTGCAATGCTGTGCAAAAATAACACTATTACATCTTCAAAATCCACCTACATTTTGCAATCAAGCACAAACATGGATAATTTAAAAAGCAAGATATTTGGACTGAAAAGTTTATAATTTTAATTGTATGCAGGTGGTGAGCAGTAATTGGAGATTCGCTTGTGCTCCTATAAATAGGAACATACTAAAACTATGGGGAAGAGGTTAGGAGGGGCATATTTATGATGTGTGTCTATAAATAAATGCTTAAAGAAGTGTGTAAAAATTGGCTCCAGTTCTATCCTCAATCACCTGTCTTTCTGGATTAGAACATGGTAGCAGAGGATAGGAAGTCTTGTGACGTAGTGGATGGGGTCCCTGCCTCTAAGCCAGAAGCTCTAGGTTTGAGTCCCACGCCCGGATTCGATAGCCATGGAAGTTGCATTCATAACGTTGCCAAACCGGTTGATTATCAACCTGCAAATCCTTCCAACATGCCTATGGCAGGCAGAAAGAGCGGGAGAGAATCCTGGTCATCCAGAACCTGTAGAAGGCAATGGCAAACCACCGCAGTATCGCACCAATCATAATACATGGAAGTCCATGGTCACCAATGCCCTCTTAGGGTATAATATCTGAAGAGAGGGACAGCAGAGAATGATCGCCTAAAGGTGAAGCTTGGAAACTAAGGAAAAAAAGGTCAGATTGAAAACTACAATCCTAGTAGTCGTTGAGAAAAATGGCAGGAAGCCAGTCAGATTATTATGACTCTCTGATACCCTCGAAGTCTGAACCACATGAAAAATTGATAATTAGAAACAGGCTATATCACTACCAAAAAGAAAACAAGATGTATTTTGAGATGGATGTCCACTAGTTGGATAGTGATGAAAGTTTGGTTGTTTTATTACAGTTTTTGGATGAGCTCTACAAGAAAGATGATCTGTTAAATGCCTATGAGGCATGGTCAGAATTTGATAGATTTCAGAAAACTGGTGGCCATTCCATAGCAAAAAAATATCATGACAGATCTGTATAAAACTTTACAGATTGTATTAAAGTTTGACAAAATTCAATTTGGTGATTGCTGGATCAGTATTAACATCTAAGTTTCTGTATTGTGCTAAGATGTCTCATATGGACAGGCAACTGGTTCTAATTAGGGTTCTGTTTTTGGAAAAGGGGACACTGTTGGATCAGATGTCTGCTGCCTTATTTTTGGCGAAATTGTCACTTCCTTCAGCTTTCATGGAACAAATATGAGACATTCTAGGTGACACACACAATAGAATAACTGCTTTATTTTTTAAATTGCCCAGTTAGCGTACACAGGCCTAAATACAATGTAAGGATTCAAGGCAGTCAGAATGAGGATGAAAGCACCTTTAGCAGATCTGGCTATTGCAGCAGAAGACAAAGTGGAAGAAAAATAATAAGTGAATGAACCCCAAGAATACTTTAAGGAACTGTTAATAGGCGTGATTATGTGGTGAACTGCCCAAAGCAAAAAGGCAGGTTCCTTCAAATGAAGGAGAGAAATCTGAGGAAGCGTTCAAAGATAATGATGAATCTGAACAAATTATATTGGTCGGAAGAAGGGAGTGTTTCAAATGTGGACTCCCTTACCTGTGCAGGACTAGATGGTGTTTGTACTTCAACACTATGTGGGACAGATTGGTCATCAAGTATCACAAACACAAAAAATGCTGGAAAAACTGAGGTCTGACAGCATCTGTGGAGAGAAAGACAGAGTTAACGTTTTGAGTCCGTATGACTTTTCAGAGGAAGGGAAATGGAAAGCAATGGAGGTGAAAAGGGCAAAAGAGACAAGTGGAAGTCCTGTCAGAGAGAAGAGCAGTACTTCAAGGTAGGCATTCCTGAAAGTGTTTAATTCACTGCCACTTCTCTAAGATAAAGGCAAAATACTGCGGATGCTGGAAATCTGAAACAAAAACAAAAAATACTGGAAAAACTCAGCAGGCCTGACAGCATCTGTGGAGAGAAAGACAGAGTTAATGTTTTTGTTTTTGTTTCAGATTTCCAACATCCGCAGTATTTTGCCTTTATCTTAAGTGTTTAATTCACTCTTCCAAGAATGCCTACCTTGAAAAAGTACTGCTCTTCTCTCCGACAGGACTTCTGCTTGTCTCTTTTGCCCTGTTCACCTTCATTGCTTTCCATTTCCCTCCCTCTGAAGAAGTGTCATATGGACTCAAACATTAACTCTGTCTTTCTCTCCACAGATGCTGTCAGACGACCTCAGTTTTTCCAGGATTTTTTGTTTTTGTTTCAGATTTCCAGCGTCCGCAGTATTTTGCCTTCATCTTGGTTATCAAGTTAACTTGATTTACTAAGTAGTGAGGAATGATGCAAGAATAAGGAATATACTAGTTGCTTTAGGTTTGGCGACGACAATAGAGGTCACTGAAGAGAGTTGTAATTCCATGTACAGTCACTGGAGTATGACATTTAGTAATGACATTGTCTCTAACGAAATACCTATGATTTTGAGTAAACCTTCTCTGAAAAGAAGCACAAATGAACTTGACATGGGCAAGACAATTATTTTCAGAAAATCAGTAGATCTGCAGTTTACCCAGTAAACACAATATTGCCCCCAACCCCTTTCTTAACAAAACCCTGATGTTTGTCAGTGTTCACTTAAAGACAACTTGTTTTTTTCTGATTCTTGGTCACATTTTAAAATAAATTTCAATGTCTACATTTAAAAAGAAATACTGGAACTAGTTAATCTGTAATTGCACCTTTGTGACCGGTGATGGTGCTGTAGCACACGAGTTCTGTATCGCTCAACAGCAGGGTGACCAACTGTCCTGGATTTTCTGGGACTGTTGCATAATTCGGCCTTTTGTTCCACATCATGCCTTTCTGGAACTTTTTTCGTCCTGGAATTCATGTATGGCAGCTAGTCTTTGCCTGTGCATGCTTTGGCCAGACTTTATGGCTTCTTACGTGTCGGCCAGTCTTTGATTTGCACATGCCTCAGGAAGTCTCATATCTACATATGAGCTATCCAGTTGTGTTTGTACATGTCGGCCCTGGATGTGCTGTGATTTGTGCTTGGGGTTCTTAGTGCATGTCCTGGGAATGGAGGAGGTGGGGAGAAGACGGTCAACTGAGTACATGAGGGTGCTTTTACACGTTCATCAGCAACTCCCTCGCCACGGCCCTGCACCCCCCAGCTTTTAGATTTGGCATTCCTACAGTGCCCCTTAATTTATTCTCCAAAGGCTGGTCACCATGCCCAACAGAGGCAACCACAGAGAAACTCCTCTGTAAACTATTCAACATCTCAAATGTCTCTCTCTTCACTAATGGAAGTTAATCAGAGAAATTGAGGAAGTGAGAGACCTTGGAGTGCATGTCCACAGGTCCTCGAAAGTGGCAGAACAGATGGACAAGGCGGTTAAGAAACCATATGGAATGCTTTCCTTTATTGGGAGAGGTATTGAATACAAAAGCAGGGATGTAATGATGGAACTGTATAAAATGCTGGTTAGGCCACAGCTGGAATTTTGTGTACAGTTCTGGTCCCCACATTACAGGAAGGACACAATTGCTCTGGAGACAGTGCAGAGGAGATTTACAAGAATGTTGCCAGGGCTTGAAAATTGCAGCAATGAGGATAGGCTAGGGTTGTTTTCCTTAGAACAGAGGGGGCAAAGGGGTGACCTAATTGAGGTGTACAAAATTATAAGGGGCTGAGATAGGGTAGACAGGAAAGACTTGTTTCCCCTAGCTGAGGGGTGAATTACCAGGAGGCATAGATTTAAGGTAATTGGTAGAAGGGTTAGAGGGAACATGAGGAAAAACTTTTTCACCCAGAGGATGGTGGGTGTCTGGAATTCACTGCCGAAGTTGGTGGTTGAGGCTGAACCGCTCAACTCATTTAAAAGGCACCTGGATCTGCATCTGAAGTGCTGTAACCTGCAAGGCTGCGGACCAGGTGCTAGAAAGTGGAATTAAAGTGAGCGGCTAGTTTCCTTTATCTCTTTTTGACCGGCGCAGATGTGATGGGTTGAATGCATCGTAACTGTTCTATGGTTCTAAATTCCTGTAAATTTTGCAGTTTAATCACAACTCAAAGTATACAGAGAAAGGTAGAACATATAATTTTAGGTCCCATTTTAATTACGTCTACATGCCCCCGATCCAACCACCCATGGTCTCTAATTCCCACTTGATCTGAAGATTACATTTGGGAATGGCCTGTTTCTCTGTTGTAAATTACCTAATTCCCACCTGTCAAAATTTTCCTGGAATCTCCAGAAATTAATGTGCTAAACATTACTGCGAGCAACCTAAAAATATCATCATTGCATTAACCATGGATTTAGGAGCAGGAGTAGGCCATTCAAACCTGCCCTGCCATTCAAAATGAATATTGGCTGATCTGGTTGTGGTCTCAACTCCACTTTCCTGTCAGCCCCCTATAATCCTTGATTCCCTTGTCTATCAAAAATCTGTCCAACTGTGCCTTGATTGAATTTAAAATTCCAGCCTCCACTACTCTGTAGGGAAGATAATTCCACATACAAACAACCTTAAAATAAAAAAAATTCAGTTTATCACAAAAGAAAGGCAAGTGTTACAAATTAGGATGCATGTGTTGAACCGTGGTCTCACTGACCTGCCCAAAACAAACAGTCGGATTGTGACGGACACAGGAGAGATATGCTTCATTCCTGGCTTCAGACATTGTCATGCATCCAAAAGAATAAAAACGATAAAATTCTGCAACTTCCACTAACCAAAACGGCAAACTGAACGTTAAAATATAAAGACTGTCGGGAAAAAGGTCAGGCGAACCAATCACAAGAATTATATTTCTGCTCGCAGCCCCGCCCAATCACTGACTCAAAAGACGTTGGTGGCGCGAAGGCCGCCGGGTGGAGGGACAGAGGAAGACGGAGGAATCTTCCGCCACAGAGGCCGTCGGGAATGAGGTCGACTCTCCTCCCCGGTGAAATTTGCAAGGCAGGCTGGGAAAAGAAAGCAGTGGAGAAAAATCGACGTGGTGTTTGTAGGAGGGTTTGCGTCAGTGGAAGTCCCTCTGTAAAACTGGTGTTGAGAGAGAAAGAGACACTGGGGGCAAAAGGTTTCCGAAATATCTAGATCAAACGCCGACGAAAACAGTTTTGTACCTGACGGGGGATTGCGTTAGCGACAGGTGAGTATGTGTCAAGGAGAAGCAGCAGCGCGCGTCGAGTTCAACTGTCACCAAGGTGGGGAGCAGTAGACAAGGTGGAGGTTTGGTGTCGGTGTCTCAGTATCGCAGCCAGAGGAGGGAGGGGGTTCAGGGCTTTGGCACGCAATGTGGAGGAGATGGGCGCGAAACAACCTGTATGGCATTCGGGTGGCCGCATAAGGGAAGTTTTACTCTTCCCAATTAAAAAAGGGAGCGGTTTCTTTTTCTATCGGAAAGTGTCAATGTGCTTCATTTTCTTGGGTTTATCAGTTTAATAGGCTATGCGCGGAGCGTGTCATTCTCATCATAAAGTCTGTCATCAGCCCTCAAATAAACATATGCAAGCTACAGACAATAATGGAAATAGGATAGTGATTGTACAGCTGGCATCTTGATTGAGGGTTTCAGGTGATGTCATAAGCCACAAGACTGAAGATTGAGTGATTTGTGTGAACCCCATAGTGAGGTTGTAGATTTGACTCTTCTGTGAAATCGCAGCTTTTTAAAAGGGGTGGAATTTCTTTTCAGGTAATGGTATAATCATTAGATGTTAGGTGTTTGTAAAATGACATTGAAATGATTATGGGACATAGTTCTAAGTCATACTGGATTAGATCTTGTAACATGATTTCAATTTACAGCTGGCAATTAACAGTGCACTTGATGAAATAATCTTAAATGAGTTATTTAGAACTGTGATTTGCCCTATTCTGGTTTTAGAAAAAAATTAACCTGTATTGGTAAAAAATATTAATGTTGAGTTCCCTAGAAATCTTCAGTTTCATGCTCCCTTGTATAGTCTAAAGGTCTTTAACCCAGATAGTGCAGATGAAATCTAATGGGTTAACATTATGGAATTCTGTTTTTATGATTTACTCTGGATTATTTGTACATCAACATCAAATTGATAAAACTCATGAAAACTGTTATGGGTGATTGACAGAGTTTGGCTCTGGCTTTGTAAGACATACACAACCAATTTTAACTTGAATCACTGGCCAAACACCAGTGTTAGCTTGATCAGAAGCTGCTGAGTGCTTATTTAGAAATTAGTTAGAAAATAAATTATAAAGTGGACGATATGTTTGGAACTTTTTTGTTAAATGTATGTATTTTTTTTTTCTTCTTTGGCCAATTCTCTCATCCGAAGGCAGCCTCTTGCTGGAGTGTAATCCTCTGGATACCTGCTGCCCTCCATTCACTTGTCAAGTGACCATCATTTGTCTGTAAACTTTTAACTGTGTGTTCAAAGAAAGTTTAACTACACTGTTATGACGCCAGTTGGTAAAGGCTGAGTTATTTAAAATCCCAGAGGGAAACTTTGAACAATTGTCATAACCTATATTTTCAATTGGTATGTTTGAGATGTAACTCTGAATTCAGAAATGAAACCACCAAGCCTCCAGAGGTTTTTATATAAATTAAATTAAACATTTATTAATTTTAATAAGAAATTAAACACATACACATACAAATTACTACCATAATAACTTTTAAACAAATCCCCAAATTAATCACTTCCAGATAACCTGCCCCAAGGCAACACTAACCCATAGACTTAAACAGACATCAGGCAAAGCACATTTTACCGTACGAATTCAAAATGAGGTTCCTTTCAATTTGTTCCTTCGCAGACGAAGTGGTAGGCTTACAGGCTTGAATCTTACATGCCTCTGACTCTTCTATATGTACCTGGCCTTCCCTTTGAATATAAATTCTCATTGTATCACCAAGCCCTTTGAACTCCACCTCTTCTAGCAATAAAACCTCTTTCATTGCACCAGTTTTATTGGTAATATGAACGTATTGCTTGGTGTCTCCTACCTAGGTGCAAGATTTCACCCCCAGCCTTTGAATGGTTTATTCAACAAAATGCAAATGTCCCCTCTACCTCACTGTTTACATCTCAAAACTACTATACATCAAAGCTCCCAGACGAGCTGGCTTTAATCCAATTAAGACACACACTCACTCATACCCACAGACACAGACCTTACTACAAGTCCAATTTAGAATAATTTCCAAAAACATTATATACATTAATATCTTCATGACATACATGGAATCACAGCTGAGCTTGCTTACTTGTCCTTCGTGATGTCTGTACTTGGGTCTATTTCCAGTAGTGTTTGCTGCATAGAAGACTGGAGCAGAACCCCATTTATTACTTCCTAATGTAGGGGCACTGGGAACAATGGTCGTGCTTTGATTACTTGGATAATGTACTGAGCATGTGAGTGTAAAACTTTTCTGATTTTGTATGGCACAACCATTAACTGAATAAAATTGTAAGCCATTGGGGAGTCAGATGGTTTATACCTCAGCAAACACAGTTTTAAAATAATGTGAGTAATTTTGTCTTGAATATTTGACTTTTTAGTGGTGTTTTTTTAATCCACCAAAGCTGCATATAGAAATGACAGTTTAACAGTTTGATCATGACTTTTAGAATTTCAAAAACCTCAAGGCAAAAAAAATGGTGAAGCATACCAAATAGAAAATAAAGCATCAGCTATTATGTTGCCCCTCTCCTTGTCTCAGCCATATGTATTCTGCTAGAAAGGCTATCAAAACACCACCTGGCTGCACAAAAAGGCAGTATCAAAACTTTTGGAAC
This sequence comes from Cetorhinus maximus, assembly GCF_964194155.1. Lineage (NCBI taxonomy): Eukaryota > Metazoa > Chordata > Chondrichthyes > Lamniformes > Cetorhinidae > Cetorhinus > Cetorhinus maximus. The sequence goes on along the minus strand of NC_135900.1, from coordinate 50,332,292 downwards.
CCAAGAATTAACAATTGTATACCAACAAATTTTGTACCTTATTGCTGCTAAATTCCTAACCTTACAAAATGATTTTGTAACTAAGATAAAAGAAGCTGACTGCTCTCTGGAACTATTAAGGCCTCTATAGCAGGAGTAGTGTACAATGCTAAGAATTGAAGAATACCTTATAGAGGCAGTTAGATAAGCACTATGTTTGTTGATATAACATAGCCCTTAATATAATAGTGGAGTGAACGGAACTGCTTTTTGTGGAAGGTTTTAAACAAATAATAACTTGTAGTGCTCCTCACATTTGAGGGTAAACAGATGTTGAACAGGCGGAAAAGCAGGACAGTGGGCAAAGGAGCTAAAAGCAAGGTCAAGGTTGGTTTTGAGGAAGTTTTTGAAAATGGGGAGAAATTTCCGTAGGGCAGAAGTGTGGTGGTTGAAAGTGTAGGATACAGTAAGCCAGCCAGCAGAGTGGAGGATGTATCTGTGTTGTATGGGTTATAGTCATAACTAAAGCTGTGCAGTGTAAAATCTTGGAGGGTTTGAAGGTGAAAACGAGTGCTTTCAAGTCAATTTGTTGCAGTGCTAGAACTCAGAAAAGTTGAGGGGAAATGGGGGCACCTGACTTTGTGTGGTTGAAGAAGCAGGCTGTGGCATTTTAAATCAGTTAGAATTTGAAGGGTGGTGATTGATCAGGATTATTTAAAACAAAGGTAACAAAAGCATAGATTAATGCTTTGGCAGACATGGCAGGGAGTGTGGTTGGGAGCAGAAAATCTTGTGTTGGAAAAAAGTTGTCTTGTTACACAATGGATTTTCTTTTTATTCATTCACGGGACGTGGGCTTTGCTGGCTGGGCCAGCGTTTATTGCCCATCCCTAGTTGCCCTTGAGAAGGTGGTGGTGAGCTGCCTACTTGAACTGCTGCAGTCCATGTGGTGTAGGTACACCCACAGTGCTGTTAGGAAAAGAGCTTCAGGATTTTGAGCCCACAACAGCGAAGGAATGGCGATATATTTCCAAGTCAGGATGGTGAATGACTTGGAGGGGCGCTTCCAGGTGGTGGTGTTCCTAGCTGTCTGCAGCCCTTGTCCTTTCAGATGGCAGTGGTCATGGGTTTGGAAGGTGCTGTGGAAGGAGCCTTGGTGAATTCCTGCAGTGCATCTTGTAGATGGTACACACTGCTGCCACTGTGCATTGGTGGCGGAGGGAGTGAATGTTTGTGGATGTGAAGCCAATCAAGCAGGCTACTTTGTCCTTGATGGTGTCAAGCTTCTTGAGTGTTGTGGGAGCTGCACGCATCCAGCCAAGTGGAAAGCATTCCATCACTCTCCTGACTTTTGCCTTTCAGATGGTGAACAGGCTTTGGGGAATCAGGAGGTGAGTTACTCATCGCAGGATTCCTAGCTTCTGACCTGCCCTTGTAGCCACAGTATTTATATGGCTAGTCTAGTTCAGTTTCTGGTCAATGGTAACCCCCAGGGTGTTGACAGTGGGGGATTCAGTGATGGTAATGCCATTGAACATCAGGGGCGATGGTTGGATTCTCTCTTGTTGGAGATGGTCATTGCCTGGCACTTGCGACACGAATGTTACTTGCCGCTTGTCAGCCCAAGCCTGGGTATTGTCCCGGCCTTGCTGCATTTGGACATGGACTGCTTCAGTATCTGAGGAGTTGCGAATGGTGCTGAATATTGTGCAATCATCAGCGAACATCCCCACTTCTGACCTTGATGGAAGGAAGGTAATTGATGAAGCAGCTGAAGATGGTTGGGTCGAGGACACTCAGTTATGTCCTGTGTGCAAAGAAGTGCCACATGGGGTTGAATTTTTAAAAAAAATGTATGTTTGTAAATTGACAAACCAGTGGCATATGTAAAGATCTGTACTAAATAAATCCAGTTACAATTGGTAATGTTTTGATATTCTAAACTCAATTTGTGCTTTAACTTTTGGATTTTGCTGAAGCTGTCAAATGTAAATAAAGATGGTACCTAACTAATTTTTCTAAATCTTATGTAAAGAAAAGCTAAAATAATACCGATATGCAGATATTATAATAATCCGTAGAATATCTTCTTGGATTTTTGTGTACCTGCTAATGTTAATTATTTGTGCATAAATTGCAGGAATTAGATTGAAAAAAGTATAGGTGACTTCATGAACCATGGGGTGATCTAGTCGGTTTGTGAGGCAATTTAGTGCAGCCTCCACACAATTTGGAATTTAGATGTTGAGTAGTACAGCCTTTCTGCATTGGCATTCCTCATGTCTCTAGCAAAGTAGCAGCAACCTATGCTTGATTTGAGGAATGAAAAAAAGTCACATAAGGCAGTGTTCTTTGGAGGGAATTTAACAAAAGGAGGATTCCATTACTGAGTTATGACATCCCTTGCAATCACACAAAAGCTTTTTTCTTGACTGGCTAATAAACTTTCTGCCATTTTTGTGCATTGGGCTTGTTGTGGAATTTTCGTCCTACTTTCCCTCAGATTTCTCAACATCTGTAGCTGTAAATTCTTTGCAAATTTGCTACCTTCTCAATAGCAACATTTGTTGTTTTAAATTCTCAACAGTTTCTCTTGAGCTTTTTAAAAAAATTATTTCACGGGATGTGGGCGTCGCTGGCTAGGCCAGCATTTGTTGCCCATCCCTAATTGCTCTTAAGAAGGTGGGGTGAGCTACCTTCTTGAACTGCTGCACCCCTTGTAGTGTAGGTACATCCACAGTGTTGTTAGGAAGGGAGTTCCAGGATTTTGACCCAGTGACAGTGAAGAAACAGCGATTTAGTGCCAAATCCGGGTTGTGTGTGGCTTGAAGGGAACATGCATGTTGTAGTGTTCCCATACATCTGCCCTTGTCCTTCTAGTTGGTAGAGGTCGTGGGTTTGGAACGTACTGTTGAACAAGCCTTGGTGAGTTGCTGCAGTGCACCTTGTAGATGGTACTCTCTGCTGCCACTGCGTGTTGGTGGCGGAGGGTGTCAGTGTTTAAGATGGTGGATGAGGTGCCAGTCAAGCAAACTGTTTCGTCCTGGATGATGATGTGCTGCTGGAGTGTTGTTGGAGCTGCACTCATCCAGATAATTGGGGAGTATTCCATCACACTCCTGACTTGTGCCTTGTAGATGATGGACAGGTTTTGGAGAGAAGTGAGGTGAGTTACCCGCCACAGAATTCCCAGCCTCTGACCTGCTTTTGTACCCGCAGTATTTATATGACTTGTCCAACTCAGTTTCTGGTCATTGTTGACCCCCACGATGTTGATAGTGGGGGAATTCAGCGATGGTAATGCCATTGAATGTCAAGGGGAAGTGGTTAGATTCTCTATTGTTGCATATGGTCAGTTCCTGGTACATGTGGTGTAAATGTTAGTTGGCACTTGCCAGCCCAAACATGAATGTTGAAAATGCCCACTTCTGATGGCATGATGGAGGGAAGGTTATTGATGAAGCAGGTGATTGATGGTGGACCTAGGAACTCCTGCAGCAATGCCCTTTGCTGGCTATGACTCCAACCAGTGGTGAGTTCTCCCTTAATTCCCATTGACTTCAGTTTTGCTGGTGCTCCTCGATGCCACGCTTGGTTAAGTGCTGCCTTGATGTCAAGGGCAGCCGCCCTCACTTCACCTCTAGCATTCAGCACTTGTGTCCATGTTTGGACAAAAATGACGAGATCATGAGCTGAGTGGCCCTGGCAGACCCCAAACTGAGTGTTGGTTAGCAGATTATTGCTGTGTAAGTGCTGCTGGACAGCACTATTGATGACACCTTCCATCAGTTTGTCAATGATGGAGATTAGACTGATCGGATGGTAATTGGCCAGGTAGGACTCTTTGTGGACAAGCCATACCTGGGCTATTTTCCACATTGTTGGGTAGATGCCAGTGTTGTAGCTGTACTGGAGCAGCTCGGCTAAGGGCATGGTTAGTGGCACATGTTGCCAGAGAGCCTGTGGTCAGAGTATAACAATCAAATTGTGGTAATGAAAATAACAATTTTAACATGAAACTGCAAAAAAAATTAGATCCATTCCTACTATTGTGGTTAATGTTAAGTTTATCAGACTGGAGGGAAATGTGCAGTGGTGTTCCCCAGGTGTCGGTTATGGGAGCTCTACTGTCTTTTGGTTATATATTAATAACGTGGACTTGGGCATATAGGGCACACTTTGAAAGGTTCCAGATGTAAATGTAGTAATCAGTGAGATGGATACTAACAGTCGTCAGGAGGGCATGAGCAGGCAGGTGACATGGGCAGATATATGGCAGATAAAATTTAACAAAAAAATGTAGTGATTTCATTTTCGTGGGAAGAATGAGGAGAGGCAACATAAGCTAACAGGAACACGGACAGAGAGGCCTGGGGATGTGTGTATAGAAATCTTCTAAGGTGGCAGGGAAATTTGAGAAAGCCATTATGGCCAATTCAGAGCACCACAGTTTAGGAAGGATGCCCCTCAGAAGTTGTGCAGAGGAGATTTATTAGAATGGTACTTGGAGTTGAAGACTTTCAGTTAGACGTGGAGAGACAAGTGAAACTGAGGTGGTTCTCCTCAGAGCAGAGCAGATTAAAGGAAGGTTTGATAAAGGTGATCAAAATCTTGCAGCATTTTGATTAGATTAAATAAGGGGAAATTGGTTTCAGTGGTTTTTGGGGTTAATAACCAGAGGATACAAATTTAAGGTAATTGGCAAAAAGAAGAAATGTAGCATGAGGAAAGAAATTGTGCAATGAGTTATTTGGAATGCACTGTCTGAAAGGGTGGTGGAAGCAAATTCGATAATAACGTTCAAAAGAGAATTGGATAAATACTTGAAAAGGGGAAAAAAATTCTGGGCTATAGGGAAAGAACATCAGAGTGCAACTAATTGTGCAGGTCTTTCAAAGAGCTGACAAAGGCATAATGGGCTGCATGGCTTCCCCTTGTGCTGTATAACTGATTGTATATCATGGAGCTTCAAGGGACCACATGAGGTTTAAAAAAAATCTGTTCCTCAATTTGCAAATGTGTCTTTGTGTTCTGACACAGAATTTACGAATCAGCGATGGTGCTTTTTTAAATAAAAACATTAAAAGCCGAATCCAAACTTGTACAGTTGAAACTGAATTAAAAATAAACAAGTGCAAATAGCACTGCATTGCTTGGACTTCCAGGCTGGATTACCAGGGCTATGTATGGTTGCATTTTGGATGCCCTTAATCTAGTGTATCACTGCCTCATGGACAAGAATGGTGTCTCCCAGCTGAACATGGTACCTATACTGTTACCTATATGGGCTTGCCTGTCTGCAGGACAGACATCAGTACTATGGCACATTATTATTTGAGGAAAAAAAATTGACGGATGAGCAAGTCATGGGGTGCCATTGGCAGTGACTTGGGTGGTCTTGATGCAGCCCATCAATGTTTATTTGAATCACCTCCCAAGCCTAAGAAAGATAAACTGATCATGGTAAAGGTTTCCAAATTGACAGCAAATGCTTCCACATAAATTGTGTAGTGGTACATGAAGATGCTTTGCTCTGACTTTAGGTGCCTTCTTTGCACCTGTGTCCTCTCAGCAGCAGGAACTGATGGGTCAAAGGTTTAATAAACTGCATTAACTTTAGCAAGCATGGGCCAAGTGCTGGGAAATGGGATTAGGTAGGTAGGTCAGGTGTTTCTCACGTGTCAGTGCAGACTCGATGGGCCGAAGGGCCTCTTCTGCACTGTGATTCTGTGAATGTTATGACGTGTCAAGTGCTCATCCAGGTACTTTTTAAAGGATGTGAGGCAACCCGCCTCCACCACCCTCCCAGGCAGTGCATTCCAGACTGTCACCACCCTCTGGGTAAAAAAGCTTTTCCTTACATCCCCCTTAAACCTCCTGCCCCCCCACCTTGAACTTATGTCTCCTCGTGGCTGACCCTTCAACTAAGGGTCAGCTGCTCCCTATCCACCCTGTCCATGCCCCTCATAATCTTGTACACCTGGATCAGGTCGCCCCTCAGTCTTCGCTGCTCCATCGAAAACAACCCAAGTCTATCCAACCTCTCTTCATAACTAAATGTTTCACCCCAGGCAACATCCTGGTGAATCTCCTCTGCGCCCCCTCCAGTGCAATCATATCCTTCCTATAATGTGGCGACCAGAACTGCACACAGTACTCCAGCTGTGGCCTCACTAAGGTTCTATACAACTCCAACCTGACCTCCCTACTTTTGTAATCTATGCCTCGATTGATAAAAACAAGTCTCCCATATGTCTTTTTCACCAGCCCACTAACATGCCCCTCCACCTTCAGAGATCTATGGACACACACGACAAGGTACCTCTGTTCCTCAGAACTTCCTAGTGTCATGCGGTTTATTGAATCCTTCCTTGTCAAATTACTCCTTCCAAAGTGTATCACCTCACACTTTTCAGGGTTACATTCCATCTGCCATTTATCTGCCCATTTGACCATCCCGTCTATATCTTCCTGTAGCCCAAGACGCTCAACTTCATTATTAACTACCCGGCCAATCTTTGTGTCATCCGCAAACTTACTAATCTTACCCCCCGCATAGTCATCTATGTCGTTTATATAAATGACAAATAATAGGAGACCCAGCACAGATCCCTGTGGTATGCCACTGGACACTGGCTTCCAGTCACTAAAGTATCCTTCTGTCATCACCCTCTGTCTTCTACAACTAAGCCAATTTTGAATCCACTTTATCAAATTACCCTGTATCCCATGTGCATTGCCTTCTTTATAAGTGTCCCATGTGGGACCTTGTCAAAGGCTTAGATGAAATCCATATAAATTACATCAACTGCACTACCCTCATCTACACACCTGGTCACCTCCTCAAAAAATTTAAATTTGTTAGGCATGACCCCCCTCTGACAAAGCCATGCTGATTATCCCTAATCAAATCTTGCCTCTCCAAGTGATATATAGATAGATACTCTCCTTCAGAAATTTCTCCAATAGTTTCCCTACCACTGACGTGAGCCTCACTGGCCTGTAGTTCCCTGGCTTATCACTACAACCTTTCTTAAATAGAGGAACTACATTAGCTGTTCTCCAGTCCTCTGGCATCTCCCCCGTGGCCAGAGAGGAATTAAAAATTTGGGTCAGGGCCCCTGCGATCTCCTCCCTTGCCTCCCTCAGCAGTCTGGGACACAAATCATCCGGACCTGGAGATTTGTCCACTTTTAAGCCTGCCAACACCTCCAATATCTTGTCACTCCATTTATCAATTTGCATAAGAACCTTGCGGTCTCTCTCCCATCTTTTCCCATATATTTTTAAACAACTTTCCTTTTACAAATACTTACCCACTTTTATAAAACTGTTATGCTCCTACTGTGGTTGCCGGTGGGTGTTTCATGCTCTCCTGTTTTGAAAGAAAAATTCTCCTGAACTTTCCTTTCATTCTTAATGCTTTCAACTTGCTGACTCAAACTGGTGGAAGTGGTGTTTCTGTTTTTACATAATTGAAACAGTTCATAATTTTGAACACCTCTAGCTGATCTGATAACTTTCTCTAATCTAATGAAGGGAACTGTAATTTCTTAAGTCTTTCCTCACAACTAAAGCCTCTTATCCCTCGTATCATCTTAGTGAATCTAGACACAATATTTTAACTGGGTTAATCAAAGATTGATATAGATTCAGCATTACTTCTTTGCTCTGTACTCTATTCTCCCATGTACTCCTATGGTTCTACAGTTTTACAGAAAATAACTACTTAGCAACATAATTAAGTGGCTAGTTGAACACTCTGTTTAATACATAAAAGCAAAAAAAAAGCTAGCAGTACCATTGCTAGGGTGTATTCCTTGATAAAATGTCTTCCCACTATTAGAGATGCCAGAATGAATAAACATTTGCCAAACATATATAAAACCGCTGAAGTCTGTTACACCATTTATCTAAACATTTCTATTTAAATTTTACAGCCATTGCACTGACAGTGCCAATGGGATGAGAGCCTGGCAGAATTCCCTTATCCTTTTCAAATAAGCTGTGCCACTAAGAGTTGATTTCAATCTTCAAATGATACACTGGCTTCCACACAAAACACATTCCTTTCTTTTGATCCCCTCAGGTTCTTGCCAATTATGAAGGTGTTGCGGTATGATTTTTTGATTTTAAAAGCCAAGTCTCATTTCTTGACATGTTGGAGATGAAAATGAGAGGGACATAGCGAAGTTTGGATTTTTTAGGTGAAATTTTCTTAAACATTATCATTATTTTATTTCTGTTTAGCGTGGGCCTACTTAGTGTTAGCAAATTCCAACAGTATGTGCAGGGTACCGTACCACTTGGAGTGAGGACTGTACAAAGTCTTTCTATTCATATTTTATCAAATCTCCCGTAGATTTAAATTTATTCATAGTTGTTTCATCTTTAAAGGAGTAAGAATAATGTATTTCTGTTGACAAAACTAATAATGTAAGATTTAAAATCAAAATTCTAGGAAAAATAATAATATTGATAATGTACTGTTGATAGCGGGGGAACAAGAACACTGGCATGTCATTTTCACCACTGTGATGTCTCTTGCACAATAATGTGTTCTGATGTGAATCACTTTCTCAAATCAGTACTTGTTGAGTAAAAATATTTGGCAAACATTTTCTGTTGCGATGGTGCTTTTAAAGAATACTATTGCTGCCTTATCTGGTCACAGTAGGAGAATTGATTTATTTTATTGAAAAACTCTTCTATTTGCTGATCCATTAGAAGTAATGAGAGTTGATGCTTGGCGTCAAGCTGAAATCCCACAGACTGTATAATTTTTTCTGAGAATGAAGAAATCTTGTATTTTTTTTGATGGGATGAGATGTTTTGAAAAATTAGATTAATAAGGGACGCATCAGTTCATATGCACTCCTAGTGGCACAGCTTATTTTAAAAGGAAATTCTTCCAGGCTCTCATCTCAATCCCATTGGCATTGTCAGTACAATGGCTGTCAAATTTAAACAGAAATGTTTGGATAAATGGCGTAAGAGGCTTCTGTAGTCTTTTATTCATTCACAGATGTGAGCACTTATTGCCTATTCCTAATTGTCTTTGAGAAGATGGTGGTGAGCTGCCTTCTTGAACCATGCGGTCTGTGTGGTGAAGGTGTTCCCACAGTACTGTTAGGTTCCAGGATTTTGACCCAGCATTGGTGATACACTTCGAAGTCAGGATGGTGTGTGACTTGGGGAATTTGAAGGTTGTGGGGTTCCCATGTGCCATTGCCCTTGTTCTTCTAGGTGGTAGAGGTTTTGGGGTGTGGGGGAGCTGCTGCTGAAACCATGGCCAGTTGCTAGTGTGCATCTTGTAGATGGTACACACTGCAGATATGTTGCACTGATGATGGAGGGAGTGAATATTTAGGGTGGTGGATGAGGGGCCAATCAGGCTTTGTCCTGGATGGTGTTCGCTTCTTGTGATGGAGCTGCACTCATCTCAGCAAGTGAAGAGTATTCCATCACACTTGTTACTTGTGCCTCATAGATGGTGGTCAGCCTGTGGGCGCATTACTCATTGCAGAATACTCAGCCTCTACCTCACCTGCCCTTGTAGCCACAGGGTTTATGTGGCTCATCCAGTTCAGTTTCTGGTTAATGGTGACCGCCAAGATATTGATGGGGGAATTCAGCAGTGGGAATGCCATTCCCATTGAATGTCAAGGGGAGGAGGAGGTTAGACCTTTTCTTGTTGAAGATGGTCATGCTTAGCACTTTATATTGATCTTTTGATCTTTTTTGGGTTTTATATTTTGGTTTCTCTTCCCCCACACCACCTGTGGTATGAGTTAATGCAGGCTATTTGTATGATTTAATTATGACATGCTTTTATACATACGGCATTACCTTCAACAAAGCAAACATCTCAATATAAAATATAGCATATTTCTCTCGCCCCCATACCAACTGTTCTTGCAAATGTTAACTCCTGCACTGTGGTATGGAAAATGATTTGAGTCATAAAGCTACTCGGACATCAAGAATGGGTTTATTACTATCAACACCAAAACACAGAATATAATCTGAAATTAAACATTTTAGCTCCACTTTTATTCTATCTTTCTCATTCTCACCTTTTGTTTTAACTTGTATTTTATATTTTCCAAACTGTCCATCCTTCTGTTTTGTAATTTGAAACAAATTCAGTTTTCCTTTCAACTCCCATCTACCAATGGCACCCAATCCACAAATATTCACTCCCTCCATCACCGATGCACAATGGCAGCAGTGTGTAACATCTAAAAGATTCCCAACCGCTACCATCTAGAAGGACAAGGGCAGCAGACACATGGGAACACAACCACCTGGAAGCTCCCCTCCAAGCCACTCACCATCCTGACTTGGAAAATATTGCAGTTCCTTCACTGTCGCTGAGTCAAAATCCTGGAATTCCCTACCTAACAGCACTGTTGGTGTACCTACATCACTGGGACTGCAGTGGTTCAAGAAGGCAGCTCACCATCACCTTCTCAAGGGCAATAAATGCTGGCCTAGCCAGCAACGCTCACATCTCATTAATGAATAAAAAACCCGAGCATTTGGCTAGGCGACCCTTCAACTCTCCTTAAGCACCTCACTATTGTGGACATTCTAGCTCCAGGATGAGCCTCACTGCACTCTTGCTTAGTGACTCCAATTCAGAACTACTCCTGATTCCTTATAGTCCTTTGCTTCTGGTCTACAGCTTCTGGAAGATTCTCTCCCTCTGCCTGTTTCCAAGTTGTTCTAGCTCCAGGCATAAACTACTTGTTTCATAGTTGGTTCGGGAGCAGTTAATAGTTAATAGTTTGTGTGAGAAAATACACATATAAACCCAAAACAAAAAGGTACTCCCTGTATAACGTATTGCCAAAGCAACATGGCATACCTGGGATGTCCCAGACAGAGATTCAAACTCATTAACACCCATTCCCAAACCTTCCCTTGTTCTGGGAAACCATGTGACTAATTTAAACCCCTTATGAAGCCAATTCTGCACATCTTGTCTCCACCAAGACTCAGAAAGGGGCCATTCATTGTTTAATGTTTCCCACTTGTAACCCTGACCTTGACCCACACCACCCTTTTCATGGCAATTACTTCACGTCTGTTAACCAACTTCCCAAACCAGGTGATTCCATTATCTTGCATTTTAAAAACTTTAATCCCTACTAAAAGTTCTACTCCTAAAACATATGAATAATGAAATTAGACATTTTCGCAACATGTCCTAGGAATTTTTAAAATCTGAGTTTTGAGCTGTGATGGAGAGGAAAGTAGCTTGCTCTGGTCACAGATGAGATCATTCAGGAGAAATTGAACAATTCAGATCTTTCTTTCTGCTGGGTTTGAATCATTTGGAAAAACAAACTGAAATCCTCTTTAAATTGATTCTTCTGTGAAAATTTATTCTCACCAAAAAGAAAAAATTGCATTTACGTAACTTTCTTCACTACCACTGGATGTCTCAGAACACTTTATGGGCAATAAAGTACTTTGGAAGTGTAGTCACTTTTGTAATGTAGAAAACACAACAACCAATTTGGATGCAGCAAACTCCAACAAACAGCAACAGTGATAACCCTCAGATCTGTTTTTGAGATATTGATTGTGGGATAAATATTAGCCAAGACACAGTATAACTCCCCTGCTCCTCTTTGAAATAGCACCAGAGGAACTTTTCCATTCATCCAAGCAGGCAAATGGGGTCATCTGAAAGACAGCACTTCTGACAGTGGAGTGCTCCTTCAGTACTGAACTGGATTTTGGTGCTCAAGCCCTGGAGTGGGGCTTGAACCTGGAACCTTGTGCTTCAAAGGTGAGAGTGCTGCCAATTGAGTCATGGCTGACGCTTAAGAAACAATATCACTTTGTGTTCTCAGAAAAGGTACCACAGGTCTTGCCTGAGGTAAACTTTGAATAGTTCATAAATTAAAAAGACCCATTGTTAATATTTTTAACGTGAAATTTGCTAGCAATAAAGTTTTGAGAATTCAATCTTGTTTTGATGCCTTTTGGAAAAGCAAAGAAACTCAGATTCTTATGAGACCTGATCTTTCCTCCTTGAGTTTACAGAAACCTACTGATTTGTACTAGGAAATTCTGTAACTGCACATTCCCACAGTGTACAAATTTTGCTCACTCCCTCCAGTTCTTCCGGGAGAGAAAAATACATAATTGAAGTCTTGGCCTTTCATACAGGCTGAAGTCTTGAAACAAAAACTGTAATGGAGGTAATGAAAACACACAAGCCAATTCAGTTGATGCATTTAATCACTTTTGTCAAATGTCAATCTTCAATACTTTTGTTCAATTTTATTTATTGAAATTATGTCCAAAATAAAACTCAATGTTTTAATTAGGTTTTTGAGACATAATTGGTTTACATTTTCCTCTTATATTTTCTAGAATTGGTTATTTTCATTGGAAAATTTAAGTGCATCACCTGCAGCATTGAGAGAGTTAGGAGGTGGATTTTCTTGCTATCTTTGTTTTATGAACAAAATTGAACATGTGCATAATGGGTGCTCGCAGGGAAGAAAATGCATCCTTTTGCTTCATTTATTTCCTTTTTTATAGGCTTAAAAGCTGAGAAATTGTATGAATGTTGTATTAATTGTTTTTTGTTTCTATTTTGACAGATGAGACTTCAATGACCAGACATGGATGTGGCATCAAGTGTAAATAAAATGTGCTGAACCTGACAAACTTGCAAACATAAAGCCAACAAAAGGGATTTTTTTGTTTTGTTTCATTTCAGAAATACACATTTGGCTGAATTCTGTTCAACATGCATGGAAGTTCCCGGTCAGTGGGTAAAGTAGAGCAAAGTAACCAGAGTCCTGGACGCTCGCCGAGATTGCCACGGTCACCCCGCCTGGGTCACCGTCGAACAAACAGCACTGGGGGCAGTTCTAGTACCAACACCGGTGGTGGTGGGAAAACCCTGTCTATGGAAAACATCCAGTCATTGAATGCTGCATATGCTACATCTGGCCCCATGTACCTAAGTGACCATGACCATGTTGGTACAGATTCCCCGAAAACAACAATGACATTGGGTAGAGCTTCTGGACGGTTACCTTTTGGTGTTAGGATGACCACCATGGGGAGTAGCCCTAATATTGCCACAACTGGTGTGGCCAGTGATACTATAGCTTTTGGAGAACATCACCTGCCAACAGTGAGCCTAGCATCTACTGTACCACACTCGTTGCGGCAAGCTAGGGATAATACCATTATGGATCTGCAGTCACAGTTGAAGGAGGTCCTCCGTGAGAACGATCTGCTTCGTAAAGAGGTCGATGTGAAGGAGAGCAAGCTCAGCTCCTCAATGAACAGCATCAAAACTTTCTGGAGTCCAGAGTTGAAGAAGGAACGAGCACTACGGAAAGATGAGGTGGCTAAGATGACCATTTGGAAAGAGCAGTTTCGGGTTGTGCAGGATGAAAATCAGGTGGGGTTATCATTGAGTTTTTGGAAATAAAAAATAAAGGGAGGAAATTTGTTAAGTCTGCAGCTAAAGTATAATTTCATGAAGTAAAAATGGATAATACTACAGATGATGAATATCTGAAACAAAAACAGAAAATGCTGGAAATGAGCACCACATCAGTCAGCTCCTCTGGAGAGAACAGATAAGTTAATGTTTTTTGTGTGGAATGTTTGAAATTTCAATTGATAACTACAACTTGTGAAGTGTCATCTGGAATCTTCCTTGCATGCAGCAGAACAATAAAGTCTGGGTATAAATCAAGTGCATCAAGATTAAATTGGCAGAAAATAGCCCAGAAATTATGTTACAGCACATTCCATCATTGCAATTTGTATTTTTTTAATCTTCAAGCTGAAATGGTCTTTTAGAAATCAGAAATAAGATTTATTGTAAACCTGCATGGGTGATCATGTCTACAGGATGATGAGCAACAGAAGACACAAGACGGTGATACTGAAGCTGTCTGTGCTTTTAGTCGAGAGAATTGCTTAAACATTTTGCCATGTTAAGCCATCATTTTATATAGCAAAATGCATATTCTGAGTATGATTCTTTGTTAGAAGTGTTGCTGTCACTGCCCTAGTGATAAGAAATATGCATAGGATAAGGGTGTTTTAGACTTTTACATTATGTTGGCATGTGCCTTGTTTATGGCAGGAAGAACTTAGTGCAATAAACTGGTTAATGACAATGTAAATTACTGTTGTTATGTCTGGCACTTGGAGTAAAAATGTTTCCTTTAGAACTGCTGTCATTATACGAGAAGGTAGTTCTAGTGAAAATTATCTTATGTACATTTGAAGAAATTGCATCTGAGTGAGTTAGAAAGCATTTGTGTACTTGTAATAGATCTCGCATAGCGTTGGTTATTTGAGTCAGGATATGCTGTTATATCTCTAAGTGTACTTGCACCTTACAACAGTGATTACAGTTCACTTCAAGAGTACTTGATTGGCTGCAGAACTCTTGAGGATGCAGCAAGGATGTGACAGGTGCTATAATCATGCAAGTATGTCTTGTCACTCTGTCTATGCCTCTGACTCTCCCTCCCCAACTTGTGCCCTCTGTCTTTCCTGACTCAGCTTTTGGGCACCTTCCTAATATCTCCTCCCTTGGTTCAGTGTGAAATCTTTTGTATGATGATGTTCCAGTGAAATGCTGTGGTGCGCTTCCTACATTAAATTCATGTGATACCAAGAAGCGGCTGAGTGCATTGGCTACAGCAAAGACTATGGGCCCTGGCAACATCACAGCTGTGGTGCTGATGACTTGTGGGTCAGAACTAACTGCGCTCCTAACCAAACTTTCTGTACAGCTACAACACTGGCACCTGCTCGACAATATGGAAAATTGCCCAGATATATTCAGTCTAAAAAAGCGGAACAAATCCAATCCAGCCAATTAACACCCCATTAGTCTACTCTCAATCATCAGCAAAGTATTGGAAGGTGTTATCATCTGTGCTATCAAGCAGCACTTGCTCAGCTATGCTCAGTTTGGTTTCTGCCAGGACCACTTGATTCCAGACCCCATCATGGCCTTAGTTTAAACGTGTGCAAAATAGCTGAATTCCAGAGGTGAGGTGAAAGTGAATGCCCTCGACACCAAGGCAGCATTTGACTGAGCGTAACATCAAGGAGCTGTAGTAAAATAGAAGTCACTGGGATGTTGGAGGGGGCTAGAGGGGAGGGGGAAAATCTCTACTGGTTGGAGTCATATCTACTAAAAAGGAAGGTGGTTGTGGTTTTTGAAGGCCAATCTTCTCAGCTGCAGGACATAATTGCAGGAGTTCCTCAGGGTCATGTTCTCAGTCCAACCATCTTCAACTGCTTCATCAATGACCTCACTCCATCATAAGATGAGGGGTGGGGCATTTACTGATTGCACACTGTTAAGTTCTATTTGCAACTGCTCAGATACTGAAACAGTCATTGGCCACTTGTAGCAAGACCTGGCCTGGGCTGATAAGTGGCAAGTAATACTTGTGTCAGGCAATGAAAGAGAATCTCTCAACAAGAGGGAATCTAATCATCTCTTTGCATCCAGTGGCATTACCTCACTGAACCCTTCCACCATCAACATTCCATTCTGGGGTGGAGGTGGGGGGAATTACCATTGATCAGAAACTGAACTGGACCAGCCATATTAATAATGTGGCTGCAAGAGTAGGTCAGAGTGTGAGAATTCTGCGCTGAGTAATTCACCTCCTGACTCCCCAAAGTTTTTCCACCAACTAGAAAGCACAAGCTCAACACCATCTAGGACAAAGCTGCTTGCTAGATTGGCACCCCATCCACGACTTTAAATATTCTCTTGCTCCATCGCTGACACACTGGCTGCAGTGTGTACCATCTACAGAATGTGCTGTAGAAACTTACCAACACTCCTTTGGCAGCACCTTCCAAACCAGTGATCTCTACCACCTAGAAGCACAAGGGGAGCAGGCACATGACGCACTACCACCATCTGCAAGTTCATCTCCAAGTCGCGCACTATCCTGGCTTGGAACTACATTGCCATTCCTTCACTGTTGCTGTGTCAAAATCCTGCAACTCACTCCCCAACAGCACTCTGGGTGTACCTATATTATATGGACTGCAATGGTTCAAAAAGGCAGTTTGCCAGTCCCTTTTCCAATTAGGAATGGGGAATAAATGCTGTCCTTACTAGTGACACTACCTCCCACGATGGAATAAAAAAATAAAAGGCACTATATAAATGCAAGCTGTTGTAAATGTCAAAATAAGGCTCATGACATAGGTGAGTGAATAAGTAAAATTCTATTTTTTAAATTGTTTGGAATTTTTCGTTTTGGGGATGGAATATTGCAACTGTGTAAGTGAGTGGTCTCTTAGAAACAGAATGGAGACCTTGTGTTAGTGTACAGGTGAGGTGGAGGTAGAGGGCGAGTTTGGATCATTGTGCACAGCTGTAATTCAGTTGCCATTTTAATGTTATACAATCTCCTTTATTTTGTATCAGTTTTCAATTTATATTATTCCTCATCAATCTCTTGGAACATTGCACAGGGGAGTTGAGAACATGTATTGCTTTTAGGTGAGATGGAATTAGAGGACAGGAAGGTAAATGAAACGAGGGGTTAGAGAACAATTGGGTGCCACAGGAGTAAGAGGGGTGGGGCAGAAGGAAAGGATGACTGATGATCAGGGCCTATAGCTGAAAATGTCTTCAGTATGGAAGGAGTGGCTGTCTGAAATCCAACTACAGGGTCCCAATCTGCTCAATTTGAGAGGGGGAGGGGTTACAGTTAATGGGAGTTGATCATTGGGGTTGGAAACATAAAGAGTGGGAAGATGGAGTGGAGCACAAGAGGTGGGGAATAACTGGCTGAGAATTAGGACCTAAGAATGAAAAGACTCAATGTGGGGAGGAATTGGCCTCTTTGAGTTTAACAAGTGTTGCGCCTATCAGAGCAGAAAAGGTTATGAGAAAGTTGGGGCAGGGAAATGGCACAATAGTTGATGTGGTCAGTGCATTGATCTGGTTGCAGGGGCCCCACAATAAAACAGCTCAGCACCAGGTAGTCCAGTATTGAGGGGTCAGGCCTTTAGGGCTTATCTTCTTGGGGCTGGGTGGTTGGAAGGGATTAGGCAAATGTGGTTTAATATTGTTTTGGGTTTTATGTGCCTAATGAAGCCACAGTGAGTTTTGAACAAAAAAACTCTGAAGAATGGGGAGGTTCTTGAAAGTTGGCCCCTGAGGCCCACTAATTTGTCAATTTGTTTAGGCTGGGACTCCTTAAGATACAGAGTGAGGAGAGATTCAGGTGTAAGCTATCCAAGACTTGGGCCACAAAGCTAGAAAAGAGATAGATTTGACGAATAGTTGGAACTACTCTTAGTTACTACTCTGCTGCATCTTGACTAATCTTAACAAAATTACAGATATCTTCACATTTACTCCATTATTGCGCACAAACTGCAAATATGACTAATGGTTCTGTAGTTTCTGGTCTATGTTCTCTAGCTATTTGAATGCCTGCGAATGGCCCCCGACGGTGATTTCATGCTGGTGGGCCAATTAAGGCCCGCCCAGCGTGAAACATGGCTCCCCACTGGTTGGGAAGCGCTGGGGGGGGGCCTGTCGGCTGCCGGGTCCATTGGTGACCCGGTGACCAGTTTAAAAACGGCCCAGGCTGCCCTTGGAAGGCTGCAATGGAAGAACGCCTCTTCTGTCTCTTGTTACCTAACGTGATGGAGTTGAATGTGGCTGGAGACTCCAGGCAAGATGGCAGGCCGGGCGGGCACTTGGGGCCCCCTGCTTTTCGGATGAGCGCCTCACAGTCTGCCTGGAGGAGGACACCCTTTTCCCCAAAGATGGGAGGAGAAGGTCACTGCACCTCAGAGGGCACGGGAGGAGGATGCAGTGCAGGTTAGCAGCCATGATGTGGTGTGATGCACATGGGTGCTTGCCAGAAGAGGTTCAGTGACCTGCTTCGCTCAGGAAGGCTGAGTACCGTGTTGGCATTGGTCATTGTGGATCAGAAGTGTTCAGGTGCGGCCACCCCCACCATGACCTTGGGGATGCTAGAGTCTGAGTGCCAACTGTCAATGACGCTGGAGCTGGCCAAGGAGTTGAACCTTGTCTGCTTGGGCTGTGCCTTGTGGCTCGAGGGCCGTGACTCAGATGTGCCCTGCAAGTTGTTTCTCAGCTGGGGTTGGCCAGGCTGCAGTGGGGCTGCAGGTAGAGAGTGGACTAACCAATGCCCTTCTGTCGTTTCAGCAGAAGATGAGCCAGAACCATAACCAATTGGAGAGGTCACATACAGGCGGAGGCCTGCCCATCCTGCTGCTGCTCACAAGATTTGAGCAGGACACCCTAGAGCTAGAGAGCCAGCACGCTCCACGTGCAACCTGGCATGAAGAGGTGGGGATGCCAGACAAAGGTAACGGTGCAGTGCACAGAGGTGAGAGTTTCGGATTGTGCAATCAGCCTAGTGTGATCCCTTCATTGATGGGAGTCTCAAACCTGGAGTCCCCGTTGATCATTGAAAGACAATGGCACCATGCTGCAGATTTCCGTTGTCTCACCAAGACACCTGGCATGCAGAGTGACAGCATGATGACTTTAATGACATGTCCTTGTTCTCCCTTAAATTCGCCAGCACGCACTCGCTCTCTGGACCCTGAAGGACCCTGACACCGGAGGACCATGGGGCTTCATTTGCACCTGCGTTACACCCGCTCTCTGAACCAGGCATCAGCGCAGATACCAGCACCTCGGGCATTAGATTGGCGGCTGGAATGTCTATGCACATTGGCGAGTGCTCTTTGCTTGAGGTGCAGGCGGAGGCAAAGAGTTCCCAGGGTGCTGTCAGTCGGAGGACTGCTGGATACCAGGATGTTGCTGGTTTGGAGGCTGATGATGAGCCTCTGGAGCCGTCCATTAGGTGGCAGCGGGATGTGCAGGAGGATCTGGCGGAGATCCATGAGTGTCTGCATGCCATGGTCTCCGTTGCGGAGGAGTCCATGCAGAGCATGAGCACTACGTTGACCCTCATGGCCAAGTTCATTTCCTCCTCCATTGATTGAGTGGAGACCCTCATTGAGAGACAGCTCCAGGAACAGAATCAGGAGTTCCTGGGATTGTGCTTGGACCTGCAAGCCCACATACAGGCAATGATCTCAGGTGGTCACTGCCAATGTGGGAGATGGATGAGGCACCCAGTATCCCAGCTAGGTGCCTCTCCATCAATGGTGAGTAGGGAGGTCCAGCGCGACCTCATGTCGGCGCATGACCTGCTTGTCATCTTTGCGGGCTCCTCTCAGGGCGCTCTGGATGACGGCAGCAGCTCCTTCGCCTCTCTGTCAGTGGCTGTGACATTCTTATGAGGCTGCGATGATTGGGGAGATGCTGGCTGCGGCACTGGCTGCTCCTTCCTAGGCGGGGCCAGCACAGGCACCACTGGCCAGAGGACAACTGCCAAGGTCATCAAGAGCAGCAGAGTCAGCAGGCTGTCTCCAATGCCGGTGCCAGTAAGGGGGAAGACACCAAGATGTAGCACTCGGAAACATAAGTTAAAGGCACCATGAGCACAAGAGGGACAGTTCACGGGTGATTTTCTGTTCATTTATGTCTGTCTGGTGGTGTGGACATTAAACCAGTGATCGTAATGTTATTATGCATTTAATGTGCCAATAACATTAAATTTGCTTTTTTTCTGATGGCCTAAGTATACGTCACCTTTTGCTTTTCTGGTGCAGGGTACGCCAGTACGTAATGCTGGACCTGAGTGGCTTGATACTTTATTGCACAGGCATTGAGTGGACTTTCAAATAAAAGGGTTATTTCAGACATCCGGGATGGAGGCAGCAGCCCTGGCATGAGGTTGGAGCGGTTCTCTGGCAGCCTAACTGAAGGAGTGTTGGATCAAGGCGTCCCTGCTTCCCAGGAGGTTACCAAGGTCTGCCTCCATGCCCTCAGTGTTCTCCTTACCGTGCTCCTCTTCTGATTCTCCCTTCTTCCTCAGAGGAGGTGCCACCAGCAGAGACCACAATCCCCATTACCAGGTATGGTAATGCTGTCTGATACCTGGAAGGGTCCACATGCCAGGGGCCTTGGAGGCACTAATAAGTCCTGAAATGAAGCTGCCAAGTACCAATAAGCAACCAGCAGCAACCTATCCCCAGAACACCTCACTCCTCACACTGGCAATGCTGCTAACCCCTTTTATCTCGCCCTTAGATGAGGTTTTGCAAAATGTCGGCTGCTCACCTGCCTGTTTTGCCCATGCGATGAGTGTGAAATCGCACGAGCAATGTAAAATCCAACTTAATTGCCTTTTTTGTTGGCCTTAACTGACCTTGCGACTCTGCGTGCACTAGGGCCATCTGCCACTAGCTTGCTTCCCTTAATGTCCCCAATAGCACATCCTTTAGATAATATCACCACCGTCAACATCCTTTTGTCCTTTTGTCTATGACATCTTTGGCAGTCTCTTCTTGGCCTCCACCTATCACTGGCCCCCTATCGAGCTCTCCTGATACACTCCCTTCTACCAGCTTATGTTTCATCTCATTTCTATATGTCCTAGTTCTGATGAAGGGTCAACGGACTCGAAACGTCAACTGTATCTCTCTCTGCAGATGCTGTCAGACCTGCTGAGGTTTTCCAGGTATTTTTGTTTTTGTTCTAGATTTCCAGCATCTGCAGTATTTTGCTTTTATTTTAGTTATTAGGGAATGTTCTGTTAGAGAAAGACTCTCTTTCAATAGCTACATCACTATTGTAACCTCCTTTATCACCAGCACAACCACAAGATAGTGGGGTCTGGAATGCAGGATTTTCTTCTTTGCCTTCTCTGTCGCTGCTCTGTCTTATCTTTAGGACATTGTGACTCAAAGTGTGATGCAGCTTGATGGACAAGGGGTCGTCATTTTTTAATTAATGCTCCTCCCAGTCATTAATGAGAATGTTGCCGTGCTTCAAGATGAGCTCCAGAGTGTCTATGAAGCATTTTCTTTCTCCTCTCCTGGAATGTTGGCTCTTTGGAGAGTTGGGAAAATAGGACCTGGTGGTTAGACACTTTGCTAACATCTGGACACTGTGTCCAGTCTATTGAAGTTGATTTTGCAGTTTTACCTGAATGCTTGTGGAGCTGGCTTCCAGAAGGGCACTGGCGTTTGTTCGCTCCTCCCATTGAATCCAAAGGATGCGGCGAAGGCATTGCTGATGCAATTTCTCTAGCAGTCTTGTGTAACTGATGCACAGCCCAGACCTCTCTGCAGTACAGGAGTTTGATGGTGACACTTGCTCTGTATACTCGGACTTTGACTTCCAGAAATCTTTATTGTTAAGTACTTGCTGCTGTAGTTTGTCAAAGGCTGAACTGGCGTGGCTGATCCTCCTCACCCCTGAATAACCCAGCTGTCATGAAGCTAGTAATGATATATGTATATAATGTAATTATAATGTATACAATATTACTGGAAAATATTTTTCTTTTCAAATAGAGGTTTAGTCTGTGCGTGTGTCTTAATTGGATTAAAGCCAGCTAGTCTGGGTGCTAGATTTGAGATGTAAGGAGGTAGAGTGTGCTTGCGTTTTTTGAATAGAGCATTCAAGAAGTGGGGTGAAAACTGACACCTATTTAGCAGATACCAAACAATATGTTTATATTATTAATAAAATTGGTACTATGAAAGGGGTTTTATTGTTAGAGGCTGGTGATACAATGAGACTTTACATTCAATGAGCGGTGTTAGGTATAACTTCAGTTTTGTGTGTGTAGGGCAGAGGCAATGTAAGATAAAAGCCTGTAAGCCTACCACGGTGTCTGCAAGGGACCAAAGTGAAAGGAACCTCCATTTTGAATTTGTAAGATGAAAATTTTTTGCCTGGTGTCTGGTTAAGCCTATGGGTTGCTGTCGCCTTAATAGAGATTAGTTTGGGAATTTGTTAAAAGTTATGATCGTAGTAATTTGTAGCCATGTGTATATATTTAACTTGTGAAAATTAATAAAATGTTTAATTTCGCTTAATATAAAACCTTTCGAACTAGTGGTCTGATTCCTGAATTTAGAGTTGCGTCTCAAACATAACACTTAAAATTATAGGTTATGACAGTTGTTTAAAGTTTTAAAGTTTCCCTCTGGAATTTTTAAATAACTCGGCTTTACCAACTGCTCAGTCATAACACCAGCCCTAACTTTTTCAGCTGACTTTAGTGCAGAACTAATGGAAAAGTACAGTCAGTTCGCACCATTGTATTAATTTCAATGTTGGATTGATTGGAATATACATTATCAACAGTGCACCCTGTGGAGGACCAGAGGATCTCTGACAGCAGCATACCAGATATTCTAAGAAAACTAATAATGGAACAAGGACAAATGAGTGACCAAAGTTAACAGAAGCAAAGTAATAGTAATGAAGAAACAATGAAAGAGACAAATTATGGGACCGGGTAATTTCTATCACTGTGCTTTAAAGGAACTAGGTTAGAACATTGCCCTAATTATAAGTTTCTGAAGTTCTCTCAACTTGGGAACTGTTACTTTAGATTGGAAAATTGTGCATGTTGGTGCACTTTAAGGAAGGTGAGAAGAGGACACAGGGAATTATGGACTGGTTATCCCAATATCTGTTAGTAAATTGCCATAGTCTATAATTAAGAATGGAGTGACTTAACACCTTGAGTAGGTCAGGTCTAATGGACCTGATCGAATTTTTTGAAGAGGTTTAAGTAGTGGGCAGGAGAATGTCTATGGATGTTATTAATATGGCTTTCCAGAGACTTGGTTAAAGTTGAAATTCATGGAATTGAAGACAAATCACAGAATCACAAAATTGTTACAGCACAGGAGGAGGCCATTTTGGACCATCGTATCTCTATCGGCTTTCTAAATGAGCAGTTCACCCACTACCATTCTCTTGCCTTCTCCCTGTAACCCTGCACAGGATTCCTTTTTGAATGCCTCAATTGAACCTGCTTCCATCACACTCAGGAGTGCATTGCAGACCCTTACCACCTGCTGCATGAAAAAGTTCCTTATCATATCACTTTTTTCCTCCTTTTGCCAATCACTTTAAACCTGTGCCCCCTTATTCTTGATCCTTTGATGAGTGATAACAGTTTGTCCCTATCTCCTCTCTCCAGACCCCCCATGATTTTGAATACCTCTATCAAATCTTCTCTCAGCCTTCTCTTAAAGGAAAGCAGTCCTAACTTCTCCAATCTATCTTCATAACTGGTTCCAAGGATGAGGAACTTCATTCTCGCGAATTTTTTTCTGCACTCTCTCCAAAGCCTTCACATCATTCCTAAAGTTCGGCGCCCAGAACCGGATGTAATACTCCAGCTGAGGCTGAACCAGTGCCTTAGACAAGCTCAACATTGCCTCCTTGCTCTTGTGCTCTATATCCCTATTTGATAAAGCTGGGGATACTGTATGCTTTATTAACCGCTCTCTCAACCTGTTCTGCCACCTTCAATGACTTATGCACATATACACGCAGGTCCCTCTGCTCCTGCACCCGCTTTAGAGTTGTACCCCCTATTTTATACTGTCTCTCCCTATTCTTCCTACCAAAATGCATCACTTTACATTTCTCCGCACTTCATCTGCATGCCCATTCCATCAACATGTCCGTGTTCCTTTGAAGGTCCACACTATCCTTTTCATAGATTACATTTTATAAACTTTGCAAATTTTGAAATTGTTCCCTGTGCACCAAGGTCCAAATCATCAATATACATCAGGAAGCGAAAGGCTCCTAACACCTACCTCTAGGGAACTCCAGTACAAACCTTCCTCTAGCCCAGAAAACACCTATTAACACCAATTTTGTATGCATGTGGCTACTGCCCCTTTTGTTCATGAGCTATAACTTATCTCTCAAATCTGTTGCGCGGTACTGCATCAAATGTCTTTTGGAGATCCATGTACACCACATGAACGGCAATGTCCCCATCAACCCTTTCTTCAAAAAACTCCAAGTTAGCTAAACATTATTTTTCCTTAAGAAATCCATGCTGGCTTTCCTGAATTAACCTACAGTTGTCCATGTTACTATTAATTTTGCCCCAAATTATTGTTTCTAGAAGTTTCCCCACCATCAAGGTTAAACTGACTGGCCTGTAGTTGCTTGACTTATCTTTTACAGCCTTGCTCAAAAAACTGTATATTTGCAATTCTCAAGTCCTCTGGCACCGCTCCTGAGTCTAAGGAAGACTGAAAAATTATGGCCAGTGCCATCACAATTTCCACCCTCTCTTCCCTCAGTATCCTTGAATGTATCTCATCTGGTCCTAATGCCTCATCAATTTTATACAGGTAGCTTGTCAAATATTTCCTCCTTATCAGTTTTAAACCCTTCTAGTGTCTGAATTATCTTCTGATTCGCCATGGCCTGGGTAGCATCTTCTTCCTTGGTAAAGACAGATGCAAAGTAATCATTTAATACTTCAGCTGTGCCCCCTGCCTTCATCTGTAAATCCCCTTTTTGGTCCTTAATTGGCCCTACTACTCCTCTTACCACAATTTTGGTATTTTAAATTTTTTTAAATTCATTCAGGGGATGTGGGCTCCACTGGCTAGGCCAGCAATTATTGCTCATCCCTAGTTGCCCTTGAGAAGGTGGTGGTGAGCTGCTGCCTTGAACCACTGCAGTCCATGTAGTGTAGGTACATCCACAGTGGTGCTAGGAAGGGAGTTCTAGGATTTTGACCCAGTGACAGTGAAGGAACGGCGACATTTTATGCCTATAGAAGACTTTGGTGTTCCCTTTTATGTTGGTTGCCAGTCTCTTTTCATACTCCCTCTTTGCTTTTCTTATTTGCTTTTTCATCTCCCCTCTGAACCTGCTTTATTCAGTCTGGTTCTCAATTGTATTATCTACCTGATATCTGACTTTGGCACACTTTTATTCATAGTCTCTATCTCTTCCATCAATCATGGAGTTCTAGATTTATTTATGCTACCTTTCTCTGTCAAGGGAATATACCTTGACTGTGTTCAAACTATCTTCTCTGAAGGTAGCCCATTGTTCAGTTACTGTTTTTCCTGCCAACCTTTAGCTCCAGTTTATTTGGCTCAGATTCGTTCTTGCCCCATTGAAGTTGACTTTCCCCCAGTTAATTATTCTTATTCTGGATTGCTCTTTGTCTTTTACCATAATCACCCTAAACCTTATGATACAATAGTCAATGTCCTCTAAATGTTCTTCTGCTGACGCTTGATTGCCTTGGCCCATCTCTTTCCCAAGAACCATGTCCAGCAGTGCCCCCTTTCTTGTTGGTTTGGAAACATACTGCTGTAGAAAAATTTCCTGAACACACTCGAATTCTTGCCCCTCTCTACCCTTTACACTACTGCTATCCCAGCCTATATTTGGGGTTTTAAAGCCTCTCTGTAATTTCCTTGCAAAATTGATCCTCCACATCCTTCCCACTAGTCGGTAGCCTATAAGAATACACCGAGCAATGTAATTGCACCATTCTCATTACTTAGCTCCAGCCAAATAGATTCTGTGTTTGACTCCTTTGGGATGTTCTCTTTCTCCAGTACAGCAATGCACTCCTGTATTGCCATGCTGAAGATGATGTTCTGAAGAAGAGTCATACGGACTCGAAACTTTAACTCTGTCTTTCTCTTCACAGATGCTATCTGACCTGGTGAGTTTTTCCAGCACTTGTTGTTTTTGTTTCTTCCATTCTTCTCCTTTTCTTGTCTTTCCTTAATACCTTGTATTCAGGAATATTAAACACCTAGTCTTGCCCTCTTTTTGAAACAGGTTTATGTTATAGCAACAACACCATAGTTCCCCTCATGGTAATCTGCGCCTGTAATTCACCAATCTTATTTCCCGCACTTGGTGCATTCACATACATGCACAGGCCTGAACCCTGATTTAGACTTTATTACTTTCTCCCTTACTCTGACCCCACCCGTTGATTTGCTATTCCTTATTCTAGTGCTATCTATCTCTCCCAGTAATCTGTGCACCTTGGTATTGCTCTCTGATTTTTGTCTCCAGGTTCTCTCTTGTCGTCACCGAATTAGTTTAAACCCTTCCCAATAGCACTGGCAAAGTCCCAGCTTGGTTCAGGTGTAACCTGTCTGGCTTGTACTGGTCCTAAAGAATCTAAAGCCCTTCCTCCTATACCATCTTTCCAGCCATGCATTCATCAGCTTTATCCTCCTATTTCTATAGTCACTTGCACGTGGTACTGGGAGTAATCCGGAGATTACTACTTTTGAGGTCCTGCTTGCTAACTAATGTGGACCATGACTGCTGGCTGTTCAAGCTATCCCCTCTGGGTGCCCTGCAGCCCACTCAGTGACATCCTTGACCCTGGAACCAGGGAGGTAATGCACCATACTGGATTCAGGACTCTGACTGCAAAAATGCCTATCCAGTACCCTATTGAATCATTAATCACTATTGCTCTTCCAGTCTTTCTTGCACCGCAACCCCTCTCCCCCCCCCCCCCCCGCCTACTCCTGTACACCCGTGGTGCAAGGACTTGGCTCTGGCTTCATTCCCCAGATGGACTATCACTTTCATCAGTATTCGGAACTGAATACCAGTTGGAGATTGGGATGCGATCAGGGGACTCCTGCACCCGTCCTCTCGCTCTTTGCACACTTGTAAGCTGAGGGGTGACCTCATCTATAAACGTGCAATCCACAAAGTTCTCAACCTCACGGGTGCAATGCAGTGACGTCAGGTGCTGCTCAACTGAAACCCAGCACTTAAGCTGTTGCAATTTAGGATAGTTCCTGTACAAGTGGTTAAATAAGACACTTGCTACCACTAGTAAATCTTGCGAGTAAACCTTTATCAATGTGAATAAACCTTTCTATGAATAAACCACACCACTATTAATAAATGCTAATATTTATTCCTATGCATATTTAATACACCTTACTAGTATTAATATGCTCTACTTTTTTAATAAAAAGAAAGACTTGCTGGTTTATTCCCAAATTTAGATCGAAATACTCACCAGCAAATCATCTACCCTCATCCTGTGATCTCACATCTTGATTTTTCTTTTAGAATCTAGGCCGTGACTGTCAACTGGCTAGACTCGCTGTTTCTCGCTGCTCACACTGAGCTTTCACCTCCCCACTCCATCCTCTTTGTAGCCCTGTTGCTCTTGCTGTTTCTTGCCACTTAGATTGAGCTCTCACTTCCCCAATCTGCACTTTTTGTAGCCCCGCGGCTGTCGCCGCTTGGGCCACTCTCGTTGCTTGAGCCACTGTGTTTGCTTAGATGGTTGGATAGAAAGCCACGTATCCAAGCTTGTTGCTAACACAAAGATGGGTGGCATTGTAAACAGTGTAGATGAATGCATAAAATTACAGATACAAATCAGGTGAATAGACAAAAATTGTAAATGGGTTTCACTATAGGCAAACATGAGATCATTTACTTTGGACCTATACAAGGATAGAATAGATTAACTTTTAAATGGTGAAAAACTAGAACCAATGAGAGCTCTAAGAGACTTGGGGTCAATATACATAGATCATTAAAATATAATTGACAGGCACAGAGAAGAATTAAAAAGGCTAACAGAATTCTGGCCTTTGTATATGGAAGACTAGAATGCAAAGGGAGCAGAAATTGTGCTACAGCTATACAAAGCCCTGGTTAGACCACATATGGCGTGCTGTGAGCAGTTGTGAGCACTACTTTTTAGGAAGGAGAGCAGCATAAATTTACACACATGATACCTGGAGCCCATGGTTTAAATTACAAGGAACGATTACACAAACTAGGATTGTATTCCTGTAATTTGAGGTTAAGGAGTGACTTGATTAAAGTTTTCAAATTATTAAGGGAACTGATGGGGTAGATAAAGAGAAACTATTTATTTTGTTTAGGGAATCTAGCATTAGGGGAAATAGTAAAAAAAATAATGAAATAAGGGAACACTTGTACATGCATAGGATGATGGAGGTTTGAAATCTCTTCAATTGATGCTAGATCAATTGTCAATTCTATAAGTGAGATTGATAAATTTTTGTTTACCAAAGGTGTTGAGGGATATGGGACTGATCACAGATCAGTCTTGATCTCTCAGAATGTTGGAGCAGTTTCAAGGGCCTAAATGGCCTACACCTGTTCCTCTGTTCCATTTCATGTGAACAAATCTGAGGTCCAAATTTGGATCTAAAAAAAGAAAAATCTGAATATCGTTTTGCTGGTACGAAACTAGAAACTGTGGAAGAGCAGACCTGAGGCAAGTCTGTAATGTTTTGGACTGGTAATCACAGGTGACCCAAAAGGGGGTGAAGTCATAGGTGATGTGAACTTGGGTTATTAGAAAGCAGCAGTTTAAATATAATACATAAGCTAAATAGACAGAAAAAGCATGTAACTTGTAACAGGTGAGAATGGTTCACTGGTCCCTGATTGGACAAATTGATTGGGGGAAGGGAGGATTGCTGAACTCCGTGGCTGGCAGTGGCAGCCTCCTAAGACCAGTTTACTGGTCCAGGGTTGAACAGACAGACAGATGAAGCTCTTTTGCTCTCTGTCTCCTTGAGCTAGCCAAAATGTTCAGCCGAAGTCACTGTGGATCTCTTGAGAAAGGTCTTTCCTATCCGAAGTGATTTTTGTCTCGAGAGAGCCCATTTATATACTTTACCTCTAGAGCGTTATATCAATCGCTTATTCAATTGTCCATTAGCAAAGGACAGATATTCAAGGTAATCCCTCCCATTTCATTTGGAAGCCCACAAAGTCACTTGGAATATCCTGTTCAACCATTACTCGGTTGGTTTATGTATGGGTCATGAGATCCCAACTTATCAGGCTTTCGGAATGTTTTGTTTCAGAGCCTGTCCAAGAGTCATGTCCTTAGCAGAGATAAACAGGCTTACCTTGTCCTGTATTGGTCAACCCAGGAACCTTTCGTCATATTATTCTGTAATATTCAATAAACTTAAGATTTTATAAGGTTATTTTACAGTGGTTTCTTAGGTCACTGAAAGCTAGTGCGCAGGCACAGAAAATAATTAATAAGAATAATGTTGGCTTTTGCGTCAAGGGTGTTGGAATACAAAGTGGATTAAGTTCTACAGAGCCTAGGTGAAATTCCATCTGGAATACTGCATTCATTTTTGAGCACTACATCTCAGGATATATTGGTCTTGGATATTGTACACTGCAGATTCAGGAAATTGGGTCAGGACTTAAAGGGTTAAATTATGAGGGCATTTTACATACACTTGACTTTAGACAGTTGAGTGGTAATTTCATGAAATGTTTAAAATCAAAGGATTCAGTGGAGTACATATAGGGAAATTATTTCCCCTGGGAGAGCGGTAATGAAAATCAGGAAGAACAATCTTAAAATTAGAGTTCAGACCAGTTAGAAGTGAAATCAGGAAGCAATTTTGCAGACAAAAGGGCAAAGAATTCTCTTTGTGTGATTATGGGTCACTTGACATTTTCAGTACAGATATTTATTTATTAAGGGTATTGAGATATAGAGCAAAGATGAGTAAATGGAGTTGAGGTAAAAATCAATTGTAAACTAATTGAATGAGGAACAGGCTCGAGCGCCTCTTCTTCTGTTCCTCTTTTCCAGATATAAATTGTTTTTCAGTCCTAATTTGAAGTCAATATGTTGTAATTGGTTTTTTCTTCCCTTAGTTCATTATCCTTTTTTTGTGTGGGACTGTAATGGAGGATGTATGGAAGTTCATAGGCTCATGTTTTGTGAACATAATCACAATACAAAAAGATTGCATGAGAATACAGAGTGGAGTGATCGGCTGGACTGTAGAATGAATCATTAAGAACAAAGTAGTGATTGACTGTAGTTGAATAATGAGCTAAGTCAGTCAATGAGCAGAACGTGAATAGTAGCTGTTACAGTACTGGTGCAAATAATGGCACAAAATCAGCATGCAGCATGGTTGTAGTGTTTGCTCTTTTGGGGTGTGTCATTATTTGTATAGTGTGGGAATTAGAAAACATGTTTTTTTTATTTTGTGACACAATTGAGCAACAACTTTTCTGTAGAGCATTCCCTCTTAATTTTTGGTTTCTTCCTTCTGTTCTGGAAACACAATAGAGTACTGTCCATTGACTAGCAATGAATTGAATTCAAAAAGCTAGCAGTGACTTTCCCAGCAGCCCCAAAGAAGCTCGAGATCCTGCAATGTGCAGCCCAAATGAAAAGACTTTTTGAAAATATGAGAAACAGGAATCAATTGAGTGATATTGCAATGTGTAATGAAGATGCAGGATAATAAAAGGAAAAGAATTGCAGGATGAAATTTGAACAAACGGACCTATCAGTTTTCCAGTAGTTGAAGGAAAATTCCAGTGATTTTCTTGTTCTTGATAAGGAACACTGAGGCCTGGATCTTGCTGCTGAGTTTGTAAATTTCCCCAACTTGACGCTGCTGCGCATTTTTACAGGTGTTTTCCAAGCGCAGCTTTCACAGAAATGTCCAGCGCAGCACCCCTCCGGGAACTTTGGTGCAGAGTAGAGCTGGGGGAAGATGGGACTTGCCCTTTTTACGACGCTAGATGCCATATGATAAGTTTAAAGATTTAGTTTGAATGTTAATGAATGGCAGGCGGCAGTGAGCAGGTAGTCAGGTTGGGGTATTCGGTTGGTCAGGAGGGTAATCGGCTTGTGTTGGGGGCATGGTTGGGGGGTTTAGTCGGGTGGGGTCAGGAGGAGTGGTCAGTTGTTGTATAGTTATCCAAAATTTAAACTAGGTTTTAATCTGTCTAACATTTCCTTGTTAATTATTCAGGTGAGTACTGCGAAACTATCCTGAGTCTCCAATTCTAACTCCGAGCCTGAGGCATTTGCAGAGGGTCCTGGGGAGCAGGGGAATTGCACATTGGCAGTTGATACTTCCCGGCAGTTCCCACTCAAGTCCACATGTCTGGACTTCCACAGGATCTCGATGTGCATCTTTGGTTTTATGTCCGGGGTCTCATGGCCTGGAGACCAGAAGATTTGCCCTGAAGAATTATGCAGGACAAATTCAGTCCTTCGTGCCTCTGCTGAGTTTTTGAATGATCTATCCACTTAGCTTCGTTCCCTTGCTCTTTCCCCAGAGCCTCCTAATTTTCTTCCCTTGAAGTATTCATCCAACTCAATTAGGTGCAAAGTATTGAACCACTTCATGATGTCTATACAAAATTTGGTGTCTAGCGTTGTCCAAACATCCAAAAAACCAAGAAGGATGGCCCACCTGCTTCATTGTACTGTAGTGAGCAGTGACAACAAATGATTTTGAAGATGCTGTACTGATCTCAATTTCATATGTTTGTTTTCCATTGTATTTCAAATATCTTTTGGCCACTTATTGCTCACTTGGATGATTTGATTCTGCTTTAAGCAACTGTTTGCAATTAAGCTTCATTGTGCACCAACGGTCTGTACACAGTATGCTTGGTGAAAGAAGCATTTCTCACTTCAGCGAGGATGGGGGTTGAAAAGAGTAGTTGGATGTTGAGTTCAGTGGGAATGGGATTGAGGGAGCAGGAGTTGGCCTTGTAGATAAGCTGAGCTTGGGAAAACTTGGAAGATAACCTAGAGAGAGATGGGAATTTGGTGCTGGAGTTGGAGTAAAAGGGAAGCACCTATATATATGTAAAGATTATGTAGTGAGTTTTTAAGAATTTGCATTTTTATCATTGGGAAATTTGATGAATTTGAGCAAATTAGCATAGTTTACTTAACTGGCGATTTGTGACTTTGGGGAAATTGGAGCTTTATACTTGTAGAAAGTGCATTTTTGCACATGGGAAGTCCAGATGAAGTGCACCCTCAATTCAAGGGTTAAAACATGGAAAATAATTGAATCAAAACTGGGAGATACATGTCTCGGGATGGAGCAGAACAATAGGTGCAGCAGGCAGGACAGAAGGTAGAGCAGGAAGGGATAGAAGCTGGCATGGTGTGAAAATAGCAAGATACAACAAGGTTGGAGGGTGTTTGGAAATATAGTGTGACTATTGGAAAAGGAAGGGGTCTACCATTTGTGAGCAGGGAAAGAGGACAACTGATGGGAGGGATAGGTTAGTTGAAAATAAAAATATAACAAAAAAAATCAACTAAATGAAGATGGAATCTTTGTGGGCTATTATGGTCTGTACAACTTAGCAACTTATTGGCAACTGAAACTTGAGTTTTTTTATTCATTTAGAAGTGTTTCTTTTTTTTTAAACCGCCTAGGGAAAATGCCTAAGATACTTCGCCTTTTAATAGATTGAGGAAAGCTTGTGTGGCAGCTAATACTAGCACAAATGCTTGCTAAGCTTGTCTTATTATTATGCTTTTTATATGGCACAGATTCTTGCTATATTGTGAATAATTAGCATTTCTTTCATTTTGGAAAAGAGGAAGCCATAATCATATTATATGGTAGCACCTTGGAAGGTTTTACAATGCAAGAAAGTTGCGCAACAAAAAGTCACCAGTGACGTAACTAAGGAGTAAATGAGAATCGAGACATGATGATTTCAGACCACAAAGGGCCGTCAGAGTCTCTCTCCACACTTTACATTTGCACACTCAATGCAAATTATTTAGCATATTTGGAAACCATCTATACTGAAATATTGTTTATTTCCAGGATTTTCTGTTTCTATTTCAAAATCACAGTTTTCCTTTTTTATTTATCTTTATAATGCTACCCCCATTCATATACTGTCCATTATTCTTAAGTGGAATCCAAGCAATAATACATTAACAATATAAATGTTTGAGAGCTGTCGGAATCCATCATATCCTGTCCTGACGTTGATCAAAGTTTGCCTGTCCTTCAGGTAGGCATAAAAGATCTCATGACACTATTCAAAGAAAAACTCAGGAGATCGAAGACAAGATCATAAGGAATAGGAGCAGGAGTAGGCCATTCAGCCTCTCAAACCTGCTCCACCATCCAGCAAGATCGTGGTTGACCTGATTGTGGTTTTAGCACCACTCTCCTGACTGCTTCTCTTCCCACCTCCCCACCCGCCCCCCCAAATAATCTTTGACTCCCTTGTTGATCAAAAACCTGTCCAGCTCAGCCTTGTATATATTCAGTGACCCCGCCTCGACTGCTGTTTGGAGAAGAGAATGCCAAAGGCTAGTGACCCTCGGAAGAAATTTCTCCTCATCTCAGACTTAAATGGGAAACCCCTTATTTTGAAACTGTGCCCCCTAGTTCTAGATTTCCCCCACGAGGGGAGACATCCTCTCAGCATCTACCCTGTCAGGCCCCCTCAGAATCAATGTCACCTCTCATTCTTCTGAACTACAATGGATATATAAGTCCTTATATCTGGCTAACATTTGTCCATCAAACAACACTACAAAAGCATGTTTTTCTGGTTATTTATCTCTGCTTTGCAAAATGGTTGCTACATTTCCTTACATTACAGCAGTTGACTATGTTTGGAAGCTACTTCATAGGTTGTGAAGTGCTTCAGTATATCCTGAAGTTGTGAAAGTGTATATAAATGCATGTTGTTATTTTCTTCCCATGGACGATTTTAACTCAAAGCATCAGTTCACAGAATAGGAAGTAATAGAAGTATGTAAGTTAATTTATCCACCAGTACCAGTTTTTATTTAAATAAATTAGAAAGAATTGTAAAAAGTAAATATAATAATGAACTTAATAAGGGGTTCTTGCACATAATGGCATGACTTACATAATGATCCAGGCTTTACTCAAAAAATTTTTGATCATAGTTTTACTGGGAAAAATGTATTTAATACCAGACCATTGAATAATTGATCAGTGAGCACAAAAGGTTGCCTTGCTTCTACTCCCAACACTTCCAAAAGGGCTGTGGCTCCTGCGTTAAGTTTCTAAGACTGAGATAAATATGAAGAGCTGAACCTCTCCTCAGATGCTGCCTGACCTGAATATTTCCAGAATTTCTCTTTTAATTTTGGATTTAAGCACCTTCAGTATTCTCCTTTTGTCACTAGATTTTTGCCTGATAGATGTATCGAAGAATATGGGGCAAAGTTAGGTGAATGGATTTTAATTGCATGTAAGCCATGATCTTCCATGTATGGTGCAGCAGACTTGAAGGTCTGCTGCTGTTCCTATAGAGCTGGTGTCAGCTGTCCCTTGATTCAAGGATGACATCTACTCAGGGTTGTGAATCTGACCCAGGTAGAAGTCCGCACATGACTTTAACATGTGGACCTTGGGGCACCATTGTTATGAACACTATCTTGATGGGTTGGTGATCAGATTTGGATGACATGTCAAACCATGATGACGAGGACCACCTGCCACTGCAGTCACCTTCTTCCTTCACAGCCTGCGAGATGCACAGTCTTCAGACGAGATCATCTGAGGATTATTGGAGCACACAAGCCTCTCCTCCATGTCAAGGTGGTGATCCCCAGGGAAGTTCCATAGAGTCGGAGAAGCAGCACAGGTAATTTGTTTTTCCCTCTGGTTATTTCGGGCCTATCAAGAGGGGCAACTGCAAATGACGAAGCAGCAGAATAGCAAAACCAGTGGAGTGGCAATTTAGTGAGGAAAACCAAGAAGTTATGGAGAGAATGGCTACCCTGGATCGGCTGAGAGAGGGAAAGAGACACTCATCAACTGTGGCAATACTGCTCTTGAACAGCAGAGGTTGGTAAACAGAGTGGGCTCAGGGAGGCTGATACACAGTGTAAGGTAAAAATAGCTGTGGGGGCAAGGGAAGTGAGAAGTCAGTTTCTGTGGACTCCGGTAAGTGTAGGAGACTTGACCTTTACCAAGGTGCCCACTGTTGCCCAGGAATGTGCATTTACAGTGCCACTATGTGTCTAATGTTACTATTGCAGTTAGCATGAATGGCTGAGTTTTGTTAATTAGTCACCTAGCAAGTGGTTCAACTTCATGCTCAGTTTTGCCTATGTATAGTGTCATTGGAATCTTGTAATCATTCATGCTTTATGACTGTATAGAATTGGAACTTTTATAAATTTTGCTTTTGCCACTATCTGCTTTAATGGGAAATAGGAACTTTTTTCATTGATAAAGCTATTTCACGAAATTTGAATTATGGCTTTTATTACTGCAGGTTAATTGCAAAGAATTGTGAAAATATATATTTTTTGTTTTCTTTACTGGAGTTGTTGGATAACATTGCAGATGTCTTGGGAGTGAAATTTCTCCAGTTAATTCTGGGAAAATTGCTAGTGTTCTCCATTTTTGACTGCTAATGTCCCTGATTTTCAGCAAAATGCTCCACGATAAATTAATAGACATAGAATGGTACAAAATAATGGTGCTTTTTGGGATTATTAGTAAGTTGTAGCCAACTTCCTGTGGCATTGCTGATGGTAAGACCAGTTAGATGCTTGACAGAACTGGCGAATTATATCAAGTAATGGATCGTGTTTTATTCTGCAGCTAAGGTGCAGCTGCATTTAACTTGACCTACTCCTTGAAAGCTACAAGTTGAATTGCTGGAAATGTGTGAACCTTGAGACCAATTCGAGGCTAATTGTTGATGGGGGAATGTTCTAGATATGACGGCCACTTTTACATTTCTGCTTCGTAGGTCAAAGAAACCAACATGAATTAATATCCTTCTCTTTTATTCAATAATTGTAATATTTTGAAACATGGTACTTATACACGTCTGTAAAGCATCTTTTGGTTTTGACATTTTTTGGATTTGGGAATGAGAGGTTTACAAGATGCTTTAAAACAAGCTGACACTACATAGCTTTGAGAAAAAAGCTGTAGGTATTAAAACAGATGAACTAGCTTTGGACTCTTGCAATTCAGGCTATTTTCCAGTTTATACAATGAGGGTCAGTCATCTCATCACACGTCTATGAAGCCAGGATGGCTCCTGTTCATTTTGACAAGTAGGTGTTTTATTAAACCTGCACCTGAAGAAGTTGGAGGAGGAGGGAAGTAGAAAGTCAGTATCCCTCGACTCATTGACTGCTTCTGTGCTGTTGAACTGCATGCCCAAGATCCGTCTTGGATGAATCACATCTTCCTCCAATACAACATTGGGAAGATCACAGCTGTAGTTTTTGTACTTAATCAAGGTTTGCCCCTTTACCACTGACTCAGCCTTAGTTTTCCTGTTCCTAGCTCCATCCCCATGCCTGCCCACTGTCTCTGGCTTAATCATAGTTTTCGTGAACTCGTTTGATTCTGCACTGAGTTTCTGCTTGCCTCTCTCTGCAACGTTGATTGCCTTTGCCCTTACATCAGTCTCTCTTTAGCTGAAGCCCATATATGTGCCCTTGTCACTTCCAAAGCTCGTCACTGGCATCCCATCGTTCACCCTTTTAACCTCAGCTTTTGAAAATACTGCACCCTGTTTAACATGTAGTGTAGTTTATGCATTGCTGCAGTTTTTGCTGACCTACATTGCCTGTCTCTTCCCCATCAGATGAAAAAGTTGCACCAAGCCATCTCTTTGACTTAACTTTATGATCAGTCCTCTGAACTTTCTCTTGTTGCAGAAGCTGTGGCAAATGATTCATCACAACCTTAATAGGGTAGTTGATTTCTCAGAAAATCCTCAACCATTGTGACTTCTTGTTTGTTCTACTGGTCAAGATTCCAATATACGAACATGTGAAATAGGAGCCATTCAGCCCATTGAACCATCTCCGCCATTCAATAAGATGATGGCTGATCTGTTTGTTTCGAAATCCACATTCCCATCTACCCCCGATAACCTTTGATTTCCTCGCCTAACAAGAATTATCTACCATGATATAAAAGCAAAATACTGAAGATGCTGGAAAAACTCAGCAGGTCTGGCAGCATCTGTGGAGAGAGAAACAGAGTTAATGTTTTGAGTTTGTATGACTCTTCAGAGCTAAAGAGAAGTAGAAATGTGATGGATTTTGTACAGTTTAAGAGGGGGTGGAACAGATGGAATGAGATAGAAGGTCAGGGATAGGTAGCAGCTAAGGAGAGATTGTCAAACATGTCATGGACACAAGACAAAGGGAGTGTAAATGGTAGTGGTGAAGAGTAAAGAAGGGGCTGAGAGTGGCATAAAACTAAGTTGGCAGAAGGTGTTAATAGGTGAACAAGCGTCAGCACTCGTGGAAGCAAAACATAAAAACAAGTGACAGATGGCCCTGTGGGGGGAGGAGGGGCTTGGGGAAAAGGATGAAAAAATGAACAAATCATTAAATATAAAATATTTAAAATAAATGAAAAAAGGAGTCAAGAGGGAGGAGAGAGTTTGTGGTCTGAAGTTGTTGAACTCAATGTTGAGTCCGGAAGGCTATAAAGTGCTTAATCGGAAGATGAGGTGCTGTTCCTCCTGTTTGTGTTGGGCTTCATGGGAAGGTTGCAGCAGGCCAGGGACAGACATGTGGGCATGGGAGCAGGATGGCGTTTTGAAATGGCAAACGACAGGAAGGTCTGGATCATGCTTGTGGACTGAGTGAAGGTGTTCTGCAAAGCGGTTATGCAGTCTGTGTTTAGTCTCCCCAATGTAGAGGAGAACTATCTACCTCCTGCCTTAAAAATATTCAATGACCCCACCTCCACTGCCTTCGGAGGCAGGGTGTTCCAAAGTCTCTCAACCGTCTGAGAGAAAAAATTTCTCCTCATCTCTGTTCTAAAAGGGCAACCCCCAATTTTAAAACAGTGCCGTCTAGTCCTGGACTCAACCACCAGAGGAAACATGCTTTCCACATCCACCTCGTCAATGCCGTTCAGGATCTTTTATACTTCAATCAAATCACCTCTCACTCTTCTAAACTCCGGTCTTCTAAGACACCCCATTCATTCCAGGTATCGATCTAGTAAACCTCCTCTGAACTGCTTCCAACATATTTACATTGTCCCTTAGATAAGGAGAGCAAAATTGCAGACACTATTTGAGATGTGGTCTCACCCATGCCCTGCAACACTGAAGCATAACATTCTTACTTTAATGTTCAATCCCCCTTGTAATAAAGGATAGCATTCCATTAGCCTTCTTAATTACTTGTTGTACCTGCATATTAACTTTCTGTGACTCATGCACTAGAACACCTATATTCCTCTGCACCTCTGAATTCTGCAGCTGTTCTCTGTTTAAGTAATACTCTGCTTTTTTTATTCTTCCTGCCAAAGTGAACAACTTCACAATTTTTCCCATATTATATTCCATCTGCCAGATTTTTGCCTGCTTTCTCAACCTCTCCATATCCGTCTGCAACCTCCTTATGTCCTCTTCACAGCATACCCACACATTGCCCTGTTGATGTTGATTCTTGTTGTGTGAAGGTCCATACCTAACAAGTATTGGCTTTTCCTGCAAAGGTGGCATGCATATGCTTGCTGTGGAGACTAGGAACATAGGAAATAGGAGCAGGAGTAGGTCATCGGGCCCCTCGAACCTGCTCTGCCATTCAACTAAATCATGGCTGACCTTCTATCTCAACGCCATTTTCCCGCACTATCCCCATATCCCTTCACGTCTTTTAAAGTTCTAAATGGTCTACCTCTTATTCTAGACAGTATTCCCCCTAGTTCTAGACCCCGCCCCCTCCCCCCAGCCAGGGGAAACATCTTTGCTACGTCGACCCTGCTGAGCCCTGTAAGAATTTTGTATGCTTGAACAATATCAACTCTCATCCATTTAAACTCTAGAGAATATAGGTCCAGTCTTCTCAATCTCTCCTCATAGGACAATCCTGCCATCCCAGGGATTAGTGCAGTGAACCTTTTGTTATACTCCCTCTCTGCCAAGTATATCCTTCCTTGGGTAAGGAGACCAAACCTGTGTACACGACTCCAGGTGCAGTCTACCAAGACTCTATACAATTGCAGGAACACTTCTTTGCTCCTCAAATCTCCTTGCCATAAAGACCAGCATACAATTTGCCTTCCTAATTACTTGCTGCACCTGCATGTTAGCTTCTAGTGACTTATGAACAAGGACACCCAGGTTCCTTTGGGCTTCAACACTTTGCAATTTCTGTTTTTCCGACCAATTTACATTTACATTTTTCTGCATTATATTCCATCTGCCATGTTCTTGCTCATTAACTTAGCCTGTATAAATCCCCCTGAAACCTCTTTGCATCCTTCTCACAACTCTCATTCCCATCTAGTTTTGTGTCATCAGCAAACTTGGAAATATTACATGTACTCCTCACATTCAAATCATTTATATAGATTGTGAACAGCTGTGGCCCTAGCACTGATCCTTGCAGTACACCACCAGTCACAGCCTGCTAACCTGAGAATGATCCATTTATTCCTACTCTGTTTTCTGCCTGTTAACGAATTCTCAATCCATGCCAGTATTTTACCCCCAATCCCATGTGGTCTAATTTTGCTTACCAACCTCCTGTGAGTGATCTTGTTGAAAGCCTTCTGAAAGTCCAAGTACATTACATCCACTGGTTTCCCCCTTACCTATCCTGCTAGTTACATTCTCAAAAAACTCCAACTGGTTTGTCAAACATGATTCCCCTTCCATAAATCCATGATGACTCTGCCCAATCCTACAGTTATTTTCTCAGTGTCCAGTTGTCATATCCTTCATAGTAGATTCTAGCATTTTACCTACTCCTGATGTCAGGCTGACAGGCCTGTAGTTCCCCGTTTGCTCTCTCCCGCATTTCTTAAACAGTGGGGTTACATTTGCTGCCTTCCAATTTGCAGGAACCTTACCAGAATTTTGGAAGATGACCATGAATGCATCCACTATATCTACAGCCACCTCTTTCAACACACTGGGATGAAGATCAACAGGTCCAGCGGATTTATCAATTTTCAGTTGCATTAATTTCTCCAGTACTACTTTTTCACTAATAC
Source organism: Cetorhinus maximus (assembly GCF_964194155.1). Taxonomy (NCBI): domain Eukaryota; kingdom Metazoa; phylum Chordata; class Chondrichthyes; order Lamniformes; family Cetorhinidae; genus Cetorhinus; species Cetorhinus maximus. Next base: position 50,292,590 of record NC_135900.1, on the reverse strand, counting down.
TAATTTCTTTCAGTTCCTCATTCTCACTAGCCCCTTGGTTCTCTAGTATTCCTGAGGTTTTTTGTATCGTCATCTGTGAAGACTGACACAAAGTATTTGTTTAGTTTCTCTGCCGCTTCCTTGTTCCCCATTATAAATTCTCCTGTCTCTGCCTGTCGAGGGCCCACATTTCTTTTTGTTAATCTTTTGCTTTTTACATACCTATAGAAGCTCTTGCAGTCTGTTATTATGTTTCTCACTAGTTGACTTTCATATTCCATTTTCTCTTTATCAATTTCTGGGCCCTCCTTTGCTGAATTCTAAAATGCCCCCAGTCCTCAGGCTTTCTACTTATTTTTTAGCAACTTTATAAGGTTCTTCCTTTGATCTAATACAATCTTTCTTGTTATCCATTGTTGGACCATCTTTCTTGCTGGGTTTTTGTACCTCAAAGAAATGTAAATTTGCTGTAAACCATGTATTAATTCTTTAAATGCTTGCCATTGCCTGTCTACTGTCCAGTAATATCAGTTTATGCAAATAAACCAACTTAATTGAGTGATTAAATTAATGCTGAATATAAACTGTTTTCCTAGAATTTTGTAATCGCACCTCTTGCCCATAAGCAGCCAGGAGTTCCACCTGCCAATTGAAAATACTCACCCAGCAGCCCCTATCAAAACAAAAGAATAACACTCCCATACACCACAATCAAATTTCTGTGTCTCCTATTTTTTTAAACCCCATCCATTGGCTATAATTCTCAACCTAGCTAAGTAAATTCTGGCAGCTCTTTTAATCCATTTGGAAACTATCCCTGCTTCAAAATATTTTCTTTAATTATCCTTCAGAAGGTGGCTTTCTTCCACCAATAAGAATATCAAAAGGTACCTGCCTGATTTATGGCAGAAACTAGTGACTCCAACAAAACAATTAACTAATTAACTTGTCACTTGAGCAGATATGATTGTAAGTAATAACATTGGACAAATGAAATAAGGTTTTATTATGCGAGGTCAAAAGAGTACCCTTTAAAGGAATATTCCATGCTTCCATTACCTGTTTGTACTCATGCCAGCATCTTGGGTAAATGTATCAAGAGGATTTACATCCTCTTGACTTCTACTTATTCAAAGTCCCTACATTCTCAATTCCTCCACCTGTCAAAATTTGCGTTTGTCGTCTGCCATAAATTGGCATTTCAGCATCTAAGCCTTTCATTTTGTTGGGGAGACTACAGGTGGTATTGAGCTATCTGTTATATAAAATTATTTGAAGATTTACCTGGTATGAATAGAAGGGATTTTTTTTCATCCATTGTGCATATCACTTCAGAAGTAACAGATTACACTGCAGATGATCATGTCCTTAGACCCTGCTGAAATGACCTTTTCTGCTGATGTGTCACAGCAGCAATTGACCCAGGTGGAAAATATCATTTGGAAGTTGCACCACAAATCCAAATTTGTGTAAAATTATCCTGAACCTCTGTATTTGGTTTTTGAACATTGCTCCTACTTTCAGAGCAGAAAATAGTCAGTTATTGCAAGGATGGAATAGTGTAGCTGCACAATAAATGTATCCTATTAGTTTATCATTGTGTCTGCAAGTTATGATTTTATTGAGTCAGGTAGGAGCCAAATGTAATTTTGAATGCCATTTGTGTTAATCCATTGTTTTTCTTTATTCGCACATGGGATGTGGGCCTCACTGGTTGGGCCAGCATTTATTGCCCATCCCTAATTTCCCTTGTTCAGAGGGCAATTAAGAGTCAATCACATTGTTGTGGGCCTGGAGTCACATGTAGGCTAGACCAGGTAAGGACAGCAGATTTCCATCCCTAAAGGACATTAGTGCACCAGATGGGTTTTTTTTTACAGCAATCGGCATGGTTCATGGCCATCATCAAATGCGAAGTTTATAACATTGTTTTGGGACTGTTTCTTTAATTTAAGGTAAAAAGGAGGAATGATGGGGATCATGTGAGTTGTTCTGAATTCTACACAAGCTTGGGTGGCTTGGTGGTTAAAGGGGGGCCCAAGTTGTTTTAGTTAGAAGAAGGTGCAAGATGTTCACACCTATGGACAAAGGCAATGGGCATCTATGATGACTGTGGGTAGACTGTTAGTCTCCAAGTCTTACGGGGAGTTTAGGAATGTCAGCTTTTATAAATTTTAAACTGTCTTTTTAATTCCGAGGTAGAATGCAATTGGGGATTTAGAAGATTTTTGATCAACATTTCTACTTGAATGCAAGGCCCATCTGATTCATGTTGCCATGGGCATGGACTTTGAGAGGGGAGCAGGCTATGGAAAGCTACTTACAGGATTTTCTTAAGATATCCCTAAATCTCAGACAGGTCAGTCTCAAGAATCTGAGACAGAGATAGAGGCAGCCAGTCTCTGTTGTTCACCACATAGAATACGGGCGGGAGTTCACGCTTGTGAGGTTCATTGATTGCCATTTGCTAGCAAATATTTTCAAAACATGTTGATCGCAATTTTGTAATTGGCTTCTTCATCGTATTGTTAAAAACGTAGCTAGCCTATTTAAAATGTTTTAGGATGTACCAATGATAGTACAGTGAATGCAGAAAAGGTTAAGTGCACTTTTTGCATCCAATGATCATACAACATGGTGTCAAACTGTTTGCCCTATTAGAAGAACTTTTTTGGTTGTTACGTTTCCAAGACTTGTGGTCCTTGGAGGGGTAGTTAAGAAATAAACCATCTGTAAGGGTACGAGAATGTTGGTCAATATGAATAGAGGTACATGACCAAAAGGTTTGGGAACCACTGGTTTAGAGTATAAATTGCCTAATGAATAGTGTTTAGATAGTGTTGCTTTTCGTTTGTTATACAGTAAAAGTCTTAAAACCTGAAATCTTGTCCTGTGATCCTTCTCGTCACTGGAAATTCAAATATCTTTTGAAAAGTTAATAGTCTCTACGGGGATCATAACACCACTTAGATTTTATTAAGTTGGAATTCTGAAAAAACTGTTGTCTCTTTTGATGGGTTACCAGCTCCTTGTTGAATTTAATGTCTTCTTAAAAACTTCCATTCATGCTTGCTAGATAACAGCAACAGTTTGCTTCTCTGTAGCATCTTTAACATAGTAAAACATTCAATAGCACTTCACTGGACCATTATCGAACAAAATTTGATATCGAACCACAAAGTATTAGGACAGGTCACCAAAGAGCTTTTGGTATCGGACCCAAGCTTCACTTTTTTGCCATGTCCTACTTTGACATGGTACGGCATCCTTGGTATCCAAGAGCCTCCAGATTTGGGAGCCCTACCCAATTTTTTTTGAAGGAACATGTTTGTTCTGAACTCTTGACATCTCTTTCTTGAATGCCTCCACTACTCATCCACTGATTTATCTTCAGGTAACTGTTTCCAGTCTACTTTGCTAATTCACATTTCAGCTTAATAAAACTGATCTCTCTCCAGTTGAGAACTTTTACTGTTGATCCATCTTTGCCCTTTTCCATAATTATGATCATTACTAATAAAATTCTTTCCCACGGATATCCTTCCACCTACCAGTATTCATTCCTGAAAAATAAGTCCAGAATTGCACCTTCTCTTGTTGAACTTCCTACAAGCTGGCTAAAATAATTCTCCTGAATATATTTTAAGAAATTAAGAATTTTCCTTCTACACCTTTTTTCATGGATTCTACACTATTTAATCAGAGATTTGTTTGCAAATTTAGTTTTCTGTCTCTTTCCGACTACTTGACAGGCTACAGCAAATTCCTCGTAAGGTGAATGCTCTTCAGTTCAACCCATAAAGCCTGACGTGATAATACTTTGAGCATACCTCTCCTCACAGATGTAGTTGTTTATTTAACCAACATTGCTAATCCCTCACCTGTTTTATCCATTCTTGCCCTTTTAGTCATGTTTCAATAATAGCTTTGAGATAGGCCTAAGTGTTTAGCCTGTGTCCTCAGATCGTTTAACTTATTCAGTAGGCTCATTACGTTGAAATATGTGTTAATAAGCATTGTCCTTTGCCAGCCTTCCACAAGCTTGCTTTCTTCCTTCCTTTCTGAATCTATGCTCAGGTTTCCATACCCCTGCCCAACAGCATTAGCAAACTTCCCTGTCAAGGTATTGGTCCTGCCCTTGTTGAGGTGCAAACCAAACAGCTTGTTCAGGTCCCACTTCCACAGAATAGTCTCAATGCCCTCAGAATCTAAAGACCTCCCTCCTTCACCATCTGTCCTGAAACACATTCATCTGCTTTATCCTTTTATTACAGAGTTGACCACCAATGCGCAAGCAATCCTCTTATTTCTGCACTCACTGGCATGTGACACTGGGAATAATTTGGAGATTACTACCTTTTGAGGTCCTGCTTATTAACTTTGTTCCTAGCTCCCTAAAGTCTGCATGCAGGACCTCATCCTCCTCTTACCTCTATCATTTGTAATATATGGACCATGACTCTCTCAGAATATTCTGCAGCCACTCACTGACATCTATGATCCTGGCACAAGGGAGACAACATGACATCCTGGAACCGTGACTGCAACTGCAGAAATGCCTGTCTGTTGGTGAGTCCTCAAATACTGAATCAGTTCGTATCCGTATGCAGCAGGACCTGGGCAATATTGTGACTTGGACTGATAAGTGGCAAGTAACATTTTTGCCATGCAAGTGCCAGGCAATGACTATCTCCAACAAGAAAGAATCTAACCATCTCTCCATGATATTCAGTGGCATTACCATTGCCTGAATGCCCCACTATTAATATTCTGGGGGTTACCATTGACCAGAAACTGAACAGAACCAGCCATATCAATACTGTGGCTACAACAGCAGGTCAGACACTGGGAATTCTGCAGCCCGTAACTCTCCACCTGACTTCCCAAAGCCTGTCCATCATCTACAAGGCACAAACCAGAAGTGTGATGGAATACTGTCCACTTGCCAAATGAGTGTGGCTCCAACAACTCTAAGCTTGACAGCATCCAGTACAAAAGCAGTGTGATTGACACCCCACCCACCACCAAAGGCATTCACTTCCTCCACCACTGACGTACCACTGGCTACAAGATGCCTTTGCTAACACTTTCTAAACCTCTACCACCTAGAAGAACAAAGGCAGCAGATGCATGGAAACACCACTATCTACAAATTCCCCTCAAACCCACACACCATCCTGACTTGGAAATTTATTGCTGTTCCTTTACTGTCGTTGGGTTACTAACTAACTGTCACTAACAGCACTGTGGGTGTACATACACCACATGGATGGCAGTGGCTCGAGAAGGCGGCTCACCACCACCTTCTCAAGGGCAATTAGGGGATGGGCAATAAATGCTGACCTGGCCAGTGACGCCCACATCCCATGAAAGAATAAACTAAAACTATTCAATTCCCTGCAAATATTATTTTTCTGACCTTCATCTATCTATCTCCCCTCGCCCCCCCCCCCCCACGCCCACCCCCCACTGTACAGCTAAGCAACCTTTGGCCCCATGGACTTGGTTCTGTTCGTACTCCCCAGAGACACAACCATCCCCACCTCTATTCAGAGCTGAATGTCACTTAGAGAGCAAGATGCACTCGGGGCTCTTGTGCTACCTGTGTGGCCCTCCTTGTCTGTATGGCGGTCACCCATTTTCTCTCTGCCTGCACACTGTTCTTCAGGGTGGTCAGTTCTTGAAATGTGTTATTCATGTGTGTCTCAGCCACACAGATGCACTGCATTGATTCCAGCTGCTGCTCAAGCTCCAAAACTCAGAGCTTTAACTCCTCCAACTGACGACACTTCTGCTTTTGTAACCTTGGCTCTAATCATTTGAAGCCAGTGGTTCCATATGCATTTTTGGTAACAACTTATATTCAAGTGCTTTTAATGTAATAAAATGAATCGAGGTGCATTACAATTTGTTAACTCAAAGAATTTAATACTGCACCACAAGGAGATGTTAGGACTGGTGACAAAAACCTTACTCAGTGATATGTTTGAAGGACCATCTTGGAGAAAAAAGTAAAGGGATGTTAAGGTTTAATGAAGGTGCTCCAGAGTTTGAGGCCTTGGCAGCTGAGGTATGGTGCTCAATGTTGGAGCCAAAAAAAAATAGGAATACATAAGAGGGTGGATATCTCTGAGGTTGTGACGCTGGAGAGGGTGACAGAGATAGGGAGCTGCTCGGGCATGGAGGGACCTGAATATAAGGATAATGACTTAAGAATTGTATTGCTGGACAAGGAGCTAATGTAGAACTTAAAGCCAGGGTGTGCGTTAGGATACGGGCAGCAGATTTTTGGATGAGCTCAAATTTACAGTAGCCACAAGGTGGCATGATCAGGGGAGTATTGGAGGACTTGAGTCTCAGGTTAATAAAAGCATGATAACAGTCTTGTCGGTGGTGTGACACCTGCAAAGATTTGTGTATGTGAACCTCTAGCTCCGTCTGTTCCTGCACCCCCTTCAAAACTGAATCAGAACAAATTTCTCATGGCTCTCTCTAAAGCAGAATATTGCTGAAAAACACTGATTAAATTTGGTATGGAAGTGAAAGGACGTTAGAAGGTGCTGAAGTCTGCATGTTCTGCCTGATCTGAGTATTTCCAACATTTTCTGTTTTTACTTCAGGTTTCTAGCATCTGCAGTAACTCGCTTTTGCTTGTAAAGTAAATTGATGCTCTGAATGAAATTGTCATTTTGTGTCATAATCCTGTGCTCACAAGGAGCTACGGTTAGATTTGAATCACAACTCACCTCAAACTACCTGGAGAAAAATTATATATTTCCTGGACCAGGTATCCTGTTCCACTTTGATATGACATGACATGTTTTTATTACTTGTATGGCTGGAGAAACAGTTATAGTTCAATGCCAAAGCTGACAATCCATTGAATGGCTTTAGCTGACGCAGTGTGAATGGTTGCGATGCCACCAGAAATGGATCTGTCAGGATGATCGTCACAATTTGAGTTGTTCTTCATGTTCCACTTATGGTGGATATGGCCATATCTTCCCCGGTCCATCCTCAAGCGGTTGAGTGTTCCCTAGAATTTCTGTGGAAGGCTAAAACCTGGGACTTCACCACTCGTGTCCTTACCAAGCTGCGGTTGTTGATGTTTTCAGTTAACCAGGAAGTGCGCTAGGGAGAGGTGGGGCTGTCATCAGTTTGTAGGGTGTGGACTGTGTTCTTGTAGGAATGACGAGTTTGGATGGGTGCATGTTTTTTTGAGGCCTTGAGACAATGAGAGTGCTTCGTTTAGCTATCAGCTGGTGGTGTTCTTTGAGGAGGATGTTTTCCTTATGGGCATCAGGAAGTTCAAAGTGTGCTAGCCCAAGAAGCCACTCGAGCTGTCTTGGTCTCAACGTCCAGAAATAATCCTCATGGCTTCCCAGAAGTGGATATCTACCACGTTTGTGTGTAGGCTCTTGAGCCAGGTTGAGAAGCAGTACTCTGCTGTTGGGTAGACTATGGTGAGTGATGTGTTGGGTCTACTGCCCCAGGTGGTACCTGCCAGTTTCCATATGAAAGTCACCCTCATCTTGAACTTGGCTGTGATGTTTAGCAGGTGGTACCGGTAGGTCAATGTACGGTCAAGAGTAGTGTCAAGAGATTTTGGCATTGGGTCGTGGGTGAATGGACATGAACTAGACATGAAATTCGTTCCTGGCTTAAAGGTTGTTCAGGTGGAAGGCTGAAATGACTGTCTTGACAGTCTTGTTTGGTCTAAGTCTCCATTTTCTGAAGTAGGCTTCCAGAGAACATAGATCTTCAGTGAGTGTTTTTTCAATGTACTGATGTTCTTTAGCCTGGAATACCAGGGCCAAGCCATTAACATAAGCGAAGAGCTATGACTTGGTGGGAGGGAGGTCACTGGTTGAAGAGAGCTGTTGTGAGGACTGATCCGTGTGTGAGCACATTGTTGGTAAGGTGCGGGGCGGCTGATTTGACCTCCCAAGGGCATGTGGAGCTGTTGGCTGCTGATCGCAGAGTTGTTTAGTTATAGAGTTTCCACACAGCAGATAATTTTGGAGAATTTTAGCAGCATGCCTGTGTGCCAAACTGTATCATAGGCACAGGATGAGTCAACAAAGGCAGTTCCTGTCTTGAGGCTCAAGGTGTGAGGTCAATCTCAGGACTTGCTCGGAGGAGTTGTGGCCTGTGTGAAAATGTGTCTGTTTGGGGAAAGGGGGTGCAGAGTGTCATTGATGTGTCCTGGGTGGGACTTGGTCTGTTTAGCTGGAAGCATTCCAAGACCTTCATATGTTATTGAGAGCAGGGTTATGGATGGAAGCTAAATAGGTTGTTAAGTGGCTTCCCTGGCATGGCAACGGCCACTATCTTGGATTGGCACCAGGTGCTTGGAACTGTGCCTCTGCTGTGGATGTTGGTAAACAGCTTTATTAGCCATGTCCTTCCCTGTGATTTGATATTCTTGAGGAATTCCGGGTAAATCTCAACAACTTGTGCTGCATTGCTGACTTGGTTGCTGTCAGGGCACTGTCCACTTCCTTTCTTCCTGTCAGGGCTTGAGAAGTCTGTGAGCTCTGGGGCAATCTTGAAAGACTGCATCAGAGCTGCTTTTACCATCCAATTATCTTCCCTGCTGGCTGTTATATGGAGTTTATTCGGAACTGTGAAGCATTGATTCTGGGCTGTTGGTCTGGTTGTTGCTTGGCTGCTTCCAAGAGACATAGGAGCCTCCATGCCTTTCAATCTTGTGCAGTCAATCTTCTCTGCAGTTTCCTGCCATCTTGTGAGGCATCCTTTTGTCAAGAGACTCTGAGTGCTGTTGCCGCATCGCGGTCTTCATTGTCCCTCTTCCAGTAATCGTTTACATTTTTGGGTTCAGATGGGGATGAAAGTTTTTCTGAAGCTCTGTGGAACAAATTTGGTGGGTACCAGTTAGAGAAGTTGAGTGAAGCAGTTACATTTTTTGGGGAGTTGTGGGATCTGGTTAATGATGGCTTTTAAGTATCTGCTGTATGCATCCCAGTTGCTCTTCCGCAGATTCCAGTGAGATTTTGGCTTTGAGCTTATGGCTGGTAGCTCAGGCCAATGCAAGTGACGGTTGGGTAATGCTGGGAGTGGGGGAAGATGGGCAGCACCTGTTGGGAATGCATTAGGGGTCGGCTGTTGCTGTCACGGGTCGTAAAGCAAAAATCAGGTGAGTAGTCCTTTTTCCACCTGGTGGAATGAAATGTACCAGGTGGTTTTGCATCACACTCAAGTTTTAGGTCATGCATATAGGCCCACAGTGATAGTTGTTCCCCCGTGGCGGTGTTGAGGTACCCCCATTTGATGTTAGCTAATGAAGCCACTAATATAGATGGTTGGGTGTGCTGCAGACTGCACTATGATGTTGAGCAACAGTTCATATGGTGGCTTGAAGACATTTGTGAGGGTCAGCTTACCTACTTCAGTGGAAATGGAGTAGGAGTTATCTGGTTTTAGATCTGTGTACATAGATATGAACATACAAATTAGGAGCAGGAGAAGGCCATTCAGTCCCTCGAGCTTGCTCTGACATTCAGTAAGATCATGGCTGATCTGATTGTGGCCTCGACTCCACATTCCTGCTTCTCCCCAGTAACATTTGACTTGTTAGGTAAGAATCTATCTACCTCTGCCATCTATCTACCTCTGCCTTAAAAATATTCAATGACCCAGCCTCCACTGCTCTCTGGGGAAGAGGGTTCCAAAGACTCGGGACCCTCTGCAAGAAAAAATTTCTCCTCATCTCTGTAATATTTATAGAGCTGGTCTGTTGGTTTTCTATCTTCTCAGACACACATTTATCCTTTTGGCTAATAGTGGGGAAATCGTTGGAAGGGTTAGCAGGCTGATTATCAACCCATTGAACCGCGTCATGAATGCTCTTTCTGTGGCCAACAAGTCCTGGAGGAGTCTCTAACCTAGATCTTCTAGCTCAAAGGCAGGTTCACTACCCACTGAGCCACGGGATCTCCATTGAGCGTCTTTGGTGGGGCTTTCCTTGAAGTTGGTGTCTAGGCTGTATGGAGGGAGATGGCAACTTCAACGTGGTCCTCGTATTAAAGTAAGTTTTCCAAACTGAAAACCTGCAAACTAATGCTGTCAAAAAGTAACTGAACATCAGCCACCAGGCTCCTGGCCTAAACAGTAAAAACCCATTAGCAACTGAATTCTCTCGTGGACGACAAAGCCAAGAAACAGGACCAGCAACAAGAATATACCAGCTCAACGTTGGAGGCCTATCCTGGGAAAAACGTGATCTACTTACAAAACTATCTGACCAGAATATGGACATAGTCACCTGCAAGAAACCCACCTTGCGGGCCACTGCAGCTGCTGAGCCCACATTCCAGGGTACCAATTCATTGCAAGCAGGGATAACGACACAGTGCATGGTGTACAACTCCAATGCAATATCAATCTGATCTTTATAAAAGTGGCCATGAAATCTTGTTTTGTTGGAACAGGCATTGTAGCTAATGATCAGTAATTAGTAGCTATCTTGAGTGGAGTGTTTGCCCTGCTCTACTGGAGACCAAAATTGTTTGGCTGTGGCCAAACCCAAGATAGTGACACTATACAGAACCAATATGTCTGTGTCTCCCCATGCCCTACCAAAATAAAAAAGTAATTTATTTTAGAAATTAATGGTAATTTAAATTGAAAACAAAACTAAGCACTTTGTACAGTATGAAATTGGATATTTTATAGATTTTTTAATATTTTTTTTTCTCCTTTTGGGATACAGCACTTTCAGATGACAATTCAAGCATTGCAGGATGAGCTCCGAATCCAGCGAGATCTGAACCAGCTCTTCCAGCAGGATAATAGCACCAGAGCAAGTGAGCCATTTGTTGCTGAGCTAACTGAGGAAAATTTCCAACACCTTCACACCGAACATGAACGTCAGGCCAAAGAACTATTCCTATTGCGCAAAACTCTGGAGGAGATGGAGCTGCGCATTGAGACACAGAAGCAAACACTCTGTGCCCGTGATGAGTCTATCAAGAAGCTGCTGGAGATGCTTCAGACCAAAGGACTATCTTCGAAAGTGATGGAAGAAGACCATGAACGAATACGTCGTCTAGCTGAAGCAGAAATGCTTGTGAACCAATTAGAGAACATACTTGAACAAAAAGCAAAAGAAAACAATCAGCTAAGAGAGGTAAGAGTTATTTTGTACTTGAACAGCATTTTTCCTTTGTTAAAAATGTTTCTTTTTCATTCTTCAGATTTTCTTACTTAGAGCACCATTCACCAGCATTTCAACTAAATGAATAGCATCAGCCACATTTTATTTCAGTGCCTAAATTGGAAACAGAAGTGCAGGCTAGCAGGGCTCTCAATCGTTTTGCTTCTGATGCACCGCCCCCGCCCCCACTGCTGTCCCACCCACACCCAAGTGTTATGAAAATACCATAAATTCCAACCATTGCCCCTTGATGTTCAATGGCTTTACCATCACTGAATCCCCCACTATCAACGTCCTGGGGGGGTTACTATTGACCAGAAACTGAACTGGACTAGCCATATAAATACTGTGACTACAAGAGCAGGTCAGAGGTGAGGAATTGTGCGACGAGTAACTGGCCTCCTGACTCCCCAAAGCCTGTCCACCATCTACAAGGCACAAGTCAGGAGTGCGATGGAATACTCTCCACTTGCCTGGATAAGTGCAGTTCCTACAACACTGAAGAAGCTGGACACTATCCAGAACAAAGCAGCCCACCTGATTGGCACCACATCCACAAACATTCACTCCCTCCACCGCCGATGCACAGTAGCAGCAGTGTGTACCATCTACAAGATGCACTGCAGGAATTCATCAAGGCTTCTTCAACAGCACCTTCCAAACTCACAACCACTACCATCTAGATGAACAAGGACAGCAGATAGATGGGAACACCACCACCTGGAAGTTCCCCTCCAAGTCACTCACCATCCTGAGTTGGAAGTATATCGCTGTTCATTCACTGTTGCTGGGTCAAAATCCTGGAACTCCCTTCCTAACAGCACTGTGGATGTACTTACACCACATGGACTGCAGCGGTTCAAGAAGGCAGCTCGCCATCACCTTCTCAAGGGCAACTAGGGATGGGCAATAAATGCTGGCCCAGCCAGTGACGCCCACATCCTGTGAATGAATAAAAAAAAACAACAGAAGTGTTTTTATTCTGTATAAAACAAATTAGTTTTTCAATTAAACACATCGATTATTTTTGTTTTATTTATTATGGAACTGACTGGAGCTAACATTTTTAGTGTTTGAAAATTCAGCACCACCATCCAAAACCAGTCCTTGCCAATTGAGGATAGAGTGACAAACTTGGGTACATTACTCTTGAACAAAAACAAAAATAAAAATACCTGGAAAAACTCAGCAGGTCTGACAGCATCTGCGGAGAGGAACACAGTTAATGTTTCGAGTCCGTATGACTCTTCAACAGAACTAAGGAAAAATAGAAGAGAGGTGAAATATAAGCTGGTTTAAGGGGGGGTGGGACAGGTAGAGCTGGATAGAGGGCCAGTGATAGGTGGAAATTGCCAAAGATGTCACTCTTGGTTGCTTTGTCTGAGTAATTAATATAGATTGTAAATAGCTGAGATCCCAGCAAGAACGTGGCTTGGGACTGAAGAGAAAATTTGAAGAGGGGAGGTAAAGCAATTTAGGTTAAAAAGAGCAGAGAGAAATTTACAGAAGTAAAGGATGTGTGATTGCACTTGCTCAATGGAGGTCTTGTGGCTCAGTAGGTAGTGCCCCTGCTTCTGAGCTAGAAGATCCAGGTTTGAGTCCCCCCTCCAGGACTTATTAGCCATGGAAGTAGCATTCGTGACGTGGTCCAACAGGTTGATAATCAGCCTGCTAATCCTTCCAATGCGTTCCCCACTATTACCCAAAAGGAAAAAAAGTGTGTGTAAAGATACAAAACCAACACCCTAGCTCTAAGTAGTAGCAGCCAATCTGATAATTTTTTATTGCCTGTTTCCCTAGTAACCTGTTTAATTGCCAAGTTAATTTATTTATGTCTGTGATGGCTGTGGATGTAGTCGCACAAAGAACATTGAGGTTGGACTAGCCTCCAATACTCGTTGAAATGTTTTCATTATTTGACATGCTATCTTCCCATAGATTTATGATTGTGATACTCCAGGTTGTTGTATGATAAATTTAGGAAGTATGTAGCTGTTTTTTTTATTTCATTGAATTAATTTAAAACACATTTTCAAGTGTTTCAATTGTGACCTCATTTTAAGATTTTAATATAAAATTCAATGAGGGATTCCACAGAGTTTGAAATAGAGCATATTGTAGCTGAAACATAGGGCCGGGATTGGGAAACCGGGGGCAAAGCAGTCATAACCCTTGATTTTCTTGGATGTCGGCTGCTAATTGCCTGGTTGAATGGTTGAGCAGCTGCCATTTGTCTGAAGCAATGAAAGCATCAGTGATAGAAGGAAGGCAGAGGTCTGACAACTGGGGCAGGTGAAAGTAGATCCTGTGCAGAGTGTATTGGCTCCATTGTCATCCTACCCCATGTCCTTCGCTGCTTCCTTAAAATTGGGGCTTTGCCTCTCCTGTGAGGATGTTGCTGCTCCTCACCACTAAACCCAAAATCTGAGGGTCGGACTCCCATTGTCAGCTTTTGCCATCCTTGCGTTCAGCTTGACTTATTTCTCGAAGCCTTCTCCCCACTCCTCTTATGTCCCTGCAATGCTAGGAGAGGGATGACTACTTGCGTTGCATGAGCTCATTCAGAACACTCGTCCTGCAACCTGTGCACACCCGATGGCACCTGTGTGCCAGTAGGTGAATGTTGCTCTTGGCCATGCTCCTTTTTATGGCCCACCTAAGTTACTGGTATGGCAATGACTGGTTCTTGACTGTGTTGTTTCCTCCATGCATCTGGTCTGCCCCTGAAGTAGCATGCAACCCTGGTGCCACCCCAAGAGTCCCACACTGGCCCTATGATCTTGTTAATTTGTTAATTGATCTTATTCCCGAATCGGATGGATTTTCAGGACTTATCTTTCCCTGTCCTGATGAAACTCACCAGTGGCAGGAACGGCGATGGGAAACAGACACACTGACCTGTGCTACTATTTTTAGTGCCTGCTTACCTCCATTCCTTCTCAAGTGGGACCTCAAAATCCTGCCCAAAGTATCTGCTGTCTAGGTAAGTCTGACGGTGTTACAGGCCTAGAAAATTGTCCAAAATGATAGCGCAATTGTACCGATTATGGTCCATGATCTGAATGTAATTACCATGCAGCAGTTTCAAGAAGTATCAGGAAGGTCCAGAAGAAGTGTGATCCTGAAGTTGATGTGTTACCAGCTCCTTTAGAGCTTAGCAGAGAAGACATATACACTAATTACTAATGGGCATGCCTGCATAATGTTCTTAATGACATCAGGGTCCTGTACTTAAACTTATCCACTGTATATGCATACCGTTTGTCTCCTGCTGCAGAAATATGGCTTGTAATAAATGGATTCTTTGCACAAAGTTCAGTTGCAAGGAATTTTTTTGGTGCATCATTTGAGTACTGATGAAAAAAGAGACACTCGAAAGAATATCAATATTTTTGCGAGTGTCCTGATGAATACAAGACGAAAAGCTTAGACATGTCTCTTTTTTTTCAGCAACAGTGCATCATTTATGCTGTGGTGCCAGTGTCTCTTTGCCTATACTTTCCCTTTGTGTATGACATTTGTATTCCAGTGCTTTTTTTAATTCCGACCATTGTGGTACAAGGAGGCAAGGCTCTTGCTCCTTAATTGATTCCTGGGGTGGTGGTAAATTTTTGTTCATGTGTGTGACAAGCTTATGAAGATAAATTCATGTTTATTAATCTTGATCTGAGTGAGTTGCCTGCAAGACCATTTCTGATGGCCTCTTTAGTGGCTTTAGGGTTATCTTTTCCTCCAGGAAGGCTTTAGTGCCGCCATCAAGTGCTTGAGATTGAAAGTTGGTGAAATGGTGAGTACTTCATGAGTCTTGCCAGTGTTATGCAACTGCCCCTTGGCCTTCCAAAAATAGTGCATAAGCCTGCAGGATAGAAATGTGTTGAGATGGAATCTTTTCTCTCACTTCTCTTTTGATAATTTAGCATCATTACTGAAAAATTTGCTTGGAGTTTGGAACATGCAGTATTTCATGCAAGAGTATGAGGTGCATAGGATTGAATGAGAAAGGTTATGGGGTTCCCATGACCAGCTAGTTGGTTGAGGTAGCAATACGCATTTTTACCGTATACCGTATGTACTGGAAACCGGCACCTTCTGTGGCCATTTACCTTGGCATACTGCTTCAATGTCTTAAAAACTTTCTCCTCAACACAGAATTATATTCAATGGCTGGAAGAGAGATGGCTCAGCATTCTGAAGAGTGTGACTCACCAAACTAAAGATGGCAACCCTCGTTTGCTTCATCCCATCTTGTTCAAAATCAGGATCGATCCCGATATTTCTCTCACTCTGTTAACCCTTGATCACTGTGTAAATCCTTGATCACTGTAATCCAAGTTATTTTTAAAGCTTTAGATGGTAATTTGTTTTCGAAAGTTAGGGAAAAGTTCTAATGAGGGTAAAATTTTGTCTTGTCCTTTAAAATATATCCTGGGAATATATGCATCTGAATTTGACAGATACCTTAGTACATCTAGTTTTGGTTGATTTCAGAAATGAAAAACCTTGTGTCTAAAAAGTAAAATAATGCAATCAGAACAATTTCCGTAAGTTAAGAACATAGCATAAGAAATAGAAGCAGGAGTAGGCCATTCGAGCCTGCTCAGCCATACACTATGATCAAAGCTGATCTCCTATCTCAACTCTGCCTTTCCACACTATCCCCATAGCCCTTAAATCCCTTATATTGATTTCCGTCTTGAATATAGTCAATGACTGGAATCCACAGGTCTCTGAAATTAAATTCCAAAGATTGAAATCCTGAGTGAAGAAATTTCCCCTCATCTCAGTCGTAAAATGGCTAATCCATAGCTCTAGATTTGCCCGGCCAGGGAAAACATCTAACCAGCAACTGCCCTGACAAGGCATTTTAAGAATTTTACATTGTTATGGACAGGGGAGGGAGGCAAAACTGAACTGCCTTATTTTTTCACCACCTTTGCTCATTCATGGGCAGAGGTATTTTAATTTTTAAAAGAGGCTGTGGCGTTTTTCCCACATCCTCTGTTGGTGAGGTCAATTTTTTAAAGTGACATACAGCAAACTCTAATTTAGGGTTAAATCAGAAGTATAGCTTATTCACATATTCAAAGCTGGAGAATAGCCACAACTTCATACACACTATAAGAGGATAGGAGAGGAGTTTATACAATGATGAATAACTTATAAGAAAAATCACCACAGATATGGATATCAGTTCACGTTGTTTTCAGAATCTAGAAAGTCAGAGTCCAGTGAGGCCTCCTTCACGGAAGAGCTACATTTCACTTAGCTGAAGCATGTTTCTGCAGAATTCGTTTAAAGTTGATGGTGACACAGTGAGATGAAGTTGGCATACAGAGACTTGGTCTGCTCGGCAGGCGATAACAGGAATCTTCCTGAGAAACAGGGTTTGAGGAGTCTTAGATTTGACTTTTGGTCAGTCTGGAGTCCTGCTTTGTTTGCAGGCTGGAGTTTAAACAGGCCAGAAGCTTAGGTCATGAAATGTTGCCCATTAATAGGCAGTTGCAGATTTTAAAAAAAGGTTTGTTTCCCTCTGGTCAAAATCCATTGTTCACCTTAGGAGATAAATGGTGGCTTTTTGCACCTGTGAATGTGTAATGAGATTCGATGATTTCCCCTTTGTTATAGGACCAGGCTGGGGAGACAAGTTGTTTGCTGGTCCCTGGTTTCATAAATTGTAATGTGCCCTCACAACGAGAGGTGTGAGACTCCACAAAGGGTGAGGGTTGAGATTTTGTCCTGTAAATGCTGTTGAAAATTTCCAGGAACTGTGGCCAACTTGTAAATTGTGTTTACAACTATCTTTGTAGCAGCTATCTTTTAGTTCAGCAAAGTCCACTTTTTAAATAAGCAAAAAAGTAAGGTTTGATTTATGATCTCTTTCATGTCTTGGGAACATGACAGTATGTTTCAATAGGATCCCCTTTCATTCTTTTCAACTCCAGGGAATAAAGACTTAAGCTACTCAATTGTTTCTCATGGGACAGTCTCGTTGGAGTTCAATCTCCTCAACCCAGAAATGAGTCCAGTAAAATTTTGTTGCATTCCTTCTAAGACAAGTATCTTTTTTTCAATAAGGAGACCAAAACTGTACACAGTACCTCAGGTGTAGTCTTAGCATTGTTGACAGCATCCTTCAGCAAATCAAAGCCTTTGAGGATGGGGTAGCTTCACATGGTGCACTTTCGCTGATGGCTGAAGAGACAGGTTCTGCCACAAGTGCTGTATATCAAGCGTTTTTAAGTTGTTTGTGGGTTGTTGTTTTTGGGCCTGTTGCCAAGCTGCTGTAGCCACTGATTGCCACATAGGGCATGCTGGCCCACAGGTGATGTCATCATTTCCTATTATTGTCAGTTCGTGGCCCCCGGGTGTGATATTTGAGTTTAGGGCCTTCATGCCACGCTTGTAAGCATCCTTGAAGCGGAACTTTGGGCATCCCACTGGTTGCCTGGCTCCAGTCGCCTTGCCATACAGAGAAAGTCCTGAGATATGCAAACATTTTCCATCCTGCAGAGGTGCCCAAACCAGCGAAGTTGCCTCTGGTTGATGAAGAGCAACCTACGTGTGAGCTTTGCTTTTGAGAGAACTGCTGCATTCGTGATTTTGTCCTTCCATAAGATGCCCAGAATGTGCTACAAACAAGAAGGATGAAAATTGTGGACCTCCTTTTCACCAAGGCCTATATAATTGCAGAAAGATTTCTTGACTACTCTAATCCCTTTTGCAATAAAAGCTATCTTATCATTTGCTTTCCTAATTGCTTGATTTTTAACTTCATTTCACCTGTGTTCAAGGACCCATGGTTTCTTTGAATATCAATGTTTCCCACTCTCCATTTTAAAAAAAATCCGCTGCTTTTCTATCTGCCACATTCTTGTCCACTTAAATAAAAGCAAAATACTGCAGATGCTGAAAATCTGGAATGAATACAAAGTTCACTCCAAATGATATCAAGAAATGGCTGAAGGCACTGGATACTGTAAAGGCTATGGGCCCTGACAATATTACAGCGATAGTACTGAAGACTTGTGCTTCAGAACTTGCCGCGCCCCTAGCCAAGCTGTTCCAGCACAGCTACAACACTGCCCTCTACCCGACAGTGTGGAAAATTGCCAAGGTATGCCCTGTACACAAAAAGCGGGACAAATCCAACCCGGCCAGTTACTGCCCCATCAGTGTACTCTCAATCATCAGTAAAATGATGGAAGGGATCATCAACAGTGCTATCAAACGGCTTGCTTATCAATAACCTGCTCACAGACGCTCAATTTGTGTTCTGCCAGGGTCACTCAGCTCGTGACCTCATTACAGCTTTGGCTCAAACATGGAATAAATGAGCTGCACTCCAGAGGGTATAGTGAATACACAGCAAGAGGTGGGTTTAGAAGAAGGGATATGGGGTAAGAGGGAATGGATGGGGAGGAAGGATCCAGAGGGATGTCTGTACCCACAAGTTGTTGGAGCTTGTGTTCCTTAACGTCTGAAAGGAAAAGCAAAAGTTTTTTAAGGTGTATGATGAGACAAAGAATAACTTGAAATTGGGGACCAGGACACGTTTGAGAAAGGGTGAGTTGCTTCTGCAGAGAGAGGTCGAACATGTACAAGTAGCGGCGCGTGGTGCTGATCTCGGGATGTGGCAAGAACAGCAGTCCAAAGAGTGTTGTATGTCTCGGAGATAGCTATAAACCAGGGTGGATTTGAAATATGAGGCATGGAACTTTAGTTGGAATACATGTGGAGTAAGTCAGAGCCAGAGACAGTCACTGAGGAGGGAGATGTGGCTGTCCTTTTCCTTTCTCAGCCTGATAACTTTCGATCTTGTAACTCTCTCACAGTGAGGATTTTTTTTCCCCTGGAGATTCTTACTCTAACGCAAACTAGACGAATCTTTCAGCCTTATTTTAACTCCTCATGAATTTGGTCTTTCCAATGCAAGCACAAACTTCCACCCGCATTCCTGCGTGGTGAACCACAGCATTTTGCTATGCCCCTGCTCTTGGATCCTGACAGACTGTAAGGTTCAGTGATTACAACCTGTCATTCTTAACACTTCCCTGGGACTTGGAGACTGACAGTCTGTCCACCAGCATCACAGCAACCTTTGGAATTGTCTACTTGCACCTTCTTCCCAGTAGAATAACCTAGGCCTTCCTTTAATCTTTAACAGCCAGTCACCCAAACTTATTTTCAGAGAGACTTCAGCACAGGTCACATGACCCCTTTCATTTTGCCCTAAATTAAAGATATAGCCCCAAAGCAACAACATCTTTTCAACCTCATAATTGTAACAATTGTTTCTTCCTTTAACTCTTCAGGATGTTCAGCGGAGAATTGAAGCGGCACCAGAATCAGCCAAGACAAAAGCATTGCAAACTGTCATCGAAATGAAGGTAAATGAAGATCTTTACTTTTCTTGTCTGTTTTTATTGTCAAACAGGCCAGGTCTGTAGTAGATGCTGAGCTCAGTGGGATATCAAAAATAGAGTGTAATAATACCAGATTAAAAGTCAAGTAAGTGTCATTGCATGTTATATAGAATTGTTCATTTAAGCTTTGAAGATGGGGCAAAAAATGTTTTAAGTTTTGAAAGTGTCACCTATTTCGGCCAATTTTGCACAGGGGTATTGTTGATTTGGGCTTCAGGATAATTGAAGAAATTGAAGGATGTTTGATAACCTTTGATGTTGCACCTCAGGACTTGTATATTAATCTTCCCTTTTCTAAAATCTCAATGTTTTGTGACGCCTTCTCCTAGAATTAAATTTTCTGTGTGTGAGGGCTAATTTGAATAAAAACTGAGTTGGTAAGCAAGATAACACAAAAATCTAGTCAATTCCTGATCTTTTGGATGTTAACCCTTTTGGATATTGGGCTTGTGATATTCATCTTGTTGAAATATTGGACTGTGACCATTGAGAACAAAATTTTACTCATGGTTGAATGGAATGATTATTTAAGAAAGTAGGATGAGTTATTCACCAACCACCTTATCATCTGTTAGCATCAGTTAAAGCTTGAAGGGCTGAATGGCCCTCATGTCCTTGAGCATTGCATAATTCATTTATGCAATTGGGGAATTCTGGTAGTTCATGCAACATTGTTTTCTGGATGGCAGAACTCATTCTGTGGACATGAGGGTCGGTGTCAGCCTTTCCTTTGCAGTAGAAGATGTATCCTCCTGTTTGTTCATTTAGCTGCCCGCCCCCCAGGAAGGTAGGTCTCACTGGGGGCGGTGAAGTCAATTTGGAGACTTGATGGTTCACGTGATACGTTTGCAGTTCTTCTTTGCGGACAGTCACTCTTGAGATTATCCATGAGTATTCTAACATTCTAATTTGCAAAATTTAAAATTTTCTTTCTTTGATTACAAAGGTTGTGCGGTCAGAGAAAGTGGGACAGCCTATTTTTAGGGTGCCTATTTTTAGGGCACCTTTTCTATCCCCCTCTCCATTTGGGGTGATCAGGGGGGTATCTTGAAGAGGACTGCTCAGTCACAGATGCTGATGTCCAAAGATATCTCTGCCCCAACACAGGTGTCAAACAATCTTCATGCATCTGTTGCTTGTGTGCAGATTCTTGACTAGGGATTCCCAGGTGCACAACCCTGCCACCATCGCCAATTCTCCATTGCCACAGAACTTTGCAAATGGACCCTGGTAGAAGCCTGCACATGATTTTGTTCAATGTGGGGACTTTGGAGCACTGTCATTGTCCACACGGTCCCGACAGTCTTCCTTCACTTGTTCTGCCGCTAAGGACCTTTTGGACTGCGCTTTGTCTGGCACCTCCCCCTGACCTCGCTGCCATAAGTGACTCTACCAGGAGCAAGGAGCTCTCAGTAGCATTGATCCAGGAATTGTTGGAGCGCACAAGCCTCTGCACCACGTCAAGGTAGTAATCGATGGAGGGAACTTCCCGATTGTATAAATGAAAGACTTATGACACTTCGCCTACAGCTGAGCCCTAACCAATATGCCACAGTCATCAGTGCTTACGTCTTAACCTTGACTCAAATGAAGATGTTATGGACAGGTTCTAGCCTGACTGTGGTGAAGCCCTCATTTCCATCCAAAAGAAGATCATCCTTCAGAGGGACTTTAATGCCAGGATTGGCCATGACTCCCGTGTCTGGAGCGGAACCATTGGGAAAACTCAATGCTAATGCATTTTTCTGTTGGTAAACTGGGCTCAGCATGGCCTAATTCATAACAAATACCCTCTTCTGTCAGAAGGACCAATGCAAAATCACATCAAGGCATCCTAGGTCAAAGCATTGGCAACTCCTGGATTATGCCATTGTTTAGGTTAAAAATCAAAGTGATGTAATTATCACTTGATCCATGCAGGGCTGATGCCTGCTGGGCAGACCATTGACTTGTTCAATTGGTGATGAACATTCACCTAGCACCGAGACATCGCAAGGCCCAAAACTCCAAGAGGAAGAAGATCAATATCTCAATCCTAAAGTAGCCTCACCAAAGAGGGGAATTCCAAGTGTAGCTCACGACCAATCTGGAAAATCTTACCACACCCAATTCAATTGTAGCACGATGGGATCAAATAAATTCAGCTGTACTAGACATGTGGATTCGAGCATCATCATCACCAGAACTGGTTCAATGAAGACGGCGCTGAAATGTGTGACCTCCCAAAACAAAAATGTGCAGCCTTCATTGCCTGGCAAAACAACCCAAGGTCACAAATCCAAAAAGCAGCATTTCAAAAGGTCAAGGCTGGTGTCTGTTACAAGATGCAAATTTACCTTACTGTTGAGTGGGGACCGGAAGCTACCGGCTCCAGAATTTATTGCCCATCCCTAGTTGCCCTTGGGAAGGTGGTGGTGTGCTGCCTTCTTGAACTGCTGCAGCCCATGTGGTGTAGGTACACCCACAGTGCTATTAGGAAGGGAGTTCCAGGATTTTGACCCAGCAACAGCGAAGGAACGGCGATATATTTCCAAGTCAGGATGGTGAATGACTTGGAAGAGAACTTCCAGGTGGTGGTGTTCCCATCTATCTGCTGTCCTTGTTCATCTAGATGGTAGTGGTTGTGAGTTTGGAAGGTGCTGTTGAAGAAGCCTTGGTGAATTCCTGCAGTGCATCTTGTAGATGGTACACACTGCTGCTACTGTGCATCGGCGGTGGAGGGAGTGAATGTTTGTGGATGTGGTGCCAATCAGGTGGGCTGCTTTGTCCTGGTTGGTATCAAGCTTCTTGTGTGTGGTGGGAGCTGCGCTTATCCAGGCAAATGGGAGTATTCCATCACACTCCTGACTTGTGCCTTGTAGACGGTGGACAGGCTTTGTGAGTCAGGGGGTGAGTTACTCATCGCACGATTCCTAGCCTCTGACCTGTTCTTGCAGCCACAGTATTTATATGGCTAGTCCAGTTCAGTTTCTGGTCAATAGTAACCCCCAGGATGTTGATAGTGGGGGATTCAGAGATGGTAATGCCATTGAACTTCAAAGGGCGATGGTTGGATTCTCTCTTGTTGGAGATGGTCATTGCCCACCTCTTGTGTGGCACGAATGTTACTTGCCATTTGTCAACCCAAGCCTGGATATTACCCAGTCTTTCTGCATTTGGACATGGACTGCTTCAGTATCTGAGGAGTCACGAATGGTGCTGAACATCGTGCAATCATCAGCAAACATCCCCACTTCTGACCTTATGATGGAAGGAAGGTCATTGATGAAACAGCTGAAGATGGTTGGGCCTAGGACACTACCCTGAGGAACTCCTGCGGTGATGTCCTGAAGCTGAGATGACTGACCTCCAACAACAACAACCATCTTCCTTTGTGCTAGGTATGACTTCAACCAGCGGAGAGTTTCCCCCCTGATTTCCATTGACTCCAGTTTTGCTATTGCTCCTTGATGCCACGCTCTGTCAAATGCGGCCTTGATGTCAAGGGCAGTCACTCTCACCTCACCTCGGGAGTTCAGCTCTTTTGTCCATGTTTGAACCAAGGCTGTAATGAGGCCAGGAGCTGAGTGGCCTTGATGGAACCCAAACTATCGAGGTATTTCCCTCAGCAGGGAAAATTCTGAATCGCCAACTTCCTGTGGCTGAGGAAATCCTCCAAGAGCTACAGCTTGACTTTAAGCCTCCAGAGAAACCTCTGATATGGTATTTGCCAGACAAATCCAAGAAGAATGTCGCTTACAACATCATTTCATTCACTCGCCAAAGCATTTGTCTCAGTAAATCCCGAGGCGCTGTGGATTGTGTTCCAAATATTTAACTGTCCAAGAAACCGCATCACAATCCTGCAATTGCATCAGGATGATATGACTGCAGCGGTCTTGAGTGGGAGATTTGAAACAGACGCTTCACAATCTGGAGTGGGGTCAAGCATGGCTGTGTGATAGCCCCCATGCTATTTACAAATTTGCAAATTGATAAAGTACTTCTTAATAGCAATTTTTGTGGCTTAAGATCTTGAATTAAAATTGCATAGCTTTAATTATGAGAAAAACTCCAATCAGAATGACTGCTATATCTGCCATGTATAGGATTTTGTTTGTGTTTTGGAAAGCTGGATTTTATGCTCTAGGTGTAGAGTTGTATTGCAATAAAAGTTTGAACGTGTGAAGGAAGTTTGTGGCAATGAATTGAATTTGTTTTATTGAAATTAGCGTAGGAGCATTGTTCAGAGTTTGATGAACTTGTTGCAGTCAGTAGCTCAGCTGTGACATTACAGCAGTTTGAGACCTGTCCTTAAAGTATACTTGAGTTTTGTGAGAATATGCCACTTGATGCAAAATGCTTTTATGAATTCATATGCTTGCTGTAGTATTTAAAATGTGATGTGACTTGTTCATTATTGTTTTTGGGATCTGAACAAGTCTAACCCTCATCCCTAATTGCCTGGAAAGCATTATGAGTCAAGCATGCAGTGTGAGGCAGAAGTTGCAAGTAAAGCAGATCAGGTGGGTGATAGGTTCCCTTCCCTGAAAGACAGTGAACCAATTTGGTCTCTTTACAACAATCAGACACTTTCATGGCCATTTTCTGGTGCCAGCCCGCAAATGATCACATGTATTGGTTTCCAGTTTGCAGCTTGCTATAGTGGGATTTGAACTTGGGATCTCTGGGTTTCTCGGGCAGTACCATAACCAGCAGACTTGTGACTATTTATTGAATGCTCTCAAATACTCCAGTGGTAATGTGGTAAATATTCATAAGCTGAATACTACTGTTTTCATACTGTTTATGACTAAGACTTGCACATTAATTCATGTGTCATATGCTTATGAACTTAGGCAGATATAAAACAAATAGTATTATATTAGAGCAGTCCATTAAAAGACCTGTTTTGAGCTATTTGTGTTCACTGTAGGATAGTAAAATCTCCTCGCTGGAACGGAACATTCGAGACCTTGAGGATGAGATACAAATGCTCAAATCAAATGGAGCTCTGAGCACGGAGGAGAGAGAGGAAGAGTTGAAACAGATGGAAGTATACAGGAGCCATTCCAAGTTTATGAAGAATAAGGTAAATAGCCCTGGTTAAATAATGAACAATTATAGAAATATCGATGTGGCTTATGTGAATTGGTTTCTTTCCACTTGTGAAAGAAGTGCAGCTGCCAGGATTCAATCCAGTAAACAAACTAGGCCTTTCTTTTCAGTGCAAACTTTTTTTCCGGCTGTTACAAAATCAATAATATCAAGCATTGAGTTTCAGAAGTTTTGTTACTTTTGTCAAATTTTGTCAGATTTTTACCTGCAAAATTCTCATCCATTTTGTTCATAGATGGCAAACCATTTTTGTAGAAATATAAAATTTTTAAAAAAAAAGTTCAATTTATTTTGCTTCCCCTTTATGATCTCTCCAAACCACATTAGCTGTGGCTCAGAGGACAGGTGGAGGACTTGTGGAAGCCTCTGCCTTTGCACTTCTAAAATTGTCCACAAGATCACTATAAATGACATTTTTTAGCAGCACTTTGTTTTAATCCCCTGACAAAGTTACTGTACTGATTAAGGGACAATTAATGGACCCCTCTTTGAGATATTATAATTGGATTTATGACTATCATATCATCATGGTGCAGTGGTAATGTCGATGGATGGTAATCTAGAGACCAGATTAATGCCCTGGGGACATTGATTAAAATCCCACCATAGCAGCTGGTGGAATTTAAATTTGATTAATAAAATTGGAAGATGAAGTCAGTCTCAGAACTGGTGACCACGACAACTATCATGGATTGTTGTAAAAACTCATCTGGTTCACTGATGTCCTTTAGGGAAGGAAATCTACCATCCATACCTGGCCTACATGTGACTCCAGACCCACACTGTGGTTGACTCTTAACTGCCCCCATGAAATGGCAGATCACTCAGTTAAAGAACAATTAGGGGTGAGGAACAAATGCTGGCTTTGAAAGCGACACCCACATCCCATGAAAGAAAAGAAATGTAAATGATTTCATGCTGCTTCTTTTTCCCCATTATCATTAGAGTTTACATGTTGCAGTATATTAGAAGAATGGAATTACTGGTTCTTGGTAAACCTTTCAAATTGGCATTTAGTGGTAAGATATGCATCTTGCTTATCATTCCTCAATCAAGAGTACTTTTCCAGTGATTCCTTATGATTTTTAAAATTTCGATATTTGAGAAGAGTAGTGACAAATGGAACAGATACCAAGTGGTGCATGTCCTGAAACTATAATTTTTCAGATACGGTCTTTTGCTGACATTGTTTGGTGATTGAGATTCTTCATTTCAAAGTTCCAGTGACTCCCTGGTTTTGCTCTGTAGATTTACATCCAAAATTGTTTTTTCTCTCTTGTTTTCTTGCCTCTTAGCTTTGTGCTGTTCCCCAGCTTCTTAGTCAAAAGCTTGTTCTGAAGATTGTTGGACCTTTTTATAGGAGAGGCCTGAGGGTGATCGCTCCTGATGGCTTTTCTTTCTCTTCCTCTCTCCACCCCGCCCCCCCTCACTTTTCAGGTAGGCATGTCCTCAGTGTCAATCTTGACTCAGTGCATTGATTTTTATGCCTCTGAGTCAACATGCCTTGGACTCAAGTCAAAATCCAGAGACTTAAGCATACAATCCAGGTTGACATTTTGGATGTGTTGTGTTTTGGATGAGATGTTAAACCTGACTCCACTGTCTTTCAGGGGGCATAAAAGATTCCATGGCACTATTCAATGAATTGTCAGGAGTTTTGGTGTCCTGGCTAACCAACATTTATTCCTCAACAACCAGCACTAAATCAGATTTCTAGTCATGTATTTTGTTGCTGTTTGTGGAATCTTGATGTAAAAATTCTTGATATTACAGCGGCAACTATAACGCTGGCTACACTTCATAAGTATTTAATTGACTGCAAAGTTCTTTGGGATATCCTGAGATGGTGAAAGGTACTGTATCAATGCAATCCTTTCATTCTGATGCTGAGATAAAGATCACACATGGGAAATCTGATTGGTTACATGCTATCTATTTTTTTTTAAAAGTTCCGTTTGTAGAGAATCCTTGTCGATGAACATTATTGAATTTGAAACCAATAGTAAACATATGAGTATTGAAAATGATAGTTCAGTTGTACACACACATACCTTTGCATTCCACTGCAGGTCTCCTTGTACCTCTGGAGTACATATTGAGAATTGGATTGCTGAGGAGCACACAAATCTCTTTGCTGAGAGCATGATGTCATAGAATCTAGCAAGCTCTGCCTGGTAGATTGCTCACTGTGTAATAACGCTGTTGTGATAGTATAGATGACTCCTGTGACTAGTGTTTTTGCAGTCTGCAGTAACATGCTCCTCAGTAATGATGAACCATTTGCCAGAGCCGGACTAAGAATTCTTAATGTCACGGACATCACTCATGCAACATTCCTTTATCCCACCACTCCCTTCAACCATTATAACACAAATATGTAGTAAATTGCCTGAAGTAAAAGCCCTTAGAATGTCTGTGGATTTTTCATTTTTTAATTACCACTGCTTCTAAGGTTCCTCATTTGAACAGTAATGTTTTATAACTAGTGATTTATAATGACATGTCAGTATTTATATTGTAACAAATCTGCTGACTCCAGCTTGTCCTCTTCTCACTTTTTTAAATGTCAGAACTTATTGATCCAGGAGTTCTTCTCTATTAAGGTGAATTTTACCAAAGCCCCATCTTTGGCTGGGGTACCTGGTATTGTAGGCCCATTTGTTAATCTGCCCTTGGAAGTTTCTCATAATCTAAAGTTGATGTGCTATCATTCCCTTCCTACCATAGCTTCAAATAAATACATTTAAAAATGCTGTAGTTAGGTCCAAATCTTGTTTTCGTAACAGCCCAAGTACATCAAAAAGGGCTAATAGAAATTCTGTTAAGGTTATCCTTCATGTACCAGTCAAGAAAACTGCAATAAGTATTTGCAAGTAATTGAAAATATGCTTCCAATATGGTCTGTTCTTAGTTCCGAACCAAGAACAATCACCTCCCTTTTATGTGATTGCTCATAAATTGAGGTCATTTTGAGCTATTTATGCCCATTAACTTGTGAATAAATAGCATAATCTATTACATGCAACTGCCTCCAGACTTTGCTGGAAGTACATGACTCTCTTCTTTGTAACTGTATTTCCAGCTAATGCAATATATGATCAATGCCCTCATTCTTCCTGCTAGAAACTGTACTTGGAAAGAAATTAAGATTAATCTATATGCTATATTAGTTTAGACTGTGGTTGCCCAAACTCCTAGTATCTTTATACTTCCACTTGTGTGGTTCAATATTTTTTGGATTCTACGTTTATCTGTAATGTATTGAAATTTTTGTGTGCATTGCATGTTTTATGTTAGACATTTTTAATGGAAATTCCAATGTTCACATGCCCAAGTTTTCACGTTCTGTTTCCTGCAATTAATGTTTGATCACCTGAGGTACTTGCCATGGATTTGGATTGAGTTGCAGTGCCCATGTCAACTACTTTTCCATGAAGTCTATTTGAAATGCTCATAACTTTTTTAATTGAAGAAATTCTTCCAGACGATTAATTTTGATGAGATTGAAGGAATGTCCAATTTAGAACAAAAGCTTTCTCCAGTTCTGTAGTTCTTTTCAACTTTCTCTCTAAGAATGCCCCGAGAGGCTTTGGCCTCCAAAGTATCTGGATTGACCGTGGTGGCTTGATCCCGCATTTCTAAGCTATCAGATTAATCAACACTAGCAGACAGCAGGAAGGTCAGACCCCCAGTATACAAGATCCAGTTTATTTTTCTCAGATTTTCTGTACCTCCAGAAGATGGCTCCCAACAGAGATGGATGGTAAAAGGAAGGCATTCACCATAATGTTTAGAAACATTTGTAACTTGAAATTGGCCAATTCGTACAGGATGTTGAAATATGTCAACAACACCAGATTTCACATGAAGAACATGGAAGATCCCTTTGTGAAGATTGTAACTAAAAGTCATAGCCTCTGACTGCAAGCCTACTGGCAAGGCAAGAGTCTACCTGCATTTTGGAGATAACCAAACTGGCCACAAGGTTTTCTGTTCATGAGCACTTTGCAGCCAACATTCTGTTGATATAGAATTGAAGGATGGAAAGCGAAAAACCAATGTAAAATGCTCCAGAATCCAGGCAGTGTGGGGCAAATGTCAAACTTAAATTGTAGAGCAGCACTCGTAGAACGTGCCAGATGGACAAGAAAATTTTGGGTTAAATTTGTGCTAAGCAAATAAAAGGAGCACAGCATTACATAAATGAACGGTCACATAAAATTCATGTCTCAAACTTTAGTGTTATTTCAGAAGGAGATTGAATGATGCTGGATGTTGATATTTAATGCTACAACCTTCCTGACAGTGGGACGAGACGGGGGGAAGAAAAATCAGCTTTTAAAGAGGAAATGTGGACAATACATGCAGTATTTTTGATTCCTCATAACAGCAGACAACAGTCTGTATCTGGACTACCTGGATTCTGGTTACAGGAATATTGAAGCAGTTAACATTTGGTTTTCACTTTTCATCCTTCAATTCTATATCAAGAGGCTATTGGCTGCAAAGTGCTCATTAACAGAAAATCTTGTGGCCAGTTTAAAATGTTGATTATCTCCAAAATGCAGGTAAACTCTTGCCTTGCTGGCAGGCTTGCAGTCAGAGGCTATGACTTTTAGTTACAATCCTCATAAAGGGATCTTCCATGTTCATGTGAAATCTGGTATTGTTGACATATTTCACCTTCCTGTAAGAATTGGCCAATTTCAAATTGCAAATGTTTTAAACATCCTGGTGGATTGCCTTCCTTTTACCGTCCATCTATGTTGGAGCCATGCTATGGAGCCACAGAAAATCTGAGAAAAATAAACCTGGATCTTGTATACTGGTGTTCTGTAGATGATATATATATTTTGGACATGATCTAAGCAGCCAGCTATATTTTTCTGTGCATGGTGGATGCAGAGTTTCTAGCCAGCACTGAGTTCCTTAGCAGAGAAGTAATAGTTAACAGCATTGTTTTGGGAGATTTTTGCAATTCCAGTCTGTATAGTGATTACCTTAGTCTGGTTGAATTGATGATCCCTACAGTTAACCGTGAATTCATAATTGAGGTGCAACTACAGAAAAGTAGACTTTAAAAAAACTTGACTGACTAGTATGTCGTATGCATGCCACGTAATACTTAAGTAGAAAATCTTTGCATTCACAAATCCAAAGTAATTTTAAAGTAGTCAATAAATCTATCTCACGTAGCCATCAAGATGATTTATGCTGTGCTTAAATAGGCAAAGTACAGAGCTTCTGCAACAGTATATAGAATCTGGTGTAGCACAAAAGTGTAATCATGAGTAAGGGTGCTTGGAATAACGCACAAACCACAATCCTCTTATGCAAATGTAGTGTGCCTGAACAGTATTCGCAAACACCTAAATAAGTGGCAAAGACCAAGTAGGATGAGCTCCAAAGAATCAATAATGTAAGAGGCGCAGATCCAGATTGATCCAACCTTGAGTGAGGAAGACATGTTCTAGCCATTCTTAACTGGAGAAATGCAGACAGCATTGAGTTCCATGAAAACTGGAGAAGCTAATGGTCTTGATGAGATTTCATCAGAAATGCTGCTATTATATCTTGTAACGAAGAGCATGTAATGGCTGTTGATGTTTATTGAAGGAAGCAGAAAAAAGCTGGTAACATTCACCAGGTTAGGAAGTATCTGTGGAGCGAGGAAACTAGATAACCTTTTTTAGGTTGATCCTTGATCAGAACGCATGTTGCCTGCATCAGCTGAGTCTTTCCATCATTTTATTTCAGATTTTGCGAATCTACATTATTTTGATTTTCATTGAATTTTGTCATCCAGAAGAGGAAAATTTCTTAAGATGGGGCAGAAAGCCAGGGTGACAGCCATGCCAAAACCTGGAAAGAACCACACCCTTCCAACTAGCCACCTTTTCTCTTTCATTTTTGAGATGTGTCTACAAACTTCTGGAGTGGCTAATCATATAACAAATTTTGCGCACAATGCAACATACTCTAAAGGGTTACCAGGCAAGCGTTAGACAAAATTAGAGCACTTGTGACTAAGTCCTTGTTTTTGCCATCTACACAGAAAATGATTTGCAACAGAGGATGACGGGAACTGTGATTCTTGATGTGACGGCATCTGCCACTTTAGCCTACTGGTCAGGATGTTGAGATTTTCCCTTAATTGATTACGATGGAGGTATTGTAACTTCGGCAGAGTGGAAATCCTAATCGGATTGCCACTCCTCTCCTAGTTTGGTGTTGGTGTGTGGGGGTGGGTGTCGGGTTGTCAGTGCAGGGGGTGGGCAGGTTGTTGGGTGGTTAGTGTGGGGGGTGTGTTGGGTGGTCAGTGCGGGAGTGGGTGTGTCATGTAGTCAGTGGGGGGATGGGTGTGGGTGTTGGGGGCTCCTGTGGAGGTTGGGGTGGGTGGGTGGGGTGAATCCCATGGAGGTTTGGGGTTGGTCAGTACTATCGTTACTCAGGAGTTAGAAATGTTTTTAATTCTTCGAACCTTTTCTGGGTAACTATTGCTGTAAGATAGTTGGAACCACCGGAAATGTGCGATTTAAATTGGAGTTTCAGATGGCTCCCATTGCAGGGAAATTGCTCAATGGACGTTTAAATTTCCTGAATAATTGCCATGCAAGTTTTATGTGGGAGTTTTCAGGGGCGGGTTGGAGGGGGGGTGTTGGGTGTCTCCCAGCACATCTTTGAGGTACCTCACCTCTCGCCCCAGGCTACAATGTCCCAGAGGTGGGAAATTATGTTTCAAGGCAGACAATTGCAGGAAATGCTGGGCAATAAGATGAGCATACTAAGGATCTGGAAAAATGGATCCCCCAAGGGTTACATTCTTGCTCCAGCCCTTTTCAGCATTAATCAAATGATTTGCCTCCAACAATTTTGAGCACATTCAAGTATGCAGAAGGCGTTTACTGAGCTTCGAGAGGCAATTCAATAAGATTGACAACAAATTGAATAAAGATTTGTCAACTATAAACGGCATACTATAAAAAACATGGCGACACGTGCAGTGTGTTGAAGTCAGTGCCACCTTAATCTAGACAACATGAGAGCTCAATATTTCTTGGATAGAGATTGCTGGTACGTGATCCAAAGTCAGTATATCGAGGAGTATCTCCAGATTGCACACTTAACTACAAGTTAACCAAAGCCCACCTCTCCAAGGTAGGTCAGAAGTTCAAAAGCAGAAGAAACCCCTGAATAATCTTGCATCTTCAATGTGGAGCAAATGTGCAATCATTGTGCAGCTCAGCATTAGCTCTTTACTACTCAGTTGGAGAATATTGTGGTCTTTTTTGATTTAAACATTCCATGCAAAATTGATTGATATACAATTAAATCAAAGAGAATAATGACAGACTGAGACTAACAGACACTGGATAGTTACCAGTGTTTGCAAACATATGGCCTCCTAACATCATAACAACAACAAAGAATCTCCTTGAGTAAATCCAAGATGTGCCACAAATGCCATTTTTAACACATATAAGAGGCTCTTAACAAACTACTCATCAGCAAAAAACTAATATGAATTAGGCTACCAACGATCTTCACGACTGATGTTGCTTTGCTATTGGTGAACTTAAATGTGAGATGCTCTGAAGTAATTTCTTTTTCACCCAGCCTCATGGTTTGCCATACTTCAAATTGCTACGCCAGGTGGCAAATGACTACATCTGACTACATTTCTAGTTGTCCTTGAAGCTGGTGGTGGTAAGCTGCTGTTCTGAAACCTTGCAGTCTGTGTGGTGAAGATATTTCCATAGTGCTGTTAGGTGGGGAGTTTCGGGATTTTGACCAATTGACATTACTTCAATTGAAGGAGCTTAGTTGTCATGACTAGATCAGGAGTTGCCTTGATTTTGTTTGGAAGAAACTTTGTTTCTGCAACAGCTTTTTGAAAGATCTAACAATTGTATGGGTAAACAAATGTTACATCCTTTGACCAATTGATTCTCTTAAAGTAGAAAGGTTAATCAACATTTCATTGCACTTAGTACCACACCAGTCATGGTCTGAAATCTAAAGCTTCTGCTATACACCATTCATCCTCGTAGGTTTTAATTTTCACCCTTCTCTCCTGGAGCTGTGCCCAGGTCGAGTCCTTCGTGAGGTAATAGTGCTTAATCATCCAGGTAGCCATTCTTCATGCGTAAGCTTTCACAAGGAGTAACGCTAAATAATCGGGCAAATTGTAGGTAAGTCCAGTGTTGCCCTTATCGGATGACAATGCATAAACAAGTTGTGTACCAAGGCTCACTGGATAGTGATCAGTTATGAGAACTCTGGGTGAATATTCTGTTTTGCTCACCAGCTCTGGCACATGGAGGCCAATTGCAGGGCTCCTGCTGCTGGCTAGCTGAGACCAGTTAACAGAACAGTCTGTAAATTGAGCCTGTAACTCCTGGTCTTCATGTCTTAAATGCACACCTCCTGTACCCACAAAACAATTGGTGAGGTCTCTGTTTATGTCATCGTTCATAGGTGGTTGTAATCTACAACTGCTATTATGTTTGATTGTGGAAAGTTCTTTTGTCATATGGCAAGTTTAATTTTTGGGCGCTACTCGTAGCTTGTATTTGTGCTCGAGTCCTAAACGAACTGTAGAGAACTTTCTGCTATCAATTCAGTTACAGCTTCAAGCGCTATGCAATAAAGGGTTCCATCAGTTATTACAGCAATAACTTATGCAGAATTGTCAGCATGTTCTGTGAAATAAATCCAAATTCAAAATTGTTTTCTTTACAGGAAGAAACCCTAATTTTATGTTTTATCCTAAGGGTAAAATTACAAATAACTGGTATCCTTCAATTTGATGAACCTTTCTAGTTTCTTATATTTGATGCTGATCACAAGGGGCGCAATATATGGGATGAATAAGAACAAAATAATCTCAAAACAGATGAATACTGAACTTCTGTTTTTGTTGCAATGCTAGCTTTGCTTTACCTCTCCAAACCAAATGAGTACAATTTTAGAAATTATTTGGATTTCTGTACCTATGCAGAATCTATCCAGCCTCACCAGAGCTGATGAGACAACTTTGTAGTCTGCAGGATGTAAGTTATGTTTAATGGGCAATAATGGTAACAATGTTCCGACAGGTAGAACAACTGAAAGAAGAGCTAAATTCCAAAGAGTTCCAGGCTGAAGAGCTAAGAAAGAAAGTGACTGTTCTCCAGCTCGAGGTCTCTGCTGTAAGAGTTGACGTTTGCTGTGTATCTGATACTGCAAATGCAGTTTTCTTTTATTTCCTTCTGGCGGTGCTAGGTTCTAGACTAATCCATTCCTCTCCTTTTCAGCTTGCAGTTTGTAGAATAAATCAATGTTGCATTTGCTGCTTCCCCCTCTCAGGCTTGATGTACAATCTCTTTCACTTGGCTTTGTTCCCCAGTGAAATTGTGCTAGTAGCATCCCAAGAAAGCACCCATTTTTAAATTAAGGCGCTGTTTATGGATGTAAGATGGATCAAACAGATTTCCTTTATGATTGTTAATTGCGCTGATAACCAAAATTCAATCTGAATCATTCTAACTGGCATTTACACTATTGCACTATAACTTAGCCCAGCTAACCATTGTTTAAGTGCATAAACTGGTAGGCTGGGCAACTTATAAAATATAGTGAAGTGAAAGAGAATATTGCAGTATGTAGTTGTGTAGAACAAACTTATGCTTTTGCATTCCTGCTGGTTGTGTTGTTGCACTTCACAGGCCTGCAACAATAGAGTTCTAGATCAAAGGCATGATTCAATAAATAAGTCTGCTTAATGTGTCACCTGATCACAATAGCATATGTCCTGAATCTGAATTGCTCTTTGTTAATCTGTATGTATTAATTCAGAGACTCCCAAACCAATCTCTTCAACATGTCTGTTCAAAAATTAAAGCATCTTTTTAACTTGTTGATTTAATAATAATAATTGCTTTATAATAATTTAAATCTGGGTTTGAAGGAGCAATTGTAGCTTTGCTTAACGGACTATTGACATCAAGTTTTCAAATTCAGAATTAATATTTCCTATGTATAGATTTTCAAAAATATTTGAAAATTGTTTTAGTATTTTTGCTCTTTCCAGTTATCACTTTATTTTGATTATTTGGAAAAGGGTTCCACTTTGTTGCTTTTCCCAATAGGACTTCATTAATGTATGAGACTTCACAGTGAATTGACAGGCTGTTTGACTGCAGGTGCATTAGAGCTGAGCCTCATTTGTCCTTATCTGATGCTCACGTTAATATTTTCAGCAGAGGTTTCCGGATAGTGATCAGGATATGTGATTGCTGTTTGCTTTTTTCCTCCTCAATCCGGAGTCCAATTGTATTACCCTTGGTTTCAGCAGAGCTGAGACAAAATAATGCAACATAGGCTGGAGCTCAAAACTGATTCCTACCTGGTCTGTATGACTCTGCTAATCTTTGTGTAAACACATTCAGACGCCAGCAGAGCATGTTGGTTGGCTATTTTTAAAAAAAAACATCTTGTTTTCTATTTAGTAAAAACATCTGTATTAAAGAAAATTAATAAACTGAAAAGATGTACAAGGAGCATTATCTAAGTCATGCAGTTTGTTTTTAGCATTGTAGAATAATATATTTTGATATTAATTATCCAATAATAGTGTAGTACTCTACTTGAGTGCACTATTTGCATTTCTCTTTTATAAATTACCATTTGTGTGGCTTCATAGTTTCTGATGTAATTTTGTGAGCACACAAGTTTAAATTTTGTCCCACTCCTTTATTTTCGTGACCACATGCCAACTATTAACAAGTGGATAGGCAGGCAAACTGTTCCATGTGCTCATGAGGTGTGCAAGCATGCCACAGTGACAACTCTCTGCTTCCTCATGATGACAGCAGAACCATCATAATTTTGTTAACATTGACTATTTTGGGGTTTAGGTCAAAAAATTGAGTGTGGATCCGCATATTGGTGTGTTTGCACTTCTGTGTGTATTGAAACCACATACCACACTGTCTCACAATTAATTATAGTTGAAACAAGCAAAAGTCAGAAGTGTGGTGGGATACTCTGCTTGTCTGGATAAGTGCAGCTCCAACAACACTCAAAAGGCTCGGCACCATCCAGGACAAAGCAGCCCACTTGATTGGTACCCCATTCACCACCTTAAACATCCACTTCCTCCACCACTGATGCACAGTGGCAGCAGTGGGTACCATCTACAAAATGCACTGTAGCAACTCACCAAGGCTCCTTTGACAGTACCTTCCAAACCTGCAACCTCTACCACCTTGAAGGACAAGGGCAGCAGATGCATGGAAACTCGACCACCTGCAAGTTCCCTCCAAGCCACACACTATCCTGTCTTGGAATTATATCATTGTTCCTTCAGTGTTGCGGGATCAAAAGGGGAGCTGGTGGCATAATGGTATTGTCACTGGACTGGTAACCTAGAGACCCAGGATAATGTTTTAGGACTTGGGTTCGAATCCCACCATGGCAAATGGTGGAATTTGAATTCAATAAAAATCTGGAATTTGAAGTCTGATGATGACCTTGAAACCATTGCTGATTGTCATAAAAACCCATCTGGTTCACTAATGTCCTTTAGGGAGGTAATTCTGCTGTCCTTATCTGACCTGCCCTACATGTGACTCCAGACCCACAGCAATGTGGTTGACTCTTGAATGCCCTTTGAACAAGGGCAATTAGGGATGGCCCAGCCAGCGACACCCACATCCCATGAACGAATATAAAAAAATCCTGGAATTCACTCCTTAACTATACTATGGGTGTACCGACACTACATTGACTCCAGCGGTTCAAAGCGGCAGCTCACCGCCACCACCTCAAGGGCAATTGGGAATGGGCAATAAATGCTGGCTTATCCAGTGATGCCCATGTCCCAGGAATGAATTTTTAAAAAAATTTAATATATGCATTTTACAAAGCTTGTTTGAAGTCAGTTATCTAAGCCAGCATTCCCTCTACCTCTATTTGACATACACGGGAAATTTATTCAAGTGTATGGCCCCTTAAAATATTTTTGCATGGCCTGAGCAAGGACTTTTGGATCGCTGTGCAGCTTGGGGAGAAAATTTTCTTTCAATCGCATTTTCCAAACCTGTGACTTTTACCACCTAGAAGGGCAAGAGCAGCAGATGCATGACAACAGCACCATCTGGAAGTTCCCCTCCAAGCCACACACCATCTTGACTTGGAAATATATCACCATCCCTTCACTGTCATTGGGCCAAAATCCTCGAACTCTCTTCATAGCAGCACTGTGGTTGTGCCTACACCATGTGGATTGCAGCGGTTCAAGAAGGCAACTCATCACCATCTTCTTGAAGGCAATTGGGGATAGGCAATAAATGCTGGACAAACTAGTGACACCTGCATCCCATGAAAGAATAAATTTTTTTAAAAAGGTCCGAGACCACTGAAAGTTGCTTTTTTCTGCACTTGTATTTTTTGGCCACCATTGTGCACTTGACAGCTATTCATTTATTGCAAAATTCTGCTCACACATGTTCTTAACAAGAGATTTGGTTTTTAAATTTTTGTAATATTTTTAATTGAATTCACACAGACCTTCAGTGTTTCTAGTAGTCAGATGTTTTTAAGGTGAAGCTGGGTAAGTACATGAGGGAAAAAGAAATAGAAGGGTATGCTGACAGAATTAGATGAAGAGTAATAGGAGGAGGCTTGTATGGAGGCTCATTGGCATAGATAAATTAGGCCAAATGGCCTATCTGTGTTGTAGATCCCAAAGCAAAAGAAAAGGAAGCATTTTGGAATTGATGGGTTTGCAGTAATCTCCTTTGTTACTCTATACGCACATTTGGTCATCTGTGACTTTGTTATGTGGCTGTTTGTTGATACTTGTTCAGAATAGTTTAGCAATGGTGTCGATCAATAATGTTAACTTTACTCTTTGCTTATTTTTTGGAATTCAATACAAAACTGATTTTTCAAACTCTGGTTAAAATTAGATAAGTTACAGATTTTGCAAGGACTTGCAAAAATTCATAGCTTTCAAAGTGAAAAATGTAACTGAACAAAGCCTTATCTATGATCATGCTCAAGTTTGATTGTTTGGTTTCTTTCTCAAAAGGTAAAGTTTTTATACTGAGTCAATGCTTTGTGTTTCCTAGATTGATCAAGTGAAGCAGGAACTTTCCAGAAAGGAAACGGACCTTCTTGCCTTGCAGACAAAGCTTGAAACGCTGACAAACCAATTTTCAGACAGCAAACAACACGTGGAAGTGCTCAAAGAATCGCTAACAGCAAAGGAACAGAGAGCTGCCATATTGCAGACAGAGGTAAAGTTACTCAACAGTAAAGTACTGCACTTTGGAATGAATTTTATGCACACAAAAATTTGAAGGCTTGGAATAAGGGAGTTTCTTTGTTCAGGACTTTTTCAATTCAGGTTGAACAGAATTACTTGAGGCAATAATCTGCAAGTTGTTTTCAACCTTTATTAGTTTTGCATATGTTTACATGATATATATATACACTTGTGTAATTAAAAATGTGGCATATATCGCATAAACTAGGCATGGATGATTGCGTCAAATAACCACCCTCTGTTAAACGTTGATATTTCAAATATGGGTAGATAAAAAAGCTACTAACAAGGAAAGAGGAATACATACAAAACTATCAGATAAAAGCAAAAAACTGTGGATGCTGGAAGTCCAAAACAAAAACAAAAATAAAAATACCTGGAAAAACTCAGCAGGTCTGACAGCATCTGCGGAGAGGAATACAGTTAACGTTTCGACTCCGTATGACTCTTCAACAGAACTAAAGAAAAATAGAAAAGAGGTGAAATATAAGCTGGTTTAAGGGGGGTGGGACAGGTAGAGCTGGATAGAGGGACAGGTAGAGCTGGATAGAGGGCCAATGATAGGTGGAGATTGCCAAAAGATGCCATGGACAAAAGGACAAAGAGGTGGTGATATTAGCTAAGAAATTTGCTAATAGGTGACATTAAGGGTAGAAAGCAGGACGAGCAAAGTACAGATAACCCTAGTAGGGGTGGGGTGGGGGGAAGGGATTGAAATAGGCTAAAAGTTAGAGATAAAACAATGGATGGAAATACATTTAAAAATAATGGAAATAGACCGGAAAAGAAAAATCTATATAAATTATTGGAAAAAACAAAGAGGGGGAAGAAACGGAAAGGGGGTGGGGATGGAGGAGAGAGTTCACGATCTAAAGTTGTTGAACTCAATATTCAGTCCGGAAGGCTGTAAAGATGAGGTGCTGTTCCTCCAGTTTGCGTTGAGCTTCACTGGAACATTGCATCAGGCCAAGGATGGACATGTGGGCATGAGAGCAGGGTGGTGTGTTGAAATTGAGCTTCATTGCTCAATTTTTTTTCCGGAGTACTTATTTGGTACCAGCAACCACATAGTTCACCAATCTCAGTTTTGGGTTCATTGTTTCAGTTTGGCCATGGAAAAGGACAAGAAACAATCCAGAGTAGGGATAATTAATTGCTGGGAAGCCAACTTCGATGGGATGAGAATGCATCGGAGTCGTGAGAGTAGGAATCAAATGTTGGCAGAAAAGACGGTGGCTGAATAGGCTACTTTTGAAGAAAAAATATTACCGGCACTGTCAAGGTATATTCCCTTGAAGGGGAAAGGTAGGACAGATAAACCCAGAGCACCCTTGATGAGAGAGTGATAGAGATGAAGATGAAAAGGAAGACGTAAGCATACAACAGAAAATACCGTGGAGAATCAAGCTGAATATAGAAGGCCCAGAGGGGAAGTTTAAAAAATAACCACTAAGAAAAAAGCAAGGCAAGAGAGGCTGGCAGCTAATATAAAATGGAACCCCAAGGTCTTCTATAAGCATATAAATAATAAAAGGGTGGTAAAAGAAAGAGTAGGGCTGATTAGGGATT
Organism: Cetorhinus maximus; assembly: GCF_964194155.1. Lineage (NCBI taxonomy): Eukaryota > Metazoa > Chordata > Chondrichthyes > Lamniformes > Cetorhinidae > Cetorhinus > Cetorhinus maximus. The sequence goes on along the minus strand of NC_135900.1, from coordinate 50,253,034 downwards.
AAAAAAGGAGAGTTGCACGTGGAGGCAGGAGAAATAGTGGAGGTATTAAATGAGTACTTTGCACCTTTCTTTACAAAGTAAGAAGATGCTACCCAGGCTGAGATGAGAGAGGAGGTAACTGGTACACTGGAAGAATTTACAATTGGGAAGTGGGAAGTAGAAAAGCTATCTTTACTTGAAATTGATGAGGTACTAGGACCAGATGAGATGCATCTAAGGGTACTCAGGGAGGTGAAAGTGGAAATTGCAGAGGCAGTAGTGATAATCTTCCAGTCTTCCTTAGACACAAGGGTGTTGCCAGAGGACTGCGAATGTTACACCCTTGTTCAAAAAGGGGTCCGAGGATAAAGCTGGCAACTACAGACCAGTCTGTTTGATGTTAGTGGCCGGGAAACTTCTGGAAACTATAGTTCGGTACAAAATCAATAGTCACTTAGACAAGTGCAGGATAATTAAGGATGGGTTAAGCATGGATTCATTAAGGGAAAATCATGTGAAACTGACTTGCTGGGGTTTTTTGAGGAGGTAACAGAAGGTTGATAAGGGCAATGCTGTTGATGTGTATATGGATTTTCAAAAGGGATTGCATACAGTGCCACACAAAACACTTGTGAGCAAAATTCTAGCTCATGGATAAAAGGGGAAGTAGGCACTTGGATAAGAAACTTGCTGGGCGACAGGGGACAAAGAGCAGTGGTTAATGGATGTTTTTCAAATTGGAAGAAGGTTTGTAGTGGAGTACCCCAAGGGTCAGTGTTGGGACCCTTGCTCTTCCCTAAAATAGATTAATGACCTAGACTGTGGTGTTCAGGGCATGTTTTCAAAATTTGCAGATGACATGAAGATTGGAAACGCTGTCAACTGTGATGAGGATAGCCTTGAACTTCAAAAGGACATAGATATGTTGGTGGATTGGGCAGACAAGTGGCAGATGAAGTTCAATGCAGAGAAGTGTGAAGTGATTCATTTTGGCAGGACGAATATGGAGAGACAGTATAAAATAAAGGGAGAAACTGAAGGAGCTACAGGAACAGAGGGACCTTTGTATATGTACATTAGTTATTGAAGATGGCAAGGCACATTGAGAGAGCAGTTAATAAAGCTTTATTAATAGGGGCAGTGAGTACAAGAGTAAGGAGGTCATGTTGAACTTGTATAAGACATGAGTTTGGCCTTATCTGGAGTACTGCATCCAGTTCTGGGCGCCCTACTTGGGGAAGGATGTGAAGGCATTGGAGAGAGTACAGAGGAGATTCACAAGAATGATTCCAGGGTTAAGGAACTTTAGCCAGGATGGATTGGAGAGGTTGTGACTGTTTTCCATGGAGAAAAGAAGGTTGAGAGGAGACTTGGTAGAGGTAGTCAAAATCCTGAGGGGCATGGACAGGGTAAATGGTGAGAAACTGTTCCCACTCAAGGGAGCATCAAGAACTAGAGGGCACACATTCAAAATAATTGGCAAAAGGAGTAAAAGTGATGAGGAAAATATTTTTCACCCAAAGGATGGTTGGAGTCTGGAATGAACCTCCTGAGAGGGTGGTGGAGGCGGATCGATGGAGGTATTCAAAAGGGAATTGGATTGCTATCTGAAAAAGAATATGCAAGGTACGGGGATAAGGCAGGGGAGCGGGACTAGGTAGGATACTCTTTCAGAGAGCCAGTACAGACTTGATGGCCTGAATGACTACCTGCAATGTTAAGATTTTGTGATTCTAGTTTTGTAGCAAGAAGATAAGTACTAAAAGCAGGAATAGGCCATTTAACCCTTTGAACCTGCTCCATCAGTCACAAGATCTTGGCTAATCTTGTACCTCAATTCCATCTTCCCCAACTATCTCCATTCCCTCAATTTCTTCAGTGCACAAAAATCTAGTGACCTTTGTCTCGAATACACTCCAAAACTGAGCATTCATTGGTTAATTAAGGATAACAACGTTGCAGTGCTGGAGAGGAAGAATTAAGGACAGAATCTATTTGGCTAGAGCTAAGGAATAAAATAAGGTGCAATTAAGTGTAGTTAATAGGCCACCAACTAGTGAAAAGATGTGGAAGAAAAAAATTATAAGGATATTGCAGAGAAGTGTAAGAATTGTAGTAGTTGTAATGAAGAACCTTAAATTTCTGAATATAAACTGGATACTAGTAAAGGGCAGGGAGGAGTAAGGGTTCCTAGGGTTTTGTTGAGGAAAATTTTCTATAGCAATATATTTCCAATCCCAATGAGAAATAAGGTGCTACTGGACCTGGCTCTTGGGAATGAGCTGGACCAAGTAGACCTAGTGTCAGTAGGGGAACATTTTAGGGGACTGTGATCATTGTGTCACAAGATTTATGTTTGTTATGGAAAAGGACAAATAACAATCCAGAGTAACCATAATTAACTGGAGGAAAGCCAACTTCAGTGGGAACAGACAAGGTATACATTCCGATGAAGTGGAAAGGCTGGGCAAACAAATCCAGAGCTACCTGGATGACAGAAGAGACTAAGATTGAGATGAAGAATGTTAGGAAATAGAGAGAATCTAAGTTATATTTGTATTCGTAGGTGTTAGGAATGAGTTTTAGCTTTAAATTTTAAGCTTGATCTGTATTTCTGTATGTGTTGGTTAAGAAAGGTCAAATAGAGTTTTAGTTTCATTTTAAAAGGTGCTTGCATTTCTAATGAGTTTTACGACTCGTAAAGAAAAGTTAAACAAACAAGGATAGAAGAATCAGACTGTTGCCGAGCTACAGGGGTCCTGAGAGACAGGTCCCTCCCACAGAAACACACAGACAAGAGAAACAACAGTTTTGATTTGGAAGCTATGGAGTTCAGCTGGTTTTTGAAGTTGCTGCCAGGAGAGACTGGAGCAAAGGGGACAGATAGCCAGTCCCAAGCTAAAGAAAAACCCTAAAAATCTAGGGGAGTGGAAGAGGGGAAAGTCCGAAGAAGACCTTCTAGTCAAAGGAAGGGCAGGAATCTGGATAAGGTCTTGTTAGTGAAGTTAAGAGTGAGGGGCAGGAGAAAGACTCCAAGCCTCAGATTTAAAGAGACAAAAGCTGCAGAAAACAGATGTAAAGTGAGGACAGCTGGCAAGAGACAAGAAGATCCAAAGAGACGGCTGAAGGCCTGTAACTCTTTGCTTTGGGCATGTGAGGCAATGGTACTGTTGATGGCTGAGTCAGTGAGAAAGAATGCGCGGAGGAAAGCTTGAATGCTTGTGGTGACCCAGAGAAGAGAAACATTGGAAGGAGAGTTTGAAACCCTGGAGGTGAATCCTTGTGGAAGGTGTCTGAGAGAAAGCATCCATTTGGGAGAAGATTCCAAATTGAATTCTTGGAGAGTGGAGATTGGAAACCCTCGTGTGAAGGCCGAAGTTCAGTGAGACTGGTTGGCTCACGGTGTGACAAAACATCTGCAGGAGCTGAGGAGAGATCCATAGTTTGATCCATCTGTTTTTGGTGGCATCTGTCACTTGGTTTCAGAGTGTGGTGTGTCTGACCACAGGGTGTCTATTGCTTTACATGTGATCATGAGAGTAAAAGATAGCTTTCGTAACTTGTGTTATCCTTACAAATCTGTATACATCTATAAAGGTATAGTTGAGGGCGAAGGAGTATTGTAATATAGTTAATCTTTTCTTGTTGAATAAATGTTTTATTCTCTTATTAAAAGTTCATTAGCTGATTGGTGACTCTGTTCAGTAGCCCCTCTCCACATATCTAAACAAACAAGTAAAAGTTAGGATCTATCAAGCTGAGTTCCGCTCTCGGACCAGGCTTGTCCAGGGGTAATCTCAGCTGGCGATCATAACAAGAATAAAAAATGTGCTTAGGACAGACGTCAGGTGGACAATACAACTGTAAACCAGCCAGAATATAGAAGGTCCAGAGAGGAAGTGAAAAAGAATATAGGAGCAGCAAAGAGAGATTAGGAAAAGAGTAGCAGTTAATATAGAAGGGAATTCAAACTTTCCTATAGGTATATAAATAGTAAAAGGCTGGTAAATGGAGGAGTGGGATTGATTAGGGACCAAAAATGATTTATGCATAGAGACTGGGGGCATGGCTGAGGTATTAACTGAATGCCTCACATCTGTCTTTACCAAGGAAAAAATCCTACGCAGGTCGTGGTGAAAGAGGAGGTAGTTCAGTCACTGGTTTAAAATTGATAGGAGGTGGTATTGGAAAGGCTGCCTGTACTTCACTTCAAGTTGATAAGACACCAGGACCAGATGAGTTGCATCCAAGGATACGGAGGGAAGTGAGAGTGGAAATTGCAGAAGCGCTGGCCATAATTTTACAATCTTATAGTGTGGGGTGGCGTCAGAGGACTAGAGAATTGCAAACGTTACACTCTTGGCCAAAAAGGGTGTAAAGATAAACCCAGTAACTACAGGCCAATCAATTTAACCTCAGTGGTGGGGAGGCTTCCAGAAATGATCATTCGGGACAAAGTTAATAGTCACTTGGACAGATGTGGGTTAATTAAGGAAAGCTAGCGTGTATTTGTTAAGGGGAAATTGTGTTTAAGTAACTTGCTGGAGTGTTTGAAGAGATAACGGAGGAGGTTGATGAGGCCATTGCAGCTGATGTGTACGTGGACTTTCAAAAGGCATTTGATATGTGCCACACAACAGACTTGTGAGCTCATGGAATAAAAGGGACAGTAGCAACATGGATATGGAATTGGTTGAGTGGCTGGAAACAGAGTTGTGGTTAATTGATGTTTTTCAGACTGGAGGAAGGTTGATAATGAAGTTCTCCAGGGATCATTGTTGGGATGCTTTCCCTTCCTGATATACATTCATGACGTAGAAATATGTGTACATTGCACTAGTTTGAAATTTGTGGATCATACAAAACTTGAAAGCATTGTGAACAGTGGGGAGGGTAGTGTAGAATTGTAGTATGGGTTGGTGGAATGGCTGGACAAGTGGCAGATGAAAGTCAGTGCAGAGAAGTGATCCGCGTTGGAAGAACGAGAAGGGACAATCTCAAAGGGTAAAATTCTTTTGGGGATGCAGGAGCAGAGGTACCTGGTATATGTGTGTCTAAATTATTGAAGGTGGCAGGGCAGGTTGAGAGCACGGTTAAGAAAGCATACAGCATCCCAGGCTTTATTAATAGGGGCATAGAGTATAAAAGCACGGAAGTTATATTAAACTTGCACAGAACACTGGTTCAACCTCAACTGTGCATCCAGTTCTGGGCATCACACTTTAGGACAGATGTTGAGATATTAGAGACAGTGCGGAAAAGATTCAAGAATTGTTGCAGCGATGGGGATCATCAGATACATGGATAGATTCAAGAAGTTGGGACTGTTTTCCTTGGAGGAGAGCAGGCTGAGAGGAGATTTGATGGAGGTGTTACGACCACAAGCTGAACAAGTCAGACCCCAGAGTGAAGTCTGTCTCGCTGATCATAAACCTTATTGTGAAAATAAGCAGGAAGAGCTACTGACCTCAAAAGCATAGAATTCTGGTACCACGTTTAGAATTTAAAAAATTAAAAGTTTCATTAAAAAGAAAAAACACAAGCACACAAGATAAGGGTTACACAGTTAAACAATTTACAGAACAACATCTAAAAAATATGCTTGGTCAAAAGTGCACAATTAAACTACCTTTCTGGCAACAACCCCTTAGGGATTTTTAACCATAAGAATCCAGTAAATATTACTCAAATCAAGGAATTGTCACTTTAATAAAGGTACACTTCACGACTTCTCAGACACTTCTGCTCTGATGTGGAATTCCAAAAGGAAGTTCAGAAACAAACTGTTTCCTATAATAAAGACTCTCCTGGCTTAACACTGGGTGACTCCCTTAAATTCAAAACTTTCACAGCTTCTCAGCAGCTCACACACTAAGGAGTTGGCCTTGAGTGGATTCCCCCACAGCAACTCTCAACAGTTGAACCTCTCTTTCCATAAGTATCTTTTTCCCTTTCGTCTCAGGTTCCATTGTCCTCTAACACCTGTTTGAAACTCAACTTCTCCAAATATAAAAACCTTCCATGTTTTCTATTTTGCTTCTACTTTCGGGTCAATAAAATTTAATATACTTCCCCTGTTTACTCATGGAACCCCTGTAAGATGTAAATATTCCTTCTCACTCTGAACCCCCTTTTGAAATTCAACAGCTGAAAAATCAATTTGCCAACTTAGTTCAGAATGCAAATTTCAAATCCAACCTATTTACTTGTAACTCAAACCCACCGTAACCTCTCATTATAAATGCACAAACTTAATACTTCAAACCTTTCATCTCTTAGACCTCTCAGACAACCTAGCCTCCAGTAACCTTCCCCCTGTTTAACTAACTCTGGACACCCCCAACCCAGACAGCTTTCTGCACAGACAATTTAATCATAAGAAAATACATATCTCATCTTAGAGGTATTCAAAATTAACAAGGGTCTGGATACAGTAGATAGGGAATAACTGTTCCCATTGATGAAAGGATCGAGAACAAGGGGGCACAGATTTAAAGTAATTGGCAAAAGCAGCAATAGCAACATATAGAAAAATCTTTTTCATGAAGCGAGTGATTAGGATCTGAATGCACTGCTTGAATGCATGGTGGAGATGGATTCATTTAACACATTCAAGAGAGAATTGGATTGTTATCTGAAAAGGAAGAATTCGCAAGGCAGTGGAGAGAAGGCAGAGGAGTGGCACTTGTTAAGTTGCTCGTTTGGAGAGCTGGCACAGACATGACAGACTGAATGGTCTCCTGTGCTGCAACAGTTGTGATTCTGTGCCCGCAGCCCTAAATGGCCAACCTTTGACTCTGAGACCATGACCCAATGTTCTATGTTCCAAGCAAGAGGCAAGACTTTCTCTGCATTTATCTCATCAACCCCCTTAAGAATTTGATGTTTTAATTATATCATCTCTCATTCTTCTAAATTTCATGGAATATAGGCTGAGTCTGCTCAGTCTCTCCTCATAGGACAATGCCCTCATCCCAGGAACCATTCTCATGAATCTTCGTTACACTCCGTCTAGGGCAGATGTGTCCTTCCTTTATATAAGGAGACCAAAGGTGCACACACTACTCCAGGTATGGCCTGCCAATGCCCTGTATATTTGTATTTAGGCTCCTTTACTTTTATAACCCAATCCCTTTGCAATGAAGGCTAAGGTATCATTTGCCTTTCTAATTGCTTGGTGCTTGCAAAAAATCTCCATGTTACTTTCTGTGATGTATGTATAAAGGCAGCCAAATTACTATGCCAACATTTCCCAGTTTCTTGTCATTCAAAAAAAAATTCTGCTTTTTTATTTTTCTTACCCAGATAGTGAACTTTACACTTCGCCATATTGTATTCCATCTTCCATGTTTTCCTCTCCTCGCTCAACCTGCCTTGATTCTTTTTCATCCTCTGTGTCCTCATCACTGTCCACTTTCCCACTTTGTTTTGGAGGTGTCAGCTGTGGCTCAGTTCATAGCACCCTCGCCTTTGAATCAGAGGGTTGTGGGTTCATGTCCCACTCCCGGAAAACCAAGAACTGTGATTGTACTCGAAAGAGTTGCAATCTGTGACTGTTGGTAACTCGAAAGAGTTTCCCACTTTGTTTTGGCAGCAAGCTTGGATACACACCGTCTGTCCCTTCATCTAAGTAATTAATATAGATTGTAAATAGCTGAGACCCAAATACTGATCGTTGTGGTACCCTGCTAGTAATAGCCTGCCAACCTGAAAATGTCCCATTTATTCCTATTCTCTGCTTTCTGTCCATTTAACCAAGCTAATAGATTGCACTCAATCCCGGGTTCTAATTTTTAGCAATAGCTTCTTGTGTGGCAGCTTATCAAATTTTTTTTGATAATCCATTTTCATTATATCCATTGGTTTCCCCCCCTTATCTGTCCTCCAAATACTAATAGATTTTTCAAATTCCCTTTTTTATAAATCGCATTGACTCTGCTTAATAATATGATTTTTCTAAATGCCCTCTTATCACATCCCTGATAATAGATTGTAGGGTTTTGCCTACTACTGATGCCTGATTAGTTGGCTTTTCGTTCCCTATTTCCCCTCTTCCTCCCTTCTTAAAAAGTAAGGTTATGTTTCCCACCTTCCAATCTTTGGGAACTGATCCAGAACCTAAAGAATTCTGGAGCAGAACGACATCATAAATCAGCGAGAGAAAACAAGAATCCTGAGCAGCAGAGCGGGGCCAGAAATCAACGAAAGAAAGCGAGAATTTGCAAGAGCAGAGCAAGGCATGCAGGAACCAGTCAGAGCCTGTGTTCGGAAACAAAAATTGAGGTGTAACATCATAGGGAAGCAGGGAGGTGATTGGCTGGTGAGTATTTCCTATTCATCTCACCTAAACTAGGGAATAAGTAGATGATTGATTCAAATAAGAATATAAGCACAAACAAAGCTAGATGCATTTATTAAAATTGAATTAAGAAAATAATGAGTTAATGAAAACATAATAAAGATGACAGGACAGATGATGTGCTGCAGCTGCAGTATGAGAGTATGGTGAACCCCAATGTGATCCATGGCAAACGCATCTGCAATAAGTGTCTGTGGCTCGAGGAGCTTCCACTCAGAGTCAGTGAGCTAGAGGCCAAGCTACAGGCACAGTGATGCATCAGGGAGGGGGAAAGATACCTGCACACTTAGTTCCATAAGGCAGCCATACCCCTTAAGTATAATTTGGTCTATGGTCAGGTACAGGAGGGTTTGACTGTGAGCGAGGCAGTTATGGGGATTAAACAGGTAGAAGTGGAGGAGCCTCGCCTTTACAATTGTGTAACAGGTTTGAGCTTCTTGTAGCTTGTACAGAGGAGAGCAGGGGCTGCGGGGTGGATGAGCAAACTGTACGTAGCATTCATAACAAAATTGATGAATTGTCAGTTTAAATAGAAATAAATATATGTGACCTGACAGCCATTACAGAGACCTTGCTGCAAGGTGACCAATGCTGGGACTGATTATTCAAGGGTGCTGGGCAGTTTGGAAGGACATGAAGCTAGGAAAAGGTGGTGGGGTTGCTCTGTTAATTAAGGATGACATTTGTATAATAGTAACAGATGACTTTGGTTCTAAAGATCCAGCTGTATAATTACTTTGAATAAAGGTAAGAAATAGCAAAGGGAAGAAGTGAATTGTGGGAGCAGTTTTTAGGCCTCCACACAGGAACAACACTGTAGATGGGGTATACAGGAAGAATTAATGCAGGCTTGTAAGAAAGGTGCTGCAATAATAATGGGTGATTTCAATCTGCGTATAGATTGGATAAATCAGATCAGCAAAGGTACCCTGGAAGATGAGTTCATAGATTGTATTCAGGACAATCTCTTAGAGCAGTATGTTCTAGTGCCAACTAGGGAGCAGACTTTACTAGACTTGGTAGTATGCAATGAGGGAGGATTGGTGAATGACTTCATAGTCAAAGAGCCTTTTAGTAGCAGTGATCATAACATAATTGAATTTCACATTCAGTTTGAGGATGAGGCAAGTAGGTCTAAGACGAGTGTTTTGAACTTAAATAAATGCAATTACAAGGATATGAGGACAGAGTTGGCTAAAGTGAACTGAGAAATTAAATTAAGGGGTAGTGGTAAAAGATGTAATTGCCAGTGCTATCAAGTGGCGCTTATACAGCAATAACCTGCTCACTACTCCGTTTGGTTTCTGCCAGGGCTTCTCTGTTCCAGTAAATGTTACAGCCTTGGTGCAAACATGGACAAAAGAGCTGAATTTTGGGGATGAGGCATGAATGACTACCCTTGATATCAAGGCCGTGCATGGTATTGACCATGTGTGGTATCAAGGAGCCCTTGCAAAATTGAAGTCAACGGGAATAGAGGGGAAAACTTGCCGCTAGTTGGAGCCACAACTAGCACAAAGGAAGATGGTTGTGGTTGATAGAGGCCAGTTATCTCAGTTCCAGGACGTAGCTGCAGGAGTTTCTCTGGGTAGTGTCCTGGGCCCAAAAATTTTCAACTGCTTCATCAATGATCTTCCCTCCATCATATGGTTAGAAGTCAGGATGTTTGCTGATGATTGCACAGAGTTTGGTACTATTTGCAGCCACTCAGCTACCGTACCAGTTCGTACAGCAAGACCTGGACAACATTCAGACTTGAGCTGATGTGTGGCATGTATGTCACATGCCACAAGTGACAGGCCATGACCATCTTCAGCACACAAAATTCAACATCTCTCCTTGAGGTTCAATGGCATATCAGTACTGAATAACTCACCGTTAACATCCAGGGGGTTACCATTGACCAAAAAATTAACTGGACCAGGCGTATAAATACTGTGGCTACAAGAGCCGATCAAAGGCTAGGATTTCTGTGGTGTGTAACTCACCACCTGACTCCTCAAAGCTTGTCCACCATTGGTGATGATGGAATTCTCTCCACCTGCCTTGTTTGAGTGCAGATTATACAAGGCTGTGGTAATGGGACAAATTAAGCAATAAGTGGGTCCAGAGGAGTTGTTTCTGGCAACAACAGAACCATTACCAGCATCTGTCTGAAAAAAATAACAGCAGTATTTGTGATCTGAGATTGTTGAAATTAATGAGTCTGCAAGATTGTCAAGTGTCCAATTAAAAGTTGAGGTACTGTTCTTCAAGGTTCTGTTGAGTTTCATTTGAACCATGTTGGAGACAGTGATCAGGGTGGGATGGAGGATTAAAATGCTCTGTTGTTTAAAATTTTTTGAAATTTATGCAGTATGTACTTTGTTTTTTATGCATTGGCTAAATAGTTAATGGACCAATAAGAACAATTAAATGAATAATGTCATCTTGGTTCTCCTGAAATTGGGAGTGAGAATGAGATGCCTTCCTGACAGTGAATGTATTGAATATTAATTTTAGCACTTTTTTGTTTATTTTTTACTTTGTGCACTTGTACTATATTGACAGCCTTCTGTCTCATGCGGTGGTGTTCAGTTCTGTGTTAAGCATTGCCTACTGTGGCTCAGAAGCCCCAAGTTGGCATAGCAGTCTCTACCACATTTGCTGTAGATGAAGACAATGGACAATGAAAAGGTGCAGGATTTGCTGGCCTCCATCTGCTTTGGGCTCTCTTTTCAGACAACTGAGCTTTCCATTTCTGCTTACCTCCTCCAAGCAGTCAGCCTCCAGAGGTCATGGCAGTTGACAACTGTCTCCTAGTTTTCAGTATCAATATCTGCCATCTTCATGTCTTGCTTGTAGTTGTTGTTGTAGCAGAGGTATGGACGCCCAGGAGGCTGTGACCCAGTGGCCATTATCGATGGTTTCATGGTTTTAATTCTAGAGTTTTTGAATTCAAATTCCACCATCTGGTGACAATACCACTACACCACTGCCTCCCTGCACTGTAGAGGAGTGTGCTTGAGATGGGGGCTTGGTAGACTCACCTCAGTCAGGTCAGATTGCTCAGTAAGGTTAGTGTTGTCCCACACACATTCACTCAGCTTGGACATAACATTGCACCTTTTGCGATGCATTTGAACTTTTTCACAGTGAGGTTGCATACCACTAGAGTGTGCTGTGATACAATTTTTATTTAAATTTTGCACAAGGATGCTTAATTTCAAAGGTGCATTCAAGATCAGTTGGGATTTTTATGTGTTTTAATAGCTTCCTTTTGAGCTTTTGATTCAAAATCTCAGCCTGTGGTGTAGGTGCACCCACAGTGCCTATCTCAGAAGTCTGGACTGGACTTGTTATTTTCCTATAGTCATAATTCTTAAAAGTTGAAGGCAGAGATTCTGTTGTCTGAGCATTGTGCACAATTTACAAGGATGGAAATAGTCGCATTTAAGTTAGTCAAATGAAGCGATACTACTGCCTTTAACAAAAATAATTGGATTATTTATCTTTTTTTAAGAAAAGCTGGAGCAAAAACTGTGGAAACTTTATTCTCTGATTACATAACTTTTGTTTTCCAGTAACAAATATTGAGAAACTTGTGACAATTTATTCATAGTAGAGCAAAGGAGATGGGCAGCCAGTCTATCTGTCTGTCTTTAGGAAAATCCAATTCTGAATTATTTTTTGGCATATTTTTTCAAAGGAAGCAGTGCTTTGGTTTTTTTGTTGTTGTGGTTGTTGAAAAATTAAACGTACTAATTGCTGGTATCGGGCAGAATGATATTGATTGGTGGGAGGGTAGATGTGTGAAAACAGAATATGTGGCCAGGAATTAGACATAAAACAGCTAATTTATTTGCAGGGATCTTTCCAAAAGTTCAAAACAAATATGGCAGCTGTTTTGGGATGCTCTCGCACCTCTCCTGTGCCTCACATTGCTGTTAGGCTTTTGCATTTCACCTCTCTTCAATGATGTGAGATACCAGGTATCCACTAGTCAGCTAATACCACATTCAACACCGGTTTCCACTCTACAGTTCTGCCAAATCTGAGGTTCCTCCCTGCACAGTGATTCCAGATCAAAGGATTCCCATGCTGTCAGATCCCAGAAACCTTGCAATGATGCTTCTTAATTTCTGGGCCCCCAGTCCAGTTCTGCCAAAGCCCAGGACTATGCTCCACTTCTACCAAAGCAGTTAAAGTGCCTAAGGTGCAAAACGCAGGGGATTCATGAGCTGCAAGTGGAAGGGATTTCGTATTACATTCTTAAAATTCAATACACCAATGAGTATATCAATCATTGGGTTCCAACATAATTGCAGTGAGTTCCCATTGGGAATCACTTTCGGACCCTTGTGTCCAGATGAAGAGAAAAATCTCTTCCCCCAACCTAGGATTATTTTCTCTATTTTCCATGAAATTTTTCCATGCAGCATAAGCTATTATCTCTTTTTTCACTCATTTGTTTACAGATGTTATTTGTATTGAAGTTCAGCAACATCATCCTTACTCTCTCTGGGTGGGCCAGTGCTGCCAGCATCTGAATAGTGCTAGCCACTCAAGTTCACAGAAAATTACTGTCTATAGTCCAAAGAGCTGTTTGTTTCCTCAAGTTCTGTAGCTGAATGCAATGGTTGATTGAGGAAAAACCTACCAGGCAAATATTTTTAATTTCTTAAAAATACATGATCTGAAAAAGTTTCTCTATGTTTGAACTTTGTTGATACCTCTTGACCAAATGAGCACGGCATATAATTGAAATCTGGTTACTGAGATAGTGCATAGCTGAGTATATTTAGCGTGTGCCATTTTTTATATAGGCCCCTGCCAAGGAAAATGCATGAAATCTAGTTTCAATACTTTTATTGAATTTATTGGGTGATATTTGTAATGGGGAGTGGAATATGTTTCTACTTCACATTTCAGCATCAATTATTCCTATGTTGAGCACAGCATAACTTAGATTGACTAATTCGCAAAAATGCTCCTTACCCTAGTTTTGGAAGCAGTTCATAATAGAATTTAGGTTCTAGTGTGGCAGCATCTCATTTTCATTATTGTGTTTGGAAACACAAGATTTTCCTCTCTGGGAACAAGTGCAGTTATCTGTCATGAGTGAGTGAATATGGTAGGTATCAACAGGTTATTGGGCCTAAACTCACCAGGCACTCCGCTTTCTGAATTATCTACCACCTTGTTCTTAGATCTTCAGCTTGCAGACAAAGTTCCCCACATACACCCATTACAGTAAAAATTACTACTTCTAAGAAGACCACCCCTGACTTCCTCCAGCTTTCTGACTTTATCCTTCTCCCTTGGCAAAGAAAACAATCCTAGTTCTTGAACTAGAATCCTGTAATTTGACAGAAATGCTTTCCTCTTTGTGTATCGTTTTATGATTCTTTCAGCGTCCCGTCCTCTGGGAATCCACCTGTACCAAAATTATCATTTTCCTTAACCTGCTTAATAACTGATTTGCTTTCAATACTTCAGTGCCCATCCTATCTTTTGCACTGTTCTGCCTTTGCTGCCCAGTTAACTTCTAACTTCATGATTTCTAATCGGAAGATTGCAGGTTGCAGTGCATACTGTGCATGACTGGCCTTGTATCCACCTCTAGCTCAACCATCGAAAACAATACTGCCTCTCTCTCTGTATTACCAATAATACTCAAAGGACATTGATTTTTCTAACTCTCATTAGCTCATGAACTTCGTGGTATACGAAATTGGAAATCCTGAACACACGCTCCAACAGGCTGTTTTGATTGGTTAAATTCAAACCTGCAAGAACAAGATCAATAGATTTTCATTTGTTAAGTGTAATTAAGGAAAAACGGTGGTTAAATAATGCCGAGGTACAAATTAGCCATGATCTGATAAAATAACTTGAGGGACTAAACGGCCTTTTCCTGTTCAACCACTTCAGTCTCTTGTTGTCCATGATTTCTTTGAGTGTCTACTGAGATGACGTCCTTGTGTATGAGTTTATGTGCCTAGATTTAAAATTGGAACTCTAACTGGTTGTATTGCACACTGGGCAATACATCGATGGTCCATTTAATTTTCTGTACCTCTTAAAGGCAGGTACCTGACAATAAGCATCAAAAAGACTGTGGCCCTGGAACATGGTGTCATATCTCCACTCCTGATCACACAAAATAACACTCCACTGGAAGTGGTTGGCAAATTCTGCTACCTAGGGTCCATGGTAATCTATCTCTTGATGCTGAACTTGATACATACACAGAAAGCAGCTATCACCTTTGGCCAACTCTCAAAACACGCATGGAATAGCATCAAACTGACTCTTTGGGTCAAGGTGCAGGTTTGTGAGGCCTGTGTTCTCAGCACCTTGCTGTATGGCTGTGAAATGTGAACAACTTAGTTATCAAGAAAGGAAGCTCAACAACTTTTACCTTCTCTGTTTGCAGCACATTCTGGGCATCTCCTGGAAGCTTAGAATCATGAATGTAGCAGTTGTCTCAAAGGGAAAGTTTTCCCAAGTATGTCAGCACTCATGAAATAGAGCTGATTTTGCTGGCTCAGGCATGTTTACAGGATGGAAGACGGTCACATACTTAAGGATTATCTGTATGGTGAGGTAGCTGGAATCCTACAACCAGTAGGATAGCCAAAGCTCCGCTTTAGGATGCTGGTAAGCATAATATGAAGGCCCTAAACATAGATTCTCACATCTGGGAGAGAGTAGCTAAAGACAGGAAAATGACGACATCATCTGTTGTGGGCTGTTGTACATGATGATCAGTGGCAACAGCGGCTTGGCAACAGGCACCAACATCAAAAACAACAGGCCACAATGACACCTGATAACCACTTCATATGTGGCACTTGTGGCAGAACCTGACTGTCTTGGATTGGTCTCTTCAGCCACCAGCAGAAGTGCAACAAGAGTTTGCTGACGCCCAGAATTTCAACCATATTCTGCTGACAGAAATATTTTTCATTCCAGCTTCTAAACTCTCAAACTAAACTGCCTGAACAGAGAACCACTCCTAGCAACCTATTCACCCCTACAATTAGCTATTTTCTATTTCTACAATTTTTCTATTTTCCAGCCACCATTTACTGGAACTCAGATGTTTGTTATAAACCAGGAATGAGATCCTCGTTCTTAAAGGGACCACCAACCCCAAGAAAAGATGTAGATTTTTTACCCAAAAGCACATGGACCTTCACAAGTATTATGTTTTGGTGGAGACCATTACATTTGGAAAGAAATTTGAACTCCCAGTTATTAACTGAAAGAATTAAGTTTTAAATAAAAAACCTTTACAAGTGTTAAACAAAGCAAGTACTACACTTAACACTATATTTTACACTTTAAACTTTATTCTTTAAACCGAAATAACTCAACAGCACTCCTCATTCTACTTAAATTTCCATCCAAGAGTTCCCAATATTTTGCAGGATCTTTAGGATTCCTTCACTTCTGGGACCAAACCAAGGTGGACCACAGCTATCAGGGATTCACACACCTGGGAGACAGTAGTTGAAGACAGGAAAATGACGACATCACCTGTGGGCTGAAGCACTTCTGCTGGTGGCTGAAGAGATCAATCCAAGATAGCCAAGTTCTGCCACATTTATCTTGAATTTAAAAATTTAAGTCCCAAAAGTAAAAATTTTGCTCCTAAAGCATATGAATTATGAAACCATACATTTCCACAATGGCTATTTCTTTTAAGTGCGCAAACTTAAAGTTTAACAGATTGTGTATGAGTTAGGTAAGATGTTCATGTCTGGATATTGCTGTTTCCTTCATACATTTGCCTTAGTATTGTCCTATGCATAGCTACGAGCCAGAGATGAATAGTTGGGAATACAGTGCGGCTAATTTTATTTTTGAGTCACAAATAAATAGATAAAAGACACCAAAGTTGGGCATGTGATCTTAATACTTATTTATACAACGTGTGGATGTGTACTTAAACCTTAGTGTGTGTTTATTGACAAAATGGCCTAAACAGAGGGTGCAGGTCTTTGTAAATTGTTGAATACTTTAGTTTAGTGACTGAATGATGGTACATGTTGGATGAAACATAAACACGTGAACTACCTTAGCCTATGTCCTGTGGGTGTATGTAAGGTGTTTTCTAGTAAAATATAGTGCATGGGGCTGAAGTGATGTCAAAGTAGTGTTATCGCCAGGTGAGAAGGGGTAGAATGGTTCCCCTCTTTTCCCACTCCTTGTTTGACCGCAACAAGTTTATTTTGAAAAGAGTACACTTGCCAATTCAGCGAGTGTTTAACTGTTGAAGTGCTGTTGATCTGCTGTGCAGAGAAAAGTTTCCTTAAGTTTTTTGAAAACACAATAGTACTTACTTCACACCCAATCTAAATAAAAATAATAAACTGCTCTGACTGTCTCACGCACACACATATGCATGCATTTAAGAGTTCACAAATGCAAACAAATGCAAAAGTAAGTTACAAGTGGGAGGATAGATTAAGCAGTTGAGAGTCCAAAAAAAATCAGTTGTATACGCATCTTATAGATCTTCTCAGACTGGGCTTGATGGTCTTTCTGGATTCTGTGTCGAGATGATTTGAAGATGTTCACAGATGATTTATATCTTCGCGTCTGGAGTTGCCAGCTGCTGGGTTGATTCTTAAAATGCTGCCTGTGGCATGCGGGTGATCAAACAACAGGCAGGGCACTTGGTCCTTTATCTTCTGTGTTCGTCTCCTCTTCTGTTCACTGGCCTGAAGAAAAACAGTTTCTTAAAACATGAAAGAGGGTCAGTTGGCTCATCACATACCCTCACAACAACTGACCGGTTAACCATATATGGTTATAGCAAGTTGATCCCTGACATGGTTTAAACATGATTAGATCATGGCTGGAAGAGTTTCTTTCTCATCCAGGTTATATTGTCCAAAGTGATTGTACCTAATGGTTTATTCCGCACCCAGCTGAGTACCCAGGTGCTGTGTGGGCATTTTGTGAACGGGCCAGGAGATGACCTGTTCATATTCCTCTAAGGTGATTGGCTCTGATGGTTTCTTCTGAATAGCCTGGCTCCATTTTAGTGGTTTTGGAATTTGTGGCTACTGTTTTGCAAATATGCAGCCATCTTACAAGCTGTTGTTTCAGTCATTTTTAAAAAAAGCTGCTTTTCAGTCTATGTACTGATCTGGTGGCTTCAGTCCAATAAGTAAAGTCATTTTCGATATAAAACATAGATTTATTACAGTAGCCACATCTGTGGCTAGTTGGTGCTTTCTGTGAACATGACTGCCCATAGCAGATTATTCTAATAGTGCAACATTTTGATAATCTGATATGCATTGAAGGAAATCCATTTTGGAAAGCTGTTCCCTACTTTGTCCAGACCCTAGTTATCATACTGAGTAGATGGGGAGAAACTTTTCCCACTGGTGGATGGATTGATAACCAGAGGGCACCAATTTGAGGGTGATAGGCAAAAGAAACAATGGCAACTTGAGGAAGAGCATTTTTGCCCAGCCGGTGGTTAGGATCTTGGAATGCACTCCCTGAGAATGTGGTGGAGGCAGGTTCAATCGTCAATTTCAAATGAGAATTAGATAATTATCTGAAGAAAATAATTTGCTGGGCTACGTGAAAAAGGCTGAGGAGTGTGACGTGGTGAGTTGCCCTTGTAGAGAGTTCGCACGGACACGGCGGGCTAAATGGCCTCCTTCTGTGTTGTAAACATTCTATGATTACATGCAGCCAGTTACTTTTATTGATCATCATCTTCAAGATATCAAAGAATATTCGGGGTCTCTATGCCACAGCTGGCTTAAACCAATTTTTAAAAAAATCGATTTTACCTCTCTCCATCTGAACTTGTAAAACACTAATCTACATCTTCTGTTAGCATTGGTAAGTAGTCCAAATTGTGTTTGTGTTTTTCGTAAAAGGAAACTTGCATTGGAAAACTTGCTTATCAGTGAACTGAAACATGATTGTTTATCAGCCATGGCTCAGTGGGTTGTGGAGTCAAGTGCCTGTCCAGGACTTAAACACAAAGATCAAGGCTGACACTCCATTACTTTACTGAGAGAACGCAGCACTGTTGGAGGCCTCATCTTTTGGATGAGATGTTAAATAAAGGACCTGTCTGTCCCCTCAAGTGGATGTAAGAGATCCCATTAGCACTTTTTCAAAGAAAAAGGGGAGTTATCCCTAGGGTCCTGGCCAATATTTATCCCTCAATTAGAAAACCGCATTGCCTGGACATTTTAAATTGCTGTTTGTGGGGGCTTGCTGTACATGAATTGACAGCCACATTTGCAACATCGCAACAATACCTCCACATCAAAAATACTTCCTTGGCAGTAAATCACTTTGAGACATCTGGTGGTTATGAAAGGTGCTATACAAGTCTTTCCTTTCTTCTGTGTACAATATACCTTATAATGGAACAAAAAACCCATTTACCTTTGGGATATGCACCAGAGATGATGCAGTTTCCCAGTACAAGTGCTTCGGCACTCTTTTGAGCTGGCAGCACCATGTTGACACTGGTTTTGCTTAACCTGAATTTTAATTGAAATTTATTTTATGTTCCAGTATGTTATGAACTTTCAGATGATATTTTAAAATTTTGAACAAAAACAGACTGTTAAAATGGCTGCTGCCAATCCTGTGACCTTTGGCAGTAACAGCTCGAGACAGTTGTGAGATTCGAGCAAGTAACTAATTACATATGGACATTTAGAGCCATCTGGGAAATGCACCAATCGCTATTTTTAAGGATGGAATGTTAATAAAGGACTATAGCAATCTGGCTGATTTGTCTTTTTGGTTCACCATTGAGAAAAGACACATCGAAACTCAATGTGTGTTAGACGAATGTGAATGGGTCCCCGTCGATCTCCCATTGTATTATGATGGTCCCTCATCTAAATCCAGAGTAGGTAAATTTCAATAGTAAATGACAAACAGGGAATGTTTATTGACCTGATCACCTACCATTTTTGGAAAAGGACTTTGCACTTGTAACATGTCAAATGGTTGAGTCAGCCATGTTGGTTGCTTGCTTTTAAAACAGCAAGAATCAGTTTTGCAGAGACATGGTGATCATCAGAAAGCCATCAAACTAGCTGCAGTCATATGAGCAACGATGGTAATTAACAATACCACCTTGAAAGTGGCTGAAGGACTCTTCCCAACCTGTTCTGACTTCAAGTTCACCTGAAAACCAAACTCCTGGAAATTCAACCACAAAATAGCTTGCAGCTTCTGAGAAACCTTTGCATACAAGACCTTTACTTCAGCTTCAAGCATAAACTCATCTAAGAAGCTACAAGTCTGCCACAAAAGAGACCAAGACAATTGTACTTGATAATCGTATTTTTTTTCCTCTGAGCTTTGTGTGAGTGATAGTGTGTGCGAGATGCGAGAGTGTAACACCACTTTTAAACCTCCGGGACAAATGTGGTGTAATAAATAACCTTTATTTT
Source organism: Cetorhinus maximus (assembly GCF_964194155.1). Lineage (NCBI taxonomy): Eukaryota > Metazoa > Chordata > Chondrichthyes > Lamniformes > Cetorhinidae > Cetorhinus > Cetorhinus maximus. The sequence goes on along the minus strand of NC_135900.1, from coordinate 50,233,258 downwards.
AAGACTCTCAAAAAAGCTTGCTGCTGAAATTATTTAAATTGGGACCATCACTGAAGGTAAGAAAATACAAACATCTCACATACAAAACTCACTGATCACGGATAATAAGAAAACAAATTGTCTGTGACAATTGTAGTAAGTGCTGCAGTAACAAATATAGATCAGATATCAATGAACTGTTTAACATTTATGGGACACTTTAACGTATTCTTTGAGATTTATATCCATGCATTGGCGCTATGGAATTTTATCCCACTGCTGCAACATGAAGCTGAGCAGATAAATGGGTCACTGCGTGCGCTAGCCTGACAGAATAGGAATCATAATTAGCTCATGTCTATTGGCATGCATTCTTTGATATCTCTGATAGGAAATATGCAAAGGATTGCTAAACAGAAATTAAAACTCAGTGTTAGCTTGGTTCAGTTAACATACTCAGAACATTTTGGGTTCAAGCTCCTTGAACACAATGCAGGGTTTAGCTTAAGTGCATTACTAATGCGACTGAATGAATGACATATTGCGCCGAGGCCCATTTAGCTTAAATGGACATAAAAAAATTCTTCGCACAAAACCATGAGGGGTCTAGACAAGAGTAGGTAAAGGGCAACTATTCCCATTTGATGTGCTAGCTCTTTGGTATTAATTCAATTAGTCCAACTCCTCTGCTCTTTCCCTATTGTCCTGTAAATCTTTTTCCTTCACTTGGTTATCCAATTCACTAAAAAAAAAGGCTTAAATTATAACACACTTTCCATGGCCACTGGATGCCTTGAAGTGCTTTTGAGCCAATTAAGTACTTTTTGAAGTGTAACCATTGCTGTTATGTTGGAAACATGGTGGGCTAATTTGCACTCCGCACCCAAATGTCGTATTTGCTTCTCCCCCTTCAATGTATTGGTAAGATACTAAGCATTAGTGCAAAAGGGAAGCAATTTAGTACTAGGGCACTTGCCAAAGAAGCAATTTGAATCCTGAGTAAAGAACACCACTTGTGGTGTCCTTTCCCCTGCCATCCCAATTTACAGAAAGGTGACCACCAGATTCAGGGCCTTCTGGCTACTTTCCAAAAAAGCTGCCAAAGGGCATTCACAATCCAGTCTTTGGCTGCTGTCAGCGGGAAAAAAAAACTTAACCTTTTTGTTTCTCTGTCCTTTGCTTCATGTCCTTCTCCAATCAGAGGCTCATTTCTGAGTGCTCTTCTGTTGGGAATGGAAATGTGATGGGTGGGACAATTACACCCCTTTTTCTTCATTTGAGCCGAGGAACACTGTATTTGTTAGGCGTATTGACCAAGGATATCATGTTTTAAACCTTTTTATTTCTTCATAGCACATTATATTGACTTTGGAAATTATAATGTATATTTGAAGTGGAGGGCATTGAAGTAGTGACCCTCAATTGAACAGAAGTATTTTGAACATGCATTAGGTGTGATTCCAGAATTGGGCAGCATTTGCTGAACAATCCTAAGTGTGCCAAGAATCACACTTACAACCAATTGAAGATCATCAGTCGGACTTGTAATATAGCTCACTTTTGCTTGCTGGAAGCCACGTATATTCATGTGCAGGCAAAAGGAACATGTCCAGACATTATATCTTTTTTGAACAAACAGAAGTATGTTTGCATGCTTGAACAGACTTTAAAAGGCCAGCGTATATACTGGCGTTGTGTACACTCCAGTCTTGCCCCTAGAATGCATGCTAGTGCTTCCAGATTTATGGCCATCTACGGTAAAAGCACCCCATTTATTAACTCCTTTTGATATAAATGTTGAATACAGAATGTCTGACATGTAAGACATCCCTTTTTGATTTTGACCCACATATGAAAAGAGCCATCTAGAAACCAAACGAGGGAATTCATAAAAATATGCCAGTGCAGGAAGTCATTGATCAGTGCTGGATGTGTAATCACAGCAATGTAAAGTCTTGATGAATGTCAGGTTTGATGGATTATGTCAAAGTTATTTTTGCATTTTGTGACCTAAAAAAATGCCAATTATGCATGTATGTTTTTGAATATGCAAGAAAGCAAAGGATCTTTATGCAAGTTTGTAACTTTATTGTAATAATCCTCTTGCTCAATTTTCATAGTAGCATCATTAACTGTGCAATGTATTGATATTGATGTATTGATACTTCTGATAGGTGGGCGCAAGACACCACAGAATAACATAGTCATTGCTGTGTTTCTCCGAGGTGGATGCACTGCGTCTGCGGCTTGAAGAGAAGGAAAGCATGTTAAATAAGAAGTCAAAGCAGATGCAAGAAATGGCTGAAGAAAAGGGAATCTTGGCTGGAGAGATCCGTGATCTGAAGGACATGATGGATGTGAAAGAGCGTAAAGTCACTGTCTTACAAAAGAAAGTGAGTAAAATGATTTCAAATGTTTAGAGAGCTGGGATCGTGGGAGAGAATATTTTATTTCCATGGATTAATATGAAACTGTTTGAAATACGTAACAAAATAGGGTTATCATGAGTGTACAGAAAAGTGACATAATTGTCCATGTGGCCATTGTGCATTGCATTTTTTAACTGCTCTATGCCGTACATCTTTGTTTAATTAGTGGAAGTAACTTTATCGCAGTTATACACTCTATTTGTGAGGTTGAGCATTGGGAGCAATGCCTTAATGTAAATGAGGCAGTGGCAGGACTGGTGTTAGATAATATGAATGCGACAAGCAATTTTCAGTGGCCGCTATTTTGCAATAATGGCAGTATGAATGCTTCTATCCAGGAGATTTGAACTTGAATCCAGTTGTCATCTGGCGTTTACCCAAAGGGCTTTCCCTCAAAGGGGAGAGTGTTTTGCTGGAAGAGAATGGGGGCAGGTAAACTAATATATAGGCGAGAGAAAAATTATCTACCATTCAGCTTGAGAAGCTTAATGAATTGGATGCTGGAATGAGGCAAACTTGTTTGTTCTCTTTATCAAGAGTGATAGCATAATTTTTGTTTTCTTTCACGGTATGTGGGAGTCTCTGACAAGGCCAGCATTTGTTACCCATTATTAATTGAACTGATTGGTTTGCAGCCCTTTTCAAAAGGCAGTTAAGAGTTGACCATAATTCTGTGACCATATCGGGTAAGGGCGGCGGATTTCCTTCCCTGAAGGGCATTAGTGAACCAGTTTCTACGACCATAGATGATAGCTTCATCGTCACTGTTACTGAGATTAGTAGTACTGAAACAATTCCAGATTTATTAATTGAATTTAAATTCCACCAGCTACCCTGTTGGCACTTGAACCCATGTCCCCAGAGTCTGGGCCTCTGGACTACTCGCCAAGGGACATTACACCACCATCTGCCCTCAAAATAAATGACAACTGCTGGGTATGGGAATGCGTGGACAGGAAGATCCATTTTACCGAAACACTGATGATATTGATGCAATGGCCTTTCACTTCACTCTTCATAACTTCACAGCAAGTTTTAGTAATGTTTAATTAAGCTTGTACAGAATAAAGACCATTCAAACATCTTCCATGCCTGGGGCAGCAGGCCATACCCCAAGCCAGAGAAGAAGACAAACTTCACTCCTTCAGACCTCCCAAGTCCTCCTGAAGACCATTGAAGGCAGGATGAACAGATTCCTGGGTGTGTGTCACCAAGTCACCCTGAATTATCACTTAAAGAGAGAGGACATGTTATTGACCCTCTTAAAGCAGCACTTCTTTAATTATCCCTTCACAACACACATTATAGTTAAGGAGGACTCTAACTTGACACACACTCGGGATACCCACTCCCTTCGCAGCAACTTAGACGCAGTCCCACATTAAAAAGCTCAAACCACCATATTTCTTGCTTCACCTTTCTTGAATCACTTGACATACTCCCCCCCACCCCCCCCTCCACTGTGACCCTCATTCACTTCATCTTTTTGAACAAATTGACACAATTTCCAACAGAGGGGCATACTCCTTGCAGCACTTATGCTATGAGCAGCTAATCCTTGGAGTTGGTGCAAATTATCTCAAGTACAGGAGCAATCCAAATAGGGAAAATTTGGAGGTGCTTTGCCACTGGTTGTCCCGTTGATGTACTTAAATGAGGCTTGTGATAACTTGTTGGGTGGATTGCAGAAAGCCAAATGCGTGGAAATGGCATTCATCTTGCAATTTTTTTTTTGCAGGATTTTTTGCCCATGCTGTTGCCACATGGAAAATGCACTGAAAGCTATAGGAAAATTCAGCCTCAATGGTTCAAGGAAATAGATCTGTCAAAGATAATTTTGTTTTCATGAACCCATGCATTAGTCTCTATTAGTCCATGTTTGTCTGAAAGCTGAGGTTCCCAGTATCATAGGTGCCGGACTTCAACCAATTCAATTTGCTCCATTTGTTATCAAGAAATGGGTGAACACATTGGATATAGTATGGCAGGTCAGCCTTGATTTTTGTGCTCGGGTCCTGAAGTGGGACTTGAACCTGAAACCTCATGACACAGGTGAAAGTGCTGTCAACTGAGCCCTGGCTGTTAAGAGCTCGAACCACAGTGGCTTATAAGGAATTGTTGAATGCTTTGCTTTAACCTTGAGGTCAGAGCGTTAGTGGTTTTGTGAACCTTCTTGGGAAAGTTGATTGGAATGACTGTGATTATATTTAGTATATAGAAGAAAAATTTGTTATACATCCTATGCATGTCATACATTTTCCCTGTCACACTTTATTACTAATATTTGATTGTTATAAAACATTGTCTCCTCTTAGCACAAGCAATGCCAGAGGAGATTTGCTCGTATCAATTAAAAGCAGTATGTTAAATGCTCTGATATCACACTTCAGGTGCCTCTTTTCATTTATTGATTTACAGGATGTGGACGTCGCTGGCTGGGCCAGCATTTATTGCCCATTCCTAATTGCCGTTGAGAAGGTGGTGCTGAGCTGCCACCTTGAACTACTGCAGTTCCTGTGGCGTAGGTACACCCACAGTTCTGTTAGGGAGGGAGTTCCTGGATTTTGACCCAGCGACAGTGAAAGAACAATGATATATTTCCAAGTCAGGATGGTTAGTGGCTTGGAGGGGAACTTCCAGGTGGTGGTGTTCCCATATGTGTGCTGCCCTGGTCCTTCTAGATGGTAGTGGTCGTGAGTTTATAAGGTGCTCCCTAAGGGGAGTTTCTGCAGTGCATCTTGTAGATGGTACACACTGCTGTCACTGTTTGTTGGTGGTGGAGGGAATGAATGTTTGTGGAAGGGGTGCCAATCAAGTGGGCTGCTTTATCCTGGATGGTGTCAAGCTTCTTGAGTGTTGTAAGAGCTAAACTCATCCAGGCAAGTAGAGAGTATTCCATCACAGTCCTGACTTGTGTCTGGTAAATGGGTGGACAGGCTTTGGGGAGTTGGGAGTTGAGTTACTCATCGCAGGATTCCTCACCCCTGACCTGACCTTGAAGCCGCAGTATTTATGTGGCTAGTCCAGTTCAGTTTCTAGTCAATGGCAACCCCAGGATGTTGATAGTGGTCGATTCAGTGATGGTAATGCCATTGAATACCAAGGGGCAATGGTTAGATTCTCTCTTGTTGGAGATGGTCATTGCCTGGCACTTGTGTGGTGCAAATGTTATTTGCCACTTGTCAGCCCAAGGCTGGATATTGTCCAGGTCTTACTGCATTTAGACATGGACTGCTTCAGTGTCTGAGGAGTCGCGAATGGTGCTGAACATTGTGCAATTATCAGCAAACATCCCTACTTCTGACTTTATGATGGAAGGAAGGTCATTGATGAAGCAGCTGAAGATGGTTGGGCTGAGGACACTACCGTGACAAATTCCTGCATTGATGTCCTGGAACTGAGATGATTGACCTCCAACAACCACAACCATCTTCCTTTGTGTTGGAGATAACTCCAAGCAGTTTTCCCCCTGATGGCCATTGACTCCAGTTTTGCTAGGGCTCCTTGATGCCACACTCGGTTAAGTGCAGCCTTGATGTCAAGGGCAGTGTTGTAGTATAAAGATGAGACCACCCAAGTCTGTAAGTTTCTAGTAAGCAAAGATTTTATTCAAGCATGTGCTGGGAGGACGCAGCCTGTTCTACAGTGTGTCTCCCTCTGAAACAAAGGCTGCATAGCATATTTATATCTTTTAGTTATCACATTTCACTATACTTCTTCATAGAACCTCCAGTTACATATCTCATGAGCATAATTATTCAGGTTGCAGATGTCTGTTATTGCACTGGGAGGCTGGGAAATGCCTCAGATCTAATACCTCCCAGTCCGTGCTGTTATCGCCCTAACGTGTTTACCCATCCTGTGAAGGTTGTTAGGTTTTATGACTTGTGATTGTTAGTTGTGTTCCCACAGTACCATACCCATGCCTATGTGTTGGCTATATTTCCCATCATGCCTAGAAAGAGCTCCATGGCTGCACTGGTCTACTTTAAAGCTGTTAATATTCATACTACGTTTACCTATTTTTAAAGCTGTTAATGCACATCTTAATATCAGTTTTAATATCAAATTACTTCATTACCCCACTTCCGTAGTCACACTCACCTCGCCTCTGGAGCTCAGCTCTTTTGTCCATGTTTGAACCAAGGCTGTAGTGAGGTCAAAAGCTGTGAGACCCTGGCGGAACCCAACTTGAGTATCAGTGAGCAGGTTATTGCTAAGCAAGTGCCGCTTGATAGCATTGTTGATGACTCCTTCCATCACTTTACTGAGTAGATTGATGCCACAGTAATTGGCCGGGTTGGGTTTGTCCTTTTTTTTGTGTACAGGACTTATCTGGGCAATTGTCCACAATGCCGAGTAGATGCTAGTGTTGTAGCTGTACTGGAACAGCTTGTCTAGGGGTGCGACAAGTTCTGGAGCGCAAGTCTATTGCCGGAATATTGTCAGGGCCCATAACCTTTGCACTATCCAGTGCCTTCAGCCGTTTCTTGATATCACGTGGAGTGAATTGAATTGACTGAAGATTGGCATCTGTGATATTGGGGATCTTCAGAAGTGGCCGAGATGGATCATCCATTCGGCACTTCTGGCTGAAGATTGATGCAAATGCTTCAGCCTTGCCTTTTGCACTAGCCTGCTGGGCTTCCCCATCATTGAGGATGGGGATATTTGTGGATCCTCCTCCTCCAGTGAGTTGTTTAATTGTCCTCCACCATTCACGACTGGATGTGGCAGGACTGCAGAGCTTAGATCTGATCCGTTGGTTGTGGATTCATTAACTCTGCCTATTGCTTGTTACTTATGCTGTTTGGCACGCAAGTAGCCCTGTGTTGTAGCTTCACCAGGTTGACACCTCATTTTTTGGTATGCCTGGTGCTGCTTCTGGAATGAATTTAAAAAAATGCGCTCCTGCACCTTTCATTGCACCAGGGTTGATCGGCTGCTTTGTCGATAATGGTAGAGTGGGAGATACGGAGGACAGAAATGATGTAATCTTAAATAGTTCCAGCCAGAAGTTGAAAATGATTTGTAATTTTCGTGTAGGTTGGCAAAGGGTGAAGGGGAAGAGAGGCTACTGCTCAGTGGGTAAGGTTATGTTGTGGTAGAAATGTTTCTGTGATATAGGGGAAAGGGAGAATGCTTCATAGGGTGAGGATCCTGGGTGACGAGCAAGAAACAGGAGGATGGTTACGTGTCCACTATATTGATACTGGCAGTTCGGAGTGAAATGATGTTCATGGGGAAGGATGATTTGACAGTGTGTAAAGTACATCTTTTGGGTGAGAGTGGAAGGGTGATAGAGGGGGTTTCAGAACAATGCTTGATTAGGATGAGGGTGAAATCTGAATAAATAACGGGGGACATTAGATGGTGGGAGTGGGAAAGCATTAGGTTCCTGTAATCAGGGCAGTGCAGATGCAAACCAAACAGCTTTTTCGATGGATAACATCAGACAATTGGTAATTTGGAGAAATTGCTATTTTCCATGCACGCTTTGAAGTGGGATAGGCGACCACTGAGCGTTAATTTTGCCAAAACTGCATGGTACGTTCTCAATTATGCCAAAATAGAAAACCATGGCTGGACTGAAAATTTCAAAGTTCAATGAGGTTAAAAAGGGATCTGACCCATGAAATTGGATGGGAAAGTTAGCAAACAGGTTGTCAGAGCAGAAGTGGGAAATCTTCAAAAATGAGATGGATAAAGCATAAAACTAATTTGTTAGAGGTGTGAAAAGGTGCATCAAAGAATTGGGCTCCATATATAAATATAACAATTAAAACCACACTGAAACTTAAAATGGCGGGTGAGGCATTCTGATGCCTAGAAGGAAATAGGAAGAGCTTTTAATAGCAGATTAAAAAGAAAAGTAGTAACTAGAAATGAATGAGTTCAGAGTCTTGACAGCATATTCATTTGCAAAAACTGAAATAATGCTATTAGTTTAATATCTCTACCACTAACTTTATTCTCCATGATTTGACTCATTCCTTCATCCCTGAGTGGTCTTGCCCTTTTTAACTGTTCGTTTTGACTTATATGCTAGTAAATGTTAGTTAATCAAGGATAGCCAATACAAATTAATAAAGGCTAAGCTATATTTGACAAATATGTTCGTTTTTTTATTTGAAAAAATGAATTGATTAAAGGAATGAATTGGATGAGGGGCATGTGAATTTTCAGAAGGCATTTGAAAATGTCTTAGAAATTTACTAAAATTGAGGTGAATACTATAAGTAGGAATGTGGTAGCATGGCTGGAAAACCAGTTCTTGGACAGGAAACAAAGGGTCAGGATATATGTGCGTTCAAACTGATGGAGGATTGGAACTGGAGTACTGTTGAGGTCAGTATTGTGTTCATTTTTAACTTGATATAGGTGGTTGTTTTGCACTTGGGTGTAGGGGCACCATTTCTTGATGGTTTGGTAAACAATGAGGAACTCTTCAAGAAGACATACGTTAGTGGAATGGACAGTCAAACAAGCAATTTAAAACACAAACAAAAATACCTGGAAAAACTCAGCAGGTCTGACAGCATCTGCGGAGAGGAATACTGTTAATTTAATGTTGGTCAGTGTGAGGTAATACATTTTGGGCAGAATAAAACAAGAAATATGAAAACGCATGTAAAGGCAAGACATTGAAAGATGTGAACCTAAATTCAGACTTCCCTGAAAAGAAGATTGTAGACAATTAAAACCATTAGGGAAAGCTAATGACATGTTGTGATTTGTAAGCCGGGGCCTAATGAGTACAGAAATAACTGCATTGATGTGGAACATTTAACATACCGCGTTCAGATTTGGATGTTTCGTTTATAGACAAGTCATTAAAGCAGAAAATTGTATTAACTAAAATTTCTCATCCCATTAAGGAGGAGAGACTCGAGATATTGGAATTATTTCTAATGGGGCACCAAGCTAAGAGGAGATTTAATAAGTTTATTTTCTGAATGCATGAATAAGGGAAAGATCATGGTTCATGAATTGGTTAGCCTATGAAAACTGATATGGGAATCATGATGCGCCATTAATCTGTGCATAAGGCTGCCTGCTAATTATAATTATTTCAGCATGCAGCCAGTGCTGTTCATTGGCTGCATGTATCAGTAGGGGGTCCAATATCGTGAGCAACTTGCACTTGTAAAGCAAGCCTGTACTGTCTTAAAGGACAGATGATTTGTGGCTGGAGGAGAAGCTGAGAGTCATTCTGCAACTCAATATGACCTAGAAAAGAAAATAATGTCTGACCATGGGAGAGAGCATGTTTTTGGATGCAGGAATACAGGTCTTGGTGGAAGAGATTGAAAAGGAGGAGCAATCTACTGTATCCTCAGGAGTTGATGGATAGGGCACTCGAGTCACATGAGAAGGCAGATTGCCGTGGAGGTTAATGCCAAGAGTCGAGCCCTGAGGACCCAATGCATTGCCGGGAGAACTTTAGCGACTTTAATGAGTGCTCAAGATCAGCGCATACATCTTCAAATGGCATATGCTAAAAACTACACTACTAGCCTCAATTACTGCTCAATTCACCACACCCCTTTCATCACCTGCCAACAATCAGGATCTTGGGACTCCTACCTAACAACATACATATGCTGCACCTCATCCTGACACACTTAGTACTGTTGCAATGCTCAGCCACATTTCACAGCTTGTACACCATGCTAGCTATTCAACCATAGTAATCATATCATCTAAACAGATTGCGTGACAATCACCAACTCACTTCTCCCTCTCTCTTGCAGGATCAGGTGGTTCACAATCAGAGGCAGCATGAACTAACCTGAGTGGAAGAAGTGAACATATATATTTAAACCCTGTATGGAGGACATAGTGCTGATGATTGTGAGAAGAACTATTGCTGAGGCTTTTGCTACTGTTGAGGCTGAATCCATTGATGATGACGGTATTCTCATACATAATCTTCCTCCTCACATTCCACTTCTCCCTCATCCCTAACTTTCTTCTGACTTGCAAGTTGCAAATGGTGTAAGAATGCATGATGCTTCTCATCTCCCCTCGTCACAACCTCATTTTTGTTCCTTATTCATTTCAAATTCCAAGAGCTGCAATATGGCCAGGCAGTGGGGGAAGAAAATGAGGATGAAGGGATACCTTCAATCAGTTTCACTCTCGCAGCCAACGACTCAGATACTGACACTGCGTGTAATTTGTAGGATAGCGTGGAAGGTGGGATCAACCAACCATGGTATCGTTTTTGATGGCCAACCATGGTATTGTTTTTGATGGCCAATGCATTAGCTTTCTTTATGGCATTAGCAGCAACCACTCAATGTCTGAATGCTACAGAGGAAGTTCAGACTGCTGTCATCATAGCTCTGGATGTCATTGTTCAAAATAGCTTCCAGGGTGTCATAGCAGTTCAGCAGCCGATCCTCCAACAGATTACAAGGATTGCTGAGGCGTTGCTCTGGAAGAGTGGCAATGGCTCCATGGAACGTAAACTGCTGTCCTCTCCACGGAAGATGGTGTTTGTGCTCACAGAAAAGCAAGATACTCCGGATGCTTAGAATCTCAAATTTAAACAAAGTGCTGGAAATACTCAGTAGATCTTGCAGCATCTCTGGAGAGAGAAACTCTTTAATGTTCTAGACCTGTGACCTTTCATCAGAATACTGAATTTTGATGGGCCTGAAACATTAACTCTGTTTCTCTCTCTACTCATGCTGCCAGACCTGCTGTGTGGTTCCTGCTTTTTTGGTTTTTATTTGTGCTCTCAGCCCCAGGACTCCACCAGCCAGACAGCCCAGATTGCTGCTGCTCATGCCAAGGTGGTGCAGCCTGAAGCCAGGTTTCTAGGTCCGGAGTTTGCGATTGTGCTTTAAGGCCGTCTGCAGCCTTCCACCAGCCAGGATAGCATCTCGAAAGAGCAGGCAATGGTACACGGAAGATGGGCACTAAAAGAATGCACAAACATAATTAGTTTACTGATATATGCAATGTAGCATTATTATTTTAAAATTGGCATTGGAATGTGTATTTTGCATTGGCTTTATTTTTGCACTGTGGCAGAGAACACAAGGCGATTATCAGTAACAAGGCAGGTAAGAAGTGTGGGGCTGTTGGTGAATGAGCAACTGGGGTTGAAGTTACTGATATTTCACTTAAATTAGACCTTCACTGACCGCTGAGGCAGAATTTTTTCATGCCCCCTTTTTGCTCTCCTAATTTCCTTTTTAAGTTCCCCCCAACACATTCTATACTTCTCTAGGACTGTCTGGGTGACTACCTTCCTTATTTTTCCTTTACTCCTACCACCTCAACTTTTGCCAGCTCCTCTAATTCTGCCTCTGCCCATTCTGTTTCGTGCTCCTGCTCCTCAGCTTCTCGCCTGATAGGTGGTGGCAGAGACTTTTCTCATGATGCCTTGCATACTGTCAGAGGATGTTCCGTTTGCATGTGCTAATCCTTTAATAATATGGCGTACAGTGCACTTTGCATCAGAAGTGTGCATGTATGCTGCAGCCACTCTTTTGGAACCTTAAGGGACCTCATGGCGCCCTAAAAATGGATGCTTCTGAGCCTAGTTTTACTCCCTGGATCTCCTGTTTAGGAAATCCGTACTTTAAAATTATCAGTTAGGAGACATGTATTTATACAGAGGGCTGAAAAGTCATAGAATGCTTTCCCCACAGGGTAAATCTTTTAAGGGAAATCTGGATATTTGTAATGAAGGAAGATGCAAGGGCTGTGGGAAAAGTACATGGTAGTGGGACTATTTTTTTTTAGATTAGTCTAGCAACAAACCAACCAGGACACAGTGGGCCCGATAATCCATCAGGTGTCAGGATTCAACACCCATATTTTCTTGAAATAGAAACAAAAACAAAAAACTGCGGATGCTGGAAATCCAAAACAAAAACAGAAATACCTGGAAAAACTCAGCAGGTCTGGCAGCATCGGTGGAGAAGAACAAAGTTGATGTTTCGAGTCCTCATGACCCTTCAACAGAACTAAGTAAAAATAGGAGAGGGGTGAAATATAAGCTGGTTTAAGGGGTGGGGTGGGGGGGGAGGTGTGGTTGTTGGGACAAGCAAGCAGTGATAGGAGCAGTTAACCAAAAGATGTCACAGACAAAAGAACAAAGAGGTGTTGAAGGTGGTGATATTATCTAAAAGAATGTGCTAATTAAGAATGGATAGCAGAACACGCAAGGTACAGATGGCTCTAGTGGGAGTGTGGTAAATAAGACTAAAAGGGCATAAAAGGTATAGATTTAAAAATAATGGAAATAGGTGGGAAAAGAAAAATCTATATAAATTATTGGAAAAAACAAAAGGGAGGGGGAAGAAACGGAAAGGGGGTGGGGATCGAGGAGGGAGTTCAAGCTCTAAAGTTCAACGGCCCTGGAGATTAATCTACTTTTAAGCCTGCCAGACCACTTAGAACCTGCTCCTTTCTATGCTAATTTCTTTAATTATATCACAGTCCTTCTGCCTGATTTCCATACCCACGTCGTCTCTCTTACTTGTGAACACCGACCCAAAGTATTCATTTAGAACCCTACCTACATCTCCCGGCTCCACACACAAATTACCATTATGGTCCTTAATGGGCCCTGCTCTTTCCCTAGTTATCCTCTTACTCTTAATGTACTTGTAAAATAACTTTGGATTTTCCTTTATTTTACTTGCCAATGTTTTTCATGCCCCCTTTTTGCTCTCCTAATTTCCTTTTTAAGTTCCCCCCAACACATTCTATACTTCTCTAGGGCTTCTGCTGTTTTGAGCCCGCGGTATCTGCCATAAGCCTCCCTGTTTCACTTTATCCAATCCTGTATATCCCTCGACATCCAGGGTTCCCTGGATTTGTTGGTCCCACCCTTTGTCTTTACTGGAATATGTTGGCCCTGTACTCTTCCTATTTCCTTCTTGAATCAGTCCCACTGTCCTGACACAGATTTACCTAAAAGTAGCTGCTCCCAGTCCACTCTGGCCAAATCATATTTGACCTTATTAAAATTGGCCTTCCCCCAATTTAGAACTCTGATTTCTGGCCCGTCTTTGTCCTTTTCCACAACAACCTTGAATCTGACGGAGTTATGATCACTATCTGCAAAATGCTCCCCCACTGATACCTCGATCACTTGCCCGGCTTCATTCCCTAAAATTAAGTTCAGGACCGCCCCCTTTATTGTAGGACCTTCTACTTACTGGCTTAAAAGCTCTCCTGGATGCATTTTAAGGATTCCACTCCCTCTAAACCTATCACACTATGACTAACCCAGTTAATGTTGGGGAAGTTGAAGTCCCCCACTATTACTACCCTATTATTTTTACACTTCTCTGAAATTTGCCTACATATCTGCTCTTCTATTTTTCTCTGACTGTTTGGGGGCCTATAGCACACTCCTAGCGATGTGATTGCTCCTTTTTGGTTTTCTCTTCTACCCATATAGCTTCATTTGAGGAACCTTCTAAGATGTCATCCCTCCTTTGTGCTGTAATTGATTTCTTGATCAATATTGCGATACCCCCTCCTCTTTTACCTTCTTCCCTGTCTTGCCAGAAGACCCTATATCCTGCAATATGGAACTGCCACTCCTGCCCCTCCCTCAACCATGTCTCTGTGACAGCAATAACTTCATACTTCCATGTGTTAATTTGCGCCCTCAACTCAGCTGCCTTCTTTGTCAGACTCCTTGCATTAAAATAAATACCATCCAACCTTGCCAAACACCTGTGCCTTAACTGGCCTGTAATTTCTATTCCTTCCAGACTCACTTGCTCTGTCTTCTAATTTTGGCTGTGCATCTCCCCCAGCTGAACCTCCTCTCAGGATCTCATCCGCCTGCCAAGTTAGTTTAAACCCTCCCCAACAGCACTAGCAAACCTAAAAGGGGAGGTTTCACAGCTGTACGACAATGTGCTGAGAACACAGGCTTTGTAAACCTTCAGCTTGGTCCTAAGGGTCAGCTTCATGTTACTCCATGTGCATTCCGTGAGTTGGCCTAAAGTGTTAGATTTTCTCCCTATATGTGCATCAAGTTCTGCGTCCAGAGACAGATTGTCTATCACCATGGACTCAGGTCGTAGAATTTGCTAACCACTTCCGGTGGGGTGTTATTTAGCGTGACTGGGGGCAACACCTTGTCCCATGATGATGGTTTTCTTGATGCTTATATTCATTGGGTGAACAAGTTGCAAGCATGGGAGAGATAGTCCATGAGTCTTTGTAGCAGGGTTTCCATGCAGGCAACTGGCATAGCATCATCAACTCAGAAGAGTTCTTTGATCAGTCGTGATGCAATCTGTTTTTGACTTTGCTTTCAGTCTTTATAGATTGTGGTGGTTGTCATTTGACCTAGCTTGCATGTCAACAAAGGTCAGGAGTATGGAGATGATGATATCAAACAGTGGAGGCTAGGCCACAGCCCTTTTTCCCTCCATTATTCACTCTGAAACTGTTAGAAGTGGAACCATCGAAGTGTCTGGTGCAGTGCACATTGTCATAGAAGGATTGGATGAGACTGAACAGTTTTGGTGGACAGCCAATTTTCCCAAAAATTTTGTGCAGTCTTGCTCTTCTGATGTTGCCCCCAAAACTTGGGCCTCCCCGGGCCCGCCAAAACTTGGGCCTCCCTGAGCTCCAGCTCCGATGTACCTATGCTTTCCTTGGCCCAGCAGCCCTCAGCACACTCACCAATACCGGGTGTTCACTGCTCCTCCAATCCGAGACGGTTTCTCTCCCTCATTTGAGCCTATTAGCAGCAAACGCGGGAGAGAAACAGTCTCTGATTGGAGGAGCAGCTCCATGCAGAATCTTCCATTGAAACTCACACGTTTGACCGGAATTTTGAAAACCGCATAGAGGGGCTTCACAGACTGCATCTGGCCTGCTGGCCGTACGTTGGACAAGCCTGCCTTAGTGAGATCTATGAAAGAACCCTCATCACTTGAGCTCGAGAAGGCCCTAGACTGCTTAGCAAGGAGGAAGGCACCAATTGAAGATGGAATCCTAGCTCAAGCCCAGAGAGTCCCATTCATTGCTACGCCTTTTATGACCACCTCCTTTTCTGTTGGAAGGTAGAATTCATTCCATGGGAAATGTGCGATGCAAAAATAACCACACTATACAACAATAAAGGGGAAAAGGAGACTGCAAGAAACACAGGGACATCTCACACTTTAACGTCACAGGAAGGCCTTTGCTAGTGCCATACTTAAAAGATGACTTCAACTTGCAGACTGAGTGTACTCAGAAGCACAGTGCTGTTTCAATGCTGCAGGTCTACTGTGGACATGATCTTCTCCGTGCATTAACTACAAGAGAAGTGTAAGGGAGCAGGTTTACCACGTTATCTTAAGTTGAAGTAAAACTAGAAGCCCCAAATTTCCTGGGGCTGGGGAGGGTACATTTGCATTGCAGTGGGCAGTCGCGAACAGGGTAGAATTGGGAGGAGAGCTCTCAGCAGGTAAGCTTCCATCTCTTTATGATCCTTTGGGTGCAGGTCCATATTCGCTTTCCTACAAATATTGTTGGCATCCTTCCAACCATGTAAGATGATAGATATGCAACAAATCTGTTGTGAATGGGGTAGCTTCATACGGTGCACTTTTGCTGATGGCTGAAGAGACCAATCTGTGCGAGTCAGGTTCTGCCACAAGTGCTGCATGTGAAGTGGTGATCTGGTATCATTGTGGGTTGTTGTTTTCAGTGTTGGTGTCTGTTTTAATGCCATAGTTACGCTCTTTCATCAGGAGTGTCTCCCATGTGTGAAAATTGATGTTATAGGAATTTCATGTTTGGCTTGCAAGCAGAACTTTGGGAATCCTACTGGTCTTGCTCCAGCTCCGTCACCATACAGAAAATCCTGGGGTATGTGTCCATCTCTGATCTTGTGAACGTGCTCGAGCCAGCGATGCCACCTTTGTTTGATGAGTGTTAGAACATCTGGGAGATTAGCCTTTGGGTGGACTGTCACATTGTTATTTTGTCCTTCCTTGAGATTATCAATATGTGCTGTAAGCAATGAAGATGAACGTTGTTGAGATTTCTTAACTCTTAAGTTGTCCATGCTTCACAGGCATAGAACAAGGCGCTGAGAATACAGGCCCCATAAACCATCATTTTGGTCCTAGGAGTCAGCTTGATAATGTTCCATGCACGTTTTATTCGCCAGCCAAAGATGCTTTCCCTATGCTTGTATTGAATTCTGCATGAAGAGACATATTGTCTGCCACTTAAGGTAGCAGAATTTACTAACTACTTCCAGCAGGATATGTTTAGTGTGATCAGGGTCTCATAATCACGGTTTTCTTTATGCTTATAGTAAGGGAGAACAAGTCACAGGTGTAGGTGAGACAATCCATGAGGCTTTGTAGAATAGTTGCCATATGAGTGACTAGAGCGGCACCATCAGCATAGAGGAGTTCCCTGATCAAGACATGAATTCAGCCTGGACGGATTGTGGAGTTTGCCATCTGACCTAGTATGCAGGTAAACTCTTTATCTGCAGAGAAGGCAAAGGTCAGGAGTGTGGAGGAGAAGTCACCAAACAAAGTGGTGCTAGGACACAGCCTGTTTCACTCTATTCTTCACTTTGCAACTGCAGGAAGTGGTACCATAAAACTGTACAGTACAGTGCATGTTGTCATGAAAGAAGCAGATGCGACTGAGATGCTTTAGTGGACAGCGAATTGTCTTCAAAATCTTGCAGAGTCCTGCCCTGCTGACTGTATTGATTGCGTCAGTGAGAGAAACAAAAGCAAGGTAAGGTGGTATGTCCTGTGCCCTAGACCTCTCTTGAAGCTGGTGCAAGGAGGAGATAATGTCCACTGTAGACCTGCAACACGGAATCCATACTGTTTCTGGAAACACTTGGTCTGCAAGTTAATAGAGTCCTTTAAGTATGACCCTAGCAAAGGCCTTCCCAGTGACATTGAGAACTGAAATCCCTCTGTAGTCGTTGCAATTCCCTCTGACGCCTTTTTCACAATTCCCACAAATCAGTGGGTGTGCGAATGGCAGGGAAATTTGTCATGTGACATACTTTCCTCTGTTTTGTTTCCAGTAACACCAACTTTCACTTTTGTTGTGCCTTTAATGTAACGTGTTCCAAGGAGCTTCACAGGAGCATTCCTAAACAAAATTTGGCACTAACCCACTTGAGCAAGGCTAAATACCTGTGAATTTCTGATGTTCATTAATGTTGGGGCCGTGGGGATGAGAGTTGAACATTTTAGATCAGGTAGCAAACTGGCAAAGGAAGAAAGCACAGGAGATTTAAAGTTTGATACATTGTCGGACCCCTTGTAGGCCAGCTACTAATATGACAAAGTGCTACAACTGACAGCTGAATTGCTGAAATGCACCCCTATAGTGAAGCTATGTGCTACAGCACAAGCTTGTAAAATTTGTTTGACCTTGTGCAACAAGTCGCGGTGATGCTCTTTGCCTACTTTGACACAATTTTAAAATTTCTCCTTGTCCCACTTTTTCAGTTAAGAGGCAATTCAAGTTGAGACAGAGACGGAGGTGTGTGCCTAGGATTTGCGAAAAGACCTGATTTAGTTATTTTGGACAGGGTCAAAGCAACAGCATTGGATGGATGAAAGTACATTACCAAATCAACATTTCCCTCCCGATGCACGCACGCGCACATAAGTGAATGTTTTAAATTCTTATAAAACTGGATGCAAAGAAACAGAAACTCCCCTTTCTATTTGCTGAGCGTATTTTGGCTGTCGTACGTTCTTAGATTATTGGCCACACTCACTACATTGCAAAAGTACTTCATTAGCTGTGAAGTGCTTTGCGATGTCTTGAGAACATGAAAAGCATGATCTAAGTGCATGCTCTTATTCTTTCCTTTTTAGAGCATTGTGAATGTTGGTTGAGGGCTTAATAGGTCAAGTTGCATACTGCCATGACTGACATGAATGATGGGCAAAGTACTGGAGTTCATGAAGCTTCAGCTGAAGTGATACTCCAATGCACAAACACCTTTAAGACTGGAGGGATGAGGAGAAAGATTAACAGAGAAAAAAAATATTCACCCAAGTAAAATGTTTTTTCAACATGAAGGAATGGGAATGTACATTAGACAATTTTTTAAAAAGGAGCAAAAAACGCCTAAATATTCCCATGAAGTTATAATTTGTCGCACCCAAAGATGCTCATTAAAAAATGTATTGTAAGGCCATAAGACCTTAAGATGTCGGAGCAGAAGTAGGCCATTCGGCCCATCGAGTCTACTCTGCCATTCAATGAGATCATGACTGATCTGAGAATCCTCAACTCCACTTTCCTGCCTTTTCCCCATAGCCCTTGATCCCCTTACTGATTAAAAGCCTGTCTATCTTAGCCTTGAATATACTTAACGACCCAGCCTCCACAGCACTCTGCGGTAAAGAATTCCACAGATTCACCGTCCTCTGAGAGAAGAAATTCTCCTTATCACTGTCTTAAATGGGCGACCCCTTACCCTGAGATATGCCGTCTGGTCCTAGACTCTCCCAGAAGGGGAAACAACCTCTCAGCATCTACCCTGTCAAGCCCCCAAAGAATCTTATATGTTTCAATAAAGTCACCTTTCATTCTTCTAAACTCCAATGAGTACAGGCCCAACCTACTCATCCTCTCCTCTTAAGAAAACCCCTCCATACCTGGGATCAACCTAGTGGACCTTCTCTGGACTGCTTCCATTGCCAGTATATCTTTCCTTAAATAAGGGAACCAAAACAGTTCACAGTATTGTAGGTGTGGTCTAACTAGTGATGTGTATAGTTTTAGCAAGACTTCCCGATTTTTATATTCCATTCCCTTTGAAATAAAAGCCAACATTCCATTTGCCTTCCCAATTACCTGCTGAACTTGTATGCTAGCTTTTTGGGATTCATGCACGAGGACCCCCAAATCCCTCTGTGTCTCATCTTTCTGCAGTCTTTCTTCATTTAAAAAATATTCAGCTCCTCTACTCTTGCTGCCAAAGTGCATAACCTCACATTTTCCCACATTATATTCCATTTGCCAAGTTTTTTCCCACTCATTTAACCTGTCTTTATCCCTCTGTAGACTCGTTGTGTCATCCTCACCACTTGCCTTTCCACCTATTTTTGTGTCATCCACAAACTTGGCGATAGTACATTCACTTCCCTTATCCAAGTCATTAATATATATTGTAAATAATTTTTATATATATATATATATATATATATAGACTTTTGTCAATATGGAGGAAGAGGATAGATCTTGGCATTCCGTAGCATAAAACAAAATACAGACCAATTTTATATTGTATACAATCTATTGATAATTAAAGGTCATTTTCTTCACTGAAATATTCAAATTATCCAATTATTTGAATCAAGCAATGTATTTCACAATGTTGTAGGAATTTCTTGGTAAAATGTTATATTAAATTAAGTTGATAAGCTGAAGTAAATGGTTAGTTTACAGCACAATGGTTTACAACCCAATATTGGGACTTTGGGAGACTCAGAGTCTACTCATGATAAACAGATACTGCTTGCATTATCTCCAAGCATAGATACCTTGTCCACCGCCTCAATAAAACAATCTAAGCCTTCCTTTAAGCCAGGGTGATTTGATTGTCAGAGATAAATGTCTGGCATACTACAGAACAGGTCACATGAGCCCCTTCATTTACCCTAAATTTAATGCTACATTCCCAAAATATAACATTCTTTTAAACCTCATAATTGTAACAATAGGATGGAGTGAGTGGGCCATATGCTTGAAGGAGACACCAAATGTGAGCAGAGGGCAAGGCCATGTAGGGCTTTGAAGATGAGGATGAGGACTTTGAAGTTGTACTCTCCAGACAAGGAACCAGAAGACTCCAACATTAATTGAATTATCCACTGTGCAGCTGATAAAGCAGAGAAGCTGCATACATTGGAAGCAACCAACGGATCATATCTAAGCGCTGACGTCCTGGCACATCCAGTTGTGACTGACGGTGGACCATCAAACAAATCACTGGAGCAGGAGGCCCCACAAATATTCCCATCTTCAATGATGGAGGAGCCATAAGTGCCGAGAAGAATGAGAGGCGATCTTATTAAAACATATAAGATTCGGCCATAAATGCTGAGTGGATGATCCATCTTGGCCTCCTCCGAAGGTCCTCAGCATCAACAGATGCCAGCCACAGGAAGTTGGTGATTCAGGATTTGCCCTGCTGTGGGCATGAGGGAAGTACCTTGATAATGTCCACAGGATGATTTATCTCCCTCCTTGAAGATCACTACAGTTGTTGCATTCCTGAAGTCAGCAGCTGATACTTTCCAGGCTACCTCCCAGTACACAGTGGCAGAATCCATGGGTGAACCGTCATCAATAGGATAACTTTTATTTGTTCACGGGACATAGGTGAGGCTTTTTCTTCCCCCCCAAAATCTGTAGGATGAGTGCATGGAGTCTTGGTGTGATCAAAAGTCCTTAGCTAGAATACCATTAGGGGCAGAGGCTTTGTTGTTTTTCATATATTTGATTGCTTGCTGCAGCAACCTTCAGCCAGAATTGCCAAGTGGATGATCCATCTCTGCCTCCTCTGGAGGTCCTCAGCATCACAGATGCCAGTCTTCAGCCAATTCGATTCACTCCACGTGATATCAAGAAACTGCTGAAGGCACTGGATACTGCAAAGGCTATGGGCCCTGGCAACATTCTGGCAATAGCACTGAAGACTTGTGCTCCAGAACTTGCTGTGCCCCGAGTTAAGCTGATCCAATACAGCTACAGCACTGGCACCTACTCAGCAATGTGGAAAATTTGCTCAGCTATATCCTGAACACAAAAAGCCAACCCAGCCAATTATTGCTCCATTAGTCTACTTTGAATCAACAGTGAAGTGATGAAAGGGGTCGTTGACAGTGGTACAAGCGGCACTTGCTTAACAATAACCTGCTCACTCATGGTCCTTTTGGGTTCCACCAAGGTCACTCAGTTCCTGACCTCATTACAGCCTTGGTTCAGACATGGACAAAAGAGCTGAACTCCACAGGTGAGATGAGAGTGAGTGCCCTTGACATCAAGGCAGCATTTGACTGAGTGTGGCATTAGGAGCCCTAGCAAACCTGGAGTGGGAATCAGGGGAAAACTCTGCACTGGTTGGAATCTTACCCAGCACAAAGAAAGATGTTTGTTGGAGGTCAACCATCTCAGTTCCAGGACATCACTGCAGGAGTTCCTCAGGGTGGTGTCTTAGGCCCAGACATCTTCAGCTGCTTCATCAATGGCCTTCCTTCCATCATAAAGTCAGAAGTGGGGATGTTCACTAATGATTACACAATGTTCAGCACTATTTGTGACTCCTCAGGTACTGAAACCGTCCATGTTCACATGGAGCAAGACCTGGACAATATCCAGGCTTGGGCTGACAAGTGGAAATTAATATTTGTGCCACACAAATGCCAGGCAATGACCATCTCCAACAAGAGAGAATCTAACCCTTGACATTCAATGGTATTACTATCGCTGAATCCCCCACTAGCAACACCCTGGGGGTTACCATTGACCAGAAATTGAACTAGAGTTGTCACATAAATATTGTGGCTACAAGAGCAGGTCAGAGGCTAGGAATCCTGCGGCAAGTAACTCACCTCCTGACTCCCCAAAGCCTGTCCACCATCTACAAGGCACAAATCAGGGGTGTGATGGAAAGCTCTCCATTTGCCTGGATGAGTGCAGCTCCAACAACACTCAAGAAGCTCCACACCATCCAGGACAAAATAGCCCGCTAGGTTGGCATCTCATCCACAAACATTCACTCCCTTCACCACCGACACACAGTGGCAGCAGTATGTACCATCTACAACAGGGATGGGGAACCTATGGCCCATGGGCCAGATCCGGCCTGTTGCTCAATTTCATCCGGCCTGCAGCAAGATTTCTAAAAATAAAAACCAATGACAGTAGTGTCTTCAAAATATCAGTTATTGTCATAGTTAGAAATTTGCTTTGGATAAAAGTGTCAACAAAATTACTATAATAATATCTAACAATATAATATTCCAATTCAGCCATTGCATTAAAAAAGTGGTTGAACTGAGCGTTTCTGTACTCTCGCTTTTTAAAAAAAAACAAATTAAGTTGATTTTTGTGTGTGGCCCACGACTACTTTTGTCTGCGTGTGAATGGCCCATGATGATAAAAAGGTTCCGCACCCCTGATCTACAAGATGCACTGCAGGAGCTGACCAAGACTCTTTAGCATCTTTCAAACCCACAACCGCTCCTATCTGGAAGAACAAGCACAGTAGATGCAAGGGATTACTGCCACTGGGTAGTTCCCCTCCAAGCGGCACACCACCCTAACTTGGAAATATATTAACATTCCTTCACTGTTGCCGGTTCAAAATCCTGAAACTCCCTCCCTAACAGCACTGTGGGTGTACCTACTCCACATGGACTGCAACGGTTCAAGAAGGCAGCTCACTACCACCACCTCAAGGGCGATAAATATTGGCCTAGCCAGTGATGCTCACATCCCATGAATGAATAAAATAAATTGGTGTCAGCTGGCAAGCAAGAATTCACCCAATAAACTTTAGTACCCTTCAGGTGACTAATGAAAGACAGATTAGGCTCATATGTAACTTCCATACCAGATATTTGAATTTTTTTTTTTGCTTAATCCACCATTGTAACATGAGCAAGTAAAAATATGTAGTGACGGAAGTTGTATTAGAAAATTGATTTGGATTTTTGCAGACTCGGAATTGGGAATTGAGTATTCCCAGCTTTGTTGAGTGTTGTGAATCGGGAGATGGATGTGACTGAATTACTCAATGTGTTGACGGGAATTCACACTTGATTTCATGGCTGTTGAGCACTATTAGGTTGGGACTGAAGACAATTGAAATAAACAGCATTGAATTGAGTGTTTAAAGTTGTTTATAATATTCAAAATTATAACCATTTATTTTTAAAAATTGCTCCACAATCCTGGTGTGAGTTTAAAAAAAAACTTGCGTTTGGACACAGCATCTTATCACAACTCTCAACATCTCAAATTTCCTTGCATAAAATTAATTACTTACAATACAGTATTATAAAGACAAATGCAGCCAATGTGCACATAGCGAGATCTCCAAACAACAATGAGATAGATGATCAATTAATCTGTTTGTGGTTGCAATGAAGCTCTCTACTTATTTTTGACTAGTGGCATAGGATTCTTTATGGGCTAGGGGCATATCATGAAGTGGCTATTTTGCCATGGGCATTTCAGTTCTGTTACCCATATTCTGTTATATACTTCTCATTGTTGTGTTAGGAAGAATATCAGTAGATAGGATTTCAGGACGCTTTTGAAGGCAGGTTGAGAAGCAGCAAGGTGGAGTTCCGTGGGTAGAAAGAAGGTGGCTGTCATTGTTATTATAACAAAGTGAAGTGGAATTAACAGGTTGCCAGAGCTGGAGGACTAAAATGTACACTTTGGGACATTGGGCAGGGAAGACTAAGAGCCATGCAAGGATTTTTCAATGAGGATGTTGGGGGTCAGAAAGCCAATGGATGTCAGTTTAATGGGTCAGTGAGATTTATAGTGGGGAAAGAATTCACAAAACATGGTTTGGGTTGAGTTGAAACTAACCTAAGATGTGTTTAGGAGGTCATTGCAGCAAAATCAAAACTGGAGATAAGGAAGTGTAGATATGGATCTCAAAGGGTAAAATAAACGCAGAGGTGATTGATATTGCATGACTAGAAGTAGATCATCTTCACCAATAATATCATATTCCACCACCTAATATTCTAATTATAATATTCTAATATCACCACCGTCAACATCCCTTTGTCCTTTTGTATATGACATCTTTGGCAATCTCTCCTTTGCCTCCACCTATCACTGGCCCTCTGTCCAGCTCCACCTGTCCCATCCCCCTTAAACAGCTTATATTTCACCTCATTTCTATTTCCCTTTAGTTTTGCTGAAGAGTCATACGGACTCGAAATGTTAACTCTATCTTCCCCTCCACAGATGCTGTCAGACCTGCTGAGTTTTTCCAGCTATTTTTGTTTTTGTTTCAGATTTCCAGCATCCGCAGTATTTTGCTTTTAGAACGTCTTCCTAGTGGTTTCAAGGTTGTACCTTAGCTAAGAGTCAAATATGACTTATGTTATGACGCATCTGGTTCAGCCAGACCAAGTAACTGGGCGGGAAAAGTGGGGAAAGGACAGAGTCTTGGAAATATTTTGAAGATGATCATGTGGCGTTGGAAATGGAAACAATTTTTGGAAATGCCCTGGTTGCAGTGGACCCATGTGAGGGCAATACTAAGGGAAAATTATTAAAGGGAGCTTGTGAATAATTGATCTTGAATGTTATGGAGAGCTCAAGAGCACAAGAAAAGAATTGTAGCTGCAGAAAGTTTGATGACTTTGACCGCTAGTCTTTGGGCTAGTGCTGTGGACAGGCTACAAACTAGACTCGGGGATTCTTATATCATGGGATCTGGTTGGCAAAGATAACTTATTTAAACAACCTAACAGATGCCCACTGGATGATATCGTGCAGTGTTTGGTAAATAAGAAAGTACTTTGTGTTTGATAGAATCTAAATCTAAGATTTTCATAGTGCATTAATTTCCACACTCAACCAAGTTGGTGTCTTAGTTTTAATCTTTGCAATTGTAAGAATTGCTTGATGCAAGTGTGAAGCATATGGCATAGAAGATATCATCTGTTATATAATTGCAATCTTAGTTGCTGCCTGTACCTGAACCCCAGCCCCCTTCCCCTATGATTATGTAGATGGGTAATCATAACGAAATGTTTAAAGGAGAGTTGACTCTTTTCCACAGGGAATGTGTAAAATTAGAATGTTATCCCAAGTAAATCTTACCCAACATCTAGTGGCCAGTTGAGGTAACACCAGAGGTCTTGGATTGTATGATCTCTTTACTGGGTGACAACTCATTGTGAGGGGTGATATTAGATTCAAATAGAATTTTTAAAAATATGGGTGTTGGGAATGTAACTGAATCCAGAGTTAATCAGGTTCTAGCTTTGAATTCAAAGTCATACATGATGTTTTGTGTTTACTCATTTACGGGATGTGGGCGTTGCTGGCTAGGCCAGCATTTATGCCCCATCCCTAGTTGTCCTTGAAAAGGTGGTGGTGAGCTGTCTTCTTGAACCGCTGCAGTCTGTATAGTGTAGATACAACCACAGTGCTGTTAAGGAGGAAGTTCCAGGATTTTGACACAGCGACAATGAAGGAACAGCAATGTACTTCCAAGTCAGGATGGTGAGTGGCTTGGAGGGGAACTTCCAGGTGGTGGTGTTCCCGTGTATTTGCTGCCGCTGTCCTTCTAGATGGTCTTGGGTTTGGAAGGTGCTGCCTAAGAAGCCTAGGTGCCAATACTTGGCAGTTAACTGTCAGTAAGAATCAACTAGTGCATTATCCATGGCAACATGTCTACCAGAGTCCATTTGCCAACCAATCAGCACTCTCTTCTCATATACTATAAATTGTTGTTCCTTTTACATTTGGTATTCTTGCAAATTGTTCTTGTCAGGGCAAGATGAAAAGCTTCAACAAAAAAGTCTTTTCTTTTTCAGCAATACTCATGTTCTGTACTACCAAATGAGCTATGACTATTATCCAAATGATGCCAAATCTTTTAACCAGGTGGACTGATCTTATTTCTGATTTCAGTTAAATTGGACCTTCTTTCAAGGAAATGTTCCGTTGAGTGGCCTAAATAAGAATTGCCTAAACTCACCCATATAATGGGAAGAGAGAGTTTGTTGTGATTTCTGGCAATTAACTTGAATGCAGAAAACAAAAGAGTTGTCTGTTTTGGGATGTGAGGTGTTCATCTCAGCTAGCCCTAAATTAAGCTTACTTATAAGAGAGTATCATATATTATCATCTATATTATTTTACCTGCAAAATATTAGCTTTTAATGACACTTTACAAAATGTCACCTTGAAATATTTCAAGCATTAAATAATTTTTCCCACTTGTTAACTGTGCCAGAGCAAATTTCACTTCAGCTGTAATTCTCAGAGTACAGAAAGCCCTTTTCAAATACACAGCAATTCTTCACAGTCATTGCTGCTTGCCAGTTCTGACATCTTAAATCTGTACTTCATCCTGCATCTTCCTTCTCCTAGAAGAGCAAATTCCCAGTTGTTAGCTGTTATTCTACACCCCAGCTATAAACGAAGACTAGACTGTTTAATATTGGCAGTGCAAACCATTTAAATACCAGACACAAATTATGTTTTCTTTTTACTAGAAGAAACAAATATATATGACTATGTGGATATTGACAGTCTTTGCTTTGTTGTCTCATATATTGGATACTATATTTTTGTTTCTCTTCAGTTGAAAATTATTTAACACCATATGCTAAAATCTCCCCCAGTGTTTGGATAAAACCCAAATTGTAGAAAAGAGTTGCTTCTCTTGAATTGTATACTTTAAGTCTTTGGGATTTGGGATATTTGTAGTCCCTGGAATCATGTTATAAATGGTAATGTTAAAAGAAAAGTTGTACATAAATAGCGCTTTTATGACCTCAGGACTTCCCAAAGTGCTTCACAGCCAATTAAAATAGTTGTTCAAATTGTGCACAACAATGGCCAGATTTTGTTGTGCTAATGACTGAAACTATCAGCGTTACTACGCCAAAACTGATAGTGACTTTGGGAGCACACAAATGCATAGACGAACATAGAAACCAAGAAGTTGCTTTTGGTGATTCTATTCTTCTCCAGAGGGTGTGCTGTTGAATCAATGGAAAATCTATGAATTGACAAAAACTTCCACTCTTGTAGAATGAGGTGTAATTAGGTTTTTAAGGGCACACTAAAAACAGTTCTGTTATTGTGGGCTTGTCTCGAGATTATTTTGTTTCTTGCTCGAGAAGAGATCTTGCTGGAGGCAATGATCTTTCAGTCAAAATACCTTTATTTACATCACTAGCTATTTACAAGGTTATATAATATGAGGATAAAAACAAAAAACTGCGGATGCTGGAAATCCAAAACAAAAACAGAAACAGAAATACCTGGAAAAACTCAGCAGGTCTGGCAGCATCGGCGGAGAAGAGTACAGTTGACGTTTTGAGTCCTCATGACCCTTCAACAGAACTAAGTAAAAATAGGAGAGGGGTGAAATATAAGCTGGTTTAAGGGGGGGGTGCGGGGGGTGGTTGTTGGGACTAGCAAGCTGTGATAGGAGGAGATAACCAAATGATGTCACAGACAAAAGAACAAAGAGGTGTTGAAGGTGGTGATATTATCTAAAAGAATGTGCTAATTAAGAGCGGATAGCAGGACAAGCAAGGTACAGATAGCTCTAGTGGGGGTGGGTTGAAATAAGACTAAAAGGTCATAAAAGGTATAGATAAATGATGGGTGGAATACATTTAAAAATAATGGAAATAGGTGGGAAAAGAAAAATCTATATAAATTATTGAAAAAAACAAAAAGGAGGGGGAAGAAACGGAAAGGGGGTGGGGATGGAGGAGGGAGTTCAAGATCTAAAATTGTTGAACTCAATATTCAATCCGGAAGGCTGTAAAGTGCCTAGTCGGAAGATGAGGTGCTGTTCCTCCAGTTTGCGTTGAGCTTCACTGGAACAATGCAGCAAGCCAAGGACAGACATGTGGGCAAGAGAGCAGGGTGGAGTGTTAAAATGGCAAGCGACAGGGAGGTCTGGGTGATGCTTGCGGACAGACCGAAGGTGTTCTGCAAAGTGGTCACCCAGTCTGCGTTTGGTCTCTCTAATGTAGAGGAAACCGCATTGGGAGCAACGAATGCAGTTGACTAAGTTGAGGGAAGTGCAAGTGAAATACTGCTTCACTTGAAAGGAGTGTTTGGGCCCTTGGACGGCGAGGAGAGAGGAAGTGAAGGGGCAGGTGTTGCATATCTTGCGTTCGCATGGGGAGGTGCTGTAGGAGGGGGTTGAGGAGTAGGGGGTGATGGAGGAGTGGACCAGGGTGTCCCGGAGGGAACGATCCCTACAGAATGCCGCCGGGGGGGTGAAGGGAAGATGTGTTTGGTGGTGGCATCATGCTGGAGTTGGCGGAAATGGCGGAGGATGATCCTTTGAATGCGGAGGCTGGTGGGGTGATAAGTGAGGACAAGGGGGACCCTATCATGTTTCTGGGAAGGAGGAGAAGGCGTGAGGGCGGATGCGCGGGAGATGGGCCGGACACGGTTGAGGGCCCTGTCAACGACCGTGGGTGGAAAACCTCGGTTAAGGAAGAAGGAGGACATGTCAGAGGAACTGTTTTTGAATGTAGCATCATCAGAACAGATGCGACGGAGGCGAAGGAACTGAGAGAATGGGATGGAGTTCTTAGAGGAAGTGGGGTGTGAGGAGCTGTAGTCGAGGTAGCTGTGGGAGTCGGTAGGCTTGTAATGGATATTGGTGGACAGTCTATTACCAGAAATTGAGACAGAGAGGTCAAGGAAGGGAAGGGAAGTGTCAGAGATGGACCATGTGAAAATGATGGAGGGGTGGAGATTGGAAGCAAAATTAATAAATTTTTCCAGGTCCAGACAAGAGCATGAAGCAGCACCGAAGTAATCATCGATGTACCGGAGAAAGAGTTGTGGGAGGGGGCCGGAGTAGGACTGGAACAAGGAATGTTCCACATATCCCATTAAGAGACAGGCATAGCTGGGGCCCATGCGGGTACCCATAGCCACGCCTTTTATTTGGAGGAAGTGAGAGGTGTTAAAGGAGAAATTGTTCAGTGTGAGAAGTTCAGCCAGACGGAAGAGAGTAGTGGTGGATGGGGATTGTTGGGGCCTCTGTTCGAGGAAGAAGCAGAGAGCCCTCAGACCATCCCGGTGGGGGATGGAGGTGTAGAGGGATTGGACGTCCATGGTGAAGAGGAGGCGGTTGGGGCCAGGGAACTGGAAATTGTTGATGTGACGTAAGGTGTCAGAGGAATCACGGATGTAGGTGGGAAGGGACTGGACAAGGGGAGAGAGAAGGGAGTCAAGATAGCAAGAAATTAGTTCCGTGGGGCAGGAACAGGCTGACACGATCGGTCTGCCAGGACAGTCCTGTTTGTGGATTTTGGGTAGGAGGTAGAAGCGGGCCATCTGAGGTTGGGAGACTATCAGGTTGGAAGCTGTGGAAGGAAGATCTCCAGAGGAGATGAGGTCAGTGACAGTCCTGGAAACAATGGCTTGATGTTCAGTGGTGAGGTCATGGTCCATGGAGAGGTAGGAGGAAGTGTCTGCGAGTTGACGTTCAGGCTCCGCGAGGTAAAGGTCAGTGCGCCAGACAACAACAGCACCTTGTCAGCGGGTTTGATGACAATGTTAGGGTTGGACCTGAGAGAACGGAGTGCAGTAAGTTCAGAGAGAGACAGGTTAGAGTGGGTGAGAGGAGCAGAGAAATTGAGACGACTAATGTCACGCCGACAGTTCTCAATGAAAAGATCAAGAGAAGGTAAGAATCCAGAGGGAGGGGTCCAAGTGGAGGGAGAATATTGGAGGTGGGTCAAAGGATCCGTTGAACAGGGAGAGGACTCCTGTCCAAAGAAGTGAGCATGGGGACGAAGGCGGCGGAAGAAGAGTTCAGCATCGTGCCGAGCCTGAAATTCATTGAGATGAGGGCGTAAGCGTATGAAACCAAGTCCTTTGCTGAACACCGAACGTTCAGCGTTGGAGGTCAGGGGGTATGGTGAATACCCGGCCGGGGCTGTGATTGGAAGATGGCGTGGGGACAGAGGGACAGGCAGGGGTGGAGGGTCCTGGATGGGTGTTGGTGTCGATGAGTTGTTGGAGCTTGCGTTCCTTAGCACTTGAGCGAAAGAGAAAAAGTTTCTTGTTGAGGCGTTGGATGAGATTAAGAATAAAATGAAACTGGGGGCACGCTCAGCTTTGGAAAAGGGTGCGGCGGTGCTGCTGGAGGGAGAGGTCGAGTGTGTTCATATGGTGGCGCATGGCACTGAGTGTGGATCTCAGAATGCGACGGGAACAGCAATCCGATTCCAGTGAAGCTCAACGCAAACTGGAGGAACAGCACCTCATCTTCCGACTAGGCACTTTACAGCCTTCCGGACTGAATATTGAGTTCAACAACTTTAGATCTTGAACTCCCTCCTCCATCCCCACCCCCTTTCCGTTTCTTCCCCCTCTTTGTGTTTTCCAATAATTTATATAGATTTTTCTTTTCCCACCTATTTCCATTATTTTTAAATGTATTCCACCCATCATTTATCTATACCTTTTATGCCCTTTTAGTCTTATTTCACCCCACCCCCACTAGAGCTATCTGTACCTTGCTTGTCCTGCTATCCACTCTTAATTAGCACATTCTTTTAGATAATATCACCACCTTCAACACCTCTTTGTTCTTTTGTCTGTGACATCATTTGGTTATCTCCTCCTATCACAGCTTGCTTGTCCCAACAACCACCCCCTGCCCGCATCCCCCCCCCCCCCCCCCCTTCTTAAACCAGCTTATATTTCACCCCTCTCCTATTTTTACTTAGTTCTGTTGAAGGGTTATTAGGACTCGAAACGTCAACCGCATAGAATATGAGGACATAGCTACAGCTCCTCTCTAAGGTGCTTCTTACTCATCTCTGTGAGTGACATCGCTATGACATAGCTCCAAACATACATGCTCAGTAGCTATTATTGGAGTTAAACCTTTACTCTACAAGAATTATTGCTAAACACACAATGGCCTTGAAAAGCTAATTTTATTATTGAGAATGTCAATTTTCTACATTTATGATTTTTAAAAACCCTCATTTCAGAAAAAATACACTTGAATGGAAGCTAAACTATCAATATAAACTGTTGGTTAAGGGGTAAGTATTGGCTAGGACACTTCTGAACTTCTGTGCTCTACTTTGAATATTGCCATGGGTTCTTGTGTGCTCCGCACAGAGGGCACACTGGCACGGCCCTGGGGGTGGTGGGGGGGGTGCGGCGGTGGCAGATTGCACAAGGTGCAAAGCACTGGGCCCATGCCTTTGAGGGTCTGGGCTTAATTTGCAGGTTTTGCCTTTACCTTTACTGGCAGCACTGCCCCTCTCTCAAGTGGCCACCTTACGCTTCAGTGCACTAGTACACAATCGAGCGGTGGACGCTCCACCCTGGGACAAAGCCATTTGTTTTAACCAGGGTGTATTCTGGGTGATGTAGCTTGCCCTTAGCCATGCTCTTGCCCTCCTGCGCAAGCACCGGCCCATGGAAGGACTGCAGGAGTTGCCCTTGCATCAGGATGGCAGAGCAGGCCGAAGAGGCCAATGGGAGTGGTGGTCGCAGCAATAGCACGCCCCAGGGCTGCTGCAGTGTTGACCAAGGCGGAGAGAAAATATGCCATGCCACCTGCACAACGGTCCTGAACTCCTCAGCGATATTAATCTCCAAACCTCCCAGGCCTGGGAGGAGCGAGTGCTAGATGTGAAAGATTGTAGTATAACATGGTATGCAGGGCCATAAAAATAGATAAGCAAATCCTCGGTTGTCTAGAAGTACAGAATACAAATGAAAGGTAACGTTGGAATGTTACAGGACCATAAATAGATTGTAATTGGTATTACCATGTAGTTTTGAGCACCCTCAAATAGAAAGGATATAAAAATAATAGAAAAGTTGCATTGCAGGCCCACCAGGATGTTATGAAGAATGAGGATGCAGAGTGAGGAAGAGAAACTTGAGAAGTTTGGGCTTTTTCACTAAAGCTGCAAAGGGTGAGGTTGCAAATTAGCAAGTGTAGGGGTGCAAGTGCGTGTGTGAGAGCCCTAAGACTGGGAATGAGCCGGACATAAACACACCCCTTCCCCTCCTCCTCCCCAAAACCTATCCACACACTGGGCCTTTTATGAATAGAGGCATAGGGTACAAAAGCCAATAAGTTTTGCTAAACTTATATAAAATTGATGGGCACTCTATGATGATTGTTCCCAACCCTGGGCACCCAAAGTATGTGAGGTTAAGAGGTGAGGGTTGTGGTTGGGTGGGGGGGGGGGGGGGAGGTGTGTGGATGTGGGAGATAAGATAAGGGGTCTAGAAACAGGAGAAGCACCAGGGCCCATAAATTTTCTTCCTGGCTCTGTACATGGAGCCTTTACCCATGAACAATCAAGTGTGCTACTGAGTAACCCATCAAGAACAACTGTTGTCGTAAACACTGCTTTAAAAAAAATTGCAATCTATTGCTGATAATTTTGTCATGGTGTTTAAATAAATTTGAAATATCCAGTAATTTGATTTAACTAATAAAAATATCAAGTAAATTAGAAATTTAGCACAAAAATGAATTGCGATGACTTTGAATTAAATAACTTTTAATTAAAATAGGATTATGCATGTAGTTTCCACTAATACAGTCTCGAACATTACTGTTAAAGCAAAAATAATTAGTGAATGGATGGAAATAAGGAACAAATAGTTGTATATGTGGCTTTTTTCTCTTTTTGCATTCTGTTCTTTTTATTCTTTTCTCTTTCCCCTCTTCTCGGTATTTCTGAGCCCCATGTTTAGGGGAATGATACTTGTAGATAGGGAGCTTGGGTCAGAAAATGACTTCAAATATAGTTTAATTGCCACCCTGTGTTCACTGTGAGTGCAGTTCCTGTTACGATCTCAGCTGATCTTAACACTGGACAAGTCAGATCCCAGAGTGAAACCTAGCTTGACAGATCCTAACTTTGCTTTTTCTTAGCAACCATGGAGGGAAATTACTGAACAAATTCACAAGAGTTTGCTGATGAACTTCCAACATTTAACATTAATTAAACAAGAAAAATGAACAATATTACAACCGAACAAAAAGGTTGGAAAGATCTCAGTACAAGCACAAGAAAATGATTCAAACTTGCACGATTGCTTTTACCCCAACAATATCTTTACAGACACATACAAATTCAGAAAGACAAAACAATTTACAATATCTATCTTATACTCTAATATTCATGATAATTATGTGGCACATGTGAATTAACAGGCAAACTGTGGTCAGACACACCACACTCCAAAGTAAATAACATGCGATCAAAGCAGATTCTGTGGATTGCTTGACAACCCACCCAGATGTTTGTCACATTATGAGCCAACCAGCCTCAGGGAAACTTTGTCTTTCTCACGGGGCTTTCCAATTTCCACATTTGAAGAACTCACCTTGGAATTCTCTCCAAACGTCTCTCCCACTCAGATGGCTTCAACAAAGATCCACCTCCAGGGTTTCAATGTCGCTTTCAGCTGGGTCTCCAAGTACATTCAAGCTTCACCTTCCAAACACACTTAGAGATTTTGGGCTGTACCAACGGAGCACCACTGCACCATTTGCCCCTACGGCCTGCAGCACGGAGTCACCAACCTTCGGCTGCCCTCTTGGATCTTCTGTGCTTCTCTCGAGCCCCCTTTGCTTCAAGTCTGCTTCCTGCAGTTCTGTCTTTAACTTGGAGCTTAATTCTCTGCTCCTTACTTTTACCTTTACTCAAGGCCCGCTTTCTAATCCCTGTCTTTGTCCCTGCCTGGGACTGTGTCCTGGGACCTCTCCCTATCCCCCTCCCTGTATCCTGTTCCCTGGGACATCTTCTCTAGAATGGTGCTCTGGTTCCAGGTCAGCTGACCTGCTTTTTACGCTATTTAACTTCCTCTTCTGCGCTGGCATGCAGGGCTGTTTCCCAGCCTGGTGACCTTTAAAAGACACCAACTGCTCATGTGCGCGGCCATTTCCCAGAATGACTGGAGTTCCTGACCTACAACTGCCGATTAAGTATTTTGAGTTTCATGACACTCCTTGCTCGGTACACAGAATCTTGGAAATGCTGTGCTACATGGTGAAATTATTGAACTCGTGACAGATTAGGGATTCCTGTCTGTAATACAGAGCAGAGGAGCCAGAAAAACAGCGTGAGAAGTGGCAAGAATTCCAATAGCAGAGGGCTATCGAAACAGTATGAGAAGCGTTGAGAGGTCAGAGGGGCTGTCTGCAGCCACCGCTGAGGAGAGTCAGAGCGTGTTAGAAAACAAAAATCGAAGTCTGACATCGCAGGAAACTTTTAAGTTGATTGGCTGGTGAGCATTGCTGTTTAGGGACTGAGTCTCAATAACTGGAAAATTAAAAAATGATAAATATTAAGTGCTAATAAGGAATAAGGGAGTAGCTGTTGTATTATCTTATTTTTAAGTAAGGATTATTATGTTAAGTATTACTAGGATTTATCAGTATTAGTAAGGTGTGTTCGTACTGGTAAGGTTTTTTAGCAGTAGCAAGGTTAAATAACAAAGGAATGGCAGGGCTTCTCCAACCTCAGGAATACATATCCTGTGCAATGTGGGAACTGCAGGATGCTTCCCGTGTCCTGGACAGCCATTTGTGCAGTAAGTGTCGTCGGTTGCAGCAGCTCGAGTTCCAGGTTTTGGAACTTGAGCAGTAGCTGGTGTCACCGCAATGCATCTGTGAGGCTGAGAGCCACATGGATAGCACATTTAAAGCTGTGGGATGACCACATCTATAGAGTATGCAGGGAGAGAGGGAATGGGTGACCACCAGACAGTCAGGTAGTACAGGAGTCCCCTGAGTGCATCTCACTCTCCAACCAGTATTCAGTTCAGAATACTGATGAGAGTGATGGTTCATCTGGAGATTGCAGCCATAGCCAAGTCCATGGTACAAGGGGTGGCTTGGCTCCACAAGGTGGGGGCTACAAGAAAACCTGGAAGAGCAATAGTGATCGGTGGTTCAATATTTAGGGGAACAAATAAGTGTTTCTGCGGCTGCAGACATGAATCCAGAATGGTTTGTTGCCTCTCTGGTGCCAGGGTCAAGGATGTCACTGAGCAGCTGCAGAGCACCCTGAGGTGGAAAGGTGAACAACCAGCAGTCGTGATTCACATCAGTATCAATGGCATTGGGTAGAAAGGGGGATGTGATCCTGTGGTCAGAATTTGGGGAGTGTGAAAAATTGATTTTTAAAAATATTTTTGGGGAATATAGTGTTATTCTGTGAAAAGGGTGTGTGTTTATATAACTTAATTAAGCTGGGTAGAGATGAATAGGGGACAGGTTGTCTGGGGGGTGTAAAACATGAAAAGGATAGAGGTGTTACGTTTGAGGTACAGGTGAATAGGTTAGATCTAACACTTGCAATTTTAGTTAAATATAGAGTTTGTTTGAACATCAAAGGAGAGTCAGAGGCAACAAGAGACATGTTTGCACCTTGCAGGAGTTCCATCGGTAAGTAGATATGGGGATATGATATTTTGTTGACCTGAAAGCAAAGACAAGATGAAAACATGAAAGATTTGGAAGGATTTGAGTTTCAAAGAAGCGTGAAAACAATGTAACTTGAGATGAAAGGGAAAAAGGTATTTTAGAGTTAGTTCAGGGTGCAACTTAGTAGTTGTTTGAGTTGTTGAGCTGTGAGCAGCTGGAACTATAGCTGGAGGTGTGGCTGAGAGTGTTCAGTTTGAATTTACCATCCAGTCAAGCCAGATAAGTCTTGGGCTGCAAAAAGCAGGTTTATTCTTAAGTTTGGTTTTTCACAGCAGAGTGGAAGAGAGTGACAGGTCATGTGGCATACCTTTATTGAAACTAAAGCAGTTTGCCTTGGGTAATATTACTGGATTTTTAAAAGTTAAACATTTATAAGGGATTGTTGCCAGGAAGGTGTTTACTTGAAGGTCTGACCAAGTAGAGAGCCCTTTTGGGGAAATGTTTTGTAAGACTAAGTTTAACTGTGTGTCTGTAATCTTGTGTGCTTAAGTTTTGCTTCATTGTTGTTGATGAAACTTTAACTTTTAATTCGTAAAATCCCAAAAGTGTTACTGCACTTCTTGTTGCTGAGATCAGTACGTCCCCTTCTCGTTTTCAGAATACAAAGAAAAGGGAATGGCTCGTAAGTCCAGTTTCCCTCTGGGATCTGGTTTGCACAGCAAATAACATCGGATATGGTCATAACAGGGAGCTAAGTAGAAAATCAGCAAGCAGGACTTCAAAAGTAATAATTTCCAGATTACTCCTAGTGCCAGGCGCACGTGAGTATAGAAATAGGAGGATAAGACAGATAAATGTGTGGCTGGAAAGATGGTGCAGGAGGGAGGGCTTTAGACTCTTAGGACATTGGGTTTGGCTCTGGGGGAGATGGGACCTGTCCAAGCTGGACAGGTTGGACCTGAGCAGAGACTGAGTTCCTTGTGGGGCATTTTGCTAGTGCTGTTGTGGAGGGTTCAAAATAACTCAACAGGGGTCTGGGAACCAGGAGAAGATATCAGAGAGGAATACCAAGATGCACAAAATACGAGGGGAGAGACAGATAGCACTAGAATAGAGAATAGTTAGTGAATAGGTGGGGTCAGAATAAGGGAGAAAGTAATGGTCTAAATCAGGGTTACAGTGCATGTATGTCAATGCACAGTGTGGTAAATAAGATTGGCGAGTTACAAGCGCAGCTTGCTATGTGGAATTATGGTGTTGTGGCTATAACAGAGACCTTGCTCAAGGAAGGGCAGGATTGGGTGTTAAATATTCCTGGATACAAGGTGTTCTGGAAAGATAGGAAAGTAAGTAAAGGGGGAGGGGTGGCAATATTGATTAAGGAGAGCATTGCAGCGCTGGAGAACAAGGATATCCCTAAGGGGTCTATTTGGCTAGTGCTAAGGAACAAAAAAGATATAATTACATTGCTTGGTTACGGCGTACAGGCAACTATTTCCCACCAACTAATGGGAAAGATGTAGAGGACAAATCTGCAAGGAAATTCCAGGAAGGTGCAAAAATGATGGAGTAGTTATATTGGGGGACTTTAATTAGCTGAATGTAGACTGGGATAGTGTAGTGTAAAGGGCAGAGAGGGGTAAGATTGTGTTCAGGAGAATTTTCTATAGCAGTATGTGTCCAGTCCAATGAGACTGGAGGCACTGCTAGACCGGGTACTTGGCAATGAGGTGAGCCAAGTAGGTTAGATGTCAGGGGGAGAACATTGTTGATCATTGTATCATAACATTTAGAATGACTATGGAAAAGGACATTGAACAATCCAGAGTAAGAATAATTAACTGGGGGAAAGCGAACCTCAATGGGATAAGAATGGATCTGGGCCGAATAAATTGGAGCCAAAGGTTGGCGGGAGAAACAGTAGCTGGACAATGGGCTACCTTCAAAGAAGAGATGGTTTTTGCACAGTCAAGGTATATTCCCTTCAAAGGGAAAGGTGGGGCAAACAAATCCAGAGCTCCCTGGGTGACAAAAGAGACAGATTAAGATGAAGAGGAAAAAGTGTGTGTATGACAGATGTCAGGTGGATCATGCAATGGAGAACCAGCATGAATATTAAAGAGGGGAAGTGAAAAAGTAAATAAGACCAGCAAAGAGAGTGTATGAAAAAGAGCCTGGCACCCAATATGAAAAGGAATCCCAAAGTATTCTATAGGCATAGAAATTGTAAAAGTGTGGTAAAAGGAGGAGAAGGGCCAATTAGGGAGTCAGTGGGAATGGTGTGTGGCTTGGAGGGGAAGTTGCAGGCGGTGGTGTTCCCATGCATCTGTTGCCCTTGTCCTTCTAGTTGGTAGCGGTCGTGGGTTTGGAAGGTGCTGTCTAAGGTAACTTGGTAAGTTCCTGCAGTGCATCTTGTAGATGGTACACACTGCTGCCACTGTGTGCCGGTGGCGGAGGGAGTGGATGTTTGTGGATGGGGTGATAATCAAGCCGGTTGCTTTGTCCTGGATGATGTCAAGCTTCTTGAGTGCTCTTGGAGCTGCACTCATCCAGACAAGTGGACAGTGTTCCATCACACTCCTGACTTTTGGCTTGTAGTTGATGGACTGGCTTTGGGGAGTCAGGAAGTGAGTTACTCGCTGCAGGAGTAAAACTTTAAAGCTTGGGCAAAACTCTCTGCTGGCTGGAGTCATACCTAGCACGAAGGAATTTGGTTGTGGTTGCAGGAGGTCAATCATCTCAGTTCCAGGGCATCACTGCATGAGTTCCTCAGGGTAGTGTCCTAGGCCCAACCATCTTCAGCTGCTTCATCAATGACCTTACTTTCATCATAAGGTCAGAAGTGGGGGTGTTCGCTGATGATTGCACAATGTTCAGTACCATTGGTGGTGACTCAGACACTGAAGCAGTCCATATCCAAACGCAGCAAGACCTGGATAGTATCCTGGCTTGGGCTGACAAGTGGCAAATGACATTTGCGCCACACAAGTGTCAGGCAATGACCATCTCCAACAAGAGAGAACCTAACCATCGCCCCATGACGTTCAATAGCATTACCACCACTGAATCCCCCACTATCAATATCCTGGGGGATGGCATTGACCAGAAACTGAACTGGACTAGCCAAATAAATACTGTGGTTACAAGAGCAGGTCAGAGGCTATGAAAAAAGCAAAAAACTGTGGATGCTGGAAATCCAAAACAAAAATAAAAATACCTGGAAAAACTCAGCAGGTCTGGCAGCATCTGCGGAGAGGAACACAGTTAACGTTTCGAGTCTGTATGACTCTTCTTCAGAGTTGTTGTGGTCTATTTCCATTGGTTGTTTGGAAAATTCATCTCATAAAAAGTTATCGGTCCCTACGGGGCATTGTAACATTGGGCCCTTGCCCTCTCCAATGCCCCGTAGGGACCGATAACTTTTTATGAGATGAATTTTCCAAACAACCAATGGAAATAGACCACAACAACTCTGAAGAAGAGTCATACAGACTCGAAACGTTAACTGTCTTTCTTTCCACAGATGCTGTTAGACCTGCTGAGCTTTTCCAGCATTTTCTGTTTTTGTTTCAGATTTCCAGCACCTACAGTATTTTGCTTTTACATTATAATGGAAATAGACTGGTGGACAAGATTTCACCTTTTAAGTCATGTACTGCAGCAACCAGACTAAAATCGACATAGATCAAACATGAATTAGTGAACTGGTAATACCTTTTTCTTGAGTTTGATGTAAATTTTACATTCACTAAGACAACCGAAATATGTCTTGGGAAATGCTTTTCTCAACGCCATGCTTCTGGCAGATATGTCACATTAAGTGAACTCTCCTGAATGTCACTGCCAACTCTCCAGCAGAGGGCTATTTCTCCCTGCCAGTCTAGTCGAAGCTTGGAGTATCTTTCAGTAACTGTTCCGCTCTGCCCAGGCTCCCAGATACAATTGTCACCATCAAGATACACCTTGATGAATTCCCTCTTTCCCTCAGGTCACAGCAGGCCTCGCGATACAGAATTCCAGAGATTCCTGTGTCTGACCCCTTTAAATGTTTAGTTGGCTCAGGTAAAACTGTTTTCTCCATGGAACGCTTGACTTCTGCTCCCCATCATTTCTTACAGAACAGCGAAAAAGTGATTTCAAATTCTTATCCTGCCTGCGTGACCGCAGCAGTTGTCCTTCAATGTGAGACACTGTGAAAATATTAAAACTGCTACCGCATCTCAATAGTTTTCTTTTTATTCTTTCATGGGGCATGGGCATCGCTGGTTAGGCCAGCAATTTTATCACCCATCCCTTATTGTGCTAAAGAAGGTGTTGGAGAGCCACTGCCTTGAACTGCTGCATTCCATCTGGTATGGGTACACCCGCAGTGCTGCTTGGATGGGAGTTCCAGGATTTTGACTCGGGGATAGCGAAGGAACGGTGATGTAGTTTCAAGTCAGGATTCTGTGTGACTTGGAGGGAAACTTGCAGGTGCTGGTGTCCCCATGCTGCCCTTGTCCTTCTAGGTGGCAAAGGTAAGATGGAGCCTTGGTGAGTTGCTGCAATGCATTGTGTCTGGTCAATGGTAACCCCCAGCATGTTGATAGTAGGGGATTCAGTGATGGCAATGCCATTGAATGTCAAGGGGAGATGGTTGGATTCTTCCTTGTTGGAGATGGTAATTGTGTGGCGCGAATGTTACTTGCTACCTATCAGCCCAAACATGACTGTTGTCCAGACCTTGCTGCATATGGGCATGGACTGCTTCAGTGTCTGAGCTGTTGCAAATGGTGCTGAACATTTGCAATCATAAGTGAACATCCCCACTTCTGACCTTCTGATGGAGGGAAGGTCATTGATGAGGCAATGAAGATGGTTGAGCCGAGGACACTATCCTGAGAAACTCCTGCAATGATTTCCTGGGATTGAGATGATTGACCTCCTACAATCACAACCATCTTTCTTTTTGTGCTAGATATGACTCCAAGCAGTGGAGAGTTCTTCCCCCCTCACCCCCGATTACCATTGACTCCAGTTTTGCTGAGGCTGCTTGATGCCACACTCAGTCAAGTGTGGCCTTGATGTCAAGGGCAATTGCTCTCACCTCACCTCTTAATTTCAGCTCTTTTGTCCATGTTTGAACTAAGGCTGTAATGAGGTCAGGAGCTGAGTGGTCCTGGTGGAACCCAAGCTGAGTGTCATTGAGCAGGTTGTTTCTGAGCAAGTTCCGCTTGATAGCACTGTTGACAATCCCTTCCATCACTTTACTGATGATGAGCGTAGACTGAGAGAGTAGTAATTGGCCAGGTTGGATTTGTCCTGCTTTTTGTGTACAGGGCATGGCTGAGCAATTTTCCACATTGCTGGATAGATGCCAGTGTTGTAGCTGCACTGGGGTGGCTTGGCTAAGGGTGCAGCTAGTTCTGCAGCACAAGTCTTCAGTGCTATTGCTGGAATAGTGTCAGGACTTATAGCCTTGGCACTATCCAGTGCCTTTTGCCGCTTCTTGATATCATGTGGAGTGAATCGAATTGGCTGAAGAATGTCATCTGTGATGCTGGGGACCTCAAGAGGAGATCGAGATAGATCATCACTTGGCACTTCTGGCTGAAGATGGCAGCAAATGCTTCAGCCTTCTCTTTTGCACTAATGTGGGGCTCTCCCATCATTGAGGAAGGGGATATTTTTGGAGCCGCCTCCTCCAGTTAGTTGTTTAATAGCCCACCACCATTGACTACTGCACATGGCAGGACTGTAGAGCTTAGATCTTCTCCCTTCCTTGTGGGATTGTTTCACTCTGTCTATCGCATGGTGCTTTGCTGTTTGGCATGCAAGTTATCCTGTGTTGTAGCTTCACCAGTTTGATGCCTCATTTTTAGGCATATCTGGTGCTGCTCCTGGCATGCCCTCCTGTAATCTTCATTGAGCCAAGGTTTATCCTTCGCTTTGATGGTAATGGTAGAATGGGGCATATGCCAGGCCATGAGGTTACTGATTGTGGTTGCACACAGTTCTGCTGCTGCTTATGGCCCACAGCGTCTCATAGATGCCCAGTTTTGAATTGCTAGACCCGTTAGAAATCCGTCCCATTTAGCACGATGGTAGTTTCACCAACACGATGGAGGGTATCCACATTGTGAAGATGGGACTTCGTCTCCAGAAGGACTGTGCACTGGTCACTCCTACCAATAATGTTGTGGACAGATCCATCTGTGACAAGTAGTTTGGTGAGGATGAGGTGAAGTATATATTTTTCCCTTTTGCTGGTTCCCTCATAACCTGCTGCAGAATCAGTCTAGCAGCTACATCCGTTAGGACTCTGTCAGCTCAGTCAGTAGAAGTGGTACTGAGGACATTGAAGACCCCACCTAGAGTATATTCTGTGCCCTAGCCATCCCCTGCTTCATCCATGTGGTGCTCAACATGGAAGAGTAATGATTCATTTGCTTCGGCAGGGCGGTAGGTGGCAATTTGGGTGACTCTTAAATGCTCTCTGAAATGGCCTAGCAAGCCACTCAGTTGTATAAACCGCCAGAAAACCAAGAAGGAATGAAACTGGACGGGCCACCTGGCATCGACCTAGGCCCCAGAAACGACGAGGGCAAACTCAGCCCTTTCAACCCTGCAAAGTGCTCTTTACTAACATCTGGGGGCTTATGCCAAAATGGGAGACCTGTCTCTTAGACTAGTCATGCAACTGCCCGACATAGTCATACTCACCGAATAATACCTTACAGATAGTATCCCAGACACCACCAACACCATCCCTGGGTACCAGCAGAGGTGGTGGCACAGTGGCATTCAGTTGGGAAGGAGTTGCCCTGGGAGTGTTCAACATCAGCTCCAGACACCATGAAGACTCACAACATCAATGTGGGCAAGATAACCTTCTGATTACCCCCACCGCCCCTCCACCTTCAGATCTAATCATCTACTTTTAGTGAAAAAGGCATCAATTTCGGACTCAATACCTAGTGCCTGGGCATGTCTTAGTGGACCCCTTTGAGGAATTCTGAATCACAAGAGTTAACTTTTCAAAAACTGATATTAAGCATTTTTGACTGACAGGGCACACTTATATGCCAGCTTGGTGCTCTCTCTGTGGCAATGAAGGTCATCACTGCCTTTAACCTTTGTAGTTCAGGCTCCTTTCAGGTAGCCACATGGGATCTCTGCAACATAAACCAAGAAGCAGTAAGGGCATGCATATGCTAGATCTCTGAAGATCTTGTTTCCCAATGAGCCAATTCTGACTGGCTGAGCTGGGTGGAAGTGTGATCTTGCATAAAATACAGTGCACTTGGATGGAGTGGGGATTATGAAATGTCTCACCTGTGGGCATTGCTCAATTTACAGGTCACCTTTCTTTATCTTGATGTATTAGATTGCTCTTAATTGTAATTTCATTTTCTATTTTCATGTTGTTTTGTTATTTTTCCTTGTGCGTGTGTGCGTATATACATGCACAGATGCTGGGCGCTCAGAGACCACAATGGCTGTGACTCATCTCAGATTCCTTTCAGTGAGTCCTTCCGAGCACTATTTATGCAGGCACAGTTCTATCCTAGCAACAAGAATGTACATTCTCTTACACTGGCAAAGTGTATCACAACACTCATTAATCAAAACATTGCTGGAAAAACTCAGCATGTCTGGCAGCATCTGTGGAGAGAGAAACAGTTAATGTTTCGAGTTCGTATTACTCTTTAGAGCTCTGAAGAAGTGAGATGGACTCAAAACATTAACTCTGTTTCTCTCTCCGCAGATGCTGCCAGGCCTGCTGAGTTTTTCCAGCGTTTTTTGTTTATATTTCAGATTTCTAGCATCCGCAGTATTTTGCTTTCAACTAAATAAATCAATATCTATGGGACATATGCATAAAAAATGATCAAAAGGGGCCCACTCTCAAGTTTGGAGTTATTTGTGTTTCAAGAAAATTGTTTAATATTTTGTTTAAAATCTACTTTGCTGGCTTAATCTCTCCTTTACATTCAGTGCCACTGGTTTAGAATATGTTGCACCAAATGACCGTTAGGTAATTTGTTAAGAAGAGAATACTTTTGAAAGCCATTAATTGAGAACTTTGCTGGAAAATAAGAATGGTAAGCATTTAGAGATTAAATTTAGATTGAAAAACCTTTGGGTAAAGTTAAAGCATGCTTT
This sequence comes from Cetorhinus maximus, assembly GCF_964194155.1. Taxonomy (NCBI): domain Eukaryota; kingdom Metazoa; phylum Chordata; class Chondrichthyes; order Lamniformes; family Cetorhinidae; genus Cetorhinus; species Cetorhinus maximus. The sequence goes on along the minus strand of NC_135900.1, from coordinate 50,189,551 downwards.
TTTTTTGTTCAATTACAATGCTTCTTCAGCCAGCAAATGATAATTAATTAAGTGGACACTTTTGGAAGGCTGACATTTACTCCTAACTGGATAAGGAAATGCCTTGAAATCGTGCTCTTTCACATGATGATAATGCCAGGTTGCATAGACCATTCCATCCACTGGATAATCTTCAATCAGCTGGAAATAAATTGTACAGCAGATAAATTTAATATGGAGAAGCAACATTAGCAGGACAGAAAAGAGGCTGCAAAATTCACACCATGTCAAGTGTATTTTGACTGTGTACTTTGCAGAAAACAGCTCAGAAAATTGTGTCTGAGCAGTGCCATGGGGATTGAATGTTAAATTATGGAATTACATTTGGGATTTTCAGTTAACATTGAATAATTTGTTTGAGCCCAAGTTGCAGAGCTGTTCTTTACTCAAATCCACAGCTGAGAATTCTTGTGGATGAATTTCACATTTTCATTTCCTTGCACTTTTTTTGGCCTATACGCACCATACACTCTTCCACAGATTTGAGGCTTGGCAGACAGTATGACTTTGCTAGACTTTAAAATATTCTGTAAGTATTAAAAATCAATAAAATTGTATACTATCACAATGTTCAACCTCAGGGCCCAGCATGTCCCTCATTCCTCCATTACCAAGGCAGATGGCCAACCCTGGCACAATGAAGAGTGCAGATGAGCATGACAAGGCAGCCCCAGATGTACCTGAAAGTTAGATGTCAACCTGGAGAAACTGCATGCATGCATGACACTGAAAGTAGTATGCTATAGACGGAGCTGAGTCTGCCTTTTTAATAGATCATGGTACATCTGCACAACAACGTTATTTACCTGCTTTCTCTCCATATCCTTTGATATCGTTTACAAAGCTCAAAATTCCTTCTTATCCTCAAAATTTCAATTTGCCCAAAATCCACAACCTTTGGGAAGTAGAGTTCCAAATTTCTACTAGTCCTGTGTGAAGAAAGTCTTTCTGTTTTTACTCCTGAATTAGGTCTTGCTGTTCTCAAGATGATGACTCCAGCCAAGTTTTTTTATATTTACCCTTTGAAACCCCTGTATCATCTTAAACCTTTTGATTTGGATTACTCTCAAGGGAATACAAAGCAATTTATGCAATCTATGTTCATAATCAGCACTTAAATTCCAGGTTTCATAGATTCATGGAATAGCATAAAACAGAAGGATGCCATTTGGCCCATCAAGTTTGTGCCGACTCTTTCAAAGTGCAGTCCAGTTAGTCCCATAACATTTGCAGTTTTCCAACCCATAGGGCAGAATTTTCTGCCTGCCAGGCGGGCGGGCCCGACCCAATCTCCGGCGGACGGGGAGCCGATCCCCGCTGGAAAAGCGGGCCCCGCCGCTATTTTACATGGGCGGGCCAATTAAGGCCCGCCCAGCGTGACGTCCGCCGGGAAGCGCTATGTGCTTCCTGTGCGGATGGGGGGGGGATTCCCCAAAAGCGAGAGTGCGCTCTTTTGCGCATGCGCACGAAAGAGTGCACATCTCCTTGAGGCTAAATGCTGCCTCAGGGAGATCGCTGACTGTTTTAAAAATGTTAAAAATGGAAAAAAACATCCATAATGTGTCCCCCTCATGTGACACATGAGATGGGACTTGTTCATAAATTACACTAAAACTTTATTAAACTTTTTAAATCCCTACATGAAACCTCATCCCGCCGGTGGATGAGGTTTCATGTTTTTTCTCATTCCCGCTGGGGCTCCTGACCTGCACGCCAACCTTAAGGTTAGACAGGCAGGTCCTTTAATTGTTTCAATGATCCTGTCAATGGCCTCAATTGGCCATTGACAGGTTGGTGGGCCTGCAGCTGATTTTGCTGCGGGCCTGCCTTCCTGAAAATTTAAATGAGACGGGATGACGTCGAGGTTTCCCCCCGACGTCATCCCGCATCATTTTACTTGTTGGCGAGCGGTCCCCGCCCCCTGCTCGCCAGCAGCAAAATTCAGCACATAGTCACAATTCCTGAACCTTGAGAACTTGGGAAAATTATGATTAATGCATCTGCATTTCCTTTCTTTTTTCTTTTAATATCCTTGGGTAGAAACCATCAGGTTCTGGAGGTTTGAGTATCTTAAGATCCATTTTTTTTCTCCATTACATTTTTAAGGCTGATACTGACCTGTAGGAGGCTTTGGGTTATAACTTGACGGTAACAAACTATGATGTAATATACTTTAAGATTTTTTAAAAACTTGTTGTTATGACCACAGCAGGTGTTAACTGCTGAGCAAACCAAATCCCAGAAGGAAACTTGGCTTACAGGTCATACCTTTTTTTGTATTCTGCAAACGAGAAGAAAACGCACTGATCTCAGCAGCAAGGAGTCCAGTCACACTTTAGGATTTTAAAAATTAAAAGTAAAAATTTTATTAACAAGGAGAAAAGAAAACTTAAACACACAAGATTACAGTTACATAGTTAAAATTAGTCTGACAAAATATACCCCAATAAGACTCCCTACTTGGTTTGACCCACAAGTAAATGCCTTCCAGGCAACACTCCCTTATAGGTCAAAACAAAAACAGAATTACCTGGAAAAACTCAGCAGGTCTGGCAGCATCGGCGGAGAAGAAATCAGTTAACGTTTCGAGCCTTCATGGCCCTTCGGCAGAACTGAAGCATAGTTAGGAGAAGGGAGAAATATAAACTGGTTTAAGGTGGTGGGGGGGGTGAAGAGAGAAGTTGAGGGTGTGGTGATTGTGGAGATAAGCAGTGATAGGCATAGACAAAAGGGTCAAAGAGGTGTTGAAGGTGGTGATATTTGTCTAAGAAAAGTGCTAATTAAGAATGGAAGACAGGATATTCAAAGTACAGCTCTAGTGGGGGTGGGGTGGAAAGACTAACAAGGTTTTAGTTTTAGATTTAAAAATAATGGAAATAGGTGGGGAAAGAAGAATCTATATAAATTATTGAAAAAAAAGGGGGGGGGAGGGTGGAGAAACGGGGTGGGGATGGGGGGAGGGGGAGTTTAAGATCTAAAGTTGTTGAATTCAATATTCAGCCCGGAAGGCTGTAAAGTGCCTAGTCGGAAGATGAGGTGCTGTTCCTCCAGTTTGCGTTGGGCTTCACTGGAACAATGCAGCAAGCCAAGGACAGACATGTGGGCGAGAGAGCAGGGTGGAGTGTTAAAATGGCAAGCGACAGGGAGGTTTGGGTCTTTTTTGCGGACAGACCGCAGGTGTTCCGCAAAACGGTCGCCCAGTTTGCGTTTGGTCTCTCCAATGTAGAGGAGACCGCATTGGGAGCAACGAATGCAGTAGACTAAGTTAGGGGAAATGCAAGTGAAATGCTGCTTCACTTGAAAGGAGTGTTTGGGCCCTTGGACGTTCCTTCGCCTCCGTCGCATCTGTTCTGATGACACTACCTTCAAAAACAGCTCCTCTGACATGTCCTCCTTCTTCCTTAACCGAGGTTTTCCATCCACGGTCGTTGACAGGGCCCTCAACCGTGTCCGGCCCATATCTCGCGCATCCTCCCTCACGCCTTCTCCTCCTTCCCAGAAACATGATAGGGTCCCCCTTGTCCTCACTTATCACCCCACCAGCCTCCGCATTCAAAGGATCATCCTCCGCCATTTCCGCCAACTCCAGCATGATGCCACCACCAAACACATCTTCCCTTCACCCCCCCTGACGGCATTCCGTAGGGATCGTTCCCTCCGGGACACGCTGGTCCACTCCTCCATCACCCCCTACTCCTCAACCCCCACTTATGGCACCTCCCCATGCCCACGCAGAAGATGCAACACCTGCCCCTTCACTTCCTCTCTCCTCAGCGTCCAAGGGCCCAAACACTCCTTTCAAGTGAAGCAGCATTTCACTTGCATTTCCCCTAACTTAGTCTACTGCATTTGTTGCTCCCAATGCGGTCTCCTCTAACATTGGAGAGACCAAACGCAAACTGGGCGACCGTTTTGCGGAACACCTGCGGTCTGTCTGCAAGAAAGACCCAAACCTCCCTGTCGCTTGCCATTTTAACACTCCACCCTGCTCTCTCGCCCACATGTCTGTCCTTGGCTTGCTGCATTGTTCCAGTGAAGCCCAACGCAAACTGGAGGAACAGCACCTCATCTTCCGACTAGGCACTTTACAGCCTTCCGGGCTGAATATTGAATTCAACAACTTTAGATCTTAAACTCCCCCTCCCCCCATCCCCACCCCGTTTCTCCACCCCCCCCCTTTTTTTTTCAATAATTTATATAGATTCTTCTTTCCCCACCTATTTCCATTATTTTTAAATCTAAAACTAAAACCTTGTTAGTCTTTCCACCCCACCCCCACTAGAGCTGTACTTTGAATATCCTGTCTTCCATTCTTAATTAGCACTTTTCTTAGACAAATATCACCACCTTCAACACCTCTTTGACCCTTTTGTCTATGCCTATCACTGCTTATCTCCACAATCACCACACCCTCAACGTCTCTCTTCCCCCCCGCCCCCCCCCACCTTAAACCAGTTTATATTTCTCCCTTCTCCTAACTATGCTTCAGTTCTGCCGAAGGGCCATGAAGGCTCGAAACGTTAACTGATTTCTTCTCCGCCGATGCTGCCAGACCTGCTGAGTTTTTCCAGGTAATTCTGTTTTTGTTTTGGATTTCCAGCATCCGCAGTAGCTTTTAGCTTTTTGTTTTTACTCCCTTATAGGTGTTTAACTATAAAAATCCAGTCATCGTACCCAAGGCAAACTGCTGTTGCTTTTATAAAGGCATACCACACAACCTCTTCAACTCCCTTCCACTCTGCTGTGGAAATCCAAGACTTCAGAACAAAACTGCTTTTTGAAGCCCAAGACTTTCCTGGTTTGACCGGATGGCTGATTCAAGCTGCATCTTCTCTCAGCCTAGAGCTGTTTCCAGTAGATCTTCCTCACACAGCGAACAGCTAAGCTCTCCAAAGTATCTCTAAAATACCGTTTTTCCTCTTTCATCTCTGGCTCCATTGTTCTCACACCCCTTGGAAACTCAAATCCTTCAAAATATAAAATCATTCATGTTTATTTTTTGTCTCTACTTTCGGGTCAATAAAATACCCTCTTCTGTTTACCCATGGAACTTCTGTAAGATGTAAAAATGTTTCTATACCTCTGACTTCCCTTTGATAGTCAAATGAGCTTTCAATTCATCTAAAAATGCAAATGTTCGATCCAACCTATTTACTTGTACTTCAAACCCACCATAATATTTCATTACAAATGCACAAACCTAACACCTCTATCCTTTATGTCTTAAACCTTCCAGACAACCTGTCTCTAGTAACCTTTCCCCAGCTTAATCAAATATATTATACACACGCCGAGACACACAGCCTTCACAGAATAACACAATATTTCCCCGATACATTAAAAAAAAATCCATTTTCACAATGTACCTAAGCATCCTGGTTGATGAAACAATGCATGATAGTTTTGTGGCAGTATACAATTAAGGATATGTGCTGAGGCACTGTATTCACATCACAAAAATGCAGATACCTTCCATATAATTTGACTCCAGTGGGGCACCGCTGTCTGATTCAGTTGATTAGCTGCTTTAACTTGGATGAAAAGTGATCAGAAATGCAGTAAATGAATCTGCTGTAACAGCAGAAAATAAATCACAAACTGTAAAATGTTATGGTGATGTTTAGTAATTTTAGATTTAAAATTATCATGGAATCACTTGGAGAGAAGATATGTATTTAATAGTTCAGACCTCAGTAAGAAATGAAGTACTGTGCTGAATGAAATCCCCCACCAAGACATGTGCATATTCCAGAAGATATTTTACTTTTTTATTACCAGGTAAAGGAATGCTATGAAATACTTATTTTAAGCTGAAAATCTAGTTAAATGAAAATGATCTCTGAGTCTTGTACATGGACTTCAATATTTTGTGAATAGCTTTTGAGCATTTTGCCATCCTCTGCTGAAGGCTGGAATATGGTACCAATGTAGCCGTATCTTGTGACCCAAGGCAGTGATATCTATTCAACAATGAGAAAGCCATAGCTAAATCTAACCCTACCTCAGTGAGTGCCTAGATAGAAATAGCCAACAGGGATCAAGAGAAGTCCTCTTGCAAGCTGTTCTTGTTTTAAATCTGCTTTCTGCAGCTTTTGTCTGTTTAAATGTGAAATTTGGAGCCTTTCTCTCTGCCCCTCACTCTTAACTTCACTTAACGGGATCTTCTCCAGGTTCCTGTCCTCCCTTTTGACTAGAAAGTCTGGTATTTCTCCTCTTTCTGTCTCACTCCTTTGGCCTTGGAACCTTTTGGTTCTTCTGGAAAATCTGCAGCTCCCTCTCCCAGTGTCAAGCCTCTCTGTAGTCCTGGCTTAAAACTGAATGTAAAACTGTAGTTTTAGTTTTTATGTGTGTGCGCGTGTCTGTGGGAGGGACCTGCCTTTCTGGACCCCTAATGCCAGCACCTTTTAAAGTGAAATTAAAACTCAATTTGACCTTTTTCTTAACACAAATCCAGAAATACAAATCAAGTTTAAAACTTTAAAGCTAAAACTCATTCCTAACATCTACAAATGCCAATATAACTTAGTTAAACTATCTCTATTCCCTAACATGATTTCCTGATACTGCTCATAATTTAATTTGTAAATCAGAAACTTCAGACAGTATTCAATTTGTTGAGTGAAAGAAACCTCTATGCATAGATAAATATGTTAAGTATCATTTTCATTAGTTATTTTATAAAGGAAAGTGCACATATCTGGCAAAAAATGTTTGTCTCCAAAAATTTTAGTTGAGTTGGTGCTGTAATGTTTGATGAATTTCTGTAATATATCTTAAAGTCTGTTGTGTACATGAGATGATGTTTGGACACAATCTGTTCTTAGCAGATGCATTTTTAATTTAAGCAGGTAAATGGAGAATAACCTCTTTTCAGCTCTTGTCTATTTTGAGTTAGTCGGAGTGGAGGCTTTTCAAATGACTTGAAGTTTAAGCTGGAAGTTTAATATCATAGCAATGAAGTGATCAATCAAATGACCATAATGCCTGTAGGATTTAACAATTTCTCAATTTCTCTTATGACTCTAAGAAGAGCCTTTGTTGAACCATATGGTGCTATAAGCACTTATAATTACTTTCACAATAGCCCCTTTTCAGATCTCCTGAACCATGTGCCAATTACAGCTAATGGGGCAGACAGGAGGACAATGATCAAATGGAAGTAAAATTACTGAAATGCTGAGATAGCCAAGATCAGCCTTTAGGAAACGGCATTATTGTCTCCACATAGGGCCGTAGAGTTATAATATTAAACAATACAGAAAAAGGCCCTTCAGCCCATCGCGTCCGTGACACCAGTTGGATTGCAAATATACTTGATCATGCAGACTATACATTGACCAAATGATAGGTGGCAATGACATGATTGCTTTTTCGTCCCACCTATTTGATCTCACAACAGAGAAGGGGAGGTGGCTGGAAGAACCATCTGCCCTCTTGTCAAAACTCTGCTTTGGATCCAGAAAGATGAGACAGCTACCGGTGAAACCAAGTTCGATACAAAATTCCTCCCAGCCGAGATTACCAAGCCAAAGAACAGTAGGCATTTCAGGGCTTGGAGTTCAGATTTAGCACGTTTAACTTACTGTATAGAAACTTCAAAGAGTATTCTCATGGCTTTTGAGCAGGATAAAATTTTGTTTATGATTGCTTTGAAGGGCCTTAAAAGAAGTAACAACATTGTCAGCTCAATTTTTTGGTAGCCATAATTTACAATATAGACTGTTTAGAAAAATAATACTACTTTGGAAATCTTATTTCGGTAAAAAAATAGTTACGTTTTACTTGGAAACTGAAAAATGCCTGTGATCTAACTTCAAGGAATAGTTCTCAACTGTGTTTTTGAATTTAAAAATTCAGCGCTTTCTTTTAATTAATGCAGCAGGATGATTGGAAGTTAGCTTTTTTTTCTTTTAGTGCAGAAAGTATATCAGAAATAAGCCCATTAAGAAAGTACTATTTATCGTAAGGGTTTGTTTAGTTCGTCTCACGAAGAGGTTCAGAGGTTTGTCAGGTTAAACAGTAGTGTTTATTGGTAACACAACTATTTACATATGTACGAAGTATAGTCTAAACTAAGAACGAACTTCATGCTGACTTCTCCTTGACTCTCTCTAAACAACTGTGTTTCCTGTCTATTGTCATATGCCTCTGCATCATACTGTGGGCAATACTGTTCTCCAGTTCCATAGTGACCCTTGATATGCCGAATACCCTCAGACTACACCTCCCCCAAGTCTTTACCCAACATATTTACAGTGCAATCTTTCTTTGCTCCTTACTTTTCCCCTCACCTCAAATCTCTGACTTTATAAATTCAGACTATTTGGAGGTTTGACAATTCTTCCAGATCGTGTTCCGGTCACATTTGAAGGAGTGATAGACTCAGTTGCTTTGGGCAAGCTTTGTTGGCTTGGAGTTGAAATGGTAGTATTCTCTGTTTCCAGCACTCGGTTGCCTCTATCTGATTCGCTTTTTGCGCTCTTTGGAGTTGGGTTGTTGATTAGGAAATGTTCATCTGCTTTGTTGGGACACAATAGGCTTGTCTCATTCCTTCCGGAGTGACCGTCCACTCTGTTCTTTCAAAATGTGAACATGGGTTTTCTTTTTCTGTGGTGTCCGCCATGATCTTTCTGAGAGTTGACAATGTATTTCCATTCCATTTGAATGTTCCTCAACCATGAGCTCAACCTGCAGTTTGGCTTTCATTGCCACATTCTGTTATTTCCTGTGCCCTTGTACTTCACTAAAGTATGCTTTGGTGAGGTGATGGTCACTACTGTCCTGCTCCAGCATTGGCTTGCTGCTGTGCACTTCTGAAAATTGTAGTTTCATTGCCATGGTGTTCCCTGGTTGTGTGACAGCAACCGTTTGAGCTAGAGTTTGGTGCTTAACATTCTGTTGCAGTTCATTCTCGTGTGTCTTCTACTCGAAGTATGGCGGTATTTATCTGACAGTGTGCCTGGTCTGACCAAAGTGGAGCTTCTGCCACCTGCAAGAGAATCGGACACACTGGCTCAGCAAAGAGTGAAGACAATTCAGAGCTCAAGTCCTAGTCGAGAGTCTATTCATTGGTGGACCTCTTAGGAATTTGCAGTTACATGTAGTTGATGACACAGGTTGTTTTGACATCATCTGCTGTTTTCAGGAGATTAAGGGAAACACAGGAAACACACTGCTTAAGAAAGAAGAGGATTGGTTTCAGATGACGCACAAAATTTTGCATATTTTCTTGCTGCATTACCAAAGTGGTTCTAGGATCATGCCTGTGACTGAAGTTGGATTTTTCCAGGGCCATAGAGTGATGTGTTTGTCATTTGTAACCAGAGGTCTTTCAGCTATGGTTTCTTATCCGAGAGGACTGAAACACAAGCCAGTGTCTAATTAGAAATTGGTGAGGTGACCGTTGACAAATGTCAGCATTCCAAAAAGAGAATCCGAGATCCTTGGTCTCACCCAGGAAGCATGGTTGACATCTTCCTGGTGTGATGCCTCAATCTCATGGATTGTTTTGGAATCCTCTACATGCCTCAATATCTTAGACTTGCACAACTTTCGAAAATGTCCCAACCGGTTACAGTTGAAACACCGCATAAATTGCTGGACATTGCTCTCGCCAGTGAGATCTTTTGGCTCTACACTGCTGACATGTTCTCCCCGGCATCATGTAGCCTGTTTGGGTATTGGCTTCCTGGGCCTGGAATCTCGTTGGCCTTTTGTTTCTTTGAGCTGGACAGTTGGGTTGCTCCATACCATGGCCTAACCTCACCATGTAAAATGGTCCGGTGGTGTTGGCGACTTTCAGACTGCCTGACTATTTGGATGGCCTTTTCTGGAGTCGGATCTTCTATTGCCTGTAGTAAGTCCGAAAGGGCATCATCAGCCACTCTGCCGACTATTCGATCTTGTTTGAGCTCTCACTTAAGGTCGCTGCAGCCACAACCTTCAGCCAATCTGTATAATTCATTTATGAACGAGTCAGTGGGTTCTCCAGGCTGTTGGACTCGCTTGTTGAACATCTTCAAATTTCATATTCATTTATTCTGTGCCTTGCAATGATGTCATGGGCTATCAGACCTACTGAGTACAGCAGTGTATTTACTTGTTCAGCCTCTGTCGTCTTACCTCACCCTGAAGCTATTGTGTATCTTGAAAATCATTTTCGCCAGAGCCCCCAGTTCTGTGCCTGGGCTGGCCCTTGTATCAGCCCAAATTGATCTGGTAGGGTTGATTATCCATGGTTGCTTTCAGCGCTGGCGAGTACTGCTTTAAATGCTGTTTCACTTTTAAAGATGGCGCTACAGTAACCATTTTTTCAATGCTGCTTTCGTGCTTATTGGGTTTTGGCGGGCTCCCAAGATGATCGTGGACCCAACCTCAAAGGGACCAATCTCTTCTAGTGAATTTTTTAATCAAAGACTTGGGCCCCTTTAAACATTTTTGGAATATGTTAGGGCGATTTAAAGGCGATCCTGGCTTGGGCTGAATTTTTTCAAACTTCATATTTCTTTTTCAACGGAGCTCGGGTACCGTGTGGTTTGGTCCACTCTGAACCCTGGCAGGCCGTGGTGATTTAAAAAAGTGGACTGTTCTGACTGATTAATGGGTTGAAAACTTTTAAAGGCTAGTTCAGGCTTAGAACTGAATTTTTGCTCATCCTTGCCAAGACCTTTGACACTGCAATCGATGGGGATTCACAATGGACCTCCACGTGACCCAGTGGTGTCCTTCAGCTACAAGGTGGATTTTTCTATTGCCCTTCAGCCTCTACATCTGCAAAGGAGCTTCTTCTCAGGCGATCTCCAGCTGTGTTTTCAGTTCAGGTACACTTCAGTCGGGTCAGGATGCTATTCCTTTAATTTTTCAGACTCCACAGTCCTTGACCAGCTTCTTTGGTTCTGGGTTCGTTCATGAGCTGCTACCATATTGTAAGGGTTTGGACCGAAGGCATGGTTGCTAAATTTGCTGATAATGCAAGGATAGGTAGGAAAGTAAGTTGTGAAGGGGACATAAGGAGGCTACAAAGAGATATAGATAGGTTTAGTGAGTGGGCAAAGAACTGCCAAATGGAATACCATGTAGGAAAATGTCAAATTGTCCGTTTTGGCAGGAAGAACAAAAAAGAAGCATATTATCTAAATGGTGAGAGATTGCAGAACTCTGAGATGTAGTTGGATCTGAGTGTATAAGTGCATGAATTGCCAAAGGTTAGTTTGCAGGTACTGGAAAGCTAATAGAATATTATCGTTTATTGTGAGGGGAATTGAATACAAAAGTAGAGAAGTTATGCTTCAGTTATGCAGGGCATTGGTGAGACCACATCTGAAGCACTGTGTATGGTATTAGTCTCCTCCTTTAAATAAGGATGTAAATGCGTTGGAGGCAGTTCAGAGAAGGTTTACTAGACTAATATCTGGAATGGGAGAATTGTCTTATGAGGAAAGGTTGGACAGGCTAGGTTTGTATACGCTGGAGTTTAGAAGCGTAAGACGTGACGTGATTGAAACATACAAGATTCTGAGGGGCTTTGACAGGGTTGATGTGGAAAGGATGTTTCCTCTTGTGGGAGAATCTAGAACGAGGGGTCACTGTTTAAAAGACAGATGAGGAAAATTCTTTTCTGAGAGTTTGGAGTCGTTGCAACTCTTCCTCAAAAGGTGGTGGAAGCAGAGTCTTTGCATATTTTTAAGGCAGAAGTAGATAGATTTTTGATAAGCAAGGGGATGAAAGGTTATGTAGGGTAGGTGGGAATGTGGAGTTGGGGTTACAAGCAGATCAGCCATGATCTTAATGAATGGTGGAGCAGGCTCGAAGGACTGAGTGGCCTATTCCTCCTCCTAATTTGTATGTTCATATGTATGTTTGTTCAGTAGGTCTCACTACGAGGTTCAGAAGTTTGTGAGGTTGAACAGTAGTGTTTATTGGTAACGCGCAACTATTTGCATATGATTTAAAAATTTGTTCATGGGATGCGAGTGTCGCTGGCTGAGCCAGCATTCATTGCCCATCCCTAATTGCCCTTGAGAAGGTGGTGGTGAGCTGCCTTCTTGAACCGCTGCAGTCCATGTGGTGTAGGTACATCCACAGTGCTGTTAGGGAGGGAGTTCCAGGATTTTGACACAGTGACATTAAAGGAACGGTGATATATTTCCAAGTCAGGATGGCGAGTGGTTTGGAGGGGAGCTTCCAGGTGACGGTGTTCTCATGTGTCTGCTGCACTTGTCCTTCTAGATGGAGTTGGTCGTTGGTTTGGAAGGTGCTGTCTATGGGGACTTGGTGAGTTCCTGCAGTGCATCTTGTAGATGGTACACACTGCTGCCACTGTTTGTCGGTGGTGGAGGGAGTGAATGTTTGTGAATGGGGTGCCAATCAAAGCAGGCTGCTTTATCCTGGATGATTTCAAGCTTCTTGTGTTGTTGGAGTTGCACTCATCCAGGCAAGTGGAGAGTATTCCATCACACTCCTGACTTGTGTCTTGTAGATGGTGGACAGACTTTGGGAAGTCAGGAAGTGAGCTACTCATCGCAGGATTCCTAGCCTCTGACCTGCTCTTGTAGCCACAGTACTTATATGGCTAATCCAGTTCAGCTTCTGGTCATTGATAACCTCCAGGATGTTGTAAGTGGGGGATTCAGCAATTGTAATGCCATTGAATGTCAAGGGGCGATGGTTAGATTTTTGTTGGAGATGGTCATTGTCCGGCACTTTGTGGCATGAATGTTACTTGCCACTTGTTGGCCCAAGCCTGGACATTGTCCAGGCCTTACTGCATTTGGACCTGGACTGCTTTGTACAAAGTATAGTCAAAACTAGGAGCTAACTTCATGCTGATGTCTCCTTAACTGACTCTATGTAACTCAGTCTCCTGCCTACTGTCATCCCTCTACATCATACTGTGGGCGGTGCTGTTCTCCAGTCCCACATTAACCCTTGATATGCTGAGCACCCTTATATTCCACTGTTCATTACTAAAATAGTAATCTCAGTAAAATAGTAGAAAAACAATTAGCAGAACACCCAAACTGTAGAAATAATTAATATGTTTCACTGAGCTATTAAGCCATGGATTTATTTAGTCAGAATAGCCTTAGTCGAGTAGTAGGTAGCAGTTGCCTGACACCACATATTGCCATTAACAGATTCTCTCCTTCAAGGCGATAACTAGGTTCCTGAGAATTTTGTAAGGTTTGGATCCTTTTGCTATATCAGTTAACTACAGTTTTCACTTATCTACAAGAAACATAGTGGCGACATATGGGTCTGCAAAAGACTGCAATTGGTAGGATGTGCAGCAACTTATTTCCCCCCAGGAAGTATTTCACTATTTGCATTCAAATATCTACAAAGCAATTCAAATGACTGGTTTGTTTGTTGAAGGAAAATAAAGACTTGCATTTACATAGTGACTTTCACAACCTCAGGACATCCCAAAGTTATTTACAGCCAAGTGTAGGCATTGTAATGTAGATTACACAGCAGCCAATTTGCACACAGCAAGCTTCCGCAGTGATGTGATAATGACCAGCTTATTTGCTTTAAAGATGCGAATTGAGTGATATATATCGAATCATACACCATGGCTAACTCCCCTGGTTGTCTTCATAATAATGTCATGGGACCTTTTACATCCGCCTAAACCAGCAGATTTTAACAGCAATGTTGCAATACTCTCAATTTTTGTACCCAACTGTCTGATGTGGCCCCTGAAACTACAACCTTTTACTCAAGGAAGAATGGTACAAACTGAGTCACACCTTTCAATGTTGAATTCTTTCATGACCAGATTCCAAACTGCTGCTGTTTGGGCTGATTTCAAAAACATGCCATTATTATTTGGTAAATGACTATTTGTAGATTTGTCTGTAACACAAGTTTTTGGCATAACCTACATTAACTGTCTTTTGAAATGATTGGTTTTTGTCGTGGAATTGATGCATGTAATTCAAAAAGTAAGAAATGGTTTTTTTTATTCACCTCAGGTAGTATTTAAAACTCATGGATTTGTATGGGTAGATATGGAGAAACTGTTTCCTCTGCTGGGGAATTAAGAACAAGGGAAATTGTCTTAAAATTAGAGCTTGGCCATTTTGGAGTGAAATCAGGGTCATGGAAATTTGGAACTCCCTCCTATAAAAGTCAATGGATGCTCGGACAATGGGATCTTTCAAGACTGAGAGATTTTTGTTAGATAAGGCTCTCAAGGTTTATGAATAGATAGCAGATAAATGGAATTGAGGTGCAGATCAGCTATGATCTAATTGTATGACAGAATAGGCTCAAGGGGCTGAATGGCTCATGCCTGTTCCTTTATGTTCCTAAATATATTATCCCAGATTAATATACTATTATGTTTAGCTTGAATATGACTAAGGGGATTTTTTTTGTGTTAGATATGAGAAAATGTCTCTGGAGAAGCCTGAATTGTAGCAGTGCTCTTCCAAGATTAGAGTCTGGAGACTTTAATCCCAACAAAAACCTCATTCAAAAGTGCATCTGTAAAAATGCACTTCTACCTGAAGAACTCAATTTTGCAGCTAATAACTGATAATGCCAAGAACTGGATCTATAGCCGCGCTTTTAATCTGCCAAGAAAATACCTCATTAGACTTGGCATACTTGTCCAAAGCTTGCCACTACGACTTGCAGGCCAGATACTTTTGGAATGTTTAGACCACCCAATACTATGTATATTTATATAGTATTTAAATTGCTATGTTACTTTTGCATTTTGTCTTGATGGTGCAAAATTTATAATACCACCAGTCCACCTCATGCAAATGTTGGGCAAAATAAAAATAAATAGGTGTGTTTGGTTAAGTTTCAAGTTGCCTTGTGTTGAGGATTGCTACAGTAATTTGAAGAATTTGGAATCCAACCAGAATTAGTTGACATGGGCCAGTTTGATAACCATAAGAGAGGAATGGGAAATGGAGTAGCAATAACATTTTCTCAATGCTTTTTCAGCAAAGCTGCCCACTTGCAAGTATCAAATTGCTGGGTTTCTCCCATATACAGAATGCTATTTAACAAACAGCACCATTGTCATGAAACTAACATTTTTCATTATATTATTGTAGTTTATTGTAAAGTAGGTTTCTGTCTGTGTGATTTAATTAAATTAGAGTTGGACTGAAAGCTTGAAATTATTAAAGTAATTAGGGTAAAAGCTATTTGAAATGCTAATGAGTAGACATGGATGAGGGCTTAGCATGTAGGTTGTGAAAGAAATTTGCATTTTCAGATAATTCATCGGGTTGTTTGGGTTTCAAAGGGATGATGGGATGTTACAACTAACAAGATAAGCAAGGCCAAGCACTATGTTTGTTTTTCCCAAAGGTACTGACCATATTGGCAACATGAAAGATATTTATATTATGGGAAAAGTAAATCTCCAAAGACAAAGGACAATGGAATTTACAGATTAAAGAGACAGAAAACATATATAAGGAGGGATGGAAGACTGTGTAGGGGTGTGGCTGTGTAAAATCCTGAAAGGTACACTGTGTGACAGACTTGGAGGAAGCCTCTAGCCACGTTTGCAGAAGCCTGTGGTGTCCAGTAACTAAAGTTGTGTAAAAAAAAAACCCTTTGGAATTCCATTGTCAAGTGGGTGATGTGGTAAACTTGCTGGCGTGCGCAATTAAATTTAAAATCTATTTTGGGACTGTTGCTTTAAAGAGGGTGTGTAGTTGGGAGTCAGGTTAATTAGGAATTTTGGGATTTGTTATAGAATTAAGTAACAGTAATCTTATGGAAGTGCTTGAAATCTTTTATTTTGTTAATAAATGCTTTAATTTAGTTTTTAAAAATCTCTAAAGGTGTTCATGGACTAATTACTTCTGAATTCAGTGCACAAATCTTTTCATAATAAATATAAATTGTAAAACTGTTGTGATAGCGTGGCCAAGTTTTCCTTGCGGATTTGGTCCGCCTGGCACACATCACCTGCCACACCATAACAACCATCCATAGTATGTTTGCATTGTTGATGTTGCAAACAAATCATAGCCATAAGCAATTATCAATCAAAGCTCAGTTGGTTTCCAAATTGAATCCTACCTGCCGTAACCAATGAATTCTATATTTTCTCCCCAGTATACAGTATTTGAATTTTTGAAAAGGGTATCCACTTTTCAACTTAGATTATTTTAGGAAAGTCTCATTGCTCTTGTTTAAGAGCATTGCTGAAAAGAAGGTCTGCGCCTCGGAAAATCCGCAGTAACCAAGGTTTGACATCTTGCTTTAGAATACAAAAGAGGTCCAATTTCCATTTGTACCATTCCCATAACCCCCTCTCAGATACAGAAACAGATTAAAGTCTCAAACTGAGTTCAAGTAGGGCATAGATAGCAAATAAACCAGAACTCCACTTCATGTTGTTATAACTGGGTGAGGACTGGTTTCAGGACTTGGCCTTTCTTTCCCATGCCTCAATTGATCGTAACAGGGATTTTGTTTGTAATTTATAAAGATGAAAGTATTAATTCAGTGGCTGTACTTAACCATTTACGTGCTGATTGTAAAGAACCCAGTCCGACGGGTTTTCTTGAGTTTAAACACAACAAAATTAGTTTTTATTGAGCTAAAAGCCAACCCAGGTAATGATATGAAGATATTCAAAAAGGTAAACCCATGTCCTGACCTTCACAATACACAAACACAAGCAGGCAAAATTAGAAGTTATAGTAGAGAAGGTTAACTTTTGACCAAATTAAGTTTCGTTGTTAAAATGTAAAAAATAGAGTCCTTTGCTGTTATTCGTGGCTGAGGCAGAGTTTTCCCAGTGGTCGTGAAATTCCAATGGGATTGAAGCCAATGTAAACTGCAATTTCTGGAGACAGTCTCACGGTGGTTGACAGGGCCCACAACCGTGTCCGGCCTATCTCCCGCGCATCCGCCCTCACACCTTCTTCTCCCTCCCAGAAACATGATAGGGTCCCCCTTGTCCTCACTTATCACCCCACCAGCCTCCGCATTCAAAGGATCATCCTCCGCCATTTCCACCAACTCCAGCATGATGCCACCACCAAACACATCTTCCCTTCACCCCCCTGGCGGCATTCTGCAGGGATCGTTCCCTCTGGGACACCCTGGTCCACTCCTCCATCACCCCCTACACTTCGACCCCCTCCCACGGCACCTTCCCATGCAACCGCAGAAGGTGCAACACCTGCCCCTTTACTTCCCCTCTCCTCACTGTCCAAGGGCCCAAACACTCCTTTCAAGTGAGGCAGCTTTTCACTTGCACTTCCCTCAATTTAGTCTACTGCATTCGTTGCTCGCCATGCGGTTTCCTTTACATTGGAGAGATCAAACACAGACTGTGTGACTGCTTTGCAGAACACCTTCGGTCTGTCTGCAAGCATGACCCAGACCTCCCTGTCGCTTGCCATTTCAACACTCCACCCTGCTCTCATGCCCACATGTCCGTCCTTGGCTTGCTGCATTGTTCCAGTGAAGCTCAACGCAAACTGGAGGAACAGCACCTCATCTTCCGACTAGGCACTTTACAGCCTTCCGGACTGAATATTGAGTTCAACAGTTTTAGATCATGAACTCTCTCCTCCATCCCCACCCCCTTTCCAATTTTCCCCCCCTTTTGTTTCCAATAATTTATATAGAGGTTTCTTTTCCCACCTACTTCCATTATTTTTAAATGTATTTCCATCCATTGTTTTATCTCTACCTTTTAGCCTTTTTTGATTCCTTCACCCCACCCCACCCCCACTAGGGCTATCTGTACCTTGCTTGTCCTGCTTTCTACCCTTAATTAGCACATTCCTTAGATAATATCACCACCTTTAACACCTCTTTGCCCTTTTGTTTGTGACATCTTTTGGTTATCTCCACCGATCACTGGCCCTCTATCCAGCTCTACTTGTCCCACCCCCCCTTAAACCAGCTTATATTTCACCTCTCTTCTATTTTTACTTAGTTCTGTTGAAGGGTCATATGGACTCAAAACGTTAACTGTGCTCCTCTTCGCAGATGCTGCCAGACCTGCTGAGTTTTTCCAGGTATTTTTGTTTTTATTTTGGATTTCCACCATCAGCAGTTTTTTTGCTTTTATCTTTTAAATCTAACCTGTCTCTTGCAAAAGTCGATACAATTGGACCTGAGGTTCCATTCGATTGAAATTCTTTATCTTTGCGATGGATTTCACAGTGTTAGAGGGATAGGGGTCTGTACTTGAGAACAGTAGCAGGGAGAGAGAGAGAGAGAGAGATGGCGTTACTGCTCCATTTGCAGACGACTTCTTGTAAACTGCTCAGAAGAAATCGGGTTTTTAATTTTAAAAATTCAAAATTGTGATTCTGGCCACATGACCTCTCTTTCAATGCTGAGTATTCCACCAATTGGTGATTGATTAGCTTATGCCTGGACAGACCTTGGCTGTTATGTTATGGACTAGGTGATTAATTTCTTTAATACTCCAGCCATCACTTCTTAATAGACCATTCTTCTGCCCCTGCCTGACAAGTGGCTTTATAGAAATGCTAATGGTTGTTACAAGCTTCAAGTGCCAGTTATACGTTTCAGATCATCTTTGAAGTAATTTTTGACATCAGCGGGTATGAAATTCCATCCAAGTTTTGCCTTGGCGTGTCCTAATTGTCATCCGCATTGGCAACTCCCAGAAACTGACCAACTTGTAATACCAGATGTGTCAGGTGATCTGTGGCAGTCGCCTTAAGTCAGTGTCTGTTTGTTTTCAAAAGGTCCTTTTAAAGAAGATCAACATATGTTTGATCAGTTGATGAAATTAAAGATTAATATTACACATGCACACGTCACATCATCCTGACATGAGGATGCACCCAATTCGGAAGAGCATACTTTTTGTTCAGATTCATGAAAATAGTCCAAGAAAATTAGGCGACCCCGCAATCTTTCCAGGTGTTGGGCATTAACTGGAAATTAATTTGTGCTCCTACAACTAGAAGCAAACTGAAACTGTGGTTGTTGGGTTATGGGATACATGTTTGGAATACTTACTATTCTAAGTATTCATTTATAAAAAATGGCTTCCATTCTTTCCTTCACCTGGGCTCCAGGATGATATTTTCATTTGTAACTGAACAAATTAATAAATGTGTTCTTTGGTGGGTATCTGTATCACCATCTGAATACAAACTTCAGATTTTTGCACCTTATGGGGAAAACATTAGGAACCCAAGTGTTTTGACTGTATGCTCTCAACAACTACTAACCATTTTTCCCCAATTGAGAATGAAAGATATTTCTAAATATGAAGCTCAGCGGTATTCCGAATGTGTTGGTGGAGGATCAGGAAACTAGCCATGTGCAGTAACTTCTATTGTCGGTTTGTAGGCAAATCTTTGAGACTAGCATTTCGGAAATAAATGAATCTTCTTTTAGAGAAACACCACCTTAGCAGATTTATCTATGAAATATGGCATACAGAAAATGAAGGAAAATATAGATTACTTGAATTTTTTTTAAATGAAGTTATTAATTGTAGATCAGACTTCCCTATGTCATCTTCACGAAGAGACAAAAAGGGAAGGAAAAGACCATTAGGCCTGTCCCATTCAGATATGCTACAACCATATAAGCCTCTCATCCAATCCTTCGCCATGCATTTCCTTAAAAATACCAGTAAGCACATAATCATAGCTAGCTAGCAATTTATTTTCTTTAACTGGAAATGTTGTCTTCATTATGGAACTTACCAAGTTGCTATTTTCTTTCCTTCACTGATACGATACGTCACATGAATATAAGAGCAGGGAGGTTACGTTGGAACTGTATAAGTCATTAGTTAGGCCACAACTTGAGTACTGTGTGAAGTTCTGATCACTTCATTACAGAAAGGATGTAATTGCACAAGAGAGGCTACAGAGGAGATTTATGAGGATGCTATCTGGACTGGAAAAACGTAGCTATGAGGAAAGATTGGATAGGCTGGGGTTGCCCTCCTTAGAACAGAGGTGGCTGAGGGGAGATTTGATTGAGATGTACAAAATTGTGCAGGCCTAGATAGAGTGTATGGAAAGGGCCTATTTACCTTAGCAGGGAGGTCAGTGATTGGTAAAGAGATGAGAGGGGAGATGAGGAATTTTGTTTTCACGCAGAGGGTATTAGAGCTCACTTCCCGAATGGATAGTAGAGGCAGAAACACTCAGCTCATTTAAAAAGTGTCTGGATGTGCACCTGAAGTGCTGTAATCTTCAGGGCTATGGACCAAATGCTGGGAAGTAGGATGAGGCTGGGTGGCTCATTTTTTGGCTGGTCAGAGATATATTTCATGGGTGACAAATCTCCTGTTACATCCCAAAAAGCCAGGTGGTGAACGTTGGAATGGAAGTCAATCTTTACAAACTTCTATAGGTATTAATTTATAGAGATGGACATTCCAAGCATGTATCCCATAACCCAACTACCACAGTTTGTTTCTATTTATAGGAGCAGATGTGAATTCCGAGTTAATGCCCAACATCTGGATACAATGAAATACAATTCATATGCAATTAACAGATTTCCTTCTCTTGCTCTAAAAAATAGTATATGTACAACCAAAATTTCAAAACAAATTAAATTAGAGACCTCCACATTCTGTACAAAGCATTACATTATGAAATGTCCCTCCTCTAGAATCCCGAACAATTTCTTTACATGTGCATTTATTTATGTAAAACTGTCCTAACTGTTCATAACTTGCATCACCCATTTAATTTTAGAAATCTCCTTTCGGCATTTGTTTCAAGCCAGCAAGGTCAAGTTGTAACTTTCTTTAACTCACCCTTTTTGTACAGTGTACTTTATCCCACAAGGAATGATTATCTACGTAACATTTAATAGATATACTATGTTCAATATGCCCATTATATAGAATTTCTCTTAAAATATTTGTCAAAAAGAATCCTGTATCCATTGCTTCTTCAAGAACCAGTGTTTTGGCAGCAAAAGTACTTTTAACAACCCTTCCATTTCTCCAGCTTTCTAAGCTAGAGGACAGCATTTCCCCTTCTTGACCAATAGAAATGTTATGAAACCAGCTGCACTAGAGTACCCATTAGGAAGGTAAACTTGGCTAAAAATGACTAGCTTCATGTTCATTGGGTCACCTAAGGATGGGAGCTTAAGTATGCATTTTTCCGGATTTAACTTCATAATGTTTTATTTGCCCTTAAAACATTCTCGACTTCTGATGTTTCATCAGAACCTTAACCCCAATAAGTCAAAACTAGCATTTGGCCAAGTCTGAATGCACAACCATTTCAGCTGGCCGTTCAAGCTTCACAATTGTTCTGTCTTTTTAGATATATAACATCTTTCTGTGATGACCTAGCACGATTAACCAAGTTGGAAGTACCACTTCTCTAAATCAGATTATTGATTTAAAGTTTTTCCAGACTTTCTTTGCTTAATGTCTAAACCAATATATTTAAATACCCACAAACCTGACTCCTAATTTTAACTTCTACTCTATTGTATTCATAAAGCACTCCTGAAATTATACAGTACCACCCCATAAGAAATCATCCAACATGCATCATGAAGATGCCTCATGTTTCTTTATCACAGGATCTGTTTTTAGTTGTACACTTTGTATTTTAAACAAAGCAGAGCACACCGAAAAATACCATAACCTAGAAGCATCTTTCAGGCCATTAACAAATTTATTTAGTTTCCATAGTTTTCCATCTGCCTCTGCTATCTTTTTGGCAGTTCCAAAAACAATTTTCTGAAGCATATTGCCCTGAATAAATGCAACCTTTATGCCAATTGATCCCCATGAATATGTGGCCAAAAGTGTTAAAAAGATTTAAGAGTACTTTTCTGTGGGACGGACAATGGTGAAGCTTATATGCTTATTATGTTTTACTACTGTATTATATCTTTTGATTTGTGAGAGGGTTATAACTTGGGTCTATATCTTTAGATTTAGGGCAGATGAGGGGGATCATGTGATGTGCTGGAATCTACCCCGCTGTAAAGGCTGGGAAATAGTTAGGAAGGATCAAAGGGAAGACTCAAATTGTGTTACTGAAAGGGAGGTGACCAATATTTACATTTGAGGATAATCACAGCTTTTGCCATGTTCACAATCTAGACTTAAGTCTCCCAAAACCCATAAAGATGTTACTGCTTTCAAGATTGCAAATATTTTGCTGAAACCTGAGCCTTTGTTTCTAAGATGGATGGCTGTTGTGGTCAGAGATAGTTAAATAACATTTCTTCTTGGAAACAGGACTAGTGTGTTTCCGTTGTCATGGAGAAGGGGATAGAGGAAGTAATTTTTGGGTCAAGTTACAGGCGTTCCAATAAACGCAGGAATATCTCAGACAGAGACAGTTGCAGCTTTGGTCTTGTGTAGTTTGCGGCACATTTGAGTTGAGGGAGCAAAAGGGATAAATGCTAGCCAGGGCTGTACCTTAAGCAGAAAAAACAGTAACTTTATTGTTCACTGCACAGAATGAGGGTGTGAGCTCACGCTCATTTTGGAGACAGAGTTTGTGAGGGTAAAAGAGGCTGGAAGGTTTGCTTAGTTTGGAGCTGGAGGAAGGAATCTATAGTAACCCTTATAGTGAAAAGCAATTAGCTTGGGAACAGTGGGAGAAAGCAGTCTGTATGTGTCCAAAGCCAGGGCAAGGAACATAGAGGCAATTAAGAACCATGGAGTTCCTGATTTTTAAATCATTGAGCATGTATGCAAGTGAGGCCCAGACTTGAGCTGAGAAGTCCACAATCATGAGCTTTTGAAGAGAAGTTGTAAGGTTGCTTAGCCAAAAGCTAATGGAAGGATCCCCATAAATCTTGCACCTTGGAAAATAACTGGAATGCTGAGGAGAAATCCAAGTGAATTTCAGAGAGCTATGGCACACATGCTTTGACCCAAAAGAAGTGAATGAACCCTCAATATCCCAATGTATAAGGGCACTCTTGGTTGGAATTAGGAAGTAAAAGGGGAACCAGATTTATACTCTTAAGTCTTGGCAAACTATAGTATTAAGTTAGTAGCATTGTTTTGTTTAATTTTTGTTTTTATTTTAAAACATGAAATCTTGTGGCATAGTTCTTTCAGTTAATCACGGTGTTTGAATTTCTCTTTAACTGTTAATGGTCTCTACGGAGATGTAATATTCTTCCTCTGAATTCTTTTTGTCGCATGTCATTTTGAGGACCCTGCCTTTTTGCTTAGGGCATAATGATGCTTTGAATCAGATCTGAAATACCTGCTAACTGTCCCTTGGGCATTCCTGGGATTCATTTGCCCATTATTTTTGTTTCAATTTTGTCTAGAGCAGTAATAACCAGGTCTGCTGAAGGTGCTTTCATTCTCACTCTGCTTTTCTTGAATCTTTCTGGTGTATTGACAGCAGTCTGTTATCTGGTGACTATTTTGAAATCTGGCAATAGTTTCTTCATGTCACTGCAGAATGTCTCATTTGTTCAATAAAGTCTGAAGGAATTGACTGTTTCTGCAGGAATTCTTTTAAGGCAGAAGACATCTGGCCCAACAGGGTCGTCTCCTCCAAGAACCAACACCTGTTTGAACCAATTCCCTGCTCATGAAACAGTTGAGCACAATCTAAATTTAAACACTATTACCTAATTTCATCTAAGAGTTCCTTGTATACTAGTACCAATCCAGAGATTTCCCAAATTGGATTTCATCAATCTTTTATACAATCAGCTGAAGTCATAATATATTCTTCCATGGACTCACCATCTGTGTTCTGACATTCTGACCATATATCTTCGGAATTTAATAAATCATCTTTCTTGTGGAGTTCATCCAAGAACTCTAATTGATGGACCGAACCGTCATCACTATCCAATTAACGGGCATTCGTCTCACAAAGTACTTAACTTCTGATTGTTCTACTTGTAGGAAATGACAATGCCAAGGCCATATCTTGTTTTCTCATGGGTAGGAATATCACCCGTGCGGAGGAGCTTCCTACTGATCGCTCAGAATGGTGGTAACTTGTCCACCAAGCTGGATCACATTTCAGTGCTTGGACTGTGCATGCTGAATTGGCACTCTTGAAAACAAAAAATAATCCAGAAATAAATAGAATGCTGTAAAAGTTTATGCCCATTGAGCTGGGAGGATGAGACTCTTAGACCATGGGGATTAATAGCAGATACTCCCTTGCCACTTACATATCAAATACAAAATAAAGCTCCCACTATTGCTGCTTGATTAAGATATAAATAAATTGACTTTCTCCCAAGTGTACCACCATAATTTTTCCTATTTTCCACATCAACCATCGAATAAGGTTGATGATTTGTTATTAATGCTGAGTTGTGGTCAAGCATGTTGTTTGACCCGTGATTAGTCAGAACTGGATGAGAAATTGGCCACGTTTGTTTTACACTCAATTGAAAAAAGGTTACTGTCATCCCATCAAACTCATGCTGAACATGATCACAGGAGTGAAAGGACTGTGTTGTAATATCAGCCATTAGTAACTTAAATAAAGTTTGATTTTAAATATTTAACACAAGTATTGACAATATAAGTGCCATTATGCTATCATTGTAATAACTGGCCTTGTATGCCTGACTGGATTTGTAGCAGGCTGTTGGTATTGTGTTTTGTATTGCTAGTATGATTGCCCAGTGTACAATACATTTTTAAATTTCACTCCAGCGGGCAACCTTGCCACTCGCCAGACATTTTAGTATCATCAAAAGTGATTAAGTTTTGTTATTATCAACACAGAGTATGCAAGAAATCTAATTAAGTAATAATACTTGGAAAGGACCGCGTTCTAAATTGTTTCCAGAATCATACAAGTTTACAGCGCGGAAATAAGCCACTTGGCTCATTGTTCTTAGGATATACAGTTCTATTCTGCAACTCTTAATTCTCACTTACAACTTATGTTTCATTTGGTGGAAATTTAGTGAATTATTACATATCAGTGTCTATTTTTCCTATTAATCTGATTGTGTTTTTTTCAATATATTTTGCAGATTGAGAACCTGCAGGAACAACTGAGAGATAAAGAGAAACAAATGACTAGTCTGAAAGAACGTGTAAAATCACTGCAGGCAGACACCACCAATACGGATACTGCCCTTACTACGTTAGAGGAGGCTCTTGCAGAGAAGGTGAGCTGTTGGTGTAGTTTGGTCCAGGTGGAAGTTCAAAGTAAATAGAGCAAACTGCTCGCTGATAGGAAGCCCTTAGTATAATGCTTTCTAATGCAATACTATGTTTGCTAAGTCATAAACATTTGGGCAGTAACATTGCTACCATATTTTAACTGTAAATTTGCAGCTCTGTTTTAATTATTACCAGTTGCAGTGCTGACATGGTTGCTTCAGCATACTGTGCCAATAAATAGTAGCAGTAAGACCTGCCAATGATTATTCAGATCGCGTGTTTCCATTTTTAGACTTGGCTTCATAAGAAGCTGGAAAGCAGAGATCAGGTAGCTTCCCCACGGGGAGTTAGGGAATAAGGGCTGAACAGTCATCCCACATCGTTGTCCTGTATACTGTGGAGTATTCTTGGCAGAGCTTTAAGAGTTGAGCGCCTGTGAAGGATATTGCAAAAGCTATCAGAATAAAGGAGTGCAGTTATGTTTAAGTGTGTGATCTTGCAAATGATATGCACTTTCTGTATCCATTAATCATACTTCCTGTGTCGTGCTTTTATAATGGAAAAACCATTTATCAGCGTGTCACAATGGATAAACTCTGTCAATCTTATATAATGTAAAAACCATATGTTAACATATAATAGAAAAACCCTATGTCAACTGCCCCACCATGGTTTATTAATGAAACCACTCAAAGAAATTTTGGCTTCAAATTTTTACTCTGTGGCTAAAATTTCTAATGACCAAAATATGATAGTAAATAAAAAATACATTTTTCATAACATGATTACGTTTATTAGAAACAGAAAATAGGAGCAGGCATAGGCCATTCAGCCCTTTGAGCCTGCCGTGCCATTCAAAATGTTCATGCTGATCCTCTGTCTCAACGCCATATTCCCTCTCTCCCCATAATCCTTGATGCCTTTAGAGTCCAGAAATCTACCTATTTCTTTCTTAAATATATTCAGTGAATTAGCCTCTACAGCCTTCTGTGGTAGAGAATTCTACAGGTTCACCACCCTCTGAAGAAATTTCTCCTCATCTCAGTCCTAAATGGTCTACCCTGTATCCTGACCCCTTGTTCTAGACCCCCCAGCCAGATGAAATATCATTCCTGCATCCAGTCTGTCCATCCCTGTCAGAATTTTATACGTTTCAATGAGATCCCCTCATTCTTCTAAACTCCAGTGAATACAGGCCTAGTCAGCCCAATCTTTCCCCATAAGACAATCCTGCCATCCCAGGAATCAGTTGGGTGAACCTTTGCTGCGCACTCTCTATAGCAAGTATATCATTTCTTAGATAAGGTGACCAAAACTGTACACAATACTCCAGGTGCAGTCTCACCAAGGCCCTGTACAGCTGCAGGAGGACATCTTTGCTCCTGTACTGAAGTCCGCTCGCAACGAAGGCCAACATACCATTTGCCTCCTTAACTGCTTGCTTTGCCTGCATCCTTTCTTTGTGATTGGTATACAAGGACACCCAGGCCCCTTTGTACATCAACATTTCCCAATCTATCACCATTTAAATAATACTCTGCCATTCTGTTTTTCCTACCAAAGTGGTAACTTCACAGTTAACCACATTGTACTGCTTCTGCCATGTACTGGCCCACTCGCTCAACCTGTCTAAATCACCTTGAAGCCTCTTAACACCCTCCACACCACTCATATTCCCATCAAACTTCGTGTCATCAGCAAACTTGGAAATATTACATTTGGTTCCCTCATCCAAATCTTTGATGTTTCTTGTGAATAGCTGGGGCCTAAGCACTGATCCCTGCGGTACCCCACTAGTCACTGCCTGCCACTCTGAAAAAGACCCATTTATTCCTACTCTCTGTTTCCTGTCCGCTAACCAATTTTCAATCCATGCCAATATATTACCCACAATTCCACGTGCTTTAGTTTTACACATTAACCTCTTATTTGAGACTTTATCAAAAGCTTTCTGGAAATCCAAATACACCACATCCACTGGTTTTCCCTTATCTATTGTGCTAGTTACATCCTCAGGAAACTCCAGTAGGTTTGTCAAATGTGATTTCCTTTTCATAAATCCATGTTGACTTTGTCTAATCCCATTGATATTTTCTAAGTGTCCTGTTATCACACTCTTTATAATAGACTCTAGCATTTCTCTACTACGGATGTTAGGCTAACCGGTCTATAATTCTCTATTTTCTCCCTCCCTCCTTTTTTAAATAGTGGGGTTACATTTGCCACCCTCCCAATCTGCCAGGAGTGTTCTAGAATCTACAGAATTTTGGAAGATGACAACCAAAACATTCACTATTTCCGTGACTGCCTCCTTTAACAACCCTGGCATGTAGATGATCAGGCCCTGGGGATTTATCGGCTTTCAGTCCCATTAATTTCTCCACTATTACTTTAGTAATACTAATTTCCTTCCATTTTTTGTGTCTCCCCGCTCAGGTTCCCATCCCCCTGCCAGTCTAGTATAAACCCCCCCACAGTATTAGCAAGTAACCCTGCGAGGATATTGATCCCGGCCTGCTGCCTGTTGGGGTGCAACCTGTCTAGCTTGTACAGGTCCCATCTTCCCCAGAATTGGTCCCAGTGCCTCAGGAATCTAAATCCCTCCCTCCAACACCCTATCTCCAGCCACACATTCATCTGGTCTATTCTCCT
Source organism: Cetorhinus maximus (assembly GCF_964194155.1). Lineage (NCBI taxonomy): Eukaryota > Metazoa > Chordata > Chondrichthyes > Lamniformes > Cetorhinidae > Cetorhinus > Cetorhinus maximus. Next base: position 50,161,776 of record NC_135900.1, on the reverse strand, counting down.
ATTCCTGATCTCGCTAGCACGTGGCACTGCAAGTAACCCTGAGATTACTACTTTTGAGGTCCCGTTTTTAAATTTATTTCCTAGCTCCCTGTATTCTGCTTTCAGGAACTCATCCCTCTTTTTACCTATGTCATTGGCCATGACCTCTGGCTGTTCACCCTCCCCCTTCAGAATGTCCTGCAGCTGCTCAGTGACATTCTTGACCCTGGCACCAGGGAGACGAGATAGCATCCTGGTGTCACATCTGCGGCCGCAGAAACGTCTCTCTGTTCCCCTTACGATAGAATCCCCTATCCCTATTGCTCTCCCATTCTTTTTTCTTTGTCCCCACTGTGCAGCTGAACCACTCATGGTGCTACTTGGCTCTTGCTGCATTACCCCGAGAAACCATCTCCCCCTGCAGTATCCAAAGGGAAAATTTTTTAGAGAGGTAGATAAGACCTAGGGGGCTCCTGCTACCCGCATAGTGCTTTTACTCTTGTCTGGTGGTCACCCATTCCCTTTCAGCCTGTGCAATTTTTACCTGCAGCGTGACCAGCTGTGTATGTACTACCACAAAGAATGCTCCACAGTGACTCCAGCTGCAACTCCAGCTCCGAAACCCTGATTTCAAGTAGCTGCCGCTGGAGACACTTCCTGCACATGTGGTCGCCCTGGACACTGAAAATGTCCCTGACTTCCCACGTTGCACAGGAGGAGCATTACACGTGGGCGAGCTGCCCTGCCATTACTTACCCTTCAATTTTTCCCTTTATTTTTACTTCCTCTAGTTTTGAGAATATTGAGGACAGAATAAATACCAGGTCCTATTTACCAAGTATTGAGAAAAGGTAGACAATGAAAAGATCATTCCTTACCTCTTCAGCAACTCTCTCTCTCACCAAACTCCAACTGAAACACTCTAATGCAGCCTAAAGCAGCCCTCCATTGCAGACTGAAGGAGCTCTGTAGATGGCTTGTTTTTATGCTGTCTGCATCTAGCTTCTACAAATCTGTTTTGTCAGTTAACTAATTAACTAGCTGCAAGCAGAGCCTGTATAATCCCTGTTTTAAAACTGGATTAAAACTTACCTTCTCCCAAGCCAAAGAACAACTTTTAATTAGTTGCTAAATTAAAGAAAAATTAGACTTTAGACAGAAATTAACCCTTAAAAGTCCATCTCTCACCAAACTCCAATTGAAGCACTCTAATGCAGCCCGAAGCAGCACTCCAGTGCTAAACCTCATTAATTGGATTGTCTTTTTGTGTATTCTTACATTTTTCCTTGGTGGTCTTGACTTAGATGTATCTCTCCTTCCCGTTCAGAGCTGTATCCTTCCTTTACTGCTGACACACATGCAAAATGCACTAGGGAGTTAACTAGCAGATTCCAGGCCCCTGTTTTACCAAACTTACAATTTTCCTCCACAGCGATGACGAACCAAAGAACCCCTTCCCTGTGCTAACAAACTCCACAATTGCCCCCATTTTGTAAGTTTCAAAATGGTAAGCAATAGAAATGAAATACATAAAAAAATGTGTATAAACTGAAAGTACTCATTTACAATTTTCATTGAATAACAGATAGTGTAGTAAAATTCATACCTACAGCAGACTAGGAATCCCAGAATATCATTTAAGAAAAATGAAATTTATCTTATTAGTCAATGTAAATCTCTGTAATATCCCATTTGGCAATTTTTCTTTTCCTTAAAATGTGGAAAATCCTTTGACCATCCATGTGCTATATAGTGAGAGATTTACGAGTAATAATTTATCTTAGTAGTACATATAATTAAAGGCAAAATTTAAAATATTAAAGTAAAATTAATTAATTCAATAAAATACCTGATCCAATTATCCTTTGCTCTCTATCCCTTCATCACATTAAGATTACAGTGGAAGTTTATAGGAATAGCATTTAGTATTAAAGTGATATCATGGGATGCTTGTGGGTTGGCTGTGCTCGGATGGTAGCCCTCACACTTTGGAGTCGTTGGGAATGAGATCATTCTGGACGGATGCAAGAGTTTAGAAAATCTGGAAAGGATGATGCAAAATGAGGGGGGTGAGGGAGGGATGGCTTGTGTTTTGTACAAAGGTGTAAAAGCTTCCATGATTTGGTTGCAGTGGGAACCTAGAATATGGAAAGATGGCATACATGCTGTGGGAAGAATGGGAGAGGGACCTTGGAGTGTTGGAATCCTGGGAGGGAAATTTGGATGGCAGTGGTGATTATGTGAACCTGGAGTGATGGCAGCACTTGAATGGCAGTGGCAGTATGTGGGGGTATTTAAGAGGAGGCTTGCTGAATGTGAGAATGTTATTAGTAGGTTTGAAGGGGAACTATTAGTAACTGTAATGTAATAGGAGTTTTCTCCAAAGTGGATTGGCAGTTGAGAGCAAATGCATGATGTTTGGAAATTCGAATGGTAATAAAGCAGCAGGAAAGACTAAGATGGTGATACAGGGTGCTAAGAGTGGTGGTATCAAGTGTTGGGAAGTGACAGGGGAAACTGTTTAATTTGGGTTGTGGAGAAGATGTTAGTGTTTCCCCAGTTGAGGCCTTGGACAGCTTGTATTATTTGAAATATGACATTTGCTTTAAATAATGCAGCTTTCCTGGATTACTGTTGGGGGTTTCCCATTTAACTTGTCCTCTGTTGCTGCCATTGCCCTCACCGCAATTGAAGCCAGAACCAATTTCAAAGTTAGGTATCAAGGTTCATTAACATTGTAACAGTGATGATGGAAGGAGATCATTAGCAGAAGGAAAGATTTTATTAAAAGGGAGCAGAGGTTGTGTTATTTAAAATAATCTTGGTTTCTTCACTGTTGACTAAACAAAATCCCTCACCCCTCTAAGAGTAGAACCATGAGTTACAATTTAATCCCCCTATCCATTCCAACCTGATTCTAAACTCCAACCTTGAGTTTGGAGATCCTACCTACATTCCCAAAATCTGTATTTCCAGCTGCTTCGCCAATCAAGTCATCAACTTTGTTTCTGAAATGCACGTTTGGCTGAAAATGGACTTTAGGAATGTTAACACTGAAATAAAAACAGAACCTGCTGCTGGCCTGACAGCATCTGTGGAGAGGGAAACTGAGCTAACGAATCTGACTTCTTCAGAACTGGAGAAGAGTTCTGAAGAAGAGTCATATTTGAGTTCAAACGTTAATTCTTTCTCTCTTCATAGATCCTTACAGACTTGCTGAACATTTGCAGCTCTTGTTTTTATTTCAGATTTCCAGCATCTGCAGGATTTTGCTTTTATTTTGATGTTAAGACTGACCCTGGCAATATACAACTTTAGGACCTGTTGGTAGGGGCCTTGTGACTTGATGGCGTAAGACTCAGTTGCAGCTGGAGGAGGATTTGTTTGTTGTGGAATCCAAGAAAGGAGTTTAGTTGTAGCAGGGACAAAAGATAGGCAGCATTAGTTTGTTGTTTAGTGGGAAAGCAGTGTGGGAGATGGAAGCAAGAGGAGTGCAGTCAGCATTGGACTCTAATGCCTTGTTACATTTGCTGCAAGTCAGATTCTGCTGAAGGCAACAGTGCTACCTATTTTGGAGCTATAATTATCAAGATCTCACTGAGAAGTAACACTGCAACATACCTTGGAGACAAGATTGCTGGAGTCAGAGGTAAATATATTAAAATCTTGACAAAAAGGATGATAGGTGGACATGATAGAAATAGTAGGACAGGTAAAAGTTTGATGCAAAAATTAATAGGTGACACTTATAGGAAGATGTAAGACTTCTAATGTAGATCCCAATAAATTTCCCATGGCATTAATTTTCTGAGTGAGAGGGTATAACAGTAGGAGTGTTACATAATACATGATGCACTATAAGGGTTCCAGATTTACAGTGGTATGAGCCGCCTTGATATAACTCAATTTTGTACCAGAGCCAGAATGGTTGTATAACTCAAAATTCTGTTTCTTGGAAGATTGAAAGCACTTCCAATAGTCAAAACAGAGTTTTGGGCTCCCTGCTGGTCTCTGGGGGTTGTGGCCATCTTCCATCCTGTGCACATGTCCAAGCCAGTGAAGCCTCCTTTGCTCAATATTGCTAGTATGCTCAGCATGTTTGCCCTAAAAAGGACTACTTCATTGGTGAATTTCTATTTCCATGTGATGCCGAGGATGTTCTAAGTTTTTGAGGTGTTTTGAGGTATGAAACCTTTTTAACCAAAATATCTAGGTTCTGAATTCTTAATTTACAACAATGGGGCCCTCAGTTGTGCCTGACCTAACAAGGTACAAATGATCTTTACTTCCATTAATGAAGTAAAATTTATTAGCAAGATGTTCGGTGTACTTAAGAAAAAGCAGTGGAGACAGCATGGAAGTTTCTTATTCCTCAAAGCCTCGGTTTCTTGAGTGCTCACGGCATGGCCAAAGTCTGTCATCTACTGTTTCTGAAGTGATGTTGAACTTTGTGACAGAAAGATTACACCACATAAACAATGGTGGAACTGTGCCAAGGGAGACTGAGTTTACAACTTTGATCCTTAATTCTGACTCTGTCTGATTACCTTATTAGGAAATAGTCCAAATTAACTCTCTTCATTGGCTAAGGGTGAGGGTCATCTGGTGTCACCCTACCTCTGTAATTAGTGTCATGTAAGCTGAGACAAATGCCCATCTCATGTTGCCTTAGGCCCCGGAGCTTACGTTCCATTGTGAACAATAACACATCCTTGCAGATACAGATTGCAGTTGTTCAAACAATGCTACATCCCCTCATCAATAGACAGTTTATATAAATATGCTAACCTATTCCTATGGATACTAAGGAAATTAAGGACTGATATTATTAGTAATTCCTAGCAAGATTCTTCATGAACTATAGGTGTTATGCTATTGATATGGTTAATAGATCAAGGTATTAGCAAACCTAAATCTAATTCAAAGACATGGGCTGGCATTTTCTGGTCCCATTGGCATTGGGGATTGTGGTGGGCAGTGGGGGAACAATATGGTGAGAAGGCCAAAATTGATTTCATGCTAGTGGGATCATCCGATGTGTCCGCCATGGTGGAACGCCAATCGCGCTGGAGGCTGGTGTGAACTGCTTTACGTCTTGCTAATGGGATGCAAAGTAAGGCCCGACCAGAATCCCCCATGCCAGATTTACCGTTATGCTGGCGGGAAAACATGCCAGCCCAGAACGTGTCTGGACAAATGTGACGTGCAGAAGTCGGGACTTAACGTTAGGCACTTGCTCAGATTGAGGACATTGGAGGAGCAGAAGATGCTGGAGCCCTACAGCTACTGGACCCTGGAGCAAGACGTGCATTGCATGCTGGGTGGACTCTCAGGGACAAGGCTCTGCTGTGAAACAGCTCTCGGAAGGTGGGAGGTCTTTGATGTCTCAGTTCTGCTTGGGAACATCATAGTCTTGGCCATGGGCTGCTACGGATAATTGGCAAATGGGTGGGGGGAGAGGAAGGTAATGCTGTGAGCTGGTGAGGAATGTGTACTGGGTTGGGGTGTGGGGCACGGATGGGTAGAAATGGAAAGTCATTTGACTGGGAGAGGAAGGTGAACTGGGGGGTGAGGTCGAGGGGCTGAGGTTGGTGGGGGAAAGTTGTGGAAGGTTGGGGAGGGAGTATGGGGGGGGTGGGAGGGTGTAATGGCAGAGAATGTAGCAAGTGGGGAACCAGGTGTAAGTGGGGGGATGAAGGTGTAAGAGAAGGAGTCCTGAGAGGGGGGAAAGAGTAAGGGGAGGACTTGCGAAGCCTGTAAATGAAGCTGAAAGACAGCATTACAAATTATTCAGTGAATGTGAATATATTTTCAGATTATAAAGTGAATAAAATGTGTTCACCCATGCAACCACTTGTGATCAGAAATTCTTAACTTTTCTAGGCCTACCACTTCTAGGTGCTGCCCTGACATCTGCAGGAGGGGTGGACACAGGTTGTGCAATGGTTAGCCCTGTTGCCTCTGATGACTTTGGCGTGGGTCCTCTGGAGAGCCAAGGCCTTGAGGGCCTTGGCTTGCTTTGGCTGTCCTCCAGTGGGCTAGCTGTTCCCTCTGCGGTGATAGAGGACGAGTTTGAGGGGGGTCACAGGCAAAGGGGTCTTGGAGGGAGAGGACAGCCTCTGTGATTCCTGGGTGGATGATCCAGGGGTGCCCAGCTGCCGCCCCTCCTCCCGTCGGGTGCCTGAGGACCCTGGCTTGACTCCTTGTGAGGAAGGAGCACCTGGAGGGACATCAAGGTGCCCCATTCCCCCTTGCATTGCCACTGGAGGAACATGCCCATGATTACTGCGATGGAGAGCAGGTCTGCGCTCATCTCCATGTTTTACTGGAACAGGGTCTCCATGGCGTCTGCCATCATTCCCATGGAGGCCTCCATATGTGCACATGTGGCACCACTTTAGCAGAGAGCAGGCGGACGCACTCTTCCAACTCACGTGCCACTCTATTGAGGTCTTCAAACAGCTCTGCGTGATGTTTCTGCTGACTCCCCACGATGAGTTGGAAGGCCGAATGCAGAGGCTCATCATCTGACTCTGGCCTCACAGATGCTTCTTCCCCAGCAGTTCTGAGTGCTGGGGAGCTCGGCTGAACCTACCTCCTCCTACTGTGGACACATGTCCGTGCGGTAATCACCAGATTGTGAACCCGAGCCTGCTCATGATCTAGGCCCCATGCTGCCTCTGCACTGGTGAAGGGTGTGGGTAAGCGCCAAGATGGGTTTTCCACGCAGCTTGTTTCCAGCTCTTCAATGGGGAAGAAGTCCTCTTGGATGGAGCTGAGGGACATGCTGGCTGAGGGTGTCAGTCGCTTGGCAGAACTCCCTGTGAACTGAAGTAGAGATAATTAGTACAAGGCAGCAGAGTCAAAAGCAGGAGAGAGTGCACTCACAGTCACATTGAGAGAAGGGTAATGGGCGCAGGATCCTCATGTGGGTGCTTGCCGCAGACACGGTCCATGACCTCATCAATCCCCATGCAATGGCATGCTCCTCAAAGTGCATGAGAAGCCTAATGTGGACCACTCCGCTCCCCAGTCTGGGACCTCTCCCTGCTGCTGTGAGCCAGCTTCTCTTGCATGAAAAGAAATGGAGAGAGTATGAGCAGGACGCATGGCACTGCATGGAACATTTGTGTGGTGAGCGGAGCCATGGACAGGATGAGGACACGAGCTCCAGAGGATATGAGTCTGATGGAGATGTGTGAGTGTTAGTGGTTGGTGAGAGTAGGTGTTGTTCCTTGAGGCGAGAGATCCCTGTGGATGTGTGATGGGTTTGTGAGTGAGAGACTTGAGAATGATCAAGTGGTTGACTTACCCTGGCAAAATGATGAGACTATTCATCCTCTTCCTGCACTGGATGGCTGACATTCTCCGTGCCCCGATGGTGCTGAGCACCGCTGCCACCGATTCCCAGGCCAGATTGAAGACTCTGGTGGACCTCCTATGGTCAGAGTGAGGGTAGAGGACATTGCAGTGGCCTTACAACTGTGTCCAGCAGGCACTTCAGAGAGGTATCACTAAATTTTCGGGCTCTTGTTTTCTATGCTTTCGGGGCAACCTGTTGCCTGGACCAGTCCTGGTGTGAAGGTATGAAGTAGGCATGTGCTCTGATGCACCTTAAATGTGGTGCCCAGAGCACAGATGACCACACCAGTCATGGCGTGGCAGGCAAATCCGAGCCCGCCTGCCAGCGATCTGGCGTGTCCCTCATGAATGCATAATTAATGAGGTGGGACACGCCGGGAATGTTATGAAACGGCGCGAGAAGCCACCTTTGCAGCCAGCAGGTAAAACGTTCTTTTTCCTGCCCGCTACCGCACTTTGTACAAATGTGGGACGATTCGTCCATGGTTCTTGTTTAACAAATAAAGAAGCCATGTTCAGTTCAAACTGTTGACCAGAACTTGCTTATTTCTTTAAGTTTGCTAGACACTTCACACATTTAAAGTGATTAATTATCAAGAAGAGTAGTTTCATCAGAGACATCTACTTCCTTGTTCTAAGCCTGCTTTTAACTATTTAATTGTCTCATTGTCTCAAACTGGATTATTTAAAAAATGGCTCAGATAAAGTCATAAAATGTTACTTCAAACCAACATGGAACTCTAAACATTAGTACTGTTATCAAATTCTTACAATGCATCGGATGCCAGCGATGGAAGTAATTGAGCCTTTTTGCTTGGTAATTGTAAGCTATTCAGGCATCAGTGCCATGCAGCAATATATTGAAGATACAGGCCTTGTCGATAAGCATCTTTGTTCTGCAGGTCAGTGTGTTGTTTCTCCATGTCCATTTTGTTACTTAACTAAAATTGGTGGCTGCCCTTCCAATGAGTTTGCTGAGCTCCTCTTCAGGAGATAGTTTGTCTGTCGTTGCAGACCCGAGGGAGTAGAATTTGCTGACGACTTACAGTGGTGTGTTGTTGAGTCTGATTAGATGTGGAGACTCAACATCCTATTGAGGGAGAACATGACATTGGCATGGGACAGACAAGCCATGAGCCTTTGGCTGGTCTTCTCTCTAGACAACTAGTGCGGTGGCATCAGCATGCAGAATTTTTTCTGAACAGAACATGTGTCCTTCTGTCTTGGCCTTCAGTCTTGATAGGTTGAGGAGTCTGATCGTGTGTGGAACTCCTTCCATGTCGTCAGGGCAAGCATCGGTCAGGAGTGTTTTACCCCTGACAGCCAGTTGATGAAGCAAGAATCCAAAGCCAATTTTTACTTGGGATAGATTTATTCACAGACTGAAACATTACAGACATATATCTCCTGACTCCAATCAATTTGTGTGTCAGTAAGTGTCTCTTTATAAGTGCTCAGGTAACCACCCAATCATTGCCCTCCACCTGTATGTGCTTAACTTCAATTGATACAATAAATAAAGAGGACAGAGAAAAAGATACAAAACAGAGTATGGACTAAGACACAGTCCTGTTATACCCTGTTCTTGACCTCAAAGCTGTCAGATGTGGAGCCATCGAACTGAATGTTATCATGGAAGGATTACATGAGACTGTGAAGCTTGGGAGGACAACCAATTTTCTTTCGTATCTGGTAGAGGACCAACCTGCTTATGGTGTCAAGCGTTTTTGAGAGATCCACAAAACCAAGATAGAGTGATGTTTGCTGCTGTTTGCTGTTCTCTCAAAGCTGATGTAGGGAGAAGATCATGTCTACTGTGGATCTGCCTGTTCTGAAGCCACATTGTGCCTCCGGGTATATTCTGATGGCTACTCTATGCAGTTTCATTGAAATGACTTTGTCAAAAGTCTTCCCAGTGATGCTAAGGAGAGAGGTGCCCAGTAGTAGTTGCAATCCCCTTGATCACCTTTATTCTTGTATAATGTGATGATGTTTCTGCCACGCATATCCTGTGCGACAAAACCTTCCAGCAGAGGAGGAGGTGGTTGCGGAGACCTGGCAGCAGGTGGGGCTTTCCATACTTGAGTAGCTCGGCTGGTTTTCCATCCTTTCCAGGTGCTTCTCTGGCTGCTAGGAAGTCACTGGCCTTTTCAAGTATAAGTAATGAGGATTCTGCATTGTTTATATGTAACAGGTAGCTGCAGAAGATCATCAAGCACAAGCAGAGAGATCATTCTCATGTGAGTATAGCTTGGAGTCATGCTCTATACAGTGGACCATTTGCTTGTTCCTCTCAGAGAGTTCTTGCCCATCAGCAGATTTCAAAGGAGTGATGGGGCCGATTGCTCCTTTGACACCATCATACATAGTGCGAAGGTTACCATTGTCATTAGCAGTTTGTATTTCAATGCTTGTTGACACATTACTTTGCCTTCTGCTACACAATTGCCTTGGCTAGCGTGAGAACCCTGCTTTAAGGTTAGGAGACGGGTTGTAAGCCAGCTGAGTTACGCTCTTTGCTTCAGTGACTGGAGTCATTTCTACAAGGTGGGTCTCGAAGCAATCTTTCTACCTTTTTTCTTCCTTTGCCAAACATGGTTACTACAGTTTCATAGATGGCTGACCACAGAGACTTACATGCTTCATTAGCATTATCTGGTGCACCTCAGGTGGAAGGGACTGCCTGAGAGCTTCTGTGAAGTTTTGATATTGTCATCATCCCTCATGCATGCAATGTTGACGCGTGGCATGTCATTTTGTTTGGACTTGTGTATTTTCTGTGGTTGTACCTTCACCCTGCTATTGACAAACAAATGATCAGTATCACAAAGTGCACTGTGGTAGGTGTGAGTGTGAAGATTGCTGGACAGGTTATGTGATTACCAGGTCAAGTTGGTGCCAGCTCTTGTGTCTTGGGTGCCCCTTTACCGTCTGCTTGTCAGGATAGGATCCCTCATCCTCAGATCCATTTTCACCCCATTGAAGTTGGACCTCCCCCCACAATTAATATTTCTTACTCTGGATTGCTCCTTGTCCATTTCCTTAGCCAACCTAAACCTTATGTTCCAATGATCACTGCCCCTGATATGGTCTCCAACTGACACTTGATCTACTTGGGCTACCTTATTCCCAAGAACCAGGTCTAGCAATGTCTCCTTTCTTGTTGTACTGGAAACATACTCATGCAGAAAATTGTGCTGAACACACTCCAGGAACTCTTGCCCCTCTCTGCCCTTTGCACTATTACTATCTCAGCCTGTGTTAGGAGAATTAAAGCCCCGCTTTTATTTACTCTATAATTCCTGCTCTTTCTGTAATTTCTGTAATTTGGCTGCAAGTTTGTTTCTCTACATCCTTCCTATGCATCGGCGGTCTTTGGACCACAATAAGCAATGTAATGGTACCTTCATTGTTTCGTGGCTCTAGCCAAATAGGTTCTGTCCCTGACCTCTCTCTGGGACATTCTCTCCAGTACTTAATCCTGAATACTGCCACCCCTCTTCCTTTCATTCGGTCCCTATTTTTCTGAACATCCTGTGTACAGGAACATTTAGTACCCCGTCCTGCTTGCCCTTCTTTGAGCCAGGTCTCTCCAATTGGCACGATATTATATTTCCAGGTGAGTATCTGCGTGTGCAGCTCACTAACCTTATCATCACAGTCTCCACATTCACATTCCTGCATAGTGACCGTTACAAAAATATAATAATTTTCATAATATTATTGTGGTTTATTGTAAAGTAAATTTATGGGTGTGAGTGTAGATGGTTTTGTCTGTGAGATTTAATTACATCTGGAGTCAGGTAGACTGCAAGCTTGAAATTATCAAAAGAAGTTAGGTGTAGAAATGTACTTGAAATGCGAATGAGTAAACATGGATGGGGTCTTAGCATGTGAGGTGTGAAAGGAGTTGGCATTTTTAGGTAAGTGAAGGGTTTGTTTGGCTTTCAAAGGATTGTTAGGATGTTTACAACTAGCCAGATAAGCAAGGTTAAGCAGTGCATTTATTTTTCCCAAAGGTCACTGATAATAGTTTCCTAACTTACTGTGTAAACTCAGACTCTAGGACTGCATCCCTCTTTCTACCTTTGTTGTTGGCACTGGTGTGGATCGTGACTGCTGCCTGTTCACCCTCCTTACTCAGGGTCTTCAGCAGCTGCTCAGTGACATTATGGACTCCAGCACCAGGGACACACCATCCTGGATTCACACGTATGGCCGCAGAAATGCCTGTCTGTTGTCCTAACTATCAAATCCCCTATCGCTATTGCTCTTCTAGTCGTCTTTTTGCTCCCATGTACTGCTAAGCCAACTATGGTGCCATGGACTTGGCAGCCAGCTAAGTTCCACATTCTTATCACTTTTTGGGTAAAAAAGTTGGAATGATGAATATCCAGTATGTTAATAAGAAAGACTGAACTTATAGTGACAGTACCTTTTGCAATCTCCAGTTGTCACTAAACATTTTGCAGCCAATTAAGCACTTTGCAAACGTCGTCACATTTAGGGAAGCAGCATAGGCAATTTGCATATGGTAAGTTTCCACAAATAACAATGAAATAAATGAGCAGATAATCTATTTCAGCAATGTTAGTTGAGATATAACAATTGTTTAGGCCACTGAGAGTACTCTGTAGCTCCTCTCTGAATAGTGTCAAATTTTTTACATCAATCTGAGAGGTCAGACAGAATCTCCATTTATTACCTCATCTGAAAAAACGGTATTTCCAACAGTGCCAACCTGGACTATGTGCTTACATTTTTGAAGTTTGGTTGAACCCTGGACCGTCTAACAGAGATGACAGTCCTACCACTGAACCAGTTGTGTTATTTGACATGTTGGTACACTCATTGATTTTTTTTTTCTCGCCCTCTCATTTTAGGTTAAATAAATCCAGGACAGTTTTTTTCACATTGACAATGATCTTATGATATGTGTTTACACTGTTTTGTAGCTTAAAAGTTTTCAGCTTTTGATTTGTTTGTTTGGACATCAAGGCTATCATCATTTTTCTACTTGCCCTTGATAAATCTCATTATTTGGAGGGTGTGGAAACAATATTACAACTGTTTGTCAAGTATCCATTTAATATAACAGTTCACTTTAACTTAGTATGTAAAGATGGCAGGGTCACAGTTTTTATTGCTTTCATTGAATACAAGGTTATGATATTTTAGCTGTGTTTGGAATTGTTAGTGTTTTTTGTTTGATTCTGCTACTACCAATCTTACAACAGCATATCAGCTCTAAGTTCGAATGTATCCCCTTTCAGAAAGTACAATAAGCTAACCCTTGATCAGTGGAAGGCTAACTATTTACTGAAGGACACAGAAGCAGGATGCTCACAAATGCCAGTAACCATCCCCCTCAATATTTTTAAGTGAATGGGACAATAAAACACCAAAAAATAGTCAGATTTTGCAGTCAATAGGCATGATCGGTGTATGCTGTCCTGGTGGGGGAAACCAGAACAAGGGGGTACAATCTCAAAATTAGAACTAAGCCTTTTAAGAGTGAAATCATGAAGCAGTGTTTCATGCAAAGGGTCATGGAAATTTGGAACTCTATTCTTCAAAAGGCAATGCATGCTGGATGAATTGTAAATTCAAGATGCTGATTGAGATTTTTGTTAGTTAAGGGCTCAAAGAATATGGAGAAAAGCCACCGTAAATGAAATTAACTTGCAGATCAGCTCTAATCTGAATGCCTGACCCTTGTTCCTAAATTCCTATATCTTGTCTTTGATTGCAGTCTGAGATTTTGAGGACACACAAAATTTTATCGCCTGTGGATACTGAGATATTAACATTCTGTCTCATTGGTCACCATGAGGAAACATGATTTATTTTTCTTTCACTAATCCTCGATTAATTGTATCAACTTCTTGCAGGAGAGGATGGTTGAGCGGCTTAAAGACCAGAGAGAAAGAGAGGAGAGAGAAAAGCTAGAAGAAATTGATGCTTACAAGAAGGAGCTAAAAGAAGTTAAAGAACGGGTTAGTGGTCTCCAAGGAGATGTCTCAGAAAAGGAGGTGAGTAATAAATGGTATTCTATGTAATATGTGGTGTAAAGTGAGGAAGTTAATCAAACATCAACTATTCTTTAAGAGTGATGCATATAAAATAATGGATTCCATGGAAATGACCTATGTAATGGTTGTCTTAAATTCAAGCCAAATCACAGCAATTAATTCCAGATATCAGTTATTATTTATAATACCTGTTATCAACATGGTTCGGTTGGAATTTTTGTCATTGACTAGAGAGTCATTGGGAGATGCTAAGGTTGAAGGGGTGACAATGAGTATGGGTAGGAGAATTGATTTGGAGGTAGAATTTTTGGTTAGATGTGAGGTCAGTGAATTCGGGGCAAAAATGACAAGGAGATTGGAGGTAAAGATTGAGGAACTTAATGAAAGTCCGAAGCAGGATGGAAATACCACTGTGTGAGCTATTATGTTAACAATATGTGGATAAAGGCACTAATTACTTGCTGTAGGCTGTGCTACTGGACCTCAAAGAGCATGCCTCATCTTTGGCTTCATATGGACTGAAGAAGGATTCCAAGCTAAAATCATTGGAGATAGCTCTTGAACAGAAGAAGGAGGAATGCACTAAACTAGAAGTACAGCTACGGAAGGTAAATTCATGTCCAAACTCTTCATCTTGTGTCACTGCTGGTTTAAGTCGAACTTCTCCATTTTTAAAATTAACACATTTTAACTGATTAATATTGGCTGTAGTATAAAACTTTCAAGTTTTTTTTAAGCATGCTAAACTTATTTGTATCGCAATGTGTTTGTAATCGTTAGTAATTCTGTTCAATCTCAGAAGACTAAGCCAATATTCATAGAGTTGCCCAACATTTATTCTGCCGTGTGATACACGTCCCATTTCCAGATGACTGTTAAACCCAAATAATGAACTTGTTTGAGAACCAGTAGAGAATACCGAAATTTTATATAATGGACCAACATTTCCTAGTCTTAAAAATCATGGAACAAATCTTCCAGCCTCCAGATCACAGGAGACCGGATGTACGACTGAAGATGCGCACCAGGAACTTGTGCAAGTCCAGAAGTGCGGACCTATGTGAAATTGCTCAGAAAGTTTCAACTTCCGATGGGCAATTCCCTTGGTCCTTGGGACACTCCTTGAATGTCTTCAGGTCTGATCCAGAGTCGAAGACTTTGGACAGTTGCACATTACTTATCTGAATAGTTATCCAGGAAATGTTAGACAGATTAAAACCTAGTCCAACAACTGGGTAACTCCACAGTTGATTCCCCAATCACCTTGCCCAACGATCCCCCCGACCACCCTGCCACTGCACCTCCTCCTCACAACCCGACCTGACTACCTCCCCAACCCAAACATCCCCCGACCTGACTACTCCCAGACTTAATTCGAGTACCCCCAACCTGACTCAACTACCCCTGATCCGCCTACCCATCTCGCCCACCCACCTTCTCACCCCCCCTACCCTTCCTCCCACCTAACTCACCCATTCACTCATATCCAAAGACTGGACCTTTAAACTTCCACCATCCTTTTGGAAGGTGCATTCCAGATCATTGTTACTCGCTGTATAAAAGCATGCCTTTTCGTCTCCCCTCTGGCTCTTTTGCCATTTATCTTAAATCTGTATCTGCTGATGAGCAAAACCACCAGTGGAGCCAGTTTCTCTTTATTTAATCCACTAAAAATCTTCCTAATTTTGAATACCTACCCTCAACCTGAGTATTTCAGGTTGGATACCGTTCAGCTATAGAGGAAGGTTTTTAGGAGGATAAGAAGGAAAAAAGGCTTTAGCAAGGCCTTGAAAGTAACAAAGGTAAACAGATTGATGGAAGACAATGAATGATGACTTTATAAAACCTGAATCAGCACATCAGAACCAGTTTAAAGAAAATTACTTCATGGTTACAGTGGTTAAAAATATAGTCAAAGAAGTCAAAGATGCAGCTGGGCTTCAAACAAAGAATGAACGCAAAATAGTGAACATTGTGAATGATTACTTCTAAATATTTATAAGGAAGACATGAACAACATTCCGTCCCTAAAAAGAGGTAACTTGAGCAGATTCAATGACCTGTAAAGGAAATGAAAGGCTGAGCCAAGCTAAAAGTAAATGTCTCCAAAAGTAGATGGCATTTTTTTTCCATCTAAGAGATGGAAAGAGATATTAGAAAGCAGATTTATACAGCTTTGACCACTATTATGAGGGAGTCACTGGACACTGCAAAGAAATCAGTAGATTGCAAACAGACTAATATGGTGTTCATATTCAAAAAGAGGAACAAAAAGACATTGACAACTATAGACTCATTAGTCTTACTTCCATGTAAAATAATGGAATTGAATTAACGGCGTTAACCTTTATAACCTGCACAATCATTGACCTTATAAATACACTATGGATTTAAAATAGGAATATTGTATTGTACCAAACTGCTTGACTTCTTTGAGGAAGTAGACTCAGAACTCCTGTTACATGCTGTTCGTAGATTGCAAAAGGCATTGACAAAGATCTACAGTAAAGGTTGTAAATTAAGCTCAAAGCATTCAGAATTCAGGGTAAACCCTAGAAATGGATACTAAATTGGTTGAAGAGTAAAAAAACAAGAAGTATTTGTTAGAGGTGCTATGTCTAGAGCTTGGTGGGTGTGGTACTGAGTGGGGTGCCTGAGGAGGGCTCGGAGTTAGGACGACCAATGTTTTCTATTTTCACATATGACCTGGATTCAGAAATTCAATACAAAGTGATCAAATATGTAGATGATACCAAACTAGAAGGGGCAGAGGATTCCGAGGAGGCAGTTCAGATACTACACAGAATGCGTCGGATATAATATTCATATGGCAGATGAAATATAATATAAAAAATGTACTGCACATAGGAAGGAAAATAAGCTACACATACATTCCATGAATGGTGTTGAAAAAGATATGGATGAAGCCCAGACAGATCTAGGAGTCTTTAATGTAACTACTAAGCATAATATTTAAGCAGTGTAGACGAGCATGCAACAAAGCTAATAGACTGTTTAAATAGTTAAAAGAATAGAATGCAAGTCCGAGGAAATTGGGAGTCTTTAATGTAACTACTAAGCATAATATTTAAGCAGTGTAGACGAGCATGCAACAAAGCTAATAGACTGTTTAAATAGTTAAAAGAATAGAATGCAAGTCCAAGGAAATTGGGATCAAACTGTATAGTGACCTGATTTGATCCGACCTTCAGTCGTGTGCCAGTTTTCATTACTGAGACGCAAGGGAGATATTCAAGCACTGGTGGCAGTGCAGAGAAAAATTGCAAGGCTGATTGATCCCTGTTGAAGAACTGAGTTATGAGGAAAGCCTAGAAAAACTTGGAAAGGAAAGGCTGAGAGGCTATCTTCTAGATGAACAGTAAAAATGAGAGTAGGATAATGAGACACAGTTTCAACTAGAAAAGTTAACTTGGGGCTGATATCAGAAAATTGTTTTTGACACAGGAACTAATAAATACATGGAATAGAGTTTCAGGAATAACAGAGAAGGGAGAAACTGAAATGTTTTGAAACAACTGGATGTTAAAGTGGGGGCAACTAGCATCATTTAGGTGCATGAAATAAAGGTGGGTTGAAAGGCCACCTTCGTCCAGAACTCTAATCTTATGAACGCCGATCTTAAGCTTTACAGTTGTTATTCACATTTGAAATGAGTATTTTTTACGTGTACAGTATTACTGAATAATGATTGTTTAAAAAAACTCAAATTAAATTTAAGGCAAGATTTCAAGGTAAGCTAGTGAATCCATGCTGCTTCTTGCACTGGGTCCTGAAATTTTACTACTGCCTCATCATCTTTTGTCTCCTCTTCTACAATTAAGATTTGACACTTGATGTGCCATTCTGTCACTATGGCTTACTGTTGGTTCTCGTTCATAAACATACATTTTCTTCTTCCTACAGCCTTGTGCAGCTAACACTACACCAGTACCAATCTGTCGGATCTTTTAGGCATAATTTATAGTGATCTGACATGCTCCAGATATTCTTCCAGATGTCTATTTGATTGTGTTACTGCCTCAGATATGCATCATTGAACTGTTTAATACTAGTACTTGGTTATGTAGTGGTGTCATGAGCCATGTTTCGATTGAGGAGTTAACTATTTAAATTCCAGTTAGTAGGGCCCCATGATTCTTTTAAGATATCGGTGTCGTGGCCATTAACTGGACATCATGTAATAGCATGCAGCATTATTTGGTTACAGTCATAGATTTTTGGACATTCATCAAGTAATCTGTTTTTCAGTTTCTGAACACTGTTTAGAAAGATTAGTGAAGTATATTGATGAAAACATGGATGAAAGAAACAATATCCAGTCCAGATCATGGAGGAGTGTCAGTGGGCGGGGGTGTGCGGGTGGGGGAGGGGTTTCTTAGTATATCGCTGAATCACAATATCATATAATTGGATATTGGGTAGTACAGGCACACAAGACTCTTTTACTGCTTGCGGGGATGATTAATGTGGCTGTAACCAGGAGAATATCGAAGGTAAATTCGAAACTCAACGGCTACCTTTTATAGCATAGTCATTAATGTGATTTGGGGTCGAAATAAAACTTGCACATGCACATTCACAATGAATTGGTGTTTAACAAACCCTTAAGTCAAAACACAATTCATGCCAGCTCTGTGCACTATCATGTGTTGAACCATTTTACTCCAAAAGAGGATTTTTGTGAGGTCGGCCATAAAAAGAGGCTGTAAATTATTGACGCTAATGCATCAAATTACTAAACACTGCACATTTAGCATGGGCATTAATTCTAATGCATGGAATAATTTCACCTTCGTGTAGATATTGAGAGTGAGAGGAAGTTGGCTGAGGGTATTTTCATTGTTGTAAAATTATAGCAGATGTTTGGTTCCAAGACACACATTCTATTACTTCAACATGGAAACACAGAACAGTTATTTCTTAGCTATAATGGTCTCCTCCTGTAGCTCTGCTGGTACACTCCTCGCTCCTAGTAGCAGCTGATTAGTTTCAGGCTCTTTTTTAAAATATTGAGCACACTTACTATCTGTCGTTTTTTAAATGAGTGATTGAACTCAGAGGGCTATTAAGACAAAAGTGGTTTTGCAGAGCTCTTTGGAAGTCGGGTTTGAAAGGGAAAGGATAATACTTTGAGGGGTGCAGGGTATTAATTGCATATTAATTGAGTGTTCAATTGTATTCAGGAGGTGGGCATTAATTGGGGTAAAAGCAAAATACTGTGGATGCTGGAAATCTGATATAAAAACAGAAAATACTGGAAAAACTCAGCAGGTCAGACAGCATCTGTGGAGAGAGAAACGGAGTTAACATTTCAAATCAGCACTGAAGAAGTCTTACTGACTCGAAATGTTAACTCTGTTTCCCTCTCCACAGATGCTGTCAGACCTGCTGAGTTTTTCCAACATTTTCTGGCATTAACTGGGTAATCACTTGCGCTCCTATACAAAAGAGCAGACAAAACTATGGTGATTGGGTTTAGTGTTGCATGTTTGTGTTTCTGTAAATAAACACTTAAAAATGCGTAAAGACCAGATTCCACACCTATCCCTCACTGCCAGACTATCTAAAGTGTAACAGGGGGCGGGGGTGGGGAGAGTTCCAAACTGGAGGGCATTCTAAAACACGGGGACACAGACTTAGGATAAGGTGTCAATCATTTATAACTTAGATGAGGATAAATTTCGTCACCCAGAGGATTGAAAATCTTTGGATTTGTCAATCCCAGAATGTTGTGGATGCTCCATTGTTGAGTGTACTTAAGACTGAAATAGTCAGATTTTTGCTATCTTGGAATCAAGGGCTTTGGATAGCAGTATAGGAAAGTGGAGTTGAGGCAGAAGATCAGCCATGATAGTTTTGAATGATGGAGCAGGCTTCAGAAGCTGTATGATCTTTTCCTGCTACTAAGTGTTAAGTACTTATGTTCCGTTGAAGTGGAGTAGAGTCGAAGGAAGACAGGGTGCACCCTCTTATGGCTTTTTACTAGCTGCCATCTGGCAAGTTTAAAGGTACAGTTTGAATATTAGTGAAGGAATATTAAGAGGGTGGGTGAATGAGTGAATGGGTAGGTGGTTGAGGTGGCAGTTAGGTGTGGGGTTGATTGGATTGGGAGGAGTAGTTAGATAGTTGTGGGGTGTAGTCGAGGGGTCACAGGGTATGATTGGAGCGGGGATGCATTTGTGTAATTACGCTGATGTTAGACTAGGTTTTAATCTGTTGATGATTTCCTGAGTAACTATCGAGGTAAATTGCGTGGAACTCTCCGACCCCAGCTTAGAGTAGGAAACGTTTGCCGAGATTCCCGGGGAGCAGGGGAATTGCCCATTGGAAGTTGAAACTTCCCAGGCAATTCTCAGCTAGGTGTGCATGGCAGGACCTCCACGGGGCCCTGAAGCAAACCTTCAATTGTACATATGATCTCCAACGATGGAAACTTTTCTGCAGTGTAATACACACTCTTGTAATATCAATCGGGATGAACCTTTATTTCTTGTTGCTTGCCCCAAAATTTTGAGCATCTGTTTAATCTGTTTTTCAGTGAATTTTTCAAACTGAATGAGTTCATATCTCATTATGCTTGTTCAGCATACCCATGGGTCAGTTATAATAAATGTTCATTTTAATTATAATTGATGTTTCAGCTACATGAAAAAAATTGCTCAAATTTATACTATTGAAAAACCAAGCTGTCTCACATCTGCAGGCAGTATTTCTTCTTTTCAGATTATTTTTGTAGCTGAGCCATAGCTCTCCACACCCTTGAGTGTTCTCATTTGCCTAATATCTGGGTAAGTTGCATAACATGCTTGAGATAATGAATGGAGGACTTTTTTTTAAAGAAGAGTACTTAAGTTACAAGCTCTATATTAGCCTCCATATGATCACTGTTAAAGATGGAGACGTGTGGAACGTAAACACTGCCACAGACCAGGTGGGCCAAACACCCTGTTTCGGTGTTGTAAATTCTATGTAATGCCATTTGGCCGAGCTAAATTTGCTCAAAGGGAACTCCCTTCCATTGTATCATCCAACTCTTTGTAATGCCTCCATGCTTTGCCATGTTTATCTTCGCTACTCCACTTGAAGCCTGTTCATATGTTGACCACCCTTTGTGTGGAAAATGAATTTCCTAATATTGGTCTTAAAGCTACCTTTTACTAGTTTGTGTCTGTGTCCCTTTGTCTTATTCTTGCAATTTAATTTAAAGTGGTATCCTGGATTTACCTTTCCTGTTCATTTAACTATCATATTGCCATTTGGTCACTTCTCAGATGTTTCCCTTCTCGACTGAATAACTTAGATTTCATAACTCAACTCAGACTCTTGACGAGGGAAATGAGACTAGCAATCATGGTGTAGTTCCATGAAGCAGTGTACAGCAGTGTGTGCTGTTTTGATTGCAACGTCTAGTATTCTGTTTTGTCTGTACTTTAGCATTCTGTTGGCTCTGTTGATTGTTTTTCTGCATTGATTGGACATGCAGAGTATCATTTCTATTAAAACTCAGGTCTTTTTCAACTTTATTTTTAGGTATTTCAGCTCACCCATTTCCTTTCCCAATTCTAGTTATATAAAACCAATGCTAAAAGAATCTTCCCAGACCTAGGTATAGTTTAAAATCTTGGGCAAGTTGGAATTTTAGACAGAGTTAAAAGGTGTTGAGAAGTTTATTCAGGCCATTCCTTAAATGGTTCCAGGGTCGTACATTCAGAATTGTACCCTGAATGCTCAATCTCATGGTATGACAGTGTAACCCAGGGGATTCTACTTGCCTTTGAAATGCAGCAGAATAACACTGCACCGGTGTTAACTGTCAAACAAACATATTAAACAGTTACAGAACAAGTGAATAATAGGAATAATGCAACACATTTTTATAGTAGTTAAACTTAGCTAACTCCTATTATGATGAGAATAAATGATCTGCAACTTTTCTTGTTACGTACGCTGGACTTTACAAGATGGTTATGTCTCCTTTAACTTGAGGTAAAATTGGGAATTCCGGAAGCATCCCAGCTCGGAGTCGAGCTTATGTTGTCTGGTTGCCGTGGGGGTGAAACTCAAACAGAAACCTATTGAAATCAAGTGACAGTTTTCATACCTTTTCACACTGTCTCACAATAAAGGGACTTTTGTGAGATGCATTCAGAAAAAGACAAGGCAGGTACTGTTGTGGAGAACAAAACAAAAACAAAAATACCTGGAAAAACTCAGCAGGTCTGGCAGCATCTGCGGAGAGGAGCACAGTTAACGTTTCGAGTCCGAATGGCCCTTCAACAGAACAGCAATGTTCCAGTGAAGCTCAACGCAAACTGCAGGAACAGCACCTCATTGTCCGACTAGGCACTTTACAGTCTTCCGGACTTAATATCGAGTTCAACAATTTCAGATTATGAACTCCTCCATCCCCACCCCCTTTCCGATCCCCCTTTTTCCAATAATTTATAATTTTTTAACAAATATATTTTTCTTCTCCCACCTATTTTTAAATTTATTTCGATCCATTGTTTCACCTCTACCTTTTAGCCCATTTTGATCCCTTCCCCCCACCTCCACTAGGGCCATCTGCCACTAGCTTGTCCTGCTTATTACCTTTAATGTCCCCATTAGCACATCTTTTAGATAATATCACCACCGTCAACACCCCTTTGTCCTTTTGTCTATGACATCTTTGGCAGTCTCTCCTTGGCCTCCACCTATCACTGGCCCCCTATCGAGCTCTACCTGTCCCTCCCACCCCCCTCTACCAGCTTATATTTCATCTCATTTCTATATTTTTTAGTTCTGATGAAGGGTCATACGGACTCGAAACGTCAACTGTATCCCTAACCGCAGATGCTGTCAGACCTGCTGAGTTTTTCCAGGTATTTATGTTTTTGTTCTAGATTTCCAGCATCCGTAGGATTTTGCTTTTATCTCAGTAATCCAGAGGCCCAGGCAAATGCTCTGGCGACGTGGGTTCAAATTCCACCGTGGCAGCTGGTGGAATTTGAATTCAGTTAATAAACCTGGAACATAAACTATTTTCAGTAATGGTGACCATGACGCTGTCATCAGTTGTCATAAAGACGTTTCCCCTTTGTGAGAGACTCTAGAACTAGGGGACATAATTTAAAAATAAGGGGTCTCCCATTTAAGTCTAAGATGAGGAAATTTTTATCTCTCAGATGGTCGTTAGTCAGTGGAATTCTCTTCCCCAGAGAGCAATGGAGTCTGGGTCATTGAATTTATTCAAGGCTGAGTTCGATAGAGTTTTGATCGACAAGGGAGTCAAGAGTTATGGCCAGCAGAGAGGAAAGTGGAGTTGAGGCCACAATCAGATCAGGCATGATCTTACTAAATGACAGAGCAGGCTTGAAGTGCTAAATGTCCTATTCCTGCTTCTACTACTTGTGCTGAACACGAGAACACACGCAAGTTCCTGCTCACTTCTTCTCCTGTGCACTTCCCTCCGCCTTCCATTCTCCTTGCCCTTAGGTGGATGTATGTGTCATGGTGCTTGAGAGGGAAAGAGTGAGTGATGCTACATTGGAACATGGGAGCAGGTGTAGGTCATTCAGCCCCTGGAACCTGCTCCGCCATTTAACAAGATCATGATGACCACCTTCCACTCCATCTTTCTGCACTATCCCCGTCTCCCTTAATGTCATTGGTATCTAGAAATCTATCGACCTCTGCTTTGAGTATACGCAATGATTGAGGTTTCACAGCCCTCTGGGGTAGAGAATTCCCAAGATTTACAACTCTCTGACAGAAGAAATTCCTCTTCACCTTGATCCTAAATGGCCTACCTCTTATTCTGAAACTGTCCTCTGGTTCCAGACCTCCCCAGATCAGGGAAAACATTCTTCCTGCATCTACTCTATCGAACCCTGTAAGAATTTTGTACGCTCCAATGAGATTGCCTCTCATTCTTCTAAACTCTCAAGAATACAGGCCCAATTTCCTCAATCTTTCCTCGTAGGACTACCCTGCCATCCCCTGGATTAGTCTGGTGAACCTTTGTTGCACACTCTGTATGGCCAGTGTATCCTTCCTTAGGTAAGGAGACCAAAACAGCACATAATACTCCAGGAAGTGTCATTGACAGTGCCATCAAATGGCACTTACACAGCTGTAATCTGTTCACTGACGATTAGTTTGGGTTCTGCCAGGGCTGTTTAGCTCCTGACATCATTACAACCTTGGTCCAAACATGGACAGAAGAGCTGAACTCTAGAGGTGAGGGGAGAGTGACTGTCCTTGACATCAAGGCAGTATTTGGCTGAGTGTGGCGTCAAGAAGCCCTAGAAAACCTGAAGTCTGAGTTTTTCCAGCTATTTTTGTTTTTGTTTCAGATTTCCAGCATCTGCAGTATTTTGCTTTTATTTCCATTTTCTTTATTGTCTAACTGAATGGCTTAGAAGTATAAACCAAATGAAATTACTAGACATTCACATCTACTTGCAGATTAAGAGTCGAAGCAATAGGTAGATATTGATAATATGCCCAACCGATAGAAAAAATACTGAGATATTTATCAATTATGCTCTAATTTCCAATACTACTTTCACAAAAATAAGTACTATTCTATTCTATAAACTATCTCAAAAAGCTAGTGGAAGATTAAAGACAGCAGCCAATGCTAGTGGGATGAGTGGGAACATCAGTCTGCACTACCTTGTGAAAGCAAATAGCTGTCCTGAATCGTAAAATATTTTATATTTTTTTAAATGCTAGCACAGATTAATTTATTTAAAAGTGAATTGCTGTTACTGTTCGGTTGATACCAACAGATGCCAGTCTTGTTATGTTCTTCAGCTTGGTGAGAAAAGTGCTGAGTCAGTGGTCATCAGAATAATTTATAACAGCACTTAGAATGGCAGCTGGTCTCAGTGGCCCCAATAACTTCCAGTGCAATTATAAAAGGACCATTAAATTTAAGTGCATCTTTTGTTACTCAACTGCAGGAATTTTTATTATTTCCATTCATTAACCCACTTCCACCACTTTTACTTGTATGTTGAGACTAACACTTGTTTTTCCATTATTTGTATTATTTTCCATGTAATTGTGCTTCATTAGAAACCTAAATATGTCATGTACTGAGGGTGAGGAAAGGTTGTCAAGCCCCATATGTGTGCTCCATTTTTAACTGGACTCATCTTTATGCCCTTACTTACCATCCTACGATGTCCCCCTGCACTCCCAATCCCCTGCCCACCCACATACTGGGAGATCAAAAATAGGGGCCCATAGCCAATCAAAAATTCTTCTGACGCCCAACTGCCATGACAATCAAGCAAACCTGAAGAATTCGTTTTCTTCAGAATTAAATTTTCTCCTTGCTTGGTGGGCTCCACAAGAAATTTGTGGAAGTGCTAAGCATGCTTTTGTTTGCTTCTGATACCAAGAGATTTGTGTTTAAAATTATGAAAGTATGTAGGGTCGATGAAAACTATTTCCAGTAGATGCAAGATTAAATTTAAGAGATTTAGTACTTCAGGAAAGAGACTGTGGAATTCATTTCCAGGCTAGTGGTTGAGATAGAAACTATGCCAATATCCAAATCAGTGCCCAAAATTGGATTGGAACATCATTGACAGAAAATGGATATGTGAACAGAATGGGTAAATGTGATCAGAACAATTTTGGCACATGGAGTCTAAGCGCCAACATGGATTGGATGAACCAAATTAACACCATCCTCATTTGGAGCCAAGTACAAGGGCTTGCACTTGTGCTCTTACTCATGGGCATGGAAAAAGCTAATGAAATACTGTCATTTGGTAGGACATACAGAGTGTAAAAGTTGAGAGGTAATGGTGAATCTGTGTAAATCCTTAGTAAGACTAGAGTTGAACTACTGTGTTCAGTTTTGGACTCCTTACTCTCGCAAGATAGCTAAGGTAACGAGAGGGTATGGCGCAGATTGTCTGGGATGCTGCCTGGTATGATGGAATAGAAATAAGAGGAAAGACTTGGGAAAATTAGGGCTGTTTTCATTTAGATTTGATAGAAATGTTAAAAGCAATGGCGTGGCAGATAGCATAATTGGTGGCTATTTTGGTGCTGAGTTAGTGCTAGGAACATGATTGGAGAAATTCAAAAAGGAAGTTGTGATGGACTTGGAAGGCGAAAACACATTCGAGGTAAGGGAGGATAATTGGACTACAGTTTGCTTGGATAGAGAAGCCCAGGCTGGGTTCTTTGAACTACCAAAACCACAGGCCTTGTTGAATGGCCTCTTTTAATTTTTATATAATGTAAATTTTAGTGATAAGCCACAGCTCTTTAAGAGCTGGCACCTCTTCCAATTTTACCTTCCTAATCAAGTTCGCTGCACACCAAGCTTTCTAGGTCAGTACCCAAATTGGATATTTCAGCACTCTGCCACATGTGCACATTCTTGAGTGTTGTTGTTCTGACTGATGTAACAAAATAAGATGCAAATAAACTTCCATACTGATTGCACGTTTAAGCAGAGCACACATCTTTAGTAGGGTTTTTATTTGCATCGTGGCCCTTTGGTTTGCAGCAGTATAGCCTATATTGCTCTGAGTTATTTATACTCAGGGAATGCCAGTGACATGTATTATGGGATCAAAAAGGAAACAGGCCCATCAGCAAAGAAAACGGCTCCATTGAAAACAAAGGCAGTGACTGCAATAAAAAGTTGGTAAGATGGATTGTTACCTCAAGTTGTACTCTATGGAGAACACTCAGGGAAGAAGCTCTGGAGTCCAGGCACAATAGAAAGCCTGTCTGTCATGGCAGAGCTAGATATCGAACCCACAGTGGAGGAGCTAAGTAAAACTATTGACTTGCTTGCCATGGGCAAAGCTCCAGGTGCTATACCATCTGACCTCATCAAGCATGGGAAACGAGCACTCTGCAGCATTTGCACAAGCTTCTCTGTCTCTGTTGAACTGAGGGTTCAGTGCCCCAGGATATGCATGATGCAAAGATTGCAACCCTGTACAAGACCAAGGGCGACCACAGCGAATGCAGCAATTATTGAGGCATCTCCATGCTGAGCATTGCTGAGAAAATATTTGCCCATGTTGCCCTTGTCAGACTGCAGATCCTGGTTGAATGCATCTACACTGGATTCCAGTGTGGTTTCAGAAGTGGAGGATCAAAATTAACATGATCTTCTCAGTCCGGCAGTTACAAGAGAAATGCAGTGAACAAAGGAGACCACTATATATTGCCTTCATCAATTTCACCAAGATATTTGACATCTGAGTGGAGGGGGTCTATTTAAGCTGCTGGAGAAAATTGGCTGCTCCCTGAAGCAGCTCAGTGTGACCTCTTTCCATGACAACATGATGGATAAGTTCAGCTGTGATGGGACAACATCGGAACCTTTTGATATCTGCTGTGGGGTCAAACAGGGTTGTGTTCTGGCAATGACACCTTTGGGCACATTCTTCTCTTTGCTGCTGTCACATGCCTTCAGGTTACCTACAGTTTGTCTACTTCCATACCAGAACTGATGGAAAGCTGTTGAGCCGCTGGAGTTGCTCTACGCTGATGATGCTGCACCAGGATTCCATACCAAGGAACATCTTCAGTGGCAAATTGACAGATTTTGTCATCCCTGTAAAGAGTTTAGTTTGACCAATAGCATCAGGAAGACTAATGTCATGATCCAGGAATTTTCCATACCGCCATCTGTCAGCATCGACAATGTGACGCTGAAGGTTGTGGACATCTCAGCTCCACAATTACCAAACCTGTCACTTGATGTTGAAATCAACACACACATCACAAAAGCTGCAGCCGTTATGTCCAAGTTGAGTAAGAGTCTTCAGAGCACTCCTCTACAGAGGTGAGACCTGGGCAAAACATGCTAGGCTGAAGAAAAGGCTGAACAGTTTCCATCTTCGCTGCCTCAGATGTATCTTCAGCATCTCCTGACAGGACAAGGACACCAAACGAGGCCCTGAAGTGTGCTAATTTCATCAGTGTACACTCATTACAAAGCCAAAGATGTCTGCGCTGGCTCAGCCGCATTCAATGGAATGGATAGCGGCCATATACCCATAGACCTTCTGTACAGTGAATTGGCCACTGGGTCGTGACCTCCTGGGCATCCATACCTCTGCTATAAGGATACCTGCAAGCAAGGCATGCAGATGGTGGACATGACAGTTGGGAGACATTTGCTGATGGCCATGACCTCTGGAGGCTGACTGGAAGGGGATTGGAAGAGGTGAGAAAAATTAAGAGCTTAGCTGGCCAAGCAGAGGGCCCAGAGAAAACAGAGGCCAGCAAATCGTGCATTTTCTCAGTCTAATGCAGCAGAGACTGCCATGGCAGAGTGGGGCACCTGAGCCACACCACACGATGTTTAATACAGAGCTGACCACCACAGCACAAACCACCATCTTACAAGATGGAAAGCTGCCACTCCGATGGTGATCAAATGATAATTGGTGCACTGGTCTAATGATGTGTTTTTCTTGTCTAACCCCAGTTATGGGTCTGTACAGAGAACCAGAATAAAAATCAACGGGTTTGAAATCTTGCAGGAGTTGATTTTTTCAAATTTTCCATTAGTTGCTAATGGTGGCAGTTTTTTTTAAAACTTGTAATTTGTACAATATTGCGATTTTATCGAAGTGCTACTTTTTCAGCACATGAAACCAAAATTTATGTTTTTTGCAAACTTGGGTGTCAATGCCAGTCAAAGCTCAGACCTCTGTTTGGGCATCATTTTGGTTTGTGTTCCCAATCTTGTGTTCTGTTTGAACTGAATAATGGATGCAGAGCTGGAATTCAGATGATTATATGACCTAGGCAGTTTTGGGATATTATTGAATACCTTCTCTAAAATTGAATGACATACTTTTCTACCACCATTCATTTTGTTTCTCTTTTTAAATACCCTTGCATCATTATTTCTGGCTAAAATGTTGAACAGGCCTTTCCTAATGCTACTTTTGAACCAACTGAAGGATAAATTTGAGAACAGCCGAGTTTGGCACCTGATCTGCCAACTTGCCAATGATTGTGGTAGGGAAACTATTGGAAAAAGTTCTCTGAGGGACAGGATTAATCTCCACTTGGAGAGGCAGGGATTAATCAGGGATAGTCAGCATGGCTTTGTCAGGGGGAGATCATATCTAACAAATTTGATTGAATTTTTCAAGGAGGTGACTAGTTATGTAGATGAGGGTAGCGCAGCTGATGTAGTCTCCATGGACTAAAGGAAAGCTTTTGACCAGGTCCCGCATGGAAGAATGGCCGAGAAGGTAAGAGCCCATGGGATCCAGGGCAATTTGCCAAATTGGATCCAAAATTGGCCTTGTGGCAGGAGGCAGAGGGTGATGGTCGAAGGTTGATTTTACAATAGGAAGCCTGTGATGAGTGGTGTACCGCAGGGATCGGCGCTGGGACCCTTGCTGTTTGTAGTGTACATTAATCATTTAGATGTGAATATAGACGGTATGATCAGTAAGTTCGCAGATGACACGTAAATTGGTAGTGTTGCAGATAGTGAGGAGGAAAGTCTTAGATTACAGGATAATATAGATGGGTTGGCCAGGTGGGCAGAGCAGTGGCAAATGGAATTCAACCTGGAAAAGTGTGAGGTGATGTATTTTGGGAGGACAAACAAGGCAAGGCAATACACAATAAATGGTGGGACCTAGGGAAGTACAGAGGATCAGAGGGACCTTGGTATACATGTCCATAGTTCCCTGAAGGCAGCAGCACAGGTAGATAAGGTGGTTAAGAAGGCACATGGGATACTTGTCTTTATTAGCCGAGGCATAGAATATAAGAGCAGGGAGGTTATGATGGAGCTGTATAAAATGCTACTTAGGCCACAGCTGGTCGCCACGCTATAGGAAAGATGTGATGGCACTGGAGATGATGTGGAGGAGATTCACCAGGATGCTGCCTGGCTGGAACGTTTCAGTTATGAAGAGAGACTGGATAGGCTAGGGTTGTTTTCCTTGGAACAGAGAAAGCTGAAGGGGGCCCTGATAGAGATATACAAAATTATGTGGGACATAGGGTGGATTGGAAGAAACTTTTCCCCTTAGTGGAGGTGTCAATAACCAGAGGGCATAGATCTAAGGTAGGACGTTTAGAGGAGATTTGAGGAATAATTTTTTCACCCAGAGGGTGGTTGGAATCTGGAACACACTGCCTGAGGAGTGGTAGAGGCAGGAACCCTCACAACATTTAAGAAGTATTTAAATGAGCACTTGAAACACCATAGCATACAGGGCTACAGGCCAAGTGCTGGAAAATGGAATTAGAATAGATAGGTGCTTGATGGTTGGCATGGACACAATGGGTCAAAGGGCCTGTTTCTATGCTGTATAACGCTGTGACTCTATGATTTGAATTGCCAGTTCTTCCTACAGAAAAGAGACTTGGATCCATTTTTCTCCTTTTGGTGAAACAACTCACCCTGTGAGAAATTGCACGTGTAGACTCTTCCCCTCCTGTTCTGTAGTGCAGAAGTTAGGAGT
This sequence comes from Cetorhinus maximus, assembly GCF_964194155.1. NCBI lineage: Eukaryota > Metazoa > Chordata > Chondrichthyes > Lamniformes > Cetorhinidae > Cetorhinus > Cetorhinus maximus. The sequence continues at coordinate 50,131,913 of NC_135900.1, read as the reverse complement.
TCCAAACTGATTTCTTTGCACAGCTTTATCTTCTATGTAACTGTCAGGTCTCTCACAGTTGTTATGATCTCCTTTTTTTAAAAAAAAGACTGATTTCCGAGCGACCGAAAGAAGTAAATCAAAGAACAAGATTTCATGTTTTAAGACTTTTACTGTAACAAACAAATGAAAATCAACAGAGATCAACCATTACTTAACAGGCAACTAATACACCAAGCTAGAGAAAAGATTCTTATGCATTAACCTGCAAACGCAATTGAGATACGTCTTGCAACCCCTTTCGCTGTGTGCACATTTCTGGAAGCTATGTAGCATTACAGGAGCAACCCCTCTGTAACCCCCAACTTTCCAGTGGGCTCACTTCTCCCTGGCCTGCTAGTGTCCTTTGAGAATCTTATCACTCAGCCCAAGTTTTGCAGATCTAATTTCCACCAGCAAGGCCCACGTTGGCGACTCACGGTTCATAAATCTTCCAAGATCCTGTCAGCTTGATTCCCTTCCTTTTGAACAGAAAATAAGCGCTCACAAATACCCTGCTTGGTTGTTAACACAAAACAGTCCTTTTCTGCTCCTCCACAGCAGTAACTGTTTTGTCTCCCCACAGCAGTAGCTTCTTTCTTTGTCTCTGTCTCAGAAAGCCGTTATTGAGTATTTAAATAGGTTTCTGATTAATTTCTCCCGCGTGGCAACCAGACCTTACTGGCATGCCTCCGAGCTGGGATGCTCCTGGAATTTCAAATTTTACCTGAAGTCAAGGGGGAAATTTTCAAACATAACAGTCTTGTATAGTCTCTCTTCATAACTCAACCTCCTAAAAATGGAAAAAGCATTGCAGCAGTAATATTTCTCCATAACACTATCAAAATGCAATATTGTAAATATTTTTACAACTAACTTGCTGCACACCAGTATAGGTAACAATCTTTTTCCCTTTTGTCACATTTTACTATTAAATATGCTGTATTGGCAGCACTATATGGCTTAACCCGGAACTATCACCCACGTGACAATCAAGATTTAAAGCCTAGCTTGCATGAGTTCTTGGAGTCCTAAATCTCTTGCAAACAAAAGTTCCTTTTACTACCTTTCACTTTCTTCCAATCCCTGCAAAATATCTCCTTTTTCATTTTGTGTAGTCTGTATGGTGTTTCCATGTCCTCAGTTAAAATATTGTACCCTGGCTTTGCAACCATTGTGCTGCTTTTTAAAATCTGTATCGGTTTGTGCACATTTTGAATGGTGGGATGGTATTTGTGATTGTGCCTAAGTGTCTCACAATCCGTTTGGCTTGGTTAACTTTGTCAAAGACACGATTGCTGACTGGTGCCTGTGAATCGGAACCTAGGAGAAATCCCTATCATAGTGCATCCTACCCTCTGGATTCAACAATTTCCTTTGTTCTTTCTTAAAGCCAGACACTACATTGTGATCAGGGTTTTCACTTTCTAAAACAGACTCTGAACCACTCTGCTCAGGTTCTAACTCCTGATCTCCAGTTTCTTCCACGCTGGAGTTTTTTTTAATGTCCAATTTGTGAAGAAAGTCTCAACCAGCCAAACATCCAAATTGTCCTGCATAACATTTGAATTCACCTCATCCTTTTAAAATTCAAAATCATCTTTGCCTTTACGTTCTTTTCCATGATTTAATTCTCCAGTTTTCTTCTCAATGAAATGCAGATATAACACTGTCTCCCTTTGTGCAAGCAGTTCATTTTTCTGTTGAGTAAAATCATGTTTAGCCACTTTCAGAACTTTAAGGTTACTTCAGTGTTCAGCCAAGAAAACTTGATACTCCTTTTTAACCTGTTCACAATTTTTTTTCCAATCTGTTTGCTTTTTGTTTTCCCTTTCAGTTTGAACTTTGCCTAATTCCTTTCTAGCAAGAACAATTACTCTCTCAGTTTGAAGTGTTACAAGTGCAAAGTTTATAAGACTGTTATATTTTGGGACACTCTCCTTAATTTGTAGTTAAATGGAGCAATGAAGGAGATCATGTGCCCTGTTCTGAATTCTGCTTGACAGCAAGTTTAGGTGGTTTTGTTGTAAAGATTAAATGGGGATCTAGGTTGTTTTACTGGGACGAAGACGTGAGATATTCACACCTATAAACAATGACCAGGGCAGCTGTGTTGACGGTGGATAGACTGTTAGTCTCCAAGTCTCACAGGGAAGTGTTAGAAATGTCAGGATTTGTAAACAGTCATACTTCAACTGATTATTTAATTTCAAGATAGAATGGAGTTGAGAGTCTAAAGGGTAGCTAATTACCATTTTCTACCTACAAGGCCCATGTGATTCACATCGCCAAGGGGATGGGCTTTGAGAGGGGAAGAATCCATAGCAAGCCATTGTACTATCAGGTTACGGAGCTTTTCTTAAGATTTCCCTGAACCTCACAGACAGATCAACCTGCAAGAAACTGAGAGAGAGAGAAAAAAAGCAGAGAGATAGAGGCAGCCAGTCTTGATTATTCATCAAGTAGAATGAGGGTGGGAGCTCATGCACCAATTGAAGAGACCAAGTGCGTGAGGATTTAAACGAGACTAGAAAATTTGGCTAGCTTTAGCTAGAGGGAACTCCAGAGTAATCCTCATCATGAAAGTCAGTTTGTGGATTAGAAGTTATCTGACTGTGAAAGTAAAAAAGAGGCAAGTCATTGAGAGCTGAGAAGAGATTAGGGCTGGTTCCTGGAGAATGAAGTGCCCACTTAAGGGACGGAGTAAAGTATAAGCGTGGTTGGGAATTTTCAGTTTTCCCATTTAACTTTTAAAACAACTTTTCTGTTGTTATAAGGTATAAGTTGCCGACTGAAATATTGTGTAGTCAATGTTACTTTTAGTTTGTTGGTTGCAGTAAAGGAATAAAAATGTGAAATCTTGTATGATTCTTCCAGTCAGTCACTAGAAACTTGAATATCATTTTAAAAGCTATCAGTCTTTATGGGGATCGTAACAGAAGTTTTAATGTGCATTCAAGAACATGTATCCTTCCTCGCACCTCTATCGTGTCAGCATTGGATACAGCTTTTCTATTCTCCTTCAAAACATTTCCTTGTTGTTTGATCATTAGCTTTGAGTACAGTTGCTATCTGCTTACGAATTTACAAACATACGAACAAGGAGCAGGAGCAGACCATTTGGGCTCTTGAGCCTGCTCTGCCATTTGATAAAATCATGGTTGATCTGATAGTAACCTCAAATCTGCATCCCACGTATCCCTGATAACCTTTCACCTCATCTCCATTTTAAATGGGCAACCCCTTATTTTTAAACAGTGACCCCCTAGTTCTCGATTCTCCCACAAGAGGAAACATCCTCTCCACATCCAACCTGTCAAGACCCCTCAGGATCTTGTTTCAATCAAGTTGCCTATTACTCTTTTAATCTCCAGCGGATACAAATGCAGCCTGTCCAACCTTTCCTCATATGACAACCCACCCATTCCAGGCATTAGCCTGATAAACCTCCTCTGAACTGCTTTCAAAGCAGTTGCTTGGCCACACCTTGATCGCGTCTTTCCTGTAGTTTTAATTCAGACAGCTTTAACTTGTCTGCAGCTGCAATTAATTTCTTCTTCTCAGCCTGATGTTCCAATATCCTTTTAAAATTAGTAGGCTGAGTTTCTGATTCTTTGGGTACATCTTAAATTCAAACATGAATTCTCACAACAGGGTTACAGGAAGCTCTTGATTCTTTTAAGTCAATTGGCTTTTCTTGCATAAGTTCAGTTTCCACAGCCTCAATGGGCTTTCCTGAAACCTTTGCCAAGTTATTTCCTGATTTAAAAATATAAATATAAATATTTATAATATAAATATAAAAAATATCTATAAATAGGCAAATTAGGAACCAACCCCACAATTACAGAACCAGTAATTAAGCCACATTTTAAATTAATTCTATAGAAAGGAACGGGCAAATAATTTCCATCAACACCCCATATCAATACATTTTTATTCAGCAATTTTTTCTGGAGGGAAATTCACATCACCTGCCAACATAGGTGACTCTGCTGATCCTGTATCTCTGAAAATACCAGTTGACTTCCCTGCCTCACCAGACAAGAATGAGGACACCTCATCTTTCAAGAGAAAACTTCCATAATTCCCTTAATCCTGATCACTTTAGTAGTAAGTACAGGAGAGCCTACAGGTTTGTCATCAGCTCTACCTACTGGGCCAGTACTTTCTAGAGGGGTGCTGTGCATTTTTTAATATTACTACAGTTTCGTTTTTTTATTCCCAACATTCACCCTTCACATGTCCTTTTGTATGATAAAGCTAACATGTTGATACCTTTGAATCAAACCTAACTTCTTGACCGTCTCCCTTACTGCTCAGCGGAAGGTCTGTTTCTTCCCTGGGCCATGTTCTTCACTAGGATCAAGTTTCTTATCTCTTCCAGTTTCTTTAAGGACCCAAACAAATGCTTTGTTACGAATATGCTTGTGAGACAATGTCAGGAAAATATAATAATGTTATTGGAATTTATCGTAAAATAGTGGTATATGTGTCTGTGTATGTGAGACTTAATTGGATTAAAGGCAGCATTAAAGGTCTGAAGGCTTTGATGTATTAGAAGATAAGCGAGGTTTGAAATGTTAAGTAGGTAAACATGGGGGATGTTTAGAATGTAAGGTGTAAGGATATTTACATTTTTTTAATAAACTGGACTAGCTTGAATTCAAAAGAGGGAGTGAAATATTACACCTAACCAGCAGAAGTTAAGAAACACAGTTTAATTTTCTCCAAAGATTACTGGTAAAATTGGTACTATGATAAATTTTTATGATCAGGGAGGCAAAGTCCAAAGACATAGTGAAACAATGGGAATTTGCATTCAAAGTGGAAAATATATACAAAGGAGAGAAGGCTGTGTGCAAAGGCAGGCATTTTAAGATCTAACAAGTGTGAAAAGCCTTCAGCACCTACGCCTCAAGCTGCTGTCTACAACGAACTGAAGTTAAAACTCACTTTGAATTGAATGGTTCAGGGTATCATGTTTCTTTGCTTGGGTCTTTTAAAATCTACACGTCTTACTGTTGCCTTAACAGAGGTAACTGGGAGTCAGATTAACTAGGGGATTTAAAATTATTATAGTAATAATTTATAGGCATATGTATTTGCTTAAAATCATTTCTTCTTCTTAATCTTTTAAATTTAGTGTTGTAAAAACCTATAAGGCTCCGGTAGTCTTACTACTGAATTCAAAGCCCGCATCTCGAAACCATACAAATTGCAAAAATAAGTGTGGCAATTGTTTCAAGTTTCCCCCTGGGATTTGAACAACTCAGCATTTACCACTGGTTGTGCCATAACCAGGTTGGGGGCTCTTTGCGGGATATATTTGAAATTCCTTGATTGGGTTGGAGTTGGTGTATCTTAAGGTTATGAGTATGAGAAACACTTTGAATTCAGGAGTGTGTGTAAGGTTTTTTTTTTGAAGTGGTGAGACTGCAATATGGCTTTGGCAGTTGCTCAGACTTATCTGGGAGTTGAAGTAAGTTGAAGTAACTTTGGTTTACAAAAGGTAATTAAAGTTAAGTTAATGGAATTGGCAGATAAATTACAATTGAGGTTACCTGCAGGGGCTAAGAAAGCAGACATTATTGAAGTTATAGCATAGCATTTAAAGTTGTAAGTGATACCTGACACTAGTGAGTGACACAAGAGGTCGTGACACTTCAGTTAGAAATGAAGAGGCTTGAATTTGAACAAGGAAAGGAACTGAGAAAACTTGAATTGGAGGCAAATGCAAAGGAAAAAGAATTGGTAATGAAAAAACTGGAAGTAGAGGCACCAGAAAAAAAAAGGGAGAAAGAGAGACTATTTCAAAAAGAAATGGAAATGTGACAACTTCAACTCCCGAGGGAAAAGTTAGCAATGGAAGAGAGGATGAGGGAAAGAGACAGAGTATTGGCTTTAAAAGCTAGATTTTAAAAAGGAGACATCAGATGCTGAGGAAAGTTCTGATGATGAAAAAACCTTTAACCTAAAACCAAGTGGGACGATGTTTAAATTTGTACAAGCTCTACTAAAATTTGAGGAAACAGATGTGGAAGCATTCTTTATTTCATTTGAGAAGAAAGCTAAACAAATGAAATAGCCAGTGGAAAACTGGACATTGTTGTTACAATCCAGGTTGGTGGTAGAGCACATGAGGCTTATGCTTCACTGTTAGAAGAAATAACAGTGATCTATGATGTGGTGAATAAGGCTATTTTGAGTGCATATGAGTTGGTTCCTGAGGCAAACAGGCAGAAATTTAGGAATATGAGAAAACAGCCCGGGCAAACTTACATTGAGTTCGAAAAAGTACAACAAAGTAATTTTGACTGGTGGATATGGGCATCAAAAATAGAAACAACATGTGCAGCTCTTAGAGAAGCAATTCTTATGGAAGAATTTAAAGATTCAATTCCTTTGGCGGTGAGAACTCGTGGAGGAACAGAGAGTCAAAATGGAAGACAAGTAGCAGGGATAGCTGATGATTGAGTTAGCTCATGGAGCAAAACCTTTTTACGTCACCCTTTTAAATCATAAAAGGATAGAAAGTGGGAAGGCGAAAGGAAGGTGGATAATCGGAAGAGAAGGAGTAGGTGGAAATTCGCAGGAAGTTTTTTCTCAGACTAAAAAGGAAGGTGCTGAGGGTAAAAGTGGGATTCGAAAATTGAGGTGTTTTCACTGTAGTAAAATTGGACATACGAAATTATGCTGGAAATTGCAGGGAAAATCTGTTGGAATTATAGGGGTGCAGAAAAGTACTGGAAGTAAAAGTACTGAGAGTTCTGAGGCTCAGACACAGGGAAAAACAGTGGTTTGTGTACAGGTGAAACAGGGAAAATCAGGGATAGGTAAAGAAGTGGGAATGTGTTCATAATTTACCCAAGAGAATTCTGAGGAGCAGGTTGCTGAAATGTTTAAAGATTTTATGTGTGAAGGGAAAGTCTTTCCCTGTGTACAGGGTGGAGTAGGTAAAGATCTTAAAATTTTAAGAGACACAGGGGCTAATCAATTGTTAATGTTTTGGGATAGTGACATTTGTTGTTCAGAGGGAATATTGCAGGAACAGGTGATAATGTGTGGGGTTCATGGAGATGCTAAACCTATTCCATTGTGGAAGGCAAATTTAAAGAGAAAGTGGAAAACAGGTGAGGTGATTGTTGGAGCAGTGGAAAAGTTGCCCATTGCAGGGGTTCAGTTTATAATGATATAGCTGGATCAGAGATGTGGGTGATGGCTATGGTAGTTGAGCAGCCTGTAGAAGTGTTTTCAACAGAAGTGTTGCAGAGAGAACATCATGGATTATTTCGAGATTGTGTGATAACGAGATCACAGGCTCAGGTTGAAACAAGATGAACAGGAAGTTCAAAGGCAAGCAGAAGGTGTGGAAATCCGATTAGCTGCCACTGTGTTTGAGGTTGTTCAGGAAGAAAGACTGGAAGACAATTCAGCTGAAGTGTTTAAATTTACAGAAAAATAATTTGCAAATAAAACATTTATATCAGACAGCTTACTCAGAAACAGAGGCAAAATGTATTCCAGAATGTTATTACCTTAAGGGTAATATTTTAATGAGAAAATGGAGGCCTTCTCATGCTTCAGCAAATGAAAGCTGGAGGGAAGTGCATAAGATTGTACTACCATTTGGATATAGAACTGAGATTGTTAGGAGAGCACACTAAATTCCAATGGGGGAACATTTAGGAATTGGACACAGGCGAAGAGGCAAAAACATTGTTTTTAGCCTGGATTGCATAGGGATGTAGGTAGAAAGAGGGATGAGATCTTGCATCAAGAATTCAGGGAGTTAGGCAGTCGACTAAAAAGCAAGACCTCTCGGGTTGTAATCTCTGGATTACTCCCAGTACCACATGCTAGCGAGCTCAGAAATAGGAGAATAGCGCAGATGAATACGTGGCTTAAGAGATGGTGCAGGAGGGAGGGTTTTAGATTCCTGGATCACTGGGACCGTTTCTGGGGAAGGTGGGACCTGTACAAGCGGTACGGTCTACATCTGAACCAGAGCGGGACTAACATCCTTGCGGGCGGGTTTGCTAGTGCTGTTGGGAGGAGTTTAAACTAATTCGGCAGGGGGAGGGGACACAGAATGTGAGCAGAATAGGGACACATCATAATACAGTAAAACAAGCAAGTCAGAGAGAGTACAGCTGCATTAAGTTTCAAGGGAGTAAGGCAAGGCTGAATGTCCTCTACTTTAATGCCAGGAGTATTACAGGCAAAATGGATGAGTTAAGGGTGAGGATTGACACGTGGAATTGTGATATAGTAGCCATCACTGAGACGTGGTTGAGGGAGGTGCAGGATTGGCAGCTCAACATTCTGGGATATAGAATCTTCAGGGGAGGGGGTAAAAGAGGAGGAGGCATTGCATTATTCGTTAAGGAGTCAGTTACTGCAGTAAGGAGAGATGATATCTTGGAGGGGGCATTGAATGAAGCTTTGTGGGTAGAGTTTAGGAATAAAAAAGGAGCAACCACATTATTAGGTGTTTATTATAGACCCCCAGATAGTCAGCGGGAAATTGAGGAGCAAATATGTGCATAATTTGCACAGGTGTGTAAAAGCAATAACAATAGGGTAATTATACTAGGTGATTTCAACTTTCCCAACATTAATTGGGATAGATATAGTGTTAAGGGCTTGGATGGAGTGGATTTCTTGAAATGTGTACAGGAGAGCTTTTTAGGTCAATATGTAGAGTGTCCAACAAGGGACGTCGCAGTGCTGGACCTAATTCTAGGGAATGAAGCCGGTCAGGTGGCTGAGGTGATGATGGGGGAGCATTTTAGTGATAGCGACCACAACATGGTACAATTTAAGCTTGTTATGGACAAAGAAATAGACAAGTTGCAAAAAAATGTTTCGGATTGGGGGAGAGTGGATTTTAGTAAAATGAGGCAGGATCTGGCCAAGTTAGACTGGGAACAGCTACTTGTGGGGAAATCTACAGAGGAGCAGTAGGGGGTGTTCTAAAAGGAAATGGGGAGGGTACAGGCTCAACATATTCCCTCTAGGGTGATAGGAAGGAGTAACAAGCCCAGAGAACCATGGATGACCAGGGATATTCAGGATACGATGAGAAAGAAAAGAGAGGCTTTTAGCTGATTTAAGGGGAACAAATCAGCGGAGGCATTAGTGGAGTACAGAAAGTGCAGGGTGGAACTTAAAAAAGCAATTAGGAGAACAAAGAGGGAATATGAAAAAGCTCTGGCTGGTAAAAGTAGGGACAATCCCAAAATATTTTATAAGTATATCAATGGGAAGAGGATAACTAGGGAAAGAGTAGGGCCCATTAGGGACCAAGGGGGCAATTTATGGGTGGAGCCAGAGGACCTCGATAGAGTATTGAACGAATACTTCACATCCATCTTTACCCAAGAGAATGAGGATGAAGGTATCGAAGTCGGGGAGAGAGACTGTGAGGTTCTTGAGCAAATTAATATAGCGAGTGACAAGGTATTGGAGGTGTTGGCAGGCTTAAAAGCAGGTCCAGATGATTTGTGTCCCAGACTGCTGAGGGAGGCAAGGGTGGAGATCGCAGGGGCTCTGACCCAAATTCCTCCCTGCCCACGGGGGAGGTGCCAGAGAACAGCTAATGTGGTTCTGCTATTTAAGAAGGGTTGTAGAGATAAGCCAGGGAATTACAGGCCGGTGAGTTTCATGTCAGTGGTAGGGAAACTATTGGAGAAAATTCTGAAGGAGAGAATCTTTCTCCACTTGGAGAGGCAAGGTTTGATCAGGGATAGTCAGCATGGCTTTGTCAGAGGGGGGTCATGCCTAACAAATTTGATTGAATATTTTGAGGGAGGTGACCAGGTGTGTAGATGAGGGTAATGTAGTTTATATGGATTTCAGCAAAGCCTTTGACAAGGTCCCACATGGGAGACTTATAAAGAAGGCAAATGCACATGGGATACAGGGTAATTTGATAAAGTGGATTCAAAATTGGCTTGTTGTAGGAAGCAGAGGGTGATGACAGAAAGAATGCTTTAGTGACTGGAAGCCTGTATCCAGTGGCGTACCACAGGGATTTGTGCTGGGTCCCCTATTATTGGTCATTTATATAAATGACATGGATGACTATGTGGGGGGTAAGATTAGTAAGTTTGCGGATGACACAAAGATTGGCCGGGTGGTTAACAGTGAGGTTGAGTGTCTTGGGCTACAGGAAGATATAGACGGGATGGTCAAATGGGCAGATAAGTGGCAGATGGAATTTAACCCTGAAAATTGCGAGGTGATACACTTTGGAAGGAGTAATTTGACAAGGAAGTATTCAATGAACGGCATGACACTAGGAAGTTCTGAGGAACAGAGAGACCTTGGCATGTGTGTCCATAGATCTCTGAAGGCGGAGGGGCATGTTAGTAGGGTGGTGAAAAAGACATATGGGAGACTTGTTTTTATCAATTGAGGCATAGATTACAAAAGTAGGGAGGTCAGGTTGGAGTTGTATAGAACCTTAGTGAGGCCACAGCTGGAGTACTGTGTGCAGTTCTGGTCGCCACATTATAGGAAGGATATGATTGCACTGGAGGGGGTGCAGAGGAGGTTCACCAGGATGTTGCCTGGGATGAAACATTTAAGTTATGAAGAGAGGCTGGATAGACTTGGGTTGTTTTCGTTGGAGCAGAGAAGTCTGAGGGGTGACCTGATCGAGGTGTACAAGATTATGAGGGGCATGGACAGGGTAGATTGGGAGCAGCTGTTCCCCTTAGTTGAAGGTTCAGTCATGGGGGGACATAATTTCAAGGTGAGGGGCAGGAGGTTTAGGGGGGATGAGAGGAAAAACCTTTTTACCCAGAGGGTGGTGACAGTCTGGAATGCACTGCCTGGGAGGGTGGTGGAGGCGGGTTGCCTCACATCCTTTAAAAAGTACCTGGATGAGCACTTGGCACATCATAACATTCAAGGCAATGGTCCAAGTGCTGGTAAATGGGATGAGGTAGGTAGGTCAGGTGTTTCTCACATGCTGGTGCAGACTCGATGGACTGAAGGATTTCTTCTGCACTGTGTGATTCTGTGATGTCGTCAAATTCTGTAGAACATGTTACACATGTCAGGTGATAGGGAAACCGCAAGCAGTGATTAAACCAGCACCTTTAATTCCAATTCCAGTATTTGAAGAATCTTTTGCTAGGGCCGTGATTGATTGTATAGGATCCCCCCAAGACTAAAAGTGGAAATCAGCACTTACCGATAATAATGTATGTGTCTACCAGGTTTCCTGAAGCAATACCTTTGAGAGCTATTACAACAAAAAAAATTGTGGAAGAGTTAACTAAATTTTATACAAGATATGGTTTACCTAAAGAAATACATTCAGATCAGGGCTCAAATTTCATGTCACAGCTGTTTGAGAAAGTAATGAACAGTTTGGGGATAAAACAGTTGAAGTCAACAGCTTATCGTCCTGAATCACAAGGGGCTTTGGGAAGATGGCATCAAACTCTTAAAAACTATGATGAAGGCATCTAGTCCGGATTATCCACAGGATTGGGATAAGGGAATTCCATTCTTGTTATTTGCTATTAGGGATGCTCCTAATGCATCGACTGGTTTTAGTCCTTTTAAACTAGTTTATGGTCATGAGCTCAGGGGACCACTGAAATTGATTCGAGAAATTGGTGAATCAGAATTCAGAAACTGCTCTCCTGGATGATGGATCAAACTTCAGAGAGATTGGACAGAGCATGTAGGTTGGCTAGGGAACATTTAAAGATGTCACACAAGTGATGAAAATGAAAGCAGACAGGAAAGCTATAACTTGTAGTTTTGTTACTGGGGAGAAAGTGCGAGTTCTGTTACCCGTACTGGGTGACTCATTAACGGCATGGTTTAGTTGGCCTTACAGGATTGAAAAGAAGCTGAGTGAAGTGAATTATTTAATAAATACTCCAGATAGAAGAAAGATGCAGAGGTTGTGTCATGTAAATATGCTTAAGACGTACATTGACAGGGAAGATGACCAAAAGGAGGTGTTAGTGCTGGTAGTCAATGAGAAAGAAGTAGAAATGCTGAATTCTGAAATTGATTTTCCTCTAATCAAACTGGATAATGAGGGGGCACTTGAAAATTTAAATATAATATTGAGTTACCTTCCAGACAAAGTGATTTGGGGAAGCTATTGTGGGCACACAAAAAATATATGTGGAGATAAGCTGAAATGGATAAATTTAGCTATACATGGTGTGTCTGTAGAAGTTTCATCTCCACTAAGGCAACATCCTTGTAGACTAAATCTGGCAAAGTTATCACAAGTGCAGAAGGAAATTGAATTCATGCTTCAAAATGATATCATTAAATTATTTGCAGTGACTGGTGTTTGTCTAATATGCTGGTACCGAAACCAGATGGAACACAGACTGTGTGTGGACTACTGAAAGGTGACTGCAGTGACAAAAGTGGATTCATATCCTATAACATGGTTGGAAGATTGTATTGAGAAAGTGGGACAATCAAAATTTATCTCAAAGATTGACTTGCTAAAAGGATTTTAGCAACTACCGTTATCGGAGAAGGCAAAGGAGATATCGGCTTTTGTGACGCCAGATGGTCTATATCAGTTTAAAGTCATGCCACTTGGTATAAAAAATACACCTGCAACATTTCAAAGACTGACAAACAAGGTAATTGCAGGCCTGAGCAATAGTGCTGTTTGTTTTGACGACTTGATAGTTTTTAGTCAGACGTGGGAGGAGCATTTACAACATCTGGAAGAATTATTTACTCGATTACAAGAAGCTAATTTGGTGATGAACTTGGCTATAAGTGAATTTGCAAAAGCCCAAGTTACCTATCTAAGCCATACGATTGGACATGGTAATGTGGCTCTGAGAGATGTGAGAGTCAAGGCTATCGTCAAGACTATCGTGGATTTCCCAACGTCTACAACAAAAAGAGAAGTTTTGAGATTTCTGGGCATGAGTGGGTTTTATCAGAAATTTGTACCAAATTTTTAGCAGTGTGTTTGCTCCACTGACTGAACTATTAAAAAGAATGAGTTTCAATGGACACAGGAGTGTCAGAAGAGTACCCAATTCCACCAAGCAATTTAAGTTGCCCGTTGATGCCAGTGATGTAGGCATTGGGGCCGTACTGTTACAAGAAGATGAAAATGGACTTGATAAACCAATCGGGTATTTTTCACAGAAGTTGAATGTACAGTGGAGAAGATATTCAATGATCGAAAAGGAGACTTTAGGTTTGGTGTTAGGATTGCAGCATTTTGAAACTTACGCTGCCAACAATTCACCAGAAATAATTGTTCATACAGCCCACAATCCTGTCATGTTTCTGGGCAAGTTTCGAGACAGATTCAGATGGAGTTTATTAATGCAACCATTTAATCTACAGATTATACGTGTAGCAGAATGAGAAAATCTGCTTGCAGATGCATTATCAAGATTTGAAGCTTAAAGAGAAAATTGGGCATTTAAAAACCTAGATACTGGACTGAAATGATTTCTGTTGTACGAAGGATTTGTATACATATTGTTATGTTAATGCATGCATCTGGTAATCTAATGGTGTAAGTATATAGATAAGTAAAGGAGATAGTATTAGATGGGTTAATAAAAATGAAACTGTATTTTTAAATTATGATAGTTCGTTTATCAATAAGGAAGCTGTCAAGAAGATATAATGTTATTGGAATTTATTGTAAAATAGTGATGTGTGTGTGAGAGAAAGACTTATTTGGATTAAAGGCAGCTGGTCTGAAGGCTTTGGTGTATTGGAAGATAAGCTAGGTTTGAAATGTTAAGTAGGTATCAGCCTTTTGGCTAAGATCAAGTATAGTCGTGAAGCGATGGCTATAACCAGTCGAGCCCCATACCATGGGGTACGTAACACCGTTCGGGTGACGGTGAAGGACAACGAAGGAAGAACACCCATGGATCGGGCATTCTTCATCAAGCGGATCCTGTTGAAGGCGTGTGGATTTGAAGCGGAGGAGATCTACTCCCTGCAAGATTTCCCAAGCGCTTGATGTTTCGATGTGACTTCCAAGCGTGTGGCAGCTTGCGTCAAGTTCCTGAAGGTGTTCGAGGAGAAGATAGACCAGCCGGAGATGAAGATCCTGATGGTGGAGCCGCTCTTTGCTCTGCCGTTGCAATGGAACCGTGTGGTGACGGTGCATCTCTACAGCCCTTACGTCCCTGTCGCTGACGTGTTCACCTTCCTCGCCAGGTACATCGACCAGGTTGGGAGCTGCAGCGAGGCTGGAGACGCCTTCGGGATTTGGACATGCAAACACCAAGTTAAGGTCACGCTCAAGACCGATGGTAAGGGAGCCAGCTTCCACCCTCCTTCCAGCTTCCCTATCGGGGGAAGCCGTGGCTACCTGGTCTACGCTGGGCAGCCCAAACTTTGTCGCTCTTGCGGCAAGTCTGGTCATGGTCATGTGGCAGCCAACTGCAGCGCCGCCCTCTACAAGAATTGCAAACAGGAAGGGCACCAGACAAAGAACTGCAAACAGACTAAGTGCTGCAACCTGTGTGGCGAGGCAGGTCACCGCTACAGGAGCTGCCCCAAACGCTGCGTCACTTATGCACAGGCAGCCAAAGCCAACGAGGGGGAAGCAGAAGAAACGCTTCGTGTCACTACTACCAAGGACACTTGCAACACTCCAACCATCAAGGCCCCCAGTGAGAATAACGAGACAAAGGACACAGAGAGAGGTGGAGGAAAAGATTGAGGCAGCAGACAGCCAATAAACAGCACTGTCCCCTGAACCTCCCACTCCTCAGGAGAGCGAATCAATGGAGGAGGAGGAAGCAGCGGAAAATCAGCAGGGGGAGTGGCAGCTGGTGAAGAGAACCAAAAGGAAGAAGGGGCTAAGAAGGGTCCAAGCCACTTCCCAGACAAGTGGCAAGAGGCGTCTCCCATCCGACATGGATGACAAGGGCAGCTGCTCTTCGGACGAAGAAGGGAAAGGGCGGCACCTACAGAAGAAGTGGCAAAGCTCTAGGGAGTTGGAGGACGAGACACCCAAGTTCCAAAACATTGGAGACAATGAGGAGACCAGCGCACCCCAACTTTGCCCACAACCCGAAAAGGCCAGCGCACCCCAGCCCCAGGAATCTGGGAGCAGTGAAGCGCTCAGCGCACCCCAGCTCCGGGAAGCCGGGAGCAACAACGCCCCAGAGGGGGAGAGGATTGGAGAAGCTTCTCCAACAGAGGACATTCCAAATCCCGTTCTCTGCTCGAATCCCCAGATGCCACCTGAGCAGAACATTGCCAATGGGGAGGTTCAGGACAGTTTCCTCAGCCCATCCAAAGTGAGGCAATTTGTGAACACTATGGGTATGCAGGAGCAGACCAAAGGTCTGAGACTCTCAGAGGCAACAGGTTTGTGAAGAGACTAAATGCTTTAAAATGGGTGTAAAGATTGTATCCATAAATGTGCGTAGCATTAAATCTACTGCATGATGTGTTGCAACCTTGGACTACTTGCCAAGGTCAAAGCTGATCTGTTGTTTCTGCAGGAGTGTGCAATTCCGCACCTCAGCTCCTACAGGCAATGGTCACGATGGTGGTCCCATGGGCCATCGATCTGGTCGGGAGGAAATGACTCTCGTTCCTCCGGCCTGGGTATTCTGCTGCGGGGAGGCAACTTCACTGTCTCCGAGGTTAAGGAGGTGGTGGGCGGGCGCCTCCTCGTAGCAGACGTAATGTACAAGAATGCTCCATTCCGGTTAATTAACGTGTACGTCCAGGCACAAAGCAGCTCCCACGGCTGCTGGCGACCTCCAGGCCGGTCATTCTGGGTGGTGACTTCAATTGCATCATTGATGCGGCTGGACGATCCGGCAGGGCCGACAGCAGATTGGACGTTACATCCAGATCCCTGATGGAAACAGTTAAGGATGCCAAGCTGCGCGACATCTTCAGCAACCCTGCAGACGGAGCGCAGCGTAGATACACCTGGTCACGGCCAGACGGGTCCATCCGTTCTAGGGTAGACTTCCTGTTTGTGTCCTGTGCATTCGCAGTCAGATCCACCGACATCAAGCCGGTGTTCTTCTCTGACCACTGCCTCCTATTGGCTGACTGTCACTTAGAGGAAGACCAGAGGGTGGGCAGGGGGGCATGGAAGCTAAACGTGCAACTGCTGACCCCAGAGAACATTGAGGAGCGCAAGAGGGATTACAAAGGTTGGAGAACCGTGAAACCCCTCTTTGAGTCCCTGACACACTGGTAGGAAGCGCTCAAGGGAAACAGCAAGAGGTTTTTCATCCTCAAAGGCACCCAGAAAGCTAGAAAGGAACAGAGGGAAAAATTCCTGACTCCAGAAAAACATGCAGAATCTGCTCCAGCTGCAGTCAATGAGGGTCGATGTCAAGGAGGAACTCCAAGAGGTAAAGAGCCAGCAAGCTTCGCTCTTTGTCTCGGAGGCCTCCAAGATCATCTTCCGTTCCAGAGTCCGCTCCGTGGAGCAGGATGAGACGTGCTCACATTTCTTCTTCCAAAAGGTACTCAGAGAGAGCTCTGTGATCAGCAACCTGAAGAAAGAAGACGGCTCAGTAAAGTCATCGCAGTCCGACGTTTTGAGGATCAGCAAATCCTTTTACGCCGGATTGTATGACGTGAAGCCCACAGACAGCACGGCCTCCCAGTCCTTCCTGTCCTCTATGACGGAGGTCTTAGACGACAATACATGGGAGAGCCTGGACAAACTGCTAACTCCTGACGAACTGACTAAGGCCCTTGAGTCCTTCGAGAAGAGTAAAACTCCCAGAAGTGACGGCTTGCCGGCGGAGTTGTATTCGGCTCTATGGGACTGGATCGGCCCAGACCTGCTAGAAGTGTACGAGAGTATGCTTCTGGCCGGCAGCATGTCAGAATCCACGAGGAAAGGCATCATCACCCTCATCTACAAGCACAATGGGGGAAGGGAGGAAATTAGAAATTGGCAACCCATTTCACTGTTGAATGTGGACTATAAGATTCTGTCCAAGGTCATCGCTAGTTGGGTCAAGTCCGCTCTGGAATCGGTGATCCACCCTGACCAGACCTGCATTGTGCCGGGCAGGAAGATCTCTGACAGCCTGGCGCTGCTCAGGGATACGATTGCCCATGTGCAGGACGGGTGTGGACACCTGCCTCATCAGCCTTGATCAGGAGAAGGCCTTTGACAGAATATCGCACACCTACATGGTGGATGTGCTCTCCAAAATGGGGTTTGGGGAGGGAATTCGCAATTGGATCCAACTGCTCTACAGTAACATCAGTAGCGCAGTCTCAATCAATGGGTGGGGATCAGATCGCTTTCCTATTAAATCTGGAGTCAGGCAGGGCTGCCCTCTCTCCCCTGTCCTCTTTGTGTGTTGCATAGAACCCTTTGCTGAGTCCATTAGGAAGGATCCAGGCATAAGAGGAGTGACAATCCCAGGCAGTGGAGGCACACAGGTCAAAGCCTCCCTGTACATGGACGATGTCGTCATCTTCTGCTCGGATCCGCTGTCGGTGCGCAGACTGATCGGGGCAAGCGTTAGAAACTGGAAGGAGCGAGTGTCTATGGTGAAAAGAAAACTGGGCATGTGGGAGCAATGTTCCCTCTCCATTGCCGGTCAGAACCTGGTCATCAGGTGTGAGGCACTCTCGCTGTTGCTGTACGTGGCGCAGGTCTGGCCCATTCCAGACTCCTGCGCAATGGCGATCACCCGAGCCATCTTCCGCTTTATCTGGAGGTCGAAAATGGATCGTGTCCGCAGAGACGCGATGTACAAGCCTCTAGATAAAGGGGGAAAAAACGTGCCCAACATTGCCCTCAAACTGATGGCCACCTTTGTGTGTGGCTGCATTAAGCGGTGCGTAGACCCTCGGTACGTAAACACCAAGTGTCACTATGTGCTGAGGTTCAACCTGTCCCTGGTGTTGCGAAGGATGGGTCTGGCCACGCTGCCGCGGAACGTTCCAAGTAGTTGAACCGTGCCGTCCCACCTGTCCCTGGTGGAAAATTTTGTGCAGAGAAACACCTTTGACCACAAGTCCATCAGGCAATGTAACGTCTTAGAGGCCCTGTGAGAAAAGGAGAGGGTGGATCCTGTGGGATGGTTCCCCGAGCAGACTGTCAAAGTCATTTGGCAGAATCCCTCATCGCCAGAACTTTCCAACAAGCACCATGACGTAGCTTGGCTGGTGGTGAGAAAGGCCCTCCCCGTCAGATCCTTCCAACACACCAGGAGTCTCACCCCCTCTGCACGTTGCCCTCGAGGTGGCTGTGTTGGGGACAAGACTGTTGTTTCACCTCCTTGTGGATTGTACCTTTGCATAGAAGGTCTGGAGAGAGATGCAGCGGTTTCTGTCGAGATTCATCCCGAGCAGTTTTGTGACACAGGACTCTGTGCTGTACGGGCTGTTCCCAGGGACACCCACCGAGACAAACATCAACTGCAGCTGGAGGATCATCAACTCGGTGAAAGACGCTCTTTGGTCTGCCTGAAACTTGTTGGTCTTCCAGTGCAAAGAGTTGTCCCCGACCGAGTGTTGCAGACTGGCACATTCCAAAATCCAGGACTACGTGCTGAGGGACGCACTAAAGCTTGGGGCAGCCACCACAAAGGCGCAACGGGGAAAGGTCGCCGTCTCAGACCTTTCTGCCACAGAGCACCGAGGGGCTGGGAACTGTTTAGAGCCATTCGGGCTGTACAGCTCAAAATGAATGTCTGCATTGAATACTAATTGTATTATAATTGTACTGAAGCACCTCAGAGTGCAACATAATGTATGTGGATAACTCCAATACCTTTGTCTGATTGTCTGCATTGACTATATTGAAATGATTGTAATATTCATTGATTGTATTGATGCACCTTGTGATCTATGTATAA
The DNA here is from genome assembly GCF_964194155.1 of Cetorhinus maximus. NCBI lineage: Eukaryota > Metazoa > Chordata > Chondrichthyes > Lamniformes > Cetorhinidae > Cetorhinus > Cetorhinus maximus. The sequence goes on along the minus strand of NC_135900.1, from coordinate 50,113,053 downwards.
AAGTTGAACCTGATTGTACTTTTGTGATGGTGATTTTGAAATGGTTTGGAATGTTCTTCCAGATATTTTATGAATAAAGTACATTTTTCAAAAAAAAAAGTTAAGTAGGTAAACATGGGGGAAGTTTGGAATGTAAGGTGTCAAAGGACACTTGCATTTTTTAATCAACCAGACTAGCTTGAATTCAAAGGAGAGAGTGAAATATTACATCCAATCAGCAGAAATTAAGAAACTGCGTGTTCATTTTTCCCAAAGATTACTGGTAAAATTGGTACTATAATTTTTTATGATTAGGGAGGTAAAGGCATAGTGGAGAATTTTCTCCCCATCAGGTGGGCCGGTCAGGAGCGGGTGTGGGTGGGCGCGGAGCCAATTGCTGCCCACAATTGGCTGCTTGCTGCCATTTTATGTGGGTGGGCCAATTAAGGCTGTGTCACATGAGCTGGAACATGTTTATAAAATGATTTAAAAAATTTTATTAATGTAATAAACCCTTCATGAAACCTCATCCTGCCCGTAGATGAGATTTCATGAAAAATGCGAAGGCCGCCTGGGCTCTTCGCCTGCCCGCCAACCTTAAGGTTGGATGGGCAGCCCTTTCAGATTGGTTAATTACTTTACTTTAATAATGGCTTTGACGGTTCAGGTGTGCAGCTGACTCCATTGTGCGCCTGCTGAACCACTCCATTGTGCGCCTGCTGAACTAAAGATCAGGACGCAAGCCTGACGTCACCGCACGTCATTTTATGTGTCGGCATGTGGGGCCCATGGTGAAACAATGGGAATTTGCATTCAAAGGGGCACATATGTATAAAGAAGAGAACGCTGTGTGTAAAGGCAGGCACTTTAACATCCAACAAGTATGAAAAGCCTTCAGCGTCTACACCTCAAGCTGCTGTCTACAACGAACTGAAGTTAAGAAAGCTTACTTTGAATTGATAAAGGCAAAATATTGCAGATGCCGGAAATCTGAAACAAAAACAAAAAATGCTGGAAAAACTCAGCAGGTCTGACAGCATCTGTGGAGAGAAAGTCAGAGTTAACGTTTCGAGTTCATATGACACTTCAGAGCTAAAGGGAAGTAGAAATGTGGTGAAATATATACTGTTTAAGGGGGATGGAACAGGTGAAGCTGGATAGAAGGCCAGCAATAGGTGGAGGGAAAGGAGAGATTGCAAAAGATGTCATAAACAAAAGGTCAAAAGGTTGTTAATAGTGGCAGTACTGGCTAAAGAAGGTTCCAATGGTGACGTTAAGAGTGGAAACCTAATGTGATATTGGCTGGACCAGGGTAAGCACTCTGGAAAGTGACAGATGGTCTTAGTGAGGGTGCAGTGGGGGGAAGGGACAGTGGTGGTTATTTCCATTTTTTTTCATTGTTTTATCCCCAGGTTCTCGCCTATTCCCAATCTCTTTTCCCACCACTGTTCGGTGACTCCAGATTCTTTAACTCTCCCAAGATTCCTTCAGCTTGATTCCCTTCCTTTCGAACAGAAAATTAACACTCACAAGTATCCTGCTTGGTTCTTAACACAGAACAGTTCCTCTCTGTTTCTCCACAGCAGTGGCTGCTTTGTCTCCCCACAGCAGCAGCTTTGTTGTCTCTCTATGAGAAAACAGCTGTCGCTTTTCTGTGAGGTACTGTGTAATGGTGTGAAAATTGACTATTTCAAAAGGTTCCTGTTTGAGTTTCTTCTCCATGGCAACCAGATCACATTGGCATAAATCTGATCTGGGATGCTTCTGGAATTTCAAATTTTACCTCTAATGGGGACATTTGCAAACATAACCATCTTGTAAAGTCCAGCTTCGTAACACAGTTATCGTTTCTCCAGTTGCCTTGACCGATGAGTGTTGTGCCTGGAGACTAGTTGTTCACTCACTGGGTTGGTGACCCTTCATGTATGATTTGTAGGGCACTTGCTTGCCCTATAAGGACCTGACTCTGTTTGCCTCAAATGTTGAGATTGCTTGATGACCGAGACTTCTGCATTTGGATCTGCCCAGGGCATTTTTCCCCAAGAAGTGGGGTCCAACTTCTGAGATTGACTTTCAGTATGTCTTTGTACCTGAGTTTGTTGCATCCTGTGGTGTGGATTCCCATGTTCAGCTGGCTGTAGAATACCAACTTTGCTATGCAGGATTCCTCTATGCAAACCACTTGGCTGACAAAGCTGAGCTCTGATTAATATGCTTTTTATCAGATATGCAGCTCCTTGTAAGAACTTCAGTGTTAGGGATTTTGTCCTGCCACTTGATGTGTCTCACAGTAAACTAGTTGATTCATTTTGTATTAGTAACAGGAATATTATGCCATGTAGTATAGAGGATATTATTCTGCTGCTCAGGTAAATTCCTATTGGTCAATGGACTGATAGGAGTAAATGAAGGTGAAATTGCTTCAAACTGGTTCATCATCATGAATGTAAAGTGCAAATAAAGTGAACAATGTAACAAGGAGCTGAAAGGTACCCTCTGCAAGTCAACTGATGTTCAGAGATATCCAGAATTCATATATATAAGACAAATTAGTTCAAAGAACCCAACACTGAATTTAAGATTTGGAAAGTGTTTATCATTGCTCACAAACTGCAGCCATAATATGAGCTCTTTATATACAATCCATTTGAATAGATTTATTTGACTATTTTGCTTAATTTTACTTACAGTCTTTTGAGGCTACAACAGAAGCACGAGCCAGCACAAATCTCAATGACCGCATCGATCAATTGGAGAAGGTGGTGGCACAATATAGGGACGAGGCTAACAAAGCCCAAGCAGAAGTGGACAGACTGCTTGAAATCTTAAAGGAAATGGAAAATGAAAAGAATGACAAAGATCAGAGGATAGCAGAATTGGAGAAGTAAGTTTTTTTTGATGAACAAAGTAGAAATGGTTCTTTAATATCTTTGTTAGCTTTTCTTTATACCCGTGAACTTAAAAACATAATTTTACTCCTGAACATTATTTTAAGTATACTTTAATACTTACTCCAGTGTTTGGAATCCATCAGATTTTCTTCAATGTTTATAATGTATGTTTCAGCAGGCTCAGTTCAAGCATACTAAGCAAGGGCTTGGCAAGCAAACCCATCATAACTTTCATGTTCAGTAACATGTTTTGAACTGTTCACCTTGAATTTGAGTTGCTTGTTTTCAGTGCCCTTGAATTCCTCTTAATTTACAACAAATAAAACTTTTTCTTATGGGAACAATGATACCCTGGACAATAAAAGCTAAAATTAATCTGTGCTCAAATTCACCTTTGAAATGGAGCAGTCAAACGAGCCCCCTTTCCTTGACTAGCTAGTTGAGAAATCTGCCAAAGGGTTCTCCACTAATGTTTACCACAAGCCCACTTTCACTGGTCAATGTACACATTGGATTCCTAAAGTTCCATATCCTATAAGATGGGCCTGAGCCATTTGCTCACCATTTAAGCTTTATGCCGAAGTAGAGCATATTAAAGGTGTCCTGCAGGATAGTGGCTACCCTGTTTAGATCGTTACTTGCTGTATATCGTGCGAGCTCATGAATTAACCTAAGGCTGCCACTTCCAGTCCTGAAAAGTGCGCAGTCTACCTCAGATTACCCCTGAAGGGTAAGGTGTCTCAATTTGAGCAACAGGTAAGCTAGCTGTTTCATATTACTACTGTGCAGTAGCAACATGAGTGGCATTCTCCAGTAACAGGATGCTGGCGTTAAGCCAAAATGGATACTTAAAGCTACATTCATCCTTCTCACTTTGGAATATGAAGATTACGCGATGGTTCAAAACCGAGATTTTTTGCACAGAATGTGACCTCCAGTGGAACTTTTTGAGGGAATCTCAAATTAATTATATCGCTGGTAATTCACTTGTGTAAGTGCTAAAGTGTTATTTAGCATGGTAGTGTAGCAAAGACAATTAGAATGGCTTCATCCCAACCAAATGGTCATGTACTCAATTCCTTGAGGTTCTACTGGTATATGAATCTTGTTAAGGTAATTTCACAGAATCGTTAGAGCGCATTTGGCCTGTCGTGTCTGCACTGGTTCTCCAGGTGAGCAATTAACCTAGTGCTATTCCTGCAGTTTTCCCCTGTATCCCTGTACATTCTTCATTTTTCCCTCATGTTGTTATTGCTTCTTTTGCCACTTAGTTTAAACCTGTGCCCTCTCATTCTTGATCCTTTCATGAGTGGGAACATTTTCTCCCTATCTACTCTGTCCAGACCCCTCATGATTTTGAATACCTCTATCAAATCGCCTCTCGGCCTTCTGCCCTCTAAGGAAAACAGTCCTAGCTTCTCCAATCTATCTACATAACTAAATCCCTGGAACAAATTTCCTAAATCTTTTCTGCACTCTCTCTGATGCCTTCACATCCTTCCTAAAGTGTGGCACCCAGAACTGGTCACAATATTCCAGCTGAGGCTGAACTAGTGTCTTATACAAGTTCAACATTACCTCCTTGCTCTTACACTAGGTCACTGCATGCTTTATTAATCACGCTCTCAACCTGCTCTGCCACTTTTAAGGATTTCTGCACTTATACACCCAGATCCATCTGCTCCTGCAACCTCCTTTGGAGTTGTACCCTTTATTTTATATTGTCTCCCCATGTTCTCCCTACCAAAATGTACCACTTTACATTTCTCTGCATTGAACTTCACCTGTCACTTGTCCGCCCATCCCACCAACTTGTGATGTTCTTTTGTAGTTCTACACTATCCAAGCTTCATTTGAAATTGTGCCTTGTACACCAAGGTCTAGGTCATTAATGTATATCAAGAAGAGCAAGTGTTCCAACACTGACCCCTGTGGAACTGCACGACAAACCTTCCTCCAGGCCGAAAAACATCCATTAACCTCTACTCTGTTTCCTGTCATTCGGCCAATTTGGTATTCTTGTTCAAAAACAGAATTACCTGGAAAAGCTCAGCAGGTCTGGCAGCATCGGTGGAGAAGAAAAGTGTTGACGTTTCGAGTCCTCATGACCCTTCGGCAGAACTGAAGTATAGTTAGGAGAGAGGTGAAATATAAGCTGGTCTAAGGTGGGGGGCGGGGGGAGAGAGAAGTTGAGGGTGGGGTGGTTGTGGGGACAAGCAAGCAGTTTAGCCAGACGGAGGAGAGTAGTGGTGGATGGGGATTGTTCGAGCCTCTGTTCAAGGAAGTAGCTAAGGGCCCTCAGACCATCCTGGTGGGGGATGGAGGTGTAGAGGGATTGGACATCCATGGTGAAGAGGAAGCGGTTGGGGCCAGGGAACTGGAAATTGTTGATGTGACGTAAGGTGTCAGAGGAATCATGGATGTAGGTGGAAAGGGACTGGACAAGGGGAGAGAGAAGGGAGTCATGATAACGAGAAATGAGTTCTGTGGGGCAGGAACAGGCTGACACGATCGGTCTGCCAGGACAGTTCCGTTTGTGGATTTTGGGTAGGAGGTAGAAGCGGGCCGTCCGAGGTTGGGCGACTATCAGGATGGAAGCTGTGGGAGGAAGATCCCCATCCACCACTACTCTCCTCCGTCTGGCTGAACTTGTTCTCACACTGAACAATTTCTCCTTTAACTCCTCTCACTTCCTCCAAATAAAAGGTGTGGCTATGGGTACCCACATGGGCCCCAGCTATGCCTGTCTCTTTATGGGGTATGTGGAACATTCCTTGTTCCAGTCCTACTCCGGCCCCCTCCCACAACTCTTTCTCCGGTACATCCATGATTACTTCGGTGCTGCTTCATGCTCTCGTCGGGACCTGGAAAAATTTATTAATTTTGCTTCCAATCTCCACCCCTCCATCATTTTCACATGGTCCATCTCTGACACTTCCCTTCCCTTCCTTGACCTCTCTGTCTCAATTTCTGGTGATAGACTGTCCACCAATATCCATTACAAGCCTACCGACTCTCACAGCTACCTCGACTACAGCTCCTCACACCCCACTTCCTGTAAGGACTCCATCCCATTCTCTCAGTTCCTTCGCCTCCGTCGCATCTGTTCTGATGACGCTGCCTTCAAAAACAGCTCCTCTGACATGTCCTCCTTCTTCCTTAACCGAGGTTTTCCATCCACGGTTGTTGACAGGGCCCTCAACCGTGTCCGGCCCATCTCCCGCGCATCCGCCCTCACGCCTTCTCCTCCCTCCCAGAAACATGATAGGGTCCCCCTTGTCTTCACTTATCACCCCACCAGCCTCCGCATTCAAAGGATCATCCTCCGCCATTTCCGCCAACTCCAGCATGATGCCACCACCAAACACATCTTCCCTTCACCCCCCCGGCGGCATTCCATAGGGATCGTTCCCTCCGGGACACCCTGGTCCACTCCTCCATCACCCCCTACTCCTCAACCCCCACCTATGGCACCTCCCCATGCCCACGCAGAAGATGCAACACCTGCCCCTTCACTTCCTCTCTCCTCACCGTCCAAGGGCCCAAACACTCCTTTCAAGTGAAGCAGCATTTCACTTGCATTTCCCCCAACTTAGTCTACTGCATTCGTTGCTCCCAATGCGGTCTCCTCTACATTGGAGAAACCAAACGCAAACTGGGCGACCGCTTTGCAGAACACCTTCGGTCTGTCCGCAAGAAAGACCCAAACCTCCCTGTCGCTTGCCATTTTAACACTCCACCCTGTTCTCTTGCCCACATGTCTGTCCCTGGCTTGCTGCATTGTTCCAGTGAAGCCCAACGCAAACTGGAGGAACAGCACCTCATCTTCCGACTAGGCATTTTACAGCCTTCCGGGCTGAATATTGAATTCAACAACTTTAGATCTTAAACTCCCCCTCCTCCCATCCCCACCCCGTTTCTTCCCCCTCCTTTTTTTTTCCAATAATTTATATAGATTCTTCTTTTCCCACCTATTTCCATTATTTTTAAATCTACAACTAATACTTTGTTAGTCTTTCCACCCCACCCCCACTAGAGCTGTACCTTGAGTATCCTGCCATCCATTCTTAATTAGCACTTTTCTTAGATAATATCACCACCTTCAACACCTCTTTGATCCTTTTGTCTGTGACATCTTTTGATTATCTGCCCCTATCACTGCTTGCTTGTCCCCACAACCACCCCACCCTCAACTTCTCTCTCCCCCCGCCCCCCACCTTAGACCAGCTTATATTTCACCTCTCTCCTAACTATACTTCAGTTCTGCCGAAAGGTCATGAGGACTCGAAACGTCAACTGTTTTCTTCTCCACTGATGCTGCCAGACCTGCTGAGTTTTTCCAGGTAATTCTGTTTTTGTTTTGGATTTCCAGCATCCGCAGTAGCTTTTAGCTTTTTGTTTTTATCTTGATATTCTTGTTATTTGAAATGACCTTTTGGTTGGTCAGTCAGAAATTGTGGCAATTTAAGTGGGCAGTAGGTACAAGAAAACACTTATTTATTTGGAAACCTTATTCATTAATAATAAAAGCTTGCAGATTTAATTTTTGACTCAACTGTATGTTGTGAATTATAAAAGGAGGCTAAGCAGTAGATGATGCCGACAATGGAACTTGAATACTTTGATCCGTGAAGACGGCAGGGAAAGGAAAAGATTAAGATTAGGATGGACGATAGGATTTTGGGGACCTCTACTCTGCCTGGCCTTTTCCATTCTGCCTTTTGTTTGTTACCTCCAATACACCATCGTGTAGACTACCATGTTTTGTAACACATTTTTAAGTCTTCAGCATTTTGCATGCTACACATAAGGGAGTCTTAAGTTTCTATTCAAAAGAAAAGCAGAATAGGGTAAACGCTATTATTTTTACTGTTCTTCAATGAAAAATATTATCTTTTGATGACATTTAAGATATCATGGGCAGTTTAGCATGAAGCAGAAATGGTGGCAGGATGGGAAAACTGGCAAACTATTGCAGATATGAAAACAAAATGTGAGTAAAACTCAACAGGTCTGGTAGCATCTATGGAGAGAGAAACAGAGTTTAAGTTTCAAATCCAATATGACTCTTCCCGTGAACTGACAATCCTGGAAATAATGGCTTGATGATTGGCGGTGGGATCATGACCCAGGGGGAGGTAGGGAAGAAGTGTCTTAGGGTTGGTGCTCAGCCTTGCAAGGTAGATGTTGGTATACTAGACAACAACAGCACTGCCCTTGTCAAGCAGGTTTGATAGCAATGCCGTAGTTAGACCTGAGAGAACAGAGTGCAGCAAGTTCAGAAGAAGTCAGGTTAGAGTGAGTGAGAGGAGCAGAGAAATTAAGACCGTCGATATCATGCTGATAGTTACCAATAAAAAGACCAAGAGTGGGTAAGAGGCTAGAGGGAGGGGTCCAGGTGGTGGGAAAACACTGAAGGTGGATGGAAGGGTCCATTGGTCAGGGGAAACTCTGTTTCTGTCTCTCCAGATGCTGCTAGACCTGCTTGAGTTTTTCCCACACTTAGTTTTTATTTCAGATTTCCAGCATCCATAGTATTTTAGTTTTTATTTCAGATTTCCAGCATCCATAGTATTTTACTTTATTTCACACTTGCAGATTGTGTTTTATATTCTCCCATTTAGAAATTAAGATGGTAGTATCTGTCATTTGCATGTGATAGTTAAGTGGTAAAACTGATACTTAAGAAAATCACCAGTCAGTCTGTCTGTCTGTATTGTTTAAAACCTGACACGGTAACTCAGCAGATCTCAACAAGGGGTTGTTCTATTTCTAATACAGTCTTATAACTCTTGAAGTGGTTGAAGTTCAGTGTTGCACTTTGATGTGGAACTTCATAAGCTGTAAACCTGGGAATGCAGCTTAAACAGCTATTGTAACTGCTAGAATTTTTTTCAATTCATACTGACACAGGCAGGCCTTTTCTTAAAATTTTTAAACATCTGGGGATTTAAATAGCTTTACAGCCTACAGACCTTATCCACCCCTCACAAGCCTTTATGTCTCCTCCATAAATTTGTGACTCCCACACTGCGAGATGAGGCCCTTGCTACAACAAAAATGGGATCTGATTGTACTGAGCTCTGAGTTCAAATGGCTCTGCTGAGTTCGGGTTTCTCTCAAGTGTGAGTCATGCCCCACCCGCTTTCCCCTCCTGGCAAAAATGGGACCTGTTGGAAATGGGGATGGGACCTCCGAATCAGGGTCCTGTCAGCCATTTATCTGTGGAGTCGCCATAATTTAATAAAAATCCAGTCCATAACGTATGGTGTAGTGCAGTTTGCTTTTCACCTTTGGATGAATCCTTTATTGTCAAAGGAGATATTTGTGCAAAATAGAGTTGAGTGATAATCCAGATCTGGTTTTAGCATCATTAGGTTGGCAGAATATATGTTAGACTTGGCTTGAAAGAGCAATTGAAGATCAGATGGCTTGGTGGTGTCATTCTGCTTGGTTAGCTGTTGTTGATATTCGTTTTGGACAGCTTTTGGAAACTTTTATTTTGTTTTCCCTTCATCAGATTTTATTTTGACAGATTAAAAAATTCAGCAGCTAACCTTGTATTTGAGGCAAATGGAATTACTGTATGCGTAGTTTAAATTGCTTCATTGTTCTAGACATTTGTATTTTCATTTAATCTATTTTCTTGGTTCAACATTGTCTAGTCATAAAGCACTGGGAATGTAGGACAGATTTTCTTGTTTCTGCGTTTGAGGTTAATAGATTTATGCACATATTGAATTCAAGAAAAAGAAGCTGAATGGAATGCACAACTGCAAGTAAACTCATCTAACTTTCTGTACATTTAAACAAATGGATGGAAAGTTGAGTAGGTTCTATAAATGTCATGTATCCTCCTTGCCTAATCTTCTGTATTCACTAAACCCAAATGGTTCAATAGCTTCTGACATAGGAACAGGAATATCTGTCCCAATATTTATTTCTACCATTTCCCTCGTCTATTTTCTTTTTTCAAGCATTAAAGGCATGTTATTATCAGGGAGTTTTTGGTGAGCCTTTTTCTTTACTGAAGAAGGAAAGAAATGTGAAAATTAGTATTGTGAGAAGCATTATAATTGTAGCACCTACCAAGTATATTTCTCATGTTTAGTGTCAAATATTATGTTCAAGCTCTAATTCCTACAAACTAAAATGTGACTTTTTATGCCAAATATCTGGTAATGTAGCATTCCCCAGGAATTCAATAGAACATCTGTTTACTATAATTTTTCACTGAAATTGACATGAGACATTTTATGCTCTCCTACCCTCCATGTAAAAGAAACATAGGGAGAAATGTTCCTAGAATTGCACTAAGTACGGCAGCAGGCGGGTAAAATGAAGTCTTACTCGCTGACGAAAATGGCGGGTTTTCACACCGTATCTTCTCGAGCCCGCCTCGTTATTTATTAATTCCCAGGAGACACACAGTTTCCATGGCAGGTGGGCTCTCATTCACCCGCTTGCCATTACCCTGCTGTTGCATCACGCTGGCTGCCATCTTTAAAAGGCATCTGCCAGCAAAGCAGTCATCGCTACTAGCTCATCACCGCTGCTGGGAGACATGGCCAGCAAAGGAAAAAAGACTGCAGCCCTCCGCTTCAATGACGGTTCCCTCAAGCGACTGCTGGATGCCGTGGAGGCCTGACTGGATTTGCTCTATCCCCGCTTTGGCCGCAGGATAGGCAGCAAATTCACCAACCCAGCTTGGGAGGCGGTGGCAGCAGTACTCAGCGCAAATGCCCTGCAGAAGAGGACAGCCACCCAGTGCCGTATAAGGATGAATGATCTTCTCCGTTCCGCCAGGGTAAGTCACTCATTTCATCGCTCCCAACTCTCTCACTCACAAACTGAGCAGACACCCACAGGGCCCTCACTCACTGCCAGTGCAAGGGACATCACCATTCACTCTTTCACACACACCGGCATTGTCCTCATCCCATCCATGGGACTACTCACCACCCACACAGGCCAGGCAACCTTATCATCTGGCCTGGCAGGCGTCCTGATACACTCTCCCAATCTCTATCCATACAGGACAATTTGGCAGGAGGGAAAGGTTGCAGACAGGTGGAGGGATGCCGGAGGTCAAAGTTCTGACAGAATTCGAAAACAGAGTCATCCGGCTGGCTGACGATGACTGGGACCGGTCCTGTGCTGACGGTGAGGTCAGTGCTGCTCTACCACATGAGGATCCAACAGTGCAACATCCATCGGACAACAATGCCGTGAGTGATGTGTCCTCTTTCACAGGCCACTGCCATGCACTAATTATCTCCCCTTGCTTTCGCAGGCACATCTTCCAAACAGACAACAGAGTCCATGACTGAAGACCTCCAATCAAGCCCTGAAGGAACCCCTGAAGAGGAATCTGAAGGCACCCTCTCTGAAGTCCTGTCACAGCGCTCACCCACACCCTCCACCAGTGCAGAGAGACACACCTCGGTGGGACCTAGCTTTAGAGTAGCCTCAGGACCACAATCTGGTGAGCACATCGCACTTTCTGATCCATGGCAGACGGAGGTATGCACTTCCCAAGCCCCTGGCACTCAGAGGATCGCTGGAGGCCAGAACATTGCTGACTTCGAGACAGATGATGCACCTCTGGACTCGGTGATGTCACAGTTGCTGGAGCTGCAAAGGCAAGCTCGGGAACATCAGGAAGGGATGTTTGCTGTACTCCTCAGATTGCAAGGTTCGATGGAGGAGTCCGTCTGTCTTCAGGCTGAGGGGATAGCGCTGGCATTGCAATGCACTGTGGTCAACACTGGCACGATGGCGGCCGCCATGAAGGCCTTGGTCCAGGACGTCACTCCTGCACTGCAGTGTGGGCTTAACCCCATCGCTGATGCCATAGTTGGCTTCCAACAGTGGGTTCGCGAGAGTGACACTGGGCAGCTCGATCTCACTCCACCTACCCCTTGAGCCACAGAGTCAGCCTGGGGCACGTATAGGGAGGAGGATCAGCAGGTGCATTCTCTGGGGCCATCCACCCAGATGATTCTGGGAGTGACCAGCCCCACCAAATCCCCTCTTCCCGTGACCTCCACAGCTCTAGCTTCACAGGCCGAGGAGGGTGTCACTGCCACACAGCAGGACCCCGAAAGCAAGCTGGGGCCCACTGAGTCTCGGCCTTCCAGAGGACGCTTGCCAAAGCCATCACAGACAGGGCGTCACAGTCAGCATTCTGCCTCCATCTCTGCTGTGGATGTCCGGGGAGCACCAAGTTGTTGTTGTGGCATGGTTAGGAAAGTTAGGTAAAAATAGTTGCACAGCCTGGGCACGGGTGTTGATCACTTATACATACTGTTCACCATTGTCAATAAACTCCTAAGAATGTCTCCCTGCCTGTGGCGCCTTGTTCTGATGAGCAGTGTTCTTGTCACTCATATGTGAAACTTTTCTACAGAAGATAAAAGGCAGGTGTCTCAGTCCAGGGCCTCTTTCCTGTGCTCTGTGCAGCCTTCAGACCACAATGATGGTCCAGCCTCTCACTTCCTGGAAACATGACTGATACTTACACCTCGGCGGCACTGGTCACTGCTGCAAGAATGTAGTGGGCAGGCTCAACAGAGTTCTCTCGTACTCTCTGTGTGCTCTCAGTACCTTTAAGGTGGGGCTGGCCCCTATCACACCAGCATCTGCGACCAGTGATGCTGTGCACCAGCTCCTGAAGAGCTGAAGTGCTGAAGGCGGGCACAGCATCAGATGCGTCTAAAGTTTCATGGCTTCATTTGGAGATGGCCCTGATCATGAAGCGCAAGTGAGCTGCCCTCAGCCAGACAGGAGCCAGACATTCTTGGAGGCTAGTGAAGATATATGGAGCGTCCTCACTACATGTTGTCATCATCCTCCTGCGATCGAGCGACTATTTGGGCCTCCACTGTATCTCCATGACAGGAGCATTCTCACAGAGGGTATTGGCACTGCGATAAGCCAGACTGGAATCAAACGTTCACAAATGTGATGTGAGGGTCAAGGGGGATACCTCACTGCATGTCGTCATTATCTTCCACAAATCTGGCAGCTATGAGGGCCGCCCGAGCGCACCTGCCTCATCTAGCCAGTGCAAGATCCTCATCCCCGTCATCATCATCACCACCGAGGATCCCCTCACCGTCATCCCCTTTGGCGGCGTTCTCATTGGATGTGTGCAGCTCCCCCATCTCCTCCTCAGCAAGCTACTCCCTCTGTTGCAGCACCAGGTTGTAAAGGGCGCAGCAGACGATGATTATGTGTGACACCCTCTGCAGACTGTATTACAGGGCTCCACCAGAGCAGTCCAGGCACCAGAACCGCATCTTCAGCATCCTGCTGGTCTGCTCCACCAAGTTGTGAGCTGCTGCTTGAGCCTCATTATAGTGTCACTCTGCTGCTGTTTGAGGCCGCCGCACGGGTGACATCAGCCACGGCCTCTGCGGGTAGCCCTTGTCCCCAAGGAGCCAACCCTGCAGCCTTTGTGGACCCTGGAAGACTGCAGGGATCTGCGAGTGACTCAGGATGTAGGCGTCGTGCACACTCCATGGAAACCTTGCGCACACCTGCAGGATGCGTTTCTGGTAGTCGCATACCAGCTACACGTTCAGTGAGTGGGAGCCCTTGCAGTTGATGAAGTGCACCGCATGTAGCAATGGAGACCTGAGCACCACATGAGTGCAGTCAATCGCACCCTGCACCTGTGGGAATCCCGCGATCAGGGCGAATCCAAATGGCCCTTGCATCCTGGCTGTCCCGGTCCCGGGCGAAATGCACAAAGTTGTGTGTCATTGGAGAAGGTTGCATCCGTGACCTCATGGATGCATTTTGGTGGCGGATTGTGAAATCCCACAGAGGTCACCTGTGGAGCCCTGAAAGGAGCCACTGGCACAGAAATTGAGAGTTGCGGTCACTTTCACAGCCACTGGCATTGGATGCCCTCCATGTCCCCTTAGCGCCAAGTCCTGCAGTAAGTGGTAGATGTGAGCCACCAGGTGCCGAGACATGCACAGTCATTGGCGACACTGGCTCTCAGTCATCTGCAAGAATGGCAGGTGATGTCTATAGACCCTGGGTGTTGCTAGGCACTGACCAGCCACAACTCGCTGTTGTTCCGGGAAAGTGTGTGCGGGAGCCCCTGCTGCCTCTTCTTCATGAGGTTGCTGCTCCTGCCTTTGCATGGCCAGGAGCCTCAGTTGTTCTCTCCTCCATCTTCAACGGTCTCTGCAGCCAATCAGGCATACAGCTAGGTTATCAGGATCCACGATCCTGACATGGTTCTCCTGCAGCATGAAAGAGAGACACGTGGTTATCATAGCTATGCTGAGCACCTTTCCTGGTCTTGTGTGACCGGCGCTTAACATTTCCCAGAGAGTGCTGGTCACCTCTTGGATGGCCAGAGATGAGTACGCTGCATGGCTGCCCTGTCAACCTTCGACATGGAGGACACTGGTCCAAACCGGGATGTTGAGATTGCAAGGGGCTGTGAGTGCCTCCAGCAGTGACCAGTGTTGGTGAGGAGATTGTACAATGTGTGCAGTCCAACTGCTCCGCAGTCCAATAAAGTGGCAGTGGACTCGAAGCCTGGGGCAGGGGGGGCGTAAGGTTTGGAGCACTTGGTGGCTGTTTGGTGCCTCCACATTGCTTGCATTGGGGGGGCAGGCTAGGTGTCCCTAATGCATGGGACAGCGGTTGCCTCTGAAGCTGGCTAGCACTTGCCCCTGGACAACCCCCCTCCCCCCGCCCCCACCTCTCAGCAGTCGCCTCCAGGGCCAGACATCAGTTCCCCCGGCCCCCCTTAGGCCTGTAAACAACAGTCAAGCTGTGGAGAATGCTGCTGCTCAATCAACTCCTTTCCTGCACAGTGAAGGCCATCAAGTGCACGTTGCCTGCGTGCTGTTGTGAAGCACATCGATGTGCTTTCCTGCCCACGTGGATGGATGATATGGCAGGGTTCCAAGAGCCTGGCAGGATGGCCTTTTAATTATATGCTGTTGTATTACAATTAGCTCCCTGCCGACTGATGGCAAGAAATGCGGCCTGCTGTTGGCGGGCTGAGCAGACGATCGTGACCTGTCTTCACGTGAAGCGGGTCATGCCATGTTTTCTGCGCACGCCACCTATCATGCCCGCCGCCAGCAGGCTTGGAAAATTCCACGCATTGGCTGGATTTTAAACTCTCCCTGCAGGTTTGAAGGCTAGGGCGCATTTAAAATCCAGCGGTTGGTGTTCCTGCCACCTACTTGCTCACCCCTGACCTTTCTGAAATTTTACAGGGTCAGGGGAGGGGTTGGGCAGCCCGCCTGCCCTTGGGCCTATTCAGGCTCTGAAGTGGCCAATTAATGGCCACTTAAGGGCCTCAACCCATTGCCACTAGTATTTTACCTGAGGCAGGGGAGAGGCCCACTGGTTTTGAAAGGAGGGGACCTCCTTTGCAGGCTCTGAGGCAGCCCCCCAAAGATCATTTACCCCACCCCTTCACCCCAGCCTTTTGAACCCAGCCTCCCAACTCCCACCCCCGCCCCCCCCCAACTCTGATCTCTGACCCCGGTCCCAGACTTACCTGGGCTCCTTGGTGTGCTGGGACTGCCTGTAGTCACAGCAGTGGCCACTGCTTTCACTTAGCGCTGCTGAGACTACAGAACTGCCGGCCATCTCATTATGCTTGCAGGGTTATGTTGTTGCAGGGCATTCGTCAGGATCATGAGCGGGCTACCCCCTGACTTTTTAACAAGATGCCCTGTAAAATGCGACACATAAGTACTCATTATGGGGCTTTGGCTATAATCGACAAATGAGTTTTATTGAAAGTAAAAGTTAAGTATAAGCTAAAGACAGATAAGCAGATTTACTTGACTACAGAGTTCATGATTCATACATCTTCAGATACGAAAAATAATAAAACATGCGACACGAACTCTCTGAATGCCAAAAGATAGTTCTGGATGTGGAAAGCCATTCTATCCATCTTAATTCTCCACTCCAAGACCGTAAAACTCCTTCAATTTAACTTCCAATTGTTTCTTAAAAGATTCCAGGGTTTTATGCAAATAACCCCATATACTGATCACTCTGTGCAACTAATTCTCTCTATGATCCTTTGAAAATTGTAGTTGATTGCATTTTATACTTTTCCTATTTATTTCATTGTTATCCCTTTCCATTTTAGAAGTGCTAATTTAACAACAAATTCTGTTTAAGATCGTAAGGAGCTTCTCAATGGAGAAAATATCTGGTTCTGCTAGTGCTGGGGAGGGGAAATGGTTTCATCAGCAGTTGCAGGCAGTCTGGGTAGCAATGGAATGGTCATGAGGTTTGGCAGAACCGAAGTGGGGATCCTGGAGTTCAAAAGTATCGCAGTGAGATGTTTCTTTGATCTGCCATCACTGTGGAGCAAGAGTCTGGGACTTGGGAAAAAGTGCACCTAAATTTTTGCATAAATCAGGTTGAAGAGAGTTTTGTCTCATAGGCTTCCATTCAATGCTGACAGACATTTGAATTCACCTAAGGTGTGAGCCTTAAAATAATGAAAGTAATGCAAAATAACAAATAAATCATTGCACAGATTGGCCTTAGTTTTATCGTCCACGAAGCCCTGGCAACCTGACAATGGGTGAAAGGCTTTATTTTTAAGTGATAGAAACCGTCACAATGAGTTTCACAAAAAAGGAGGGAAAAGCTAAATTGAAGTTTCAAAAATCCATTCTGGTCAATGTTACTTTTTAACAAACGTGTAACTGGAAACAAATTTGCTACACAAATTAGTTGCTTTGAAAATGCTAGCCTGTGAGTTGATTCAATGATTTGAAATCCAATATCAATATTACAAAAATGTAGCTATTAAAGATTTATCATTTCGTTTTCTTCTTATTCACTCACGGGATGTGGACGTTGTTGGCTAGGCCAGCATTTATTGCCCATCCCTAATTGTCCTTGAGAAGCTGGTGGTGAGCTGCCTTCTTGAACTGCCGTAGTCCATGTAGTGCAGGTACACCCACAGTACTGTTAGGGAGGGAGTTCCAGGATTTTGACAGTAACAGTGAAGGAATGGCAATATATTTGTCAGGATGGAGAGTGGCTTGGCGGGGAACTTCCAGGTGGTGGTGTTCCCATGTGTCTGCTGCCGTTGTCCTTCTAGATGGTAGTGGTTGTGGGTTTGGAAGGTGCTGTCTAAGGAGCCTTTGTGAGTTGCTACAGTGCATCTTGTAGATGATACACACTGCTACCACTGTGCGTCGGTGGTGGAGGGAGTGAATGTTTGTGGATGTGGTGCCAATCAAGTGGGCTGCTTTGTCCTGGATGGTGTTAAGCTTCTTGAGTGTTGTTGGAGCTGCAAGGGGAGAGTTTTCCATCACATTCCTGACTTGTACCTTGTAGATAGTGGACAGGCTTTGGGAAGTCAGGAGGCGATTACTCACCGCAGGATTCCTAGCCTCTGACCTGCTCTTGTAGCCACAGTATTTCTGTGGCTAGTCCAGTTCAGCTTCTGGGCAATGTTGATAGTGGGGAATTCAGCGATGGTAATGCCATTGAATATCAAGGGGTGATGGTCAGATCCTCTCTTGTTGGAGATGGTCATTGCACAGCACTTGTGTGGCGCATACGTTACTTGCCACTTGTCAGCCTAAACTGGATATTGTCCAGGTTTTGCTGCATTTGGACATGGACTGCTTTAGTGTCTGAGGAGTCGTGAATGGTGCTGAACATTGCGCAATCATCAGCGAACATCCCCACTCCTGACTTTATGATGGAAGGAAGGTCATTGATGAAGCAGCTGAAGATGGTTGGGCCTAGGATGCTACCCTGAAGAACTCTTGCAGTGATGTCCTGGAGCTAAGATGATTGACTTCCAACAACCACAACCACCTTCCTTTTGTGATAGGTATGACTAACCAGTGGAGAGCTTTCCCCCTGAGTCCCATTCACTCCAGGTTTGCTTGGGCTCCGTGGTGCCACACTCAGTCTGTTGCTGCTTTGGTGTCAAGGGCTGTCACTCTCACCCCACATCTGGAGTTCAGCTGTTGTGTCCATGTTTGAACCAAGGCTGTTATTAGGTCAGGAGCTGAGTGATCCTGGCGGAACCCAAACTGAGCATCAGTGAGCAGGTTATTGCTAAGCAAGTGCCGCTTGATAGCACTGTTGATGACCCCTTCCATTACTTTACTGATGATCGAGAGTAGACTGATGGGCTAGTAATTGGCTGGGTCGGATTTGTCCAATTGGCTTTTGTGGTCAGGACATACCTGGGCAATTTTCCACATTGCTGGGTACGTGCCAGTGCTGTAGCTGTATTGGAACAGCTTGCCTAGGGGTGTAGCAAGTTCTGGAGCTCAAGTCGTCAGTACTATGCCGGAATATTATTCGGGCCCATTGCCTTTGCAGTATCCAGTGCCTTCAGCTGTTTCTTGATTTCACGTCAAGTGAATCGAATTGGCTGAAGACTGGCATCTATGATGCTGGGGACCTCAGGAGGTGCCGAGATGGATCATCCACCTGGCACTTCTGGCTGAAGATCGTTACAGCTTGCTTCAGCTTCACCTTTTGCACTGATGTGCTGGGCTCCCCCATCATTGAGGATGGGGATAATTGTGGAGCCTCTTCCTCCGATGAGTTGTTTAATTGTCTACCACCATTCACAACTGGGTGTGGCAGGTCTGCAGAGCTTAGGCCTGACCGTTGGTTGTGGGCTCACTTAGCTCTGTCTGTCACATGCTGCTTACGCTGTTTGGCACGCAAGTAGTTCTGAATTGTAGCTTCACCAGATTGATACCTAATTTTTAGGTATACTCCCCTGCAATCTTCATGAACTAGAGTTGATCCCCTGGCTTGGTGACAATGGTAGAGTGCTGGATATGCCAGGCCATGAGGTTACTGATTGTGTTTGAGTACAATTCTGCTGCTGCTGATGGCCCACAATGCCTCATGGATACCCATTCTTGAATTGCTAGATCGGTTCAAAATCTATCTCATTTAGTATGGTGGTAGTGCCACACAACACGATCCTCAATGTAATGATGGGACTTTCTCCACATGGACTGTGTGGTGGTCACTCCTACCGATACTGTCATGGACAGATGCATCTGCAGCAGGCAGATTGGTGAGGATGAGGTCTAGCATGTTTTTCCCTCTTGTCGGCTCCCTCACCACCTGCCGCAGACCCAGTCTAGCAGCTATGTCCTTGACTCGGCCAGCTCTGTCAGTAGTGGTGCTACCAAGCTACTCTTGGTGATGGACATTGAAGTCCCCCACCCAGGATACATTCTGCACTCTTGCCACCCTCAGTGCTTCCTCCAAGTGGTGCTGAACATGGACCAGTACTGATTCATCAGCTGAGGGAGGGCGATACATGGTAATGAGCAGGAGGTTTCCTTACCCATGCTTGACCTGATGCCATGAGACTTCATGCAGTCTGGAGTTGATGTTGAAGACTTCTAGGGCAACTCCCTCCCAGACCCTCTGCTGGGCTTGTCCTGCTGGTGGGGCAGGACATACCCAGGGGTAGTGATGGTGGTGTCTGGGACATTATCTGTAAGGTATGATTCTGAGAGTGTGACTGTGTCAGGCTGTTGCTTGACTAGTCTGTGGGACAGCTCTCCCAATTTTGGCACAAGTCCCAAATGTTAGAAAGGAGGAATTTTCAGGATTGACAGGCTGAGTTTGCCGTTGTTGTTTCCAGTGCCTAGATTGATGCTGAGTGACCCATACAGTTCCATTCTTTATAGACTTCATAGCGGTTTGATACAACTGAGTGGTTGCTAGGCCATTGAAGAGTCAACCACATTGCTGTGGGCCCAGAATCACAAGTAGGCCTGACCAGGTAAGGACGGCAGATTTCCTTCCCCAAAGGACCTTAGTGAACCAGATGGTTTTTTATGACAATTGACAGTGGTTTCATGGTCATATTGGATTTCATTCCAGATTTTTATTGATTTCAAATTCCACCACCTGCCATGGTGGGATTCAAAGCCTAGTCCCCAGAGCATAACCCTGGATTACTCGTCCAGTGACAATACCAGTACACTACTGCCTCCCCTTATTAGATATTGGAATTCAATATTGTGATGAATATCTAATTCATGGTTCATGCTAGTATTTTAGAGGTAATGATTAATTGGGAAGATTAAAATTTAACTGTAGAAAATGGGATAAATGCAATTAAAATAGCTTTATGACACTTAGAAGGTTTGGGCCATGTTGATTGAAGGAGTTAACAGCAAGAAAGTTAAGATCCTAAAACAGCATGTGGGCTTACTTATCTGGAAAGCTAGAGACACTGTCTATACTGTTTGCAAAGAAGTGAAGTCCAGGGAGATCTTTTGGGAGTTAGCTAAATTAGTTTAAAAGCATTTGATGAACCCTGGAAGGCTTTGTCGTCATGGAGATGGGTGGAGCTTAAGAAGGTTCTCTGGTTTCAATTTATCTGAGTATTCTGCAGCAGGGAAGAGGCTATACCGAAAGAGTGCTGCTGTTGGCAGGCTCCAGGCACTTTGGCCTCCAGGGATTTTCTAAGCCCTTCCAGTGCAGCTGGCTGCAGTTTGAATCTTTTGTGGTTTGCAGCTCACAGAGAAGCCCTGGGAGTCATTCAGTGCAATTAGGTCTCAGGAGGAGAACTGGGGAGCTGAGAAGATGGTGGAAGGTTGCTGGCTCTGCCCTGGAGAGGATTAGGACTCACACAAAGCCCTGGGTGCCATTTATAGCTCAGTACAGCAGGAGACTGGAGCTCAGAGAAAGTCAGGCAGTGCCGGCTTAGTGAAGCTAGCGGTTTGCGAAAGAATTGGAAGTATACTGGTAATCAGAGGTGGGAGTGCATGATGTCTGGGTGGGATGCTGAGAGATCCATGGGATCTGTCTTGATATCATCTGCCATTTAATGTGCAGTGTGGTGTGTTCAACCGGTTTGCTTGTTAATTCATATTTATCTCATGTTAATTCTGAATGTAGAAGTATAAGATAGATATTGTTAATTGTTTTACTTTTCTGATTTTGTAAAGTGAAGTTTATTTTGTTCATTTAAAACTGTGGTTTCCTGTGGCTTTATGCTCCTCATGGGTAACTGGGATTTAAAATTTGTTTACTTAAAACAAAAAATAACTGATCCCCAACCGGACCGTAATATCAGCTTTAAAGGATAAGGACACACCTTGCCCCTCACTATCAGTGTCCTTTTTTTTTGAAAGGCCATTCCTTTTACTATGTGCTTAAAGATGGTTTAACGTTTACATGTTGTAATTACTGCCGTATGATTTAACTAGTGCAGAAATTACCCAAATGATTCTGTTTGCTGAATGTGCACCTGTTCTTTTTCTTTATTTTTCTGGAATCTTTGTCCTCGACTCCTTGTATGAACTTGGTCATTACTGCCTTTAAATTTACAAAGGGAAGTTGCGGCTCTTGTGGTTTGCATTGTTTCAGTATGCCTGACCCGCAGTGAAATACAGCATGTGTTAATATTTTATACAAAAACAAAGCGCTGGAAAGTCTCAGCAGGTCTGGCAGCATCTGTGGAGAGAGAAACAGAGTTAATGTTTCGAGTCCAACTTCTTCAAGACTACTCTTTAGATCGGGTGCAATATGACACTTTTTTTCAGAACAGAACCAGACCTGCTGAGTTTTTCCAACACCTTTTCTGTTTTTATTTCAGATCTCCAGCATCTGCAGTATTTTTCATGCGTGCCCCTTTTGTTTCAATATTGTTATTAGTTTGCATTTGCATCAAAGAACCATGCCAATAAGTGGAACACAAAAATGGTTTTGATTAAACTGACAAGGAAAACAAAATCCTATGTTTCTTGCCATAATGTTCTTTTAGGTGTGTGTAGATATTCTGCATCTACTGCAAGGACAAAAGAAGCTTAAGGTTAGATAGCTGGTACCACATAGAATTGAGGTGAATAGAATAGATGCATTTAAGGGAAGCTGGATCAGTACATGAAGGAAAAGAAGGATATGCTAATAAGTTAGATGAAGAAGGGAACATAATCACGGGTATAGACCAGTTGTGCCAAATGGTTGGCTCCTATGCTGAATGTTCAAGGTTATACTCTCTAATTATCTGCAGCACCAACCCCACTCACCCCCCGCAACCGACCCCGGCCTCCTGCACCTTTGTGATCACCTCTGCTACCAAGGGAGCAGACACTTAGCCTAATATGACCTGCTATGACAGGAGCTGCATCCAAGCAGCCTCCCTGCCAATTTTTCCACCCCTTGCAAGAAGCTGGAGCAAATTCGACGGGCTGAATAACCTATTTGTACTGTTCTGTGATTCTATAATTCATCATTGAGTTTAACTACCCATTTAGAATTCAAAGTTAAATTCAAGTAAACTTTTTTTGAAGGGAACTGGTCACCTATTTGAAGCATACAAATGCATTGTGAAACAGGAGACACAAGTTCAAAACTCAGCCATAGATGACTTCTATAACTCTCCTCTTCGGTCCCCTGCAAGCTTCTAATCTTTCCCTGCATTAATTGGAAAATTGAAAGATTAAAACTTGTCCAAATTGGTGAAGGTTATTTATTGGGTGGGTTGAGCAGTGGTGTGGGACACAGATATGTGATGCCTGTGAGCAGGGCTTTTCTGTCCTCTCCCCCGTGCAACAGTGATCGAATGGATTAGGGAGATGGCCAAATGAGTAAGGAATTGTGAGAAAACATTTAAAGAAAGTAATTTAAATGATAATTTCAATTAAAGACTGCAAAGCACTTCTTACAATTAAAGTATGAATCTTGATGTTCTGTTTTTCTCTCATTAATTTGTCCAGAAGGCCATCTTTTCTTTGCTGTTATTGTTTGAGCTTGTTAGCTTGCTTAAACAAATTGAAAATGTAAAATGAAAGTTGCAGCTTTCGACAATGGAATCCACCCAAACAGCACTTCTTCAGAAATGTGGGATGATAATGGGGTCCTAACATAGTGGGATGTTTCTATGATGAAATAAACTAGCCCCACTTGATAGTGCAATATCAGCTCATGTCTGCCACAGTGTCAAGTAACCAGTCAAGGCTAGGAAATTCCGGACAAGAATTACAAAGAATGACAAAGAACTTGCAACACAGAAACAGGCTTTTTGACCTTCTGTGCAGGCTTATATGCTCCACAAATGCCTTGTCCCCACCCCACCCTGACTTCATGTGGAACACTGTCAGCATATACTTCTATGACTTTTTCCTTCATGTACTTAACTACTTTCCCCAGAAATTTAAAAATAATGCTAAATTTGAAACATTTGCAGGCCTAGCGACCAGGGTAAGTCATGGATGAATGAGCAGTGGATGAGCAGAGCTTGTTGAATAACCTGCAAGCAGTTTTGCATGAGCTAAAGCTGCAGGATCGGGAATGGGAAGGCAGCCAGGACAACATTGTCATCTGTAAACATGATTATTCCATAACCGTAGATTAGGAGCTCAGCAGAAGAGCATACCAGTTCTCGTTTTCTCTTCGATGTGGTGGGGTCCTAAGTCCATTGGAGGCCAAATAAAGCTGGGGCACCACTTAATGATACTAAAGAGAGGTCACCCTAGAGCAGAATGTTGCCTTTTTTTGATGTGCCTCCCCTAAAGCACCTGAGCAACTGGAGTATAGCTCAGGAGCTATATTATGAGGAGAGGCCTTAACC
This sequence comes from Cetorhinus maximus, assembly GCF_964194155.1. NCBI lineage: Eukaryota > Metazoa > Chordata > Chondrichthyes > Lamniformes > Cetorhinidae > Cetorhinus > Cetorhinus maximus. The sequence goes on along the minus strand of NC_135900.1, from coordinate 50,089,590 downwards.
CAAATAGTTTTGGGGCCTTAATGAACTTTACGCATTGAGTGCGCAGACTATTTGCGTTAGCTGCACATGCCCATAATGAGATGCATTGAACTCTTTACACCTGACAATTGACTGATAATATGGGCCTTGGCATCTAAAGTGTTGTGGGTTCAGTTTTTAACATCCTTTTCCTTCATCCCTTTAAGGTATTTTAGTAATTTTACCCTCTGTGCAAATGTTTAACTGCCACAGACAGTGAGCTGACAACCTGGACAAAAGACCTGCTTCCTCCATTGATCTGACTAATTAGTGCCAAAGAAAAACCTTAGTTACTTACTTGCCAATATATTTATTTTACTTTCATACATGTAGCCCAAATCAGGTAACATGCCACGTGAGGAAGTGCCAGGTACTTGACCATCTCCTTTTAATGAATAAACAAGGTACCATATAGCATTAGACAAACATACTTTCAAGGCCTCAAGAGTAGAGGAGTTGAAATTCAAATAACTGCCAACACAGTTTTTCAAAACTTTCCAGTTATCAGTAAAGCAGAATTTGCAGTTCTGAAAGGGGTTGTCTAATTATGTTAAGTTTCTTTCCCTTTGAATTATTACCTTTGGTCAAGTGCTTCATGTTGCAGTGAGCTTTACTTATGCAAAATAAATGTGTGTCATTGCTTACAGCTAATGTTTTACAAATCTAAGCTATTCACTAACTTCTTAAAATCTTTTTTTCACATCTCCTGCCTGGATTGTCAACTGCAGCCTGGCATCAAGGTCAGTAACCATTTTCATCTAGATGCTTGCCCTGAGCTTCTTTTCTATCTTAGTGCTTGGAAATCAAGCATAGTTGTGGACAAACAAATTGCAAAAGTATACAAAATATATCAGTAACAACTTTCCCCTTTTACTGTGACCATTTTTCTTGAAACCCATTCTATACTCAATTAGGTAGCTCAATCTGGGGAAGAAGATATTTGCCTAGTATCTTAATTAATCCACCAATAAGCTGAATTTGTTTGATCTACTTAGTATATTTACCCTTCTCCCTGGTGCAGGGAAGGAGAAGTTGGGGGAGAAATGGAGATTCAGTTTTGTCTTTGCATTCTTGGATTATAAAGTGATTCAAAAGAATCTGATTACATCATTAAAAACTAGTAAGCTAATCAGAGAAATGAGTATCATTGGGTTTTTGACACATTCCAAGATGCGATTGAAACCTCAAATTGCAGCTCAAATTGTTTAATATGACCAAGAACCACAAGAAGTTTCTTAGCAATTTGGCAGCTTTGTTCATTCACTCAGTGGGAAATCTTGAAAGCTAATTTGGCAGTCTATATATTTACAAGTCCATTATTTAGCTATACGAGTCATCTTGCAGACGAAATTCCTAACTTTCTAACATATAGTCACAACTGGAGTACTTATAGTATACTAGAACGAGTATGTAGCATACTAGAATCCAGAGTCATTGTGGCAGATTATTCCTTGTTATTTTGGGCTGGAAAATGTTTTAACATTTCTTGCCCCTGTTCTAGGACACTTTTGTCACTGGAGATTAATTGTGATCAAATGGTCATTTAAAATTTAGATATTTCCATTGAAAGATAAGGCTGTTTAAAATTTTGGTTAATAGCTAATAATTCCAATTAAGACATTCAGTTGACTGTTTCAGCTGATAAATTAATGACCAAATATAGAAGCCATTAATAGAAGATGGCCACCAATAAATTCAATGGGGAATTTGGGAGAAACTTCTTCACCATAAAATTCATAAAAATATTGAACTTGTTACCATAGGAGCATTTCTGGCAAAAAGCATGCATGTATCTAAAGGGACATTAGATAAATACATGAAGGAGAAAGGAATAGAAGAATAAGTTAATAGTATTAGACATAGAAAAATGAGAAGGGGCTTTTCTGGATTATAAATACTAGACCAGTTGGGCTGAATGACCTGTTTCAGTGCGAGAGATTCAATGTATGTAGTTCTTCGTAAAAACTTAAAGAGCAAAGTTCAAGCAGTTCGCGAGCATCTGCAAAATTCAAAGGATTGAGTGAGGGAAGATGCGATAAATTAAAGAGACAGGACAATTAAAGAGACAGGACAAGGCAAGAGAACAAGGGAGCAGTAAGGGAATTGATATTCTGAGTGTGGCAGGAAGGGACAGAGTGTACAAACTTAATTGTGTGTGCCAGCAAATAAGGCTAGAGGTTGTAAAAATAATAAAAAGACAGAATTAAAGGCACTTTATATGAATGCACACAGCATTCACAACAAGGTAGATTAATTGACGGTACAAATTGAAGTAAACAGTTATGGATCTAATTGTCATTACAGATATGTGGCTGCAGGGTAACCATGGCTGGGAACTGAATGTTCAAGGGTATTTGACATTTAGGAAAGGTATTAAGAAGAGGTGGGGTAGCACTCTAAGGATGAGATCAGTACGTTAGTGAGAAAGGATCTTAGACCGGCAGATCAAAATGTAGAATCAGTTTGGGTGAAGCTAAGAAAAACAGCAAGGGGCAGCAAAGATTGGTAGGAGGTATTTATAGGCCACCAAACAGTGGTGGTAATGTAGTAGTCATATAGACATATAGACTTCATATGTACTGGATAAACCAAATTAGCCCTAATGCTGTGGAGAATGAATTCCTGGAATGTATGCAAGATGGTTTTCTAGAACAGGCCATTTTAGGCCTAGTATTGTGCAATGAGAAAGGGATAATTAATAATCTTGTTGTGAAGGACCCCTAGGTAAAAGCGATAATAATAGAATTTTACATTAAGTTTGAAAGTGACATAGCTCAATCTGAAACTAGGGTCTTAAATCTAAACATAGGAAATTGAAACGGTATGAAGAACAAATTGACTGTGGTAGATTGGAAAATTACTTTAAAAGGTATGATCATAGTTTGGAAATGGCTAACACGAAAAGAATTGATACATGGCTAACAACAAATTTACATTCCCCTGAGACACAAAAATGCAGCAGGAAATGTGTTCCAAACATGGCCAACAAGAGAAGTTAAAGCTTGTGTTAGATCAAAGGAAAAGGCTTATAAAGTTGCCAAAAAAGTAGCCACTGAGAATTGGGAGCATTTTAGAATTCAGCAAAGGAGCACCAAGAAACTGATAAAGAGAAAATAGAATTTGAATGTAAACTAGTAAGAAACATAAAAACTGACTGTAAAAGCTTCAATAGGTATGTAAAAAGGAAAAGGTTAGCAAAGACAAATGTGGGACCACAACAGGCAGAAACAGGAGAATTTATAATGGGAAATGGCAGAGAAACTAAGCAAATACTTTGTGTCTGTCTTCACGGAGGATGATACAAAAAAACCTCCCAGGAATACTAGAGAACCAACGAACTAGTGAGAACGAGGAACTGAAAGAAATTAGTATTAATGAAAAAGTAGTGCTGGAGAAATTAATGTGACTGAAAATTGATAAATCCCCTGGACCAGATGATCTTCATCCCAGAGTGCTGAAAGAGGTGGCTGTGGAGATAGTGGATGATTTTGTGGTCATCTTCCAAAATTCTATAGATTCTGGAACAGTTCCTGCAGATTGGAAGGTAGCAAATGTAACTGCACCATTTAAGAAAAGAGGGAGAAAGAAAACTGGGAACTAAAGACCTGTGAGCCTGACATCAGTAGTAGGAAAAATTCTAGAATTTATTATAAAAGATGTGATAACGTAGAAAATAATGGTAGGATTGGGCAGAGTCAACATGGATTTATGAAAGGGAACTCATGTTTGACAAACCTGTTCGAGTTTTTTGAGGATGTAACTAGCAGATTAGGTAAGGGGGAACCAGTGAATGTGGTGTATTTGAATTTTCAGAAGGCTTTCGACAAGGTCCCACACAGGAGATTAGTAAGCAAAATTGGAGCACACAGGAATGGTGGATAATATACTAGCATGGATGCACATGGGAATGGGGCATAATACATTAGCATGGATTGAGAATCGGTTAACAGACAGAAAACAGAATAGGAATAAATGGGCCATTCTCAGGTTGGCAGACTGTGACTAGTGAGGCACCGCAAGGATTGGTTCTTGGGCCCCAGCTTTTCACAGTCTAGATTAATGATTTGAGTGTGGGGACCAAATATAATATTTCCAAGTTTGCCGAAGACACAAAACTAGATGGGAATGTGAGCTGTGGGAGGATGCCAAGAGGCTTCAATGGAATTTAGGTTAAGTGAGGGAGCAAGAACATGGCAGATGGAATTTAATGTGAAAAAATGTCAAGTTATTCATTTTGGTAAGAAAAACAGAAATGTGGAGTATTTCATAAATGGTGAGAGATTGGGGAGCGCTGATCTCCATAGGGACCGAGGTGTCCTTGTTCATTGAAAATCACTGAAAGCAAACATGCAGGTTCAGCAAGAAAATAGGAAGGCAAATGGTATGTTGACTTTTATTACAAGAGGATTTGAATGCAGGAGCAGAGAAGTCTTGCTGTAATTGCATAGAGCCTTGTTGAGACCTCACCTGGAGTATTGTGTACAGTTTTGGTCCCCTTGCCTAAGGAAGGATAGACTTTCCATAGACTACAGTGAAGGTTCACCAGATTGATTTCTGGGTTGGCAGGATTGTCCTATGAGGAGAGATTGAGGAGATTGGGCCTATATTCTCTAGCGTTTAGAAGAAGAAGAGGTGATCTCATTGAAGCCTACAAAATTCTTATAGGGCTCGACAGGGTAGATGCAGGAAGGATGTTTCCCCTGGTTAGGGGATCTGGAACTAGGGGACACAGTCTCAGAACAAGAGGTAGGCCATTTAGGACTGAGGTGAGGAGGAATTTCTTCAATCAGAGGGTAGGGAATCTTTGGAATTCTCTTCACCTGAAGGCAGTGGAGGCTCAGTCATTGAGCATATTCAAGACAGAGATCGATAGATTTCTAGATACTAAAGATGTCAAGGAATGTGGGGATAGTGCGGGGAAAATTGCTTTGAGGTAGAAGATCAGCCATGATCTAGTTGGATGGCGGAGCATGCTCGAGGGGCCGAATGGCCTACTTCTGTTCCTATTTCCCATGTTCATATGCATTGATGCGTTGGAAGTTGAGTAGAGAGAATAATAAAGATGACAGTATAGAGGCTTGAGTTATTTGATGGTATCACATGATATGTAATTTCAGTTCTTATATCCTAGCATAGTACTACAGGTTTATTTTGTAAATTACCAGAAATTAGGTTGTACTATGACAAATACATGGTCAATCACTTTTAACAGAAATGTTCATGGAATTGGAAAGCTTTTTGAAAGCCAGACATTTACTGAAATGGTATTGCTGGCACTATCCCAGTTTTATCACTAGAAAGCTGCCAGAGTTTAACGCTAGTATTTGGTTGTGTTATAAGATTATAAATAAAATGTATTTTTAAAACTTTCTTCTTAAGCTTACTGCCAAGTGGCATGGTGCAACTGTTCAAAAGTTTTTTTTGTTTGAAAGCACTGTACGATTTACCATTTCTCTGCTCAGTTTGTTATTTTACTATTCAAGCCCTAAGATCACCAGAATGTCTGAAATGACTGCAAAACCAATGCTGATAATTCCAGCTTTCTATGAAAAAGTAGGCAGTAAGGAACTAAAGCTAGACTTTCTTTGTGTAAACCTCATGCACCCTTACATGTTCAGCACTGTAGGTATTCAACAGCGGACAGACTGCAGGCATTTTTAACAAAGAAATGGACAGTATGCTTTTTGTTGCCCAGCTTAGGACTAAGCTTGAAGACCTCTCCCAGTCCAAAGTTACACATAATTTTCTTTTTATACATGCTGGCCTTCTTACAAGCATTCAGACTGTGTTTCATGTGGTCAAAGAAGATGGCAGCAGTCCTACTAAAATTAGCAACCATTTTTAACATTTGATTTTTTTTCCAAGTTACATAGAATTTTCCAAGAGTCTGGAATACTTTAATAATACATATGTGTTCAGGAGATTTGATTGATCATTTGGAGCTACAGCTTTTATAGATCATTAACCAGGATTCTGTCTCTTTAAAATTGCTGTTATTTAGGGCATCTGTGTATGGCAGCTATGGCAGGATAATTATCTATGTTAGTTAGTTAACTAATTTTCCTGCAATTTATTTTAGAACTTTTGTCATACATTACTGAAGTCTATCTAAAGCTTTGGGTAATGCAGGCACTTATTTCAAGAATCATAGAATTGTTATAGCACAGATGTAGGCCATTCAGCCCACTGTGCCTGTACTGACTCTCCAAATAAGCAATTCACCTTGTTCCATTCCCCAGCATTCTCTCTGTTACCCTGCTCCTTCCTTTCCAGATAATAATCCAATTCACTCTTGAATGCCCCAATTGAACTGGCCTCCACTACACCCTCAGCGCATTCCAGATCTTAATTACTTTCTGTGTGAATAAGTTTCTCCTCATGACTCCATTGCTCCTTTTGCCAGTTATCTCAAATCTGTGCCCTCATGCCCTCGATCTTCCACCAGTGGAAACAGTTTTTCCCCTATCTACTCTGGCCAGACCCCTCATGACTTTGAATACTTACATCAAATCTCCTCTCAACCTTCCCTTCTCCAAAGAAAAAAGCCCTAACTTCTGTAATCTAGCTATATAACTGAAATTCGCCATCCTTGATACCATTCTCGTGAATCTTTTCTGTACTGTCTCTTATGCCTTCGTGCCTTTCCTAAAGTGTGGCACCCAGAACTAGGCACACTACTCCTGTTGAGGCCAAACCAGTCTTTTATGCAAGTTTAACACAACCTCCTTGCTCTTGTACCCTATGCCCCACTTAATAGAGCTTAGGATACTGTTAGCTGCACTCTCAACCTGTCCTGTCTTCTTCAATAGCTTTTGCACATATACAACGAGATCCCTCTGTTTCTGCAACCCCTTTAGAGTTGTACCCTTTATTTTATGTTGTCTCTTTTTTCTCTTCCTACCAAAATTAATTACTTCACACTTCTCTGCATTGAATTTTATCGGCCACATGTCCACGCATTCCACCAACTTCTCCATGTCCTACACTATCCTCTCTCAGTTCACAATGCTCCTAAGTTTTGTATCATTGGCAAATCTTGAAATCATACCCTGTACACCAAGGTCTTGGTCATTAGTTAACTAGAATAGGAAATCAAGCTAGAACTGATTCCAACTTGCATCATTTTTCCTGCTTCTGTTGCCTGTTTGGAGCCCACATTTTGAACTCAAAAAATCCAAAACTTTGTCCCTTGTATTTTAGGAAATAAATGTCTTGGATGAAGATATAAATGATGTGCACTGAAATCTGCAGCCAATTCAGAAAAAATTTCTGGTAAAATCCCTTTCAACTCCCTATGGCTATGAAGCAAGGTTCCAATATATAGTGTTATGATCTCCGTAGAGACCGTTAACATTTAAAGAGAAATTCAAACACCCAGTGATTAACTGATACAACCACACCGCAAGATTTCACATTTTTAAACAAAACAATCTTTACTGAATATAAAACAATTAAACAAAGCAAGAACCATAACAACACTAGTTGGCCAAGACTTAGTATAAATATAATTCCCTTTTTACTTCCTAATTGCACCCAAGAATTCCTTTAAACATTGAGATTTTGAGGGTTTATTCACTTCTCCTTCTGGGATCAAACCAAGTGTGCCATAGCTCTTCAGAATTCATTTTGATTTCTCCTCAGTGGTCCAGCTATTTTCTGAGGTATGAGATTTCATGGGAATCCTTCCATGAGCTCTTGACTAAGCAAATCTCCAACTTTCCTTCAAAATCTCACAACGGTGGACTCTTCAGCTCAAACTTGGTCCTCATTGCTGATACTTAGCATCAGTATGCTTGCTGATCTAAAAATCAGGAGCAATCCTGGTTCCGAATGACCTTGTCCTGGCTTTGGACAGACAGAGACTGCTTTCTCCTGATGAATAAATTAAATCCCTTATTGAAATAATTGTAGACCTCCTGTCCCTACCAAAGGCTCAGAGATGGGTCATCCACTGTTTAAGTTTTCTCACTTCCAACCTTGACCTTATTAACTGAACAGAGGTTACCCTTTGAACTGTAAGTACCCCAGGTCTGTTTATTTCCCAACCAAGTGATTCAATTTATCCACATTTAAAATTCAATTTCTAAACTAGAAGTTATTTTCTAAAACATAAGAATTATGAAATCAGATGTTTGCAACAATAGTGGTAGCCCATAACTCTTAATCATCACAACGAACTAGAAACTGACATCTACAATTGGAAATTTCTTCTCAAATTAAGAACCTGTTGGGTTACCTTTTTAATGCTGTAGTGAATTGATGCCTGCCACATGTTTCGATAGTCTGTTCCAGAGAGTGATGACTATAAAAAGACTTATTTCCTGGCATCTAACCTAACTATTTGCCTACAGATTTTATAATTATGTCCTGCAGTTCCACCATCCTTATTCAATCTCAAATAAGCTGTCCAACAGTACTGAGTTAAATCCCTTCCTCACTTCCAAAACCTCAAGTCATATTCCCTCTATGCTCTAATTCTTGATGTTAATAATGTACCACTCAGCAAACACACTTAACAGGTAGCAATGCAGTCTTCAATGCAAATACATGGATATACCTGTGCATTTGCAAAATACTTGAACAGTTTACAAAGATTTGTACATTCTCCCACTATGATGCTCCACTTAGTTTGCAGGGAAGCACTTTTAACATGTAGTGTAAAACAACATAGTGCATATTTCTTCCTCACCTGCTCACAAGTTCCATGTGCATTTTTGATCCTTTGCCTCAACCTCCAGAAAGTTATGAATTCTGAATAGCATAATACTATAATAACCAACTGTTTATCCTTTACAATTTTTAATAGCAATGTACCAGAAGTCTTATCTAACAATTTCCCTGATTTGGTAGATGTTGAGTGGTTTAACAGTGTTGATAGTAGAGAAAACTTCATTCTACAAGCTTTTCGATCCTTCAGTGAGACTTGAAGTTGTAGAATATTGTATCTTTGCCAACGGAGCCAAATCTTAAATTAATTAATCAAAAAATATGGAACTATTTTTAAAAAACGTTAACTTAACCTCCCCCCCCCCCCCCCAAGGGAGTGACCTCATAGATAAATGGACTAGGTAGAATGCTAATGCAGGGTTAAGAACATAAATAATAGGAGGAGTAGTAGGCCATATGGCCCCTTGATCCTGCTCTGCTATTCAATAAGTGCATGGCTGCTCTGATCCTGGCCTCAGCTCTACTTTCCTGCCTTTTCTCTGGAGCCCTTGACTTTCCTATTCTTCAAAATTGGTCAATCTCAGCGTTGAATATATCCAGCAACTCAGGTTCCACTGCTCTCAGGGGTAGCAAATTCCAAAGATTCATGTCCTTGAGAGGAAAAAAAAACCTTCTCAACTCTATCTTGAATGGGCAACCCCATGTTCTGAAACTGTGCCTCCGAGTTCTAGATTCCCCCATGAGGGGAAATATCCTCTCAGCAGAATCCTGTATGTTTCAATTAGATCACCTCTCATTCTTCTAAATTCCATTGATTATAGGCCCAACCTACTCAACCTTTGCTCCTAAGACAACCTCCTCATCCTAGGAATCAACCGAGTGAATCTTCTCTGAACTGCTTCCTTAAGGAGTCCTTATGTCCCTCCTTAAGGAGACCAAAACTATACACAGTATCCCAGATGTGGTCTCGCCTTGTACAGTTTTAGTAAGATTTCCCTATTTTTATGCTCCATCCCCCTTGCAATGAAGGTCAACATTACATTTGCCTTCCTAACTACTTGCTGTACCTGCATTCTAACATTTTTTTTTCAATGTAGAACTATACCCAGATCCCTCTGTATATCACAGTATTCTGTATAGGGTTGTCAACTGTGATTTATTGTGTTCCTGGAGATTTCATCATATCGCTGGATCGTGGGGTTGTTATTAGTTGGCCAACACAACCATCCTTGTGATGTACCGCCTTCCGACCGATGCCAGTTGTAAAGCAAAAAGACTTATTGCCCAATTGGATGATGCTTGACTGTCAGCCACACAGTGTTTTTTTGAATTTTCAATATTTCTGTATCTAGTAAAGAAATATTCAAAGAATTAAAAAAAAAATTTGTTTTTTTTAAATGGCCTGATAATTTTTCTCTAGGGTTGCACACAGCAGTATCCTAGAGATTGATCTTCAATTGCTGGAGACTCCAGGCCAATCCTGGAGGGTTGGAAACTCTAATTCTGTAGTGTCTTTCCATTTAAATAGCATTTTGCCTCCCCACCATTCTTCCTACTAGAGTGGACAATCCCACATTTTGCCACATTATACTCCATTTGCCATATTTTTGCCTATTCAATTAACCTATCTATGCCCTTTGCAGATTTTTTGGGTGGAATCTTGTGCAGCGTCAGGGGCCTCAGTATCCACCTGGAGAGCTGGTGAGAGCCCTGTGTCACTTCTTTCTGGAAACCCACCAGTATTATGTGCCAATCAGGTACTTGACAGACTGCCATTGGGCCTTTCCTCAGGATCAGGACCCTGCAGATTGACGTTCCAGCCACAAGCCTCTGGCCAATCAGAGGCCGGCAGTTCTTTTAAACAGCAGTGCCACTTGGGAGGCAGTGCCTGCTGCCGGAATAACACCCACCTGAGACCGAGGACCCAGGTCACAGATCACGGGTGAGTGATGACGGGAAGGGGTTCACAGAGAGGCGATAGTAGGGGAGTTGACAGCAAGGGCCCAGGAGTGGCTCACAGCAGGCTCTCTCTTCTGCTGTGCTGGACTCCTCAATCAGGCACTGAGTGTTTTTGAACAAGGGACCCACCTTCTTGGGAGCCAGCAATCAGACCCGCCAGGTTTTGCTTGTTGTGCACCCTGCATGGCGAGCCCCTTGCTAAATTAGCGGTGGTGGGAAGAGACCCTTAATTGGGCATCAATTGCCCACTTAAGGGCCTCGGTTGGTAGTGAGGTGGGAAGATCATCCATGGCCTTGCCTCTGCTTAATCAGATAGGCATCCTGCCATCCTCCCTCCAAATTCACCAAGGGGGAGGGAACAAGATTCTGCCCTTATTATCTACCTTGTAATTTGCTTTTCGGTCTATCTTTGCATTGTTGGCAAATTTGGCCACAATGCACCCTGTCTCTTTGTCCCACTTTTTAATGTAGATTGTAAATAGTTGAGGCCGCAGCACTGACCCCTGTGTTATCCCAATAGTAAAAGTTTGGCAACCTGATAATGACCCATTTACCCTGACTTTGTTTCTGTTAGTTATCTAATCCTCTATCCATGCTAATATTTCACCCCAAAACATGTGCTCTTATCTTGTGCAGTAAACCTTTTATGTGGCATCTTGTTAAATGCCTTTTTGAAATCCATATACTGGTTCCCCTTTATCTACTCTGCCTGTTACATCCTTAAAGAGCTGTAATAAATTTGTCAAGCAGAATTTCCCTTTTATAAAACTGTGTTGACTCTGCTTAATTGGATTATGATTTTCTAAATGTCCTGCTACTACTTCCTTAATAATAGATTCCAGCATTTTCCCAATGGCAGCTGTTGGGCTAACTGGCCTTTAGTTTCCTCCTTTCTTGAATAGGATTGTTACATTTGTGGTTTTCTAATCACCTGGGACCTTAACAAAATCTAAGAGAATTTTGGACAATTACTACAATACACCCTCTGCAGCCACTTCTTTTAAGACCTAAAGATAGAGGCTATCTGGTCCAAGGGACTTGTCAATATTTAGTCCCGGAAGTTTGCCTCATTTTTTCTCTAGTGATAATCATTGTTTTAAGTTCCACTGTCTCTTTTGCCCTTGACTTTCTACTATTATTATTAGGATGATTTTATTGCCTTCTACCATGAAGACAGATAAAAATATTTGTTTCAAGTCTCTGCTATATCCTTGTTTCCCAATATTAATTTCCCAGTCTCGTACTCTCTTCCTTTTTATTTACTTGTAGAAGCTCTTGCTGTCTTTTTATATTTTTTTCTGTTTTTTGGGCTGTACGTCCAAGACTGTCAGATCGTATCAAACAGCATGTCCCAGCCACAACGGGCAAGGTACAAACTGTACCCAACCATCTCGTGCTTACAAACTCAAAACACAGTGTCCAACATTGGATGTGATTCCAAGATTGGACAACATTTGTTAAGTAACCCTTAGTGTGCTAAGAATTACTCTGGCAACCAATTTAAGATTATCAGTTGGGTTTGTAGTGTGGCGCATTTGCGTGTACTGGAAGCTGCATATATTAATATACAGGGCCCTGTTCTTTGCAGACAGAAAGAACATGTACACACATTACGCCTATTTCAGCTAAACAAAATAAGTGACGGCCGTTCGCTAACTTGTTCATCAAGGCATTGCCCTGAGGAATCAGGCTCAAGCTGCCTGGTTTAAATTTCAGACAGTGCTTGGCTGTTAACTGTCAGTAACCATCACTGGTGTATTCTCCATGGCAAGGCCTGTACCAATCAGAGTCCACTTGCCAACCAATTGCACTCACTTCTCATGCAGCTTAAATTGTTGTTTTCCTCTCACATTGGGATTCTTGCAGAGTGTCCTGATGAGTGCAAGACAAAAAGCTTCGACAAGCCTTTTTTTGCAGCAATACTCAAGTTCTGTACTACCAAATCCTATCATGTTACCAGCTTAGAATGTTATGATCACTCTTCAGGTGCTTTCTTGACCTGTGATGAATTATCCCCTGAGCCCAATTGTGTGCTTTACTGCTACCTGACTAGATTGGTATAGAAAGAGTCAACTAGAATTCTTGCCCCTGATTGTAGGGGGTAGTAAGTAGGAATTTTGGGGTAGTAGGAGATAGACACAGTTTCCTGCAGCCTAGAGCAAGAGTCCAAAAGGCTGTGTTGCCTTCCCATTGTCAGGGTTCAGGACATCATCTCGGCTGGAGAGGAACTTGAACTGGGAGGCGGAGGATCCATTTGGTCCACGTGGATACCAACGACATAGATAGGATGAGGAAAGAGGTTCTGTATAGGCAGTATGAGCAGATAGAGGCTAAATTAAAAAGCAGTACCTCAAAAGGTAATAATCTCTGGAATATTACCTGAGCCACAAGCAAATTGGCATAGAGGAAATGAGAGATAAATGCATGGCTCAAAGCCTGGTATGGGGGAAATTGGGTTTTAATTCATGGGGCACTGGCACCAGTTCTAGGGAAAGTGAGAGTGGTACATTTGGGTTGGGCTTCACTTGAACCATGCTGGAACCAGTCTTCTGGTGAGTCTGTATAACTAGGGCTTTAAATTAAATAGCGGGGAAAAAGGATCGCGAGAGGAGATGTAATAAAGCAAAGGGAAACAATTAGGTAATAGAGTAGGATAGCAATTTGGGTAATGATCAGAGTATGGCAGGAAGTGGCAGAGAGTACAAACTTATCTGCACCAGCAGATAAGGCCAGAGATTGCAAAAATGGTTAAAAAAAAGAGTTAAGGGCTCTGTATCTGAATGCCCGCAGCATTCGTAACAAAGTGGATGAATTGTTAGCAGACATAGAAATAAATATGTACGACCTAATAACCATTGCAGAGACAAGGATGCAAGGAGACCAAGGTTGGCACCTGAATATTGAAGGGTATTTGACATTACGAAGGGACAGGGAGCTGGGAAAAGGTGGTGGGATAGCTCTGTTAATCATGTCATTAGTACAGTGATGGGAGATGACCTTAGCTTGAAAGAGCAAGATGTAGAATCAATTTGGGTAGAGATAAGAAATAAGAAAGGTAAGAGGTCAATTGTGGGAGTAGGTTATAGGCCGTCCAATAGTAGTGAAACTAAACGAGGCATGTAAGAAAGGTGGTACTGGAATAATCATGGGTGACTTTAATTTGCATGTAGATTAGGCGGATCAGATTGCCAAAGGTAGCCTGGAAAATGAGTTCATAGTGTACTCAGAACAATTTCTTAGAGTAATACATTCTAGAGCCAAGCAGGGAGCTGGCTTTTCTCGAGCTGGTAATGTGTAATGAGACAGGAATAATCAATAACCTCATGGTAAAGGAGCCTGTGGCAATCATAATATGGTAGGATTTAACGTTCAGTTTAAGGGGGAGAAGTGTCTAAGATTAGAGTTTTAAACCTAAATAAAGGTAATTAAAAGGGTATAAAAGCACAGCAGGCTAAAGTAAATTGGGAAACTAGGTTTAAAGGTACGAAAGTAGAGGTGCAGTGACAGACTAGAAATATTTCATAACTCAGAAAAGAATTATTCCAGTGAGAAAGAAAGACTCTTTGAGAAGAATACATCATCCGTGGCTAGATAAGGAAGTTAAGGATTGTATCAAATCGAAAGAAACATTGTACAAATCTGCAAAGTTTAGTGGTAGGTCAGAAGATTGGACAGAATTTAAAAACCAGCAAGGAATGACTAAAAAAGTAATAAGAAGGGAGAAATTAGAGTATGAGAGAAAGCTAGCTAGTAATATAGAAACAGATAGGAGTTTCTGCAAGTATTTAAATAGGAAAAGAGTAACTAAAGCTAGTTTTGGTCCTCCAGAGTGAGGGCGTCTGGGGAATTGTTAATGGAAAACAAGTAAATGGCGGAGATGTTTGTCACGACCACGGCCCATGTTATTTGTTGAGCCAGCCAAATCCCAGAGGGAAACTTGTCTTACCGATCATAACCTTTTTTTTGTGTTTTGAAAAAGAGGGAAGGAAGTACTGACCCCAGAAACATAGAATCCCAGTAACGCTTTTAGGAATTTAAAATCAAAAAATTTATTGACAAAAAGAAAAAAAACTTCACACAAAATTAAGGTTACACAGTTAAAACATTTTTACAAAACATCCTCCAAAAAACCAACTTGGTCAGAAAACACACAAATAAACTATTTGGCAACAGCTACCTTATAAATTTTAACTATAAAAATCCAGCAATATTACCCAAGGCAAAAGCTGCTGTGGGTATAGACTCATTGACGTTTACAGCACAGAAGGAGGCCATTTGGCCTATTGTGTCCACATCAGTCAACAAAGAGCTGACTATACTAATCCCATTTTCCAGCGCTTGGCCTGTAGCCCTGGGGGCTATGGCAATGCAAGTGAATATTTAAATACTTCTTAAATGTCACAAGAGTTTCTGACTCAACCATCCTTTCAGGCAGTGTGTCCCAGACTCCCACCACCCTCTGGGTTAAAAACTTTCTCCTCAACTCCCCTCCTAGCCTTCTACCTCTTATCTTAAATCTATGCTCCCTGGTTATTGACCCCCCTACTAATGGAAAAAGTGCCCTCCCATCCACCTTATCTATGTCCCTCATAATCTTACACACCTCTATCAGGTCCCCTCTCAACCTTCACTGCTCCAAGAAAAACAATCCCAGCCTATCCAATCTTTCCTCATAGCTCAGACCCTCCAGCCTATGCAGCATCCTGGTAAATCTACTCTGCACTGTCTCCAGTGCAATCACATCCTTCCTATAATGTGGTGACCAGAACTGCACACAGCACTTCAGCTGTGGCCTAACCAACGTTTTATACAGTTCCAGCATAACCTCCTTGCTCTTGTATTCTATGTCTCGGCTAATAAAGGCAAGAATCCCATATGCCTTTTTAACCACCTTATCTACCTACCCTGCTACCTTCAGGGCACACCAAGGCCCCTCTGATCTTCAGTACTTTCCAGGGTCTTACCATTCATAGTTTAATCCCTTGCCTTGTTAGCCCTCCTGAAGTGCATTACCTCATACTTTTCTGGATTGAATTCCATTTACCACTGCTCTGCGCACCTGACCAGTCCATTGATATCCTCCTGTAGTTTACGGCTATCCTCCTCATTATTTACCACCCTACCAACTTTCGTGTCATCCACAACCTTCTTGATCATACCCCCTACATTTAAGTCCAAATCATTTATGTACACCACAAACAGCAAGGGCCCCAGCACTGAGCCCTGCAGAACCCCACTGGAAACAGACTTCCAGTCACAGAAACACTCTTCTGCCATCACCCATTGCTTCCTGCCTCTTAGCCAATTTTGGATCCAATGTGCCACTTTGCCTTGGATCCCATGGGCTCTTACTTTCTTAACCAGTCTGCCATGAGGGACCTTATTAAAAACCTTGCTAAAGTTCATGAAAATGTATACCCCACAACTTCTCACTCTCCTCCACTCTGCTGTGGAAGTCCAAAAGAATGGTTCAGAAACAGACTGCTTTCTGGAAACAAAGACTTCTCTGGCTTGAAAACTTGATGGCTGCTTAATTTCTAACTTTCACACCTCCTCCCTGCACAGATTTGGACTCAGGACATCTCCCCCACACAGCCACACAACTCAGCTCAACATCTTTCCTTCAACACCCTTTTCCCCTTTCACCTTATATTCCATTGTCCTAAGCACCTCTTTGAACTCAAATTTTCCAAAATATAAAAATCTTTCATGTTTTCCTATTACCCCCATTTTCAGGTCAAATAAGATTTAATAACCTTCCCTTGTTTATGAAACCTTTGTAAGTTGTAAAAGTCCCTCGTCACTTTTAAACTTCCCTTTGAAATTTAACAGCTGAAAAGTCAAGTCACTACCTATCACCTAATGCAAATTTTAAAACCCAGCCTATTTACGTGTACATTCAACTTCACCATAGCCTCTCATTACAAATCTAGCACTTTACCTTTCATCTTTCAGTTTCCGCAGGTCAGCTGTCTTTACTAATCTTCCCCCAGTTTAATTAATTGTGGACACGCACGCACACAGACAACCTTATTTACAGAATACCACCATATTCCCAAAACATTAAACTAATAACATCCATCTTCACACGTTGAACAGGCATTTTGTGTCCGTCTGTAGAAGACTCAAAAACTTGGCAAAGATACTTGAAAATCAAGAGGTGAATTGGAGGGAGGAACTTAAAACAATCGCAATCACCAGGAAAAAGGTGTTGGGAAAGCAATTAGACCTAAAGGCTGACAGGTCCCCAGGACCTGATGGCCTGCATCCAATGGTCTAACAAGAAACGGCTGCAGAGATATTAGATGCATTGGTTATAATCTTCCAAAATTCCTTAGATTCTGGAAGGGTCCCAGTGGATTGGAATATATCTAATTTAACATCTTTATTCAAGGAAGGAAGGAGACAGAAAGTTGGAAACTATAGGTCTGTTAGTCTAACATTTGTCATAGGGAAACTGCATAATCCATTATTAAGGAAGTTAGAGCAGGATACTTAGAAAATCATAATTTGATCAGACAGAGCCAACATGGCTGTATGAAAGGGAAATTGTGTTTAACTAATTTATTAAAATTTTTGAGGAAGCAACTAGTAAGGTGGATAAAACAGAACCTTTTAGATGTGGTGTATTTGGATTTCCAAAAGGCATTTGATAAGGTGTCACATCCAGGGTTACTTCTCAAGATAAGAGCACATGGTGTAGGGGGTAACATTAGCATGGATAAAGGATTGGTTGGCTAACAGCAAGCAGAAAATTAGGGGTAAATGGGTCTTTCTCGGTTTGGCAAGTTGAATTAGTGGAGCACCACAGGGATCAGTGCGGGGGCCTGAACTGTTTACGATCTATATCAATGGCTTGGGTGAAGGGACTTGAATGTATGGTAGCTAAATTTGCTGATGACATCGAGAGGTGGAAAAATAAGCTGCTAAGAGGAGATAGAGAGTGAGTGAGCAAAAATTTGGATGATGGGAGTATAATGTGGGATATTGTGAACTTGTCCACTTTGACAGGCAGAATAATAAAGCAGTATACTATTTATATAATATATTATATAAATATATTTATATTTATATAACTGGGAGAGACGTTAGACCCGGTTGTACAGAGGGATCTGGGTGTCCTGGTACATGAATCACAAGAAGTTAGTATGCAGGTACAGCATCTAACTCGGAAGGCACATGGAATGTTAGCATTTATTGCAAAGGGAATGGAATGTAAAAGTTTTACTGCAGCTGTACAGTGCCTTATTGCAACCACATCTGGAGTACTGTGTACAATGTTGGTCTCCTTATTTGAAAAAAGGACATAATTGCGCTAGAAGCAGTTCAGAGAAGGCCTACTCGACTTCCTGGGATGAAGGGCTTACCTAATGAAAGGTTGAACAGGTTTGGCGTATATCCACTGGAATTTAGAAGAATGAGAGGTGATCTTATTGAAACATATAAGATTCTGAGGTGACTTAATAGGGTGCATACTGGGAGGATGTTTCCTCTGGTGGGGGAGACTAGAACTCGGGAACACAGTTTTTGAGTAAGAGGTCTCCCTTTTGGGATGAAGGTGAGATTTTTTTTCTCTGAGGGTCATTAATATCTTAAATTCACTTCTGCAGAAAGCAGTGGAAGCAGTGGGTCATTAAATTTATTTAAGGTTGAGTTAGATAGATTTTTGATAGACAAGGGAGGAAAGGGTTATGGGGAGCAGAGAGAAAAGTGGAGTTGAGACCACATTCAGATCAGCTGTGATCTTTTCAAATGGCAGAGCGGGCTTGAAGGGCTGAATGACCTACTCCTGATCCTAAGTCCTAAGTCTCGATGTAAGAACACTGAAGTTGATGCCAGGTGTGATCTTAGCTGCGACAAGTCCCATGGTCTGCTCGGTCACTGAGAAAACAAGAAGCAAAATTCTGTTGATGCTGACAATCTGAAATAAAAAAAGAAAATGCCCAAAGCACTCGAGAGGCCCAATTTGCTGAATGCCCCAGTTTTTAGCTTGCTGATAATCAGTGATGCCGCTTCTCGCCACAACAGGCCATGTATCATGCATCACTTCGCAGAGTCACAGAATTGTTGTGGTGCAGAAGGAGGCCATTTGGCCCGTTGTGTCTGCACTGGCTTTCTGAATGAGTATTATGACTCAGTGCTATTCTCGTGCCTTTTCCCCATAACCCTGCACATTGTTTCCATTTAAATAATCATCTAATGCTTTCTTGAATGCCTTGATTGAACCTGCCTCCACCACACTTCCAGGCATTGCATCCAGACCCGAACCACTCGCTGTGTGAAAAAGTTTTTCTTTATGTCGCATTTGCTTCTTTTAAATCTGTGCCCTCGTTCTTGATCCTTTTATGAGCGGGAACAGTTTCTCCCTGTCTACTCTCTCCAGCGCCCTCATGATTTTGAGCATCTCTATTGAATCTCCTCTTAGCCTTCTCCCCTCCAAGGAGAACAGTCCCAAGTTCTCCAGTTTATATTCATAACGGAAGTTTCTTATCGCTGGAACAATTTTCGTAAACCTCTTCTGCACTCTCCAATGCGTTCACATCCTTCCTAAAGTGTGGTGCCCAGAACTACACATAATACTCAAGCTGAGACCGAACTAATGTCATATACAAGTTCAGCATAACCTCCTTGCTTTTATACTCGATGCCCCTATTAATAAAGCCTAAGATACTGTATGCTTTATTAACTGCTCTCTCCACCTGTCCTGCCACCTTTAATAACTTATGCACATATACACCCAGGTCCCTCTGCTCCTGCACAGAGTTGTACCCCTTATTTTATATTGTCCCTCCATGTTCTTCCTTCCAAAAATGAATCACCTTACACTTCTCTGCATTGAACTTCATCTGCCACCTATCTGCCCACTCCACCAACTTGTGTATGTCCTTTTGAAGTTCTCCACTGTCCTCCTCAGTTTACAATGCTTCCAAGCTTTGTATCATCCGCAAACTTTGAAATTATTCCTTGCACACCAAGACCTAGATCATTAATATATATCAGAAAAGGCAAGGGTCCCAATCCGACCCCTGGAGAGCTCCACTACAAACCTCCTTCCATTCCAAAAAATATCCATTAACCATTACTCGCTATTTCCTATTACTCAGCCAATTTTGTATCCATGTTGCTATTGTCCCTTTTATTCCATGAGCTATAACTTTCCTTACAAGTCTGTTTGGCACTGAATCGAATGCCTTTTGGAAGTCCATGTACACCACATCAACAGCACTACCCTCATTGACCCTCTCTATTACCTCTTCAAAAAACTCAAGCAAGTTGGTTAGATGTGATTTTCCCTTAAGAAATCCATGCTGATTCCTCCTAATCAACCCACATTTTTCCATGTGACTATTATTTCTATCACGAATAACTGTTTCTAGAAGCTTCCCCACCACACAAGTTAAACTGACTGGTCTATAGTTGCTGGGCTTATCGTTAGAATCTCCTTTTTTGAGCAAGAGCACAATGTTTGCAATTCTCCAGTCCTCTGGCACTTGAGTATAGGAAGAATGAAAGAGTTACTGAGTAACATGCAAGAAGGCAGCACTGTTCACAGAATTATTCCCACATAAAAACTAACTTGGAAGAAAGGAGAATGAAGGAATAAACATTCGGATCAACATATCTTTGGTTTTTGTGTCTACGAGTTATGTCTGTTAAGAAATGGTGGAGCTCACTGAGAATGAAGGTGAAGTGTATTAAACCTGGCCTAGATGAACATCTAACATTCAGTTGAAGTTCTCTCTCAGTTTTAGCAGAGATTTAAACCCATTTACTCTAAGCTCTTTAGCATCCCTAATAAAATAATGGAGGAAAGATTTTAAAGTGAGTAGAATAATTTCAAAGCCTTGTTATTGATTTAAATTCAGTTCCTTTGTGCTTTTGAAAATATACCCTTTTAGCTACCTCATTTGACATTGTCATTAACTGTCATTTGTTCAGAAAAAATATCCTTTTATAAAACTCTGAAAACAGATATGTCATGTGTTAATTTTAACACACAGTTACTGCTGATGAAGCTAGCTCTCTTTCTATATTTGAGGTTTGTGTTGATGGTCTGTTACACATGAGTGTTTTTGAGGAGGTGTACTTATTTTATAAAGCAGTGTTAAGTGCATTGAAAAGAACATTAATGGATTGGAATACGATATTGAAGATGGAAAAAAAATGGTGTGTAAGTTGTGTGTAAACCATGCTTTAATTTTGAGAAATCATTGAGTGAATCTTCATACAGTAATCTCAAGTTGGTCAGACGGCTAATAAAATTCGAACAATGATTGGTTGGCAGAGGAATTAATTTTTCCTGTAGTGCTGAATCTTGCACATTTCCAACTTAATAATCAAGGCTTAATGTGCAGCAACATCACTTCTGGGCTGGCCTAAGTGACCTCAAGCCAATTGTAACAGTTGTGGTGATTGATTCAAGCAGAGCAAGGGTACATTCATACTACAACTGGAACATCAGTATGACATGATTTCACTTTGCATTGACTTTGCATTTTTAGTATAAATGTAACATGAATCCGGTATGAGGCTGTCTTGACATTGGATTGAAGCAGTATGATACTTCTTTGAGGAGATGTTCTCACTCCACCAGTTTGGAATCTCTTCAGCTTAACATCCAATTTACATTGCACAACTGGTTCAATCCAAAATCACTCTTTTAATGTTTTTGTCTGAATGCCCCATTAAGTTCCCTTAATCCATTGTGCAATTTTATCACAATTGTCCCTTGTTAATATTTTATATCTTTTACTCTTATTTATGTTTATTTATAAGCACTAATGTGGATTTATTCTATCAATGCTTTTTTACCTCCCTATGTGGCAGTAATGCTTAAGTAAATGTATTGATTAAAGTGCTGAATTAAACATGTCAGGAGCAAAATGTTTGCAGATGGTCGCATATTTATATGGGGATTTTTGGAATGCATCCAATATAAACATGGCCGCTTGAGAATTTGAATTCAATTCAAAAAACATGGAAATAAAAAGCTATTGTTAATAAAAATGACAGCGTAGCTGTTGGATTGTCAATGAAAACCAGACTGGTTCTTTCATTTCCTTTAGGAAAAGAAACGCCAGCCTCACGAAGATGTGGTTGACTCTTGGTGCAATAATCATCCATCCTGTAACCCCTTCCCTTGAAGGCGACAAGTTATCTTGACTTCATGTATGCAGTAGTATGGAAGGTTGACTAAAATATTTATATATAAACTAGAAATGTGTAAACAGCCATTTTTGTTATAACACCAATGACAAACTGGACTTCTATCAACCCCACGTGTTTTCTGCTGGACCACTGTTGGTTTTTAAGGGTGAACCAATTTCAATATGTTGGGTGAGATGGATGGTAGACTTACTGTGGATTGGGTTGGGGAGTCGGGGAGGGTAGTCGGGAGAGTAGTCTGGGGCTGGGGTGTAGCCCTGGTTGTGGTTGGGGAGGTGTCCAGGGGGTTTAGTTGGCTGATGTGGGTTGGGGGGGGGGTGGGGGAGAAGGTGGTTAGGGTTAGGGTCAGTACCATAGCTACTCAGAACTTCTGTGGAGTGGCTCCGCTCCTTTTTACTTACCCAGGTTGCGAGCTGTACATTTCTCGCCTGATCTTCTATCATGGGCCTGGTGAGAAACATGCAGTGCAGCAGGTCTGGACTCCATCCGGTGCAGGGCAGCAGCGTCAGGGAGAGTGAAGCCATGTCCCCTTTTTACGGCACTAGCTGCTGTAGCCAAGGTAAGTTTATAGGTCCCTGTGACTGAGAGAAGCCAGGGAGAAGGTGAGTTTGTAAGGTAAGTGGGTGAGTGTTAGGGTGGTTGGAGGGGGAAGGGGTTAGGGTAGTCAGGTGGGAGTTCATTGGGGGGTGTTGGGGCATAGCCAAGGTGGTCGGGGAGGTAGTTGGGGGAGGTCAGGTGATGGTCAGATGGTGGGGTGGGGGGGTGGGTAGCCAGGAGTGATTGAGAGTGGTCATGAGTAGGGTAGGGGATGGTTGGGGAGTGGAGGGTAGTTGGTGTTTAAGCGTGCATTGCGGGGTATTCGGGGTGGTGAGAGGGGTAGCCGGTGGGGTTGGTGGGGCGTGGTTGGGGTCATGCAGGTGTGGTCGGGGGGGCAATCGGAGATGAGTTGGGGGCCTGGGGCGGGTAGTTGGGGAGTGTCAGGGGAGTTGGGGACCGTGGTTGTTGTAGTTGGAGGGGGTGGACTGGGTGGCTGGGGGCGTGGTTGGGGGCATTTGGGTTGGGGCGGGTATTTGGGGGTTCAAGAGTGTAGTCGGATGGTTGGTTGAGGGTGGGAGTAGTCAGGAATAGTTGGGGGGTGGGGTCTCGTGGCCGTGGGATCGGGAAGGGCGTGGTTGGGGAGTCGGGAAGGGCAGTAGGGAGGGTAGTCTGGGGGTTGGGGTGTAGTCCGGGGTTGTGGTTGGAGAGGTGTCTGGGGGGATTGGTTAGTGGTGGGGGGTGGGTGGTGAGGTCATTGGACATGGTTTTAATCCTCCTAATCTTTCCTGGGTAACTATTCTGCTAGGAGAGTTAAAACCATCTGAAGACTTAGGTGGTTCCAGGCACAGGGTAATTGTCCATCGAAAGTTTAAAGATCCCTCTCAATTCCTGTGCATGGGGACTTCCCACAGCACATCTTCTGGGGTATCTTCTGGAAGTTCTGGCCCATTGTTGCTGCAAGGTTTAAAATCCTTGAGGTTTTGCCTTTACAGTGTTGGACTTCCACAAACTTCAGCATAACAAACAATCTGTTTATATTGCAGGCTGGTGTACTTCATTTTCCAAGAGAGCCAAGTAAAGGAGTATTCCTAAAGGCAATACCTTGGTGTTTAGGGTGGAGAACAAAAGGTCTGCAATTTTGGAAGCCAGGCAGTGGTAGACATTAATCAGACAGAAAATAACAAAAGAAACCCAGGCAGCAACTGCTGCAATAAGGATTTACCAATACCTCCAATAGGTATTGGCATAACATATCGAAGGCATTTCTGCCATTGTGTCTTAGCAACAGATGATGCCTATTTTATACGGATGTCCATTACATTAGGCACAGATGAAAACACAGCGATGGAAAATGTGATATATGATTTCAGAGCATTAATTTCAATAATTCCACCAGGAAATGTGCAGGCATTTCCTGCATCCACTGTCACTCCTGACAGATAATTGATTGTATGCTGAAATATGGGCAGGGAATGAGCAAACCTTGCCTTCTGTCCATCTCTTACCCCCTGCCCACCCTAGTGACAATATTAAATAGCACATTGAGTAGAAAATCATATGGCATATTAGAATTATGTTTTGAACCTTATGTTTGTACAGGAGGATTTACAATAGACACATAAGAATTCTGGTCTTTTATGTATTAGTCAGAGCTATGTTGCAAAGAAGAAGCTAGTTATTATCATTGTCTGCCCTTTACCATGTAAACACATCTAACTATTTTTTCGCATTGCAACCCTCTGTTGGATTTGCTATGCCAATCCAGAGTTGGAGAGCCAGACTTGGGCTTCCTTAAGCTTACCTAGCTTTGTACTGTTATTTGTTTGGAGCAGAACCAAAGTCATTATTTCAGTATGTGGTTATATGAATTTGATACTGCCAGTTTTATATACATTTCTGAGCAAACCTGCATTTCAGCTCAAATTACCACACTCGCATTTTATTGGTCAGCTCAGCCACCTCACCTTCCTTGGAATCTTGTTCAAAACATTTGAAAGGTTCAGCCTTTGGGTGAGAACTTGAGTAAAACTGATGACAAAGGACATGGCAGATCATTCAATCCATTGAGGAAAGCAATTTGCTATTGCTTTGTTTCAGACTCCTGATTGATGACAGCATTGAAGTTTGTCAAATATGATGAAACTAAAGCTACAGGCTTCACTTCCATTCTCTCAATCTTAGATAAAAAATGGTTATACATTTTTTTATTGTGAATTGACAAAAAATGAAAGTGGAGGCTGATAGAATATGTTAAACATTAACACTGTATAATGTTGATACTGGCTTTATTGCTGTAGACATTTCTAAGTGACATTTTCTTTTCTATCCATTCAAAAGGGAATTTTGCTCTCATTTCCTCTTTGTACTACATTGCTTAGTAAGAGGATAGGTAAGTGATCTCGTTGAAACCTCTCTGAACCTCTCTGGAGCTCTTGATTAAGTGTCTCAGGGATACTATAGAATGCCCTAGAGTAACTGAAACTTCCATATTTTTTTTAATTTCTTCCTGATTCTGAGAAGCTATCTGTTGTTTGGTGTGCTTGAAGTGATGATATGACTGAAATCGCTCTGTACTACAAAGCTGTATCAATTTGAACTTCACAATTGCTGATATGAAGTCCGAGTCACCTGTTTTTGCTAACATTGTGGAAGCTTGTTTTTCAGCAGGGTTAAGGGTTAAAAATTGATAATGGAGAGATTTTTAAATTGTGACTCTGATCAAACGACAACCATGTGAGAACTTGAGAGTTCATATACAACAGTTATAGGGAAGGCAGTGGAGTAGTGGTATTGTCACTGAATTGGTAATCTGAGGACCGGGGCTCGAATCCCACCACAGCAAATAGTGGAATTTGAATTCAATCAAAAATCTGGAATTAAAAGTCTAATGGTGACCATGAAACCATTGTTGATTGTTGGAAAAACCCATCTGGTTCACTTAATGTCCTTTAGGGAAGGAAATCTGTTGTCCTCACCTGCCCTGGCCTATATGCGACCCACAGCAATGTGGTTGACTCTAATTAAGGGCAATTAGGGATGGGC
Organism: Cetorhinus maximus; assembly: GCF_964194155.1. Taxonomy (NCBI): domain Eukaryota; kingdom Metazoa; phylum Chordata; class Chondrichthyes; order Lamniformes; family Cetorhinidae; genus Cetorhinus; species Cetorhinus maximus. The sequence continues at coordinate 50,064,201 of NC_135900.1, read as the reverse complement.
AATAAATGCTGGCCTAGGCAGCGATGCCCACGTCCCATTAACAAATTTTTAAAAAAATTCTGAAACTGCTTTCTTCAGTAGGAGTAGAATTGAAGAGAATTTCTGGAAATATACAGTTGGCTCATCTTGAAGCTGCAGTTCAAAAACCAGACTTGAAACTCCAGAAATTGGCTTTGATTGCAACTTTTTCAGTGTTCTGAATGGATGAGCCTACACTGAAAGCAGGAGAAATTGCACTTATTCCAGCTGTAACTACACACATGAATACAGTGAACCTTTCTCCAAATTATCATATGTAACCTCATTCTAGTTATTGTCCATATTGCTTCTTGAACCTTTGAGGCTTGGTGATTCTTTTCCTCTTAACAAGTATCATGGCAGTGATTGCATAATTCTCATTACAGATCCCAATTTGACCTGTCATCTTTCTTGTCTGAAACCTTCTCCTCCTTTAAGCACAACATCTTTAGGGGCCTTTTCTACTTCATTATCTGGTACAGCTGGGAGTATGCACTCTTTGCTGAGTTGTTCTTGAAATTACATTGGGGTTTTATGTATATCATAGGAACAAAAGGTGTGAATTTTCCAGATCATATGCATATATATGACAATATTTTTTTAAAATAGAAGTGTGTCTATTAAAAATAAAGAAATTTCACCTTTGATTAACAGAATATAAGGCTCAATGTTGCAATTTTTTTCTGTAAATCTGGAGCTGTGTATGCCAGTAGCACAGGGAATAGGACTCCTCTGATTTGAGGTGGCAGTTGGTTGCCCTAATTTGAAAGGCAGTTGGCACAGACAAAGCTCACCCTGTATCATATTTAGCTGGGGGTGGGGTGGGTGAAAAAATGGCCATTCAACAGCTTTTGAAGAGTTGAAGTTTGCCATAGCAGGTAGCAGAAAATTGAACTTGTGTTCATAATGGCACAGTGGAGACATGTATGCAACACTAATATGTTTGATTTGGAGATTGTGCTGCAGAAGGTGCATCAAAGGAAAGTCGTCGTCTTCATTCTTTCTGTGGAATTTGGTGCACTTGTAAGTAAAACAATCTGAACTTGTGACTCAAAGTGCATTAATTGTTATTTCTGCTGCATATTTTGTCACTTTGAAATTATATAATTTTAAATACTGAGGTAGGGATTTCCTAATTTGGTACTTCGAGTGCATACTTGACCTCACATGGGGAAATTCTGAACCCTCAGCCTTTGATTTTCTGACCTTAACTTTTTTTGATCAGAAAATTGTAGGCTTAAGGTGCACAGTTTCCCAATATATACTTTTGACAAGTGCTCAGAACTCTGAAGCTGAAACTCCTGATTGGGTTTTTATCTTCTATGTTAGTTCATACTGTGTTGCTAAATTGGCTAAGCAAGCACTCTGACTCACTGTTCACAGGAACAATATATTTGCATAAGCTAGGCTAATTTTTTTTTAGCTGCAAAATCACAGCCTGTTAACACTCAGGTAAATGTATAAGACCCTATGGCACTATCGAAGATGAGCATGAGAGTTGTACCTGACTAGCAAGATTGGGACAGTCCATAGCACCGAAACTTTATTAGATAGGTATTTCAATCTTAATGCTGATGCGATGCATTTCAATGAATAAAACATAATTGATTTAAGATAAAAAGATCTAGGGCAGTTAGTATAATGCTATCACAGTGTTTCCTGCAGTGCACTCTATCTTTACAAACACATAGCTGCTTGAATATTACATTATTTCTATCAACTGTGGCTTAGTATTAGCACCCTCGTTTTAGAAGATTCTGGGTTCAAGCCCCACTCTAGAGACTTGAATATATAATTCAGCCTGACAGTTTGGTGCAGTATTAAGGGAGTGCTGCACTGTAGGAGTTGTCTTCTTTCAGATGAGTCTTTAAACCCAGGGCCTGCCAATACTCAGGTAATTGCAGAAGACTCTTATGGCACTATCGAAGAAGAGCAGGGGAGTTTAACAGGTGTCCTAACTAACATTTATCCCTCAACCAACATAATCAAAAATGGATCTTGCTTCACATGATTGTGTGCTGCATTTGCTTTTGTAACATTTTAAAAGCACTTCATTAGCTGGGAAACCCTTTGGGACATCCAGAGGTGATGAGCTACATAAATGTAAATTCTTTTTTATGTTAACTGCATTAGAAAATGTTTTTGTAGGCGGATGTAATGGGCCCTTCAGTAAGACATGAAGATTATATAGCAAAGCATAGTGTATTGAGAAACTCATGCATTGTTCATTATCCTGGTTTCTATACTTTTCTGTCACAATTAAGCAAAATTGCATTTATTGTTCTGAACTTGGTCTCAGACTTCAGTTTGCAACATCGCTTTGCTCCTTGGTGTTTAAGGTAGCAAAACTCGCACTTAAGTACCTCGTCCTTTGCTCCATCACTGGCTTTTTGCTGTCAAATACTTCAAAATTCTCTTATGGCCTGTTGCAGTGTTCCATTTTCCTCCCATGACTATCAAGCATGAGTTTATACATGGAGTTGGAGGTAGCATTCCCAGTTGGAAGTTTTGCTTTTACATGTATTTTTTTTAATCCCTATGAAAAATCTAAGTGAAATTGGAAATAAATGCCGCGAAGAAACAAGTAGTTTTTAAATGTATGAGTAATTTATTTTCAATCAATTTGACCAAACTTGAAATATTTTTTGTAACAGCACATAGCCGGTTTCATGTAGTGCACATGCTCTGTGTGATTGTTTGAAAGATTGGTTTGTTCTTCCTATTTTGAGAGTAAAGGTTGGCAGAGAAGGGTGTAAAAGCAGGTTTAGCAGTGTGTGAATTGTGTTAGCCTATTATAGCATAGGATCAGTGGGCGTGTGCGTCATATAGTGGTATTGGAGATGTGTGTATTGTATGGCTGTGTTGTGTTATTGTAATGATGAGTGTGTGATGGATGTTATCTTGGTGTCTTTTGAAGAATGCATGTCATATGTGTTATGTAAAGTGCACTAAGTCAAGAAGTGCATTTAAGGTAGTAATTTAGTCTTTCAGAATCACTGTTTCTTTCTTATGGTTCATGACATCACCAGAGCTGCTCACTGATGATCATCTTTATGCTATACAATAAAGTCCTGCCTTTCACATCTTCCTTGTTTGCATATTTGCTTACCCACGCTAAAGCCTTTATACACCGCATCATGCGAGCAATTGTTTCCTATCCCCTCTCTCTTTTCCTGAGGAGATGGCATCCACGATGGAGCAGAGACCTCAACGCATTTTAATAGAGAGATGGTGTCGAAGTCTCTGGAAGCAGATTTCCCCCATTAGTCCTGTCCATTGACATTTAATTCTCTTTTTTAAGCACCTTTCCAACAAGGGTGAGAAGCGGTGCCTGGATTGGTTGCAGCTGAAGTTCAGTCTGAACGGAGAGATTAACCTCCAAAATGTCCGAATCTCTCAGTCCAGAGCTGCAATAGTGGCTCTGTTCAATTTTGAAATGTTCACTTATTTTGTTTGCCAGTTTTGAGGTGATTCATTTTTTTCTTAAAAGGGTTGTCTCTTTATAAAATTTTCATTACATGTCTTGTATTCCTCAGAGGCTCGCCCCATCTGTTATATACAATTACAGTAACTGCACAAACCAGTGCTGCCCTCGCATTGCTGGAACCTATCTCATTGACTCCCATTAAAAAGCTTGTTCATTGTCTGCGATTTCGCCGGTTGCGAGGTTTTGCGGGAATGTAACCCCCATGAACGGTGAGACTTTATTGTATTGTTAGAATGTAATGCTGCATTAATAGAATAAAGAAGAGAAATAATCTATCTTTTTGTGATAAATGAAGGAGACAGTATAATGAGAATGTGCTGTTATCAGAGACACAATAATTTTTATACTGTCATTGATATTAACTTAATGCTAATGGTTCTATTTTAGTTTTTCTCCCTTTGAAATGAATTTCGGCTCATTGTGGAAATGGAAAATGTACAAGTGTACTTTACTTTGGTAGTACCACTCAATCAAAAATATATGCAGGGCCTGTGCTATATTCTAAGTGAAGCTCTTAGGTTACAGTGTTTCTAATTTGCATTTATCACTGCCATCTCCTGATCTTGAGAGGCTGTCGGCCTCAGGTTGACTGTCAAAGGAGCAATTAGCGATTTTAATTCAGTCCCTATTTTAGGAAAAGTGATTGAGAAAAGCAGAAATCTATTATGTTCACCTAAGTGCTTTAAGGAATTATGTGAAAGTGTCCAATATCATTTCATATTGTGAAATTCATTATGGATACAAAGAGATTGAATCTTCTGTTCAATCTGCAGTGGACACTTTTATAATTGAGCCAATCATCATCTAAAGTTGGCTTTTGATTCTTCAAATGTTAAAAGTACTAATTTCTGGAGCAGGAGATAGTCATACAAGGTCAGAGTTTGACCTGCTTTCGTCAATTTACTTGAATACACTCCTTTTCTAATGATGTTCACCATTGAAATTATTCAAAAGACTCTTATATTTATCCAAAATAACAGACGAATTTACCTGTTAAGAGGCTGCTTTCTTGCAGAGGGTTTAACATGTATATTTATAGCATGTATCAATATTCTTCTTTCACTCTTTGATGCCCTTCTGTATTCTGCAGCTTTGTGGTTATGAATTGAGTTTCTAAAATATCAAAGTAGAATCAAGGCTCTGTCATACTGCAAAACTAACATTGACAAGGAAAACAGAATGCAAAGAGCTCATGCAGATCAATCGTGATACCACATTTTGAAAGCAGCCGGGGATTGATGAAATAAATGCTGGAAATACTCAGACAAAAGCAAAAAAACTGCAGGTGCTGGAAATCCAAAACAAAAACAAAAATACCTGGAAAAACTCAGCAGGTCTGACAGCATCTGCGGAGAGGAACACAGTTAATGTTTCGAGTCCGTATGAATCTTCAACAGATGTAAGGAAAAATAGATAAGAGGTGAAATATAAGCTGGTTTAAGGGGGGTGGGACAGGTAGAGCTGGATAGAGGGCCAGTGATAGGTGGAGATAACCAAAAGATGTCACAGACAAAAGGACAAAGAAGTGTTGAAGCTGGTGATATTATCTAAGGAATGTGATAATAAAGGTACAGATAGCGCTAGTCGGGGTGGGGTGGGGGAAGGGATCGAAATAGGCTAAAAGGCAGAGATAAAACAATGGATGGAAATACATTTAAAAATAATGAAAATAGGTGGGAAAAGAAACCTCTATATAAATTATTGGAAAAAAGGGGGATCGGAAAGGGGTTGGGGATGGAGGAGAGAGTTCATGATCTAAAATTGTTGAACTCAATATTTAGTCCGGAAGGCTGTAAAGTGCCTAGTTGGAAGATGAGGTGCTGTTCTTCCAGTTTGCGTTGAGCTTCACTGGAACAATGCAGCAGGCCAAGGATGGACATGTGGGCATGAGAGCAGGGTGGAGTGTTGAAATGGCAAGCGACAGGGAGGTCTGGGTCATGCTTGCGGACAGACCGAAGGTGTTCTGCAAAGCGGTCACCCAGTCTGCGTTTGGTCTCCCCAATGTAGAGGAAACCGCATTGGGAGCAGCGAATGCAGTAGACTAAATTGAGGGAAGTGCAAGTAAAATGCTGCTTCACTTGAAAGGAGTGTTTGGGCCCTTGGATGGTGAGGAGAGGGGAAGTAAAGGGGCAGGTGTTGCACCTTCTGCGGTTGCATGGAAAGGTGCCGTGGGAGGGGGTTGAGGTGTAGGGGGTGATGGAGGAGTGGACCAGGGTGTCCTGGAGAGAATGATCCCTGCGGAATGCCGCCAGGGGGGGTGAAGGGAAGATGTGTTTGGTGGTGGCATCATGCTGGAGTTGGCGGAAATGGTGGAGGATGATCCTTTGAATGCGGAGGCTGGTGGGGTGAAGTGAGGACAAGGGGGACCCTATCATGTTTCTGGGAGGGAGAGGAAGGTGTGAGGGTGGATGCGCGGGACATGGGCTGGACACGGTTGAGGGCCCTGTCAACCACCGTGAGTGGAAAACCTTGGTTAAGGAAGAAGGAAGACATGTCAGAGGAACTGTTTTTGTAAGTGGCATCATCAGAACAGATGCGAAAGAGGCGAAGAAACTGAGAGAATGGGATGGAGTCCTACAGGAAGCGGGGTGTGAGGAGCTGTAGTCGAGGTAGCTGTGAGAGTCGGTAGGCTTGTAATGAATATTAGTGGACAGTCTATCATCAGAAATTGAGACAGAGAGGTCAAGGAAGGGAAGGGAAGTGTCAGAGATGGACCATGTGAAAATGATGGAGGGGTGGAAATTGGAAGCAAAATTAAAAAATTTTTCCAGGTTCAGACGAGAGCATGAAGCAGCACCAAAGTAATCATCGATGTACCGGAGAAAGAGTTGTGGGAGGGAAATACTCAACTGTTCTGGCAGAATTTGTGGAGAGAGAAACAGAGTTAATGTTCCAGGTCAGCAACCTTTTTCCATAGATTAATGAACCTGGACATTATTTATCATTTTTGAAATGCATAACATGTGCATATACATGCATATACATAACATGTATACTATGTATTTGTTTTTTGTTCTGTTACTTTAGGCTATGACAATCCATTATAACTCTCTAAAATATATTTTCCTTTCTGGCTCTTCCTTTTAATGCTTTGGTGGAACAGCTGGTATGGTGAATGATTCAGATTGAGAATCTGAATTAGCACTTGAAAGGAAGCTATTCACCTTTGTTGTTCAGCTTCAAATATGCATGTTAATTCAGCCCATCAGGCACGTTAACTCCATTAAACCAAATCCAGTTTGCTATAATGTAGTCATAAATAGTCAATGATTAAACAAAAAAAACCCAGCAACCAAAAGCATTAGGCAGAATAAATAAAAAGTAAATATAAGTGGAAAGCTGTTAAATTCTTTCTTTATAACTGCTCATTGTATATATTTTTAAAAGTGTTAGTAAAGTTGCACACTCTATAAAACATTACAGTTGTACATGGTTTCAAAGCTGAAATACAGATCTTTCAGCAGCAATGTGTGACAGTATTGTGTATCGTTGTATATCTTAGTGTTTTAAAAGATGCATGGGATATCTGTATTGGGAGTTCATAGACAATCAGGTTTGATGAATGATCTGCTTTTTTAACTTATAAATTAGTTTTAGTTATGCAGGCTTGATCACTATTAAGTGTTAACTTTCCATCTGTTTTTAACCTCTCACAGCTGGAGCAAATACTCATAAAGCACTGTAGCTGAGAAATTGAGTGTCTGCAACATGAGCTGTTCACCAAGCATGTGACAATGCATATAATAATAATTGTAATACGCATTAGCCTTGGTCTGCGAGTGTCTCTCTAACGGAGAGAATTCATTTCCACCAATGCCTTTGGCAATGAGCTTAATTGAAGCACAACAAATATTTCCCCTTTGATGACAAAAACTGTTTTCCCTTTGACAGCATTTGACTCTATAAAAACAGGCAAGGTGGCTCCTGTGGACAATAAGCAACATAACCTATTGAGCTGAATGGACTGGTTCTATGCTGTAAAATTCTATGTGACCAGTCTATCTAAGATTTGACTGCTGTTTCCATTTTTGGGATATGTCTTTTATCACCTTCCTCTTTTCACAATGAACTCAATCCACAAGGAAGTAAAGAGCAGCACCATTGCCTCCAAATTCTCCTTCAAGTGACACATTTTGACTTATGGACATGTGCTTTTCCTTCACCATCGTTGGATCAGTTCTCTGGAATCCTTTACTTGACACCATCTTCGGGGCACCACCAGCACAGACTCGCTGCCGCCACCTTGGAGTACCTAGGACTGGACAAGAAATGAATCCTTGCTAACATTATCCAGATCCCAAGAAGAAAAAAAAGCTCCCACATGCTCCCAACAAAGTATGTAAAATGACTTGGCATATCACAGATAGCCTCCTTGTGCCTAGCTCAGGGTTGTCAAGCACGCACAGTTTTTTTTTCTATTCATTCATGGGATGTGGACATCACTGGCTGAGGTGGACATCACTGGCTAGGTCAGCATTTATTGCTCATCCCTAATTGTCCTTGAGAAGGTAATGGTGGGCTGCTGCCTTGAACTGCTACATTCCATGACATGTAGGTACAGCAACAGTGCTGTTAGGAAGTGAGTTCCAGGAGAGGAACTTGCATCTGCTGCCCTTGACCTTCTAGGTGATAGAGGTTGTGGGTTTGGAAGGTGCTGTCAAAGGAGCCTTGGTGAGTTGCTGCAGTGCATCTTGTAGATGGTTCACACTGCTACCACTGTGCTTTGGTGGTGGAGGAAGTGAATGTTTATTGTGGTGGATGGGATGTCAATCAAGTGGGCTGCTTTGTCTTGGATGGTGTCGAGCATCTTGAGTGTTGTGGGAGCTGGACTCATCCAGGCAAGTGGAGAGTATTCCATCACACTCCAGACTTGTGACTTGTAGATGGTGGATAGGCGTTGGGGAGTCTGGAGGTGAGTTACTCGCTGCAGAGTTCCAAGTCTCTGATCTGCTCTTGTCTCCACAGTATTGATATGACTTTTATTCTGTGTTAACCCTCAGGATTTTGATAGTGGTGCCTTCAGCAATGGTGATGCCATTGAATGTCAAGGGGCAATAATTCGATTCCCTCTTGTTGGAGATGGTCATTGCCTGGCACTTGTGTGGTGCGAATGTAACTTGCCACTTATCGGCCCAAGCCTAAATGTTGTCCAGGCCTTGCTGCATGTGGACACGTGTTGCTTCAATGCCGGAGGAGTTGTGAATGGTGCTTAACATTGTGCAATCATCAGCAAACATCCCCACTTCTGACTTTATGATGGAGGGAAGGTCAGCTGAAGATGGTTGGGCCTAGGATACTCCCTTGAGAAGCTCCTGCAGGATGTCCTGGAACTGAGATGATTGGCCTCCAACAACCACAACCATCTTCCTTTGTGCTAGGTATGACTCCAGTCAGCAGAGAGTTTTCCCCCTGATCCCATTGACCGCAGTTTTGCCAGGGCTCCTCGCTTCCACACTTAGTTAAATGCTGCCTTGATGTCAAGGGCTGTTACTCTCACCCCACCTCTTGAGTTCAGCTCTTTTGTCCATGTCTGGCTGAGCCTTTCATCCGGCCCACAGACTTCCAGACTTACTGGCTGTCATTGCCCAAAACTAGAATTTGACTTTGGATGGAGGTGTTGACTGGTTCAACCTTCTTGCTCTGCATTGAAAGTCTTTTAAATTGGCATGCAAATTCTTAATTTCTAATTTGCCAGTAATATGTGGTCACTGGTAGTCAGGCAGCTTCTTGCTGCTGCTGCACAGGCTGATTGCCAGCTGGGTGAGTGTGTCTTAGATTTTTGTTAAATTTGTAGGATCTGAAAGATTTAGTAAGTTCTCCAGCATTTTGGGAGGCATGCAAGTATGTCTAGTTTGCTGGTTTTGCAGCTCTGTGTTCATATTTTACTTAGAATACATTTATAATGGGCCAGGTTTTCGCCAAGCCACAAGGACGCTGGAGCCATTTAAAAATGGTGGCTGAGACCTGATTCTGGGATTGCTGCTCTCATTCCCAGTGCTGTCAATTTTCATTGGCGTGGGTGAAGGGTACAAGTGAAAAACCTGGACCCTGCATTCCTAACCTGGCTGGCTCCATTGATAGGGTAGGTATCTTCTAATACTTGCAATTTTCATGGAGTTGGGGCAGCTTCGCAGAAAGATCTTATCCATGCTCCCCTTGCCCTGCCCATGCCCACTTATGCCCCCCACTCATCCTCAATGGCCCCTCAGACCCTCCATGCCAACTCAAGGCACTTAGGTACCTATTTACCCAGTATGCACTCTGTACAGAACCAGTGAACCACATAGTAACAGTGGCATATGTGGAGCTGCTTAAAAAGCCATTCATAATTTTTTAAAAAACTGCTGTTGCTACAATCTTATAAAAGTGTCAATCAACTAGACCTTTAAAGTATGATTGACAGAAGCGATGAGCACTCGACACCTCTTTATCTTGTGGAAATAAACATTGAGCCATTGACAAAATGAGTCACAGGAAAAAGTGGCTTATTATGACATCATAAAGCTGTCAATCTGGCAATCTTTTCTCTGCACCAGTATCAACAAAGTAAACCATTTTATGAGAATCTGGGCTGTCAGCCAAGCCTCATTATGCATGCTTGGCTCAGAGCCCAGGCTCATGTAAAAAGATGTACTTTGTTGATACTGGTGCAGGAAAGAGAAAACTTTGCTTGATTAACAGCTTTATGATACAATAGTTTTTTTCCCTTGTGATCCCTCATCAATGGCTGAGTGTTTATTTGTACAAGATAGAGGTGTCAAGTGCTCATAGCTTTTATTACCTTTACACATCTGCCCTAGCAAAACACTTCAAATGCTCCAGGACCTCCAGGAATTCATCCCTCAGTCTTCTCTTTTCTGGATGACCTGTCCATTCAACCAGGTACGGCAATGAATATTATTTACACTAAAATGATTGCTATAAAACCCTTTATTTCGAAAGGTTGTGATAATTTTTTGCATTAAATAATAACACCAAGGTCTCTTTCTCAACTGCTTTTAAGTCATACCATGTTGTGAATGAGAACACTTGGTACCTGCCCGTATGCATTACACTATACTTAACTAAATTAAAGTCTATTTGCTAGAGCTTGGCCAATTGCCCCAAAACATTTAGATCTGCTTGCAAAAGTTCCTTCTCCTGCTCAGTCCTGACACTTGTACAAATTTTGGTGTCATCTTGTGCACACCCCTCAATACCTACGTATAGGTGAGATGAAAATCTCATTGATGCAAATAGTAAAAAACAGCAACCCGAAGATCAATCCTTTCTGCACACCATGAATAAGCCAAGCTGTTAACCAAAGCTTTCTGCCATGGATCTGAATCCATTGTAACAGTTCTTCAACGCCACAAGATTCCGTCTTGTGGAGTAACCTGTTGTGGGGTACTTAATAAAGACCTTTTGAAAATCAAGTAGACAATATGCACTAGGATGTCCTCAACTACTAACCTTGTAACTTCCTCAAAGAATTCTAGTAGATTAGTTCGATATGACCTCCTTTTCCAGAAGTGATTTTGATTGTTATAGATAAATACCCTCTCTTTCCCCAGGCAACCATAAAAAGCATCTCAAGTCCCTTTCATACATCTTTCTTAGATTAACAAAATGCCTTATGGCCTGTGATTCCTTGGATCTGACTTAGCACCATGTTTGAAAATCAGTACCACATGAGCATTTCTTTGATCCAAAAGAAGAATCATGAATTCCAGCAAGTTGCTAACGACATGGTAAGGAATTTGCAAATCAAACATTCCAGCTGCTTAATCACCCTCGGATGGATGTCACCCACATCCAGAGTCTGATTCACTTTAAGATTCTTTATTCTCTCTACGATATCTTTCTCTTCTATTGTAATTTTCACAATTTTCCAATTTACAGTGCAGCCCATGTCTGGTAGCTGGGCATCGTCCACAGGACTGTAAATTTATGAAAAGTAATCATTGAACACCTCTGCCATGCCATGATTCTACTTTAATCTACCCAGAGATGTCTGTTAGTGATCAGAAGCATCTTCAGTGGTGCTCTGACTCTTACTGCAACTAAAAGTCCTTTCTTTACTTTACCCCTATAGTTATCAACAATCTTCTTTTCCATTAATCCCATGGCTGCTCAAACTGTCCTCACTGTACTTAGTAATACCTCTTGTAACCTAGTCTGCATGTTAGCAATACATAACATAATACAAAACAGAATCTATATACAAAAATCAAAGAACAAAGAAAAGTACAGCACAGGAACAGGCCCTTCGGCCCTCCAAGCCTGTGCCAATCACGTTGCCCGTCAACTAAAACATTTTGCACTTCCGGGGTCCGTATCCCTCTATTCCCATCCAATTCATGTATTTGTCAAGCTGCCTCTTAAACACCACTATTGTACCTGCTTCCACCACCTCCTCTGGCAGCGAATTCCAGACCCTCCTCTGCGTAAAAAACTTGCCCCGCACATCTCCTTTATAGTTTTCTCCTCTCACCTTAAACCTATGTCCCCTAGTAATTGACTCTTCCACCCTGGGAAAAAGCTTCTGACTTTCTACTCTGTCCATGCCACTCATAATTTTGTAAACTTCTATCAAGTCGCCCCTCGATCTCCATCGCTCTAGTGAGAACAATCCGAGTTTCTCCAACCTCTCCTCATAGCTAATAACCTCCAGACCAGGCAGCATCCTGGTAAACCTCCTCTGCACCCTCTCCAACGCCTCCATATCCTTCTGGTAATGTGGTGACCAGAATTGCACGCAATATTCCAAGTGTGGCCCAACCAAGGTTCTATATAGCTGCAGCATGACTTCCCAGCTTTTATGCTCAATACCCCTGCCAATGAAGGCAAGCATGCCATATGCCTTCCTGACTACCTTATCCACCTGCTTTGCCACTTTCAGTGACCTGTGGACCTGTACACCCAGATCCCTCTGCCCGTCGATGCACTTAAGGGTTCTGCATTTACTGAACTATTAAGTTCAATTTATTTATGCTATTTGTTTCTTCCAGAATCACCATGAATTTCCTCTAGGGGAAATAATTATCACACAGGTTGCTTCAGTAGACTGTGACACAGTATTTGCTGTTGCTACACTTGACTATTCTGTATCAGTCCAAAAATGAGGTCTAACATGCTAATAGCGAAAGCCCCTACCTGTCTGCCCATTGTTTTTTCTGTCTGTAGAATTTACCCAGACATGTCATTGTTTGGAACATAGAGAGGGTTGAACAGGAGTAAACCATTGTTTGCTGAATTAGAATTGCTCACGCATTCATTAGACCATGTCTCATTATGTTTCAATTCTCAGGATCTTTTCTGATCTCAGCAACCACCAGTTTAAATATGGAAGAAATTTGTCCACCTCAAACTTGCCACTGTTTTGCCACTGAATAAACTATTAGCTTAGTGGTACTGACAAGCTTTTTCAGTCTCAGTGACAAAAAGAATGAATTGGAAATGTATTTTTGGGATCGCATACTGCTGTGTTATTGTAGGGTTTTGGAAATGTTTATGATTCAAAATTAGTGATCTGAAAAGTTCTCAACGCTAAGGCCAGAAGCTTACCTCTGTTGGGCAGGCTGGGCGGGGGTGGGTGCAGAGCCGATCGCTGCCCGCGATCAGCTGCGTGCCGCCATTTTACGTGGGCAGGCCAATTAAGGCCGACCCAGCATGACACACGGCCGGTAGTGCTCAGCGCTACCCGTACAGGCAGGAGGAGGAGGGAGAGTTGGGACCTGTGCTCATTTGCACATGTGTGCGAAAGAGTGCAGCAATCTCCCTGAGGCAAGGAGCTGCCTCAGGGAGATTAAGTTGATAAAATTTTGTTATAAATAAAGTATAAAATTATTTAAACATGTCCACTCATATGACAGTGTCACATGAGCTGAGACATGTTTTTATATTTAAGATAATTTTTTCATTTAATGAATAAAAGCTTGAGGGAACCTCATCCCGCTCGTGGATGAGGTTTCCTAAAAAATGCGAAGGCTGATGGACTCTTCTGCCTCCTCTGTGTTTTGATTTGCAAACAACTTTAATTGTTTTTTTAATGGCCTTAATAGGCCGTTGACAGTTTGGTGGGCACGCAGTTGGCCTCTGGCGCGCACCCGCTGAACTAAATATCTAAATGACGTGCGATGATGCCGGGACGCATGCCCAACGTCATTGTGCATCATTTTACGTGTCAGTGTCTCGGGCCCGCCCCCATACGCCGATGATAATACTTTGGCCTAAGTTTAGAATAACATGATTGCTCATGTATTAAATATACCCAACGTTTGCATCGTGGTCAAGGTTATCCTCTTCCAATACTTATATGACAGCTTCAAGGTCTTATTAAGCCAGGTTTCAAAGCCCTTAGAGGGTTACTGAATTTAGATATTCCTCTAAAATAATGTAATGCTTATAACTGAAGCAATACAATTGGTTACTGGTGTGCTGGTGTGTTTTCCTGTTGCCATGTGGAAGCAGCATGTACTTAGCTGCTAAGTACATGTACTATGTACTTAGCACCCTTGCAGGTCAGGTAATACTGCTGTATTAATCTAACAATTATTAAATGGTACATATGAGTCACATGTAAACGTACATTCTCAAAGGAAAGTGGTTTTTAAAAAATGTTTGTAAATTTAGAAAAGCAGTTGCAGCATTTGTGCTCCTAACCACCCTCTCTTGTCCCTTTATCTTTCTCCTCCTGCCTCATCTATTTTGATCAGTTCTGTAAAAGATTCTCCTTTAACCATCATAACTCATTCAAAATGCCAACTTGGTTTTCTCTTTAGATGCCATCTCTCCTGCTGTATATTTGCTAATTTATTTCAGATTTTCAGCATTTGTGCTATTTTTTATCTGCGTTATAAACCTTACATTTTGAAAATTTACTGCATTCCTCACTTTCCATCCAAATCACCTCACCCTTTTCCATAAAGTAATGCAGAGAAAAGGAAAAAAACAGCAATGAGAGCATGTACTCAACAGAAAGATGATGAATGATGTGGAAGAAAAGAGAGTAATTTGAGACATGGCATATGGTAAGTATAGCATGCTTGAGAGGACTAAGTGAATTTAGACCTATGAGTCCCAAAGCTTTCCACCACTGGGTGCTTTCCATGCCTTATGTCTGGATCTGTTATAGACTAATTGATGGAGATTGACTGTCATGATTGATCAACAACTACCTTATTATAGTATCATACGATTACCAGGATGGTAGAAAATACATGAGATAAACCTTGGTCTTTTTTGTTTAGCAATTCCTTGGAGAGCTAGGGGTGCAAATACATAATTGGTTCAAGTCTAAGAGTGGACACCAGAGTAATTAAAGTCCAATAGCTTTTTCGGTTTTATAAATAGAGACATAGAGAATAAGAGCAAAGAAGCTCTTTGCATATGGTGGTAGTTAGACCATAGGGCACTACTGTTTACAATTTTATGTGCCTCATTATAGAAAGGGCATTAAAGCCATAGAACGTATACTCTATTCATCAGGATAGTATAACGAGTGAAAGACTATAGTGATGAGTTTCAGTAGAAGTTTAGGTGGGAGAGAATGTGGTATTGGGATCAGTTGTGGATTGTCTTAGCAAAAAGCCAGCACAGATGCGGTGGACTCTGCTATAAACTTCAGTGATTCAACTTTTGATTTGAAAATGGCAAATTTAAAAAATAATGGATAATTCATTAAAATAATTGAATTTTGGTTACTTGGCCTCCCACTTTTGCTGTTGAGTGACTTTTCATCTGACAATATTGTTGAATCTCAGTTAAACTGAGCTATAAAGCTCATTAACTTTTAACATCAAGTGAAATAGTTCATTTGTTGACAAGGGAGGCAATGTCTTTGACAAATTTGTCAGGGCCTCAATTTTAACTCCAGGTGGGTTTTGTGTAACTGGGTAGCAAGCTGAGTTTGAAACTCACCAGCTGTTCCAGAATTGAATCCTGGGCTATTTTAACTCCTGGGCCTTGCCACCAGTTGACTTTCTGCCCGAAACAGACACTGTGTTGGCAGGGAATGCAGTAAAACATGCCCTGTTCCCTGCTGACAAAAGGCATGTAGCAAGATTGGCTCTCTCAGGCATTTCTTTGGGTCTTGTGTTCAGGATGTTGAGGATTAGAAAGCGCTTGGCTTTTGTTATGACCATCGGAGGAGCACTCCTCTTCCTGATGTCACAAAAGAAAGAAAGTACCTTTTCAGCCTCTTCTTCTTGCCAAAGTGTTTTGGCTAGTTTTCACCTGTAGAGAAGCCAAGTTCAGCCCTGAGTTGAAATTGCAGTTGGGTCCTGATAATGTCATTGGTGTCTTACATGCATATGTAATGAAGGACCCCACCAACTTTGGGCAGGTCCTTTCTGTCTGTTCATGAGAGGTTAAAATCCCAGATGGAGGGATCATGCTGCTTTCTAGCGAATCATTAATCTGGGTGATTTTAACTCCCCATACAACTGATTTCCACCAAGAAATGGGGGCTAAAATCACTTCAGCATTTTTTTAACTTATTGGTGTAGGACTTAAACGGCATTCATCAGTTACCAGAATCATAAAAGAACAATGTTTGCTCAAGGAGCTTAATTGTACCAACACTTTGCGGGCATGCTGGGAGGCTGGTCAGGTGGTGGGCCCAGTGTCGTCCTGCTCCCATGTCATTTTGACAGAAGTGGGAAAGGTGGCAGATGGCCTGCCTGCCTGGAGCCCAACTGATCTACTTGTGGCCAATTTAAGAGCCTCTTTCCCACTTCCGCTGGCAGCCCTGGCAGCTTTTCACTGGGCTTTGGGTGGGTAGCTCTCCTTTTTGGGCACTCTTTGGTCCAGAGGGAGAGCCACCAGGCAGCAAAGGCCCCTCCGCAGCATCGGAGCTGCCTGTGCTCATCAATCCCTGCCCCTCCCCCTACCCCACCAGGTCCTTCCTGACTGGCTCCGGCACATCCAGACCCCGCTTACCTGACTTGAAGGGTAATCAATGCAGCCTCATCCTTCAGGTTCAGCCCTGGGAGTGGCCACCACTACATTTGATTTCTTAATAGGGGCAGCAGCCACTTGCCCTGCCAATGCATGCCAGTCCTCCCACTCTTGGCTCGGTGCAGGACTCCTGCTGCTTCCATAAAATTCACCCCAAAGTTCACTTTAATGAAACACAGAACATTCTCTGAAATACACTGCAACTTTAATTTACAGAGAATTTTGCATTCTATTGCACAAAAGATGGATAAATGGGATATTGTATAGTTAACATGCATGTTTGGTTATGCCAGCTGCAGTTTTTATTGCATTCGTTAGCAGTTGTCCAATAAGCTTATGTAGGGTTCCAGTCAGCTCAGGACTGAAAGTGAACAATCTCATAGAGGGTTAATTAAGATGCAACAAATTTCCAACATTCTCTTCAGAGTACTTAATTAAAGCTGCTGTATGTAGCTATTCTACAAGCAAAGAAAAACAGATCTGCCTGATATGTTTGCTCTCACTGAGCACTAGCTACAATAGACTTCCAACTCACCTACTTTGATCTCTGTTCCTGTGCATCTTGTACTAAAATGACCTGTTTCTTCTTCTTATCAGCTTAGATAAAAGTATCGTAACAATATCATTTTAATTGGAGTTTTTGTTGAAATTTACGAGCTAGCCAGATTGAATGTTGTTTCAAAATTCTGTTTGAGTTTCCGCTGTTGTGTCTTTTAAGATGTTACAAATACTTGTGCTTAATGGTCTCCTTAATTGTTTGTATTTCTTGTGTGTTAATTATTATTGGTGGTCATTTACTCAAAGGGGAAGAAATGAAAACAAAGAATGTTTTTACAATACTGATTAACAAAAAAAATGTTGTTTGATGAATTCTTGACATGTTCTCCTCTGAAGCTTTGGCCGAAAGATCCTTTGGCGATGCTAAATGGGTGCCCAAGCCGCCATAATGGTGGGCAGGAATTGCATGCTCCTTTCGAGTCGGTTGTGTACCACTTTCCATATTGGTGTAGGTTTTTAAAAAAGAAAAATCCAGGCCCATGTCCAAACTAAGCAGGCAAATAATGGACCTAACACTTGTTTTGAGGACCTTTTGTAATATTGGTATGCTCTGAGGCAGCCAGCAGCAACTCTGGCTGCATTCATGAAAACCAAGCCAACGTGCAGCCTGATCTAACCATTGAGACAGGACCTGTCAGTGCAAACAAATTCTTATGCCTTGAGGTCTAAATTGTTTTAAACCATCCTCCAGCTAAATGAAGAAACAACACATTAGTCACTAACGCAGGAGTTGAAAGCTCAGCATGAAGTAGTAATTATTTTTTTCCCTCCCTGGATAAAGAGCATCAGGAATGCTACTCCTGAGGTCTCGACCTATGGTACTCAATAGTCGGGATTTGTGCAACCAAAGCCTTGATGCAACCCTTGCTCTGATTCTTCATTCTCCCATTTAGCAATATGGCTGAGTCTCTTGACTTCCCCTAAGTGGAACACTGGTGAATAGGCTGTTCATTTATATTTAAATCCACAGCTGTTCCACTTAAGAAAGCCATAGATATTTGCACTGCAGCACTATATCATGGCAATCTAGACCTGCCACCAATGCATGAATCAGTATTCATTGAACTTATGAACATGGCAACTCTCACAGTTGAGTTCAGTTTTAATGATGCCATGTATGCCCAAATAGATGGTAATGCCATAGGATCCCCTCTAGGCCTAGCTCCCGCAAACATCTTTGTTGAGTTCCATGAGAAACCTGTCTTCGATAGAATGACACCTGACCACCTACCCCTTGTATATTTCCGATATGTGGATGATATGTTTGCTATGTTTAAATCCGCAGCTGCATGTAATTATTTCCTTACATGTATAA